>NW_025318897.1:3137500-3848695 GCF_018153725.1 Drosophila mojavensis | reverse complement strand
TCGTAGACAATAGCTTGAACTGTGTTTTCCCCTGTGAAAGTGGAAAGAACTGAAGTCAAACTACCAGAGACTTACTGCGCGGCGGTTCGTGGAATTCCCAAGCGGTATAATTCGGAGGTGCAAGAGAGTGGGGGCGATAGCGTCATTGTTTTGGCGTCAGGGCTTCTTTCCTTTCCTTGTCTTTTGTGGGCGCGTAAATTTTTGTTACTTTAGGCGTCACACTTGCGCAATAATATAAATCAGGTGCATTCACTCTGTTCACAGCTGTTAGTAGTTCTGGAAATTGCATCGGACAATCAGCTGCTCACTAACGTTGGTGAGTTGCTAAGCCTTAGCAAAGACAGCAACCTAGCTGCTGGAGTGAAGTAGCAGTTATTAAAAGTAGTGCATACTTTCGGGCTCTCGCTGTAGTCAAGTTGAGTTTAAGTTACTGCGGGTTGTAAACTCAGATTATATTAGTAGCCATTGCCCACTACAGGCTTCACGCCGTGGTAGTCGGAGCAGAAATGGATGCCATGATGGAGGACGAGCTGCAAGCTTTTGCGCGTCGTTCCTCGTTGCAGCGATCGCCGCAGCAACAACAGAGGACGTTGGCGCAGCCGTCGACTTCTAATCAGGCTCCAGTGGCTGAGTGCCAGGCACCCAAGTCACTAAAAGAAGCGTTGGCTCAAATAGGAGCTACACTAGAGGGTTTGTCTGCCTTATTTGGGGATCAGCGGCATATAAATGCCTTAATGAGAGAGGAGCTGGCTACGCTGGTCAGCCTTCACAAGACGGCCGAAGCGTTCTGCAACCGTTCGGTTCAAAACTGTGAGGTGCAGACCACGCCACTCAAAAAAGTAGGCGAAAATGTTAAGGCAGCGAGCATTAGTGCTACAGTAGGTAGCAATACTCCCAAGCGGTCGAGGGAAGTTGCCTCCGAACAGAGGAAAACTCCCACAAAAAAGCCGGGGCCCAATAGAAGTGCAGCGAACCCAAAAGAACGTAGAGCTACGGTTGCTCTTCCAATTGGGAAAGCTAAAACTCTGCTCGAGCTGTCCAAAATTAGAATAGGATGGGTAGTTTGCCGTATCCGAGCCGTGGATCAGCCTAAACGCTGTTTCAAGTGCCTCGATATGGCAGCAAACTGCGGCAGCGACTGTGACTTAAAGGGCGCCTGTTTCAGGTGTGAAGAGATGGGTCACAGTGCCAAAGCATGCACCAAGCAACAAAAAGTAGCCTCTGCATCCGGTAAGGTGAAAAGCAGACGGACCATTCAGCAGGCAGCTTCAAGTGCCCATCTTACCGTGAAGCTGCTCGTAAAATGAAATGTTAAGGTTTTTGCAGCTTAACTTAAATCATTGTATTGCTGCCCAAGATCTTCTAGAGCAGACCATTAGGGAAAAATGTATAGATGTAGCTTTTCTCAGTGAGCCTCACCACTGTAGAACCAGCTGCCCTAGGACATGGTCAACAGACGTTAATGGCAAAGCTGCGTTGTGGGTATGCGGCAACTCAACGAACGTACTTTCGAATGTTAAGTCATTCAATGGGTTCGTACGTGGCCGATATGGTAGCTTATGGCTTTACAGTTGCTATCTGGCCCCCAGCATGCAACTCAGTGAATTCACGACGGTGCTCGACGAGCTTGCCGAGGATGCTAGGGGTCGGAAGGCCATTATAGCTGGAGATTTTAACTCCTGGGCGTTAGAATGGGGTAGCCCCACAACAAATGCCAGAGGTCGTATCCTACTGGAGATCTTCGCGACACTAGATGTTGCACTGCTCAACACTGGCCATGAGTACACCTTCAGTCGGGCGGGATACGGGTCTGTTATCGACATTACTTTTGTCACTTCATCCTTCTTTCGGGGAGCAACATGGAGCCATTGCGATAGCTATACAGGCAGCGATCATACGGCACTTCTGTTCACAATAGGTGAGCCACCTGCCAGGGCGTCAACATTGTGGATGCAGTCGTATCGGCTAGATACTTTTGATCCCGCGGTCTTTTCAGAGGTCATTCAGTCTCTGGTTACAATTGGTAATGCTGAGGCCAGAGCATGCCAAATGGTAGCCCAAATACAGAGTGCCTGCAATAGCAGCATGTTACGCCGCAAGCAGTTCACGCGACAACATGAGCCTACGTATTGGAGGAATACGCAAATAGGTGACATTCGTCGCAAATGCATCCAGGCGAGAGGAAGCTACCAACGGGCTCGCGGTAGGTCAACGTTTTTTGAGAAACAGTTAGCTTACCAGGCAGCTAGAAGACAGCTGAAGAAGGCAATTCGGGCAAGCAAAAGAGAATGCTTTCTAGAGTTGTGCGACTCAGCCGAATATGACCCTTGGGGCAGGGCATATAAGATAGTAGTTAAAAGACTATACGCAGGTAGACAGGTGCAGCCTACGGATCGTCTGGAGCTTAAATCGATTGTGGAAACACTCTTTCCAGAAAGTTTAAGCTCCATTCACGCCCTGAGTCCCAAGTACGTTTGCCGAATTATTTAACGAATGCCTGATCCAAGAGACGTTCCCGGCAAAATGGAAAGCCCAGAATCTGGTATTGCTACTCAAGGCTGGCAAACCACCAGATGAGCCATCTTCGTACAGACCGATCTGTCTTTTAGACACCATGGGAAAGGTGTTTGAGAAACTGATCTGCTCCAGGCTGGAGACTGCGATTGCAAGCGCCGGAGGCCTGTCACCAAACCAATTTGGATTCCGGAAGGCCCGGTCAACAACGGACGCGCTTAACAAAGTTGTCGGTCTAGCCACTTCCGCTATTCAAGGCACCAGATGGAGGCACGGGACGAAGGAATACTGCATCATTGCGACCCTGGATGTAAGGAATGCCTTCAACTAGCTAGTTGGGATATGATACTGAATGCGCTGTCACAATATAATATCCTTAAATATCTAAGAGAGATAATAAAGAGCTACTTCAGAGGAAGAACACTGGTATACAACACGAGTGAGGGTCCCCAAACTCATACAGTGTCAGCTGGAGTACCCCAAGGCTCAGTGCTGGGGCCTCTCCTATGGAACATCATGTACGACGGCGTACTGCGCTTGGAACTACCAGCAGGCGCGCACACCATTGGCTTTGCTGATGATGTAGCTGTCGTAGCCATAGGAAAGGAGCTCAAAGATACAGAGGATATGTGCAGCGAAAGTATCAATCGCATACGAAGCTGGTTGACAGGAGCTGGGCTCGAGCTAGCGGCACACAAGACCGAAGTTGTACTGGTCAGCAGTCGCAAAAGAGTGGAAACTGCCAATATAAAGATCGGCAGCGTCACCATTGCGTCAAAGAGGGCGATAAGATATCTTGGTGTCATGATAGACACAAGATTAACTTTCCGCGAGCACTTAGAATATGTGCATAAAAAGGCAGCTGATTCTTGTAGAGCTCTCTCGAGAATCATGCTTAACACGCGGGGACCTAATCAGCAACGACGTCTCCTCCTAATGAGCGTCATTAGGTCTGTCATCCTCTATGCTGCGCTAATATGGGCAAGAGCGATGGCAACGCCGAGCTACAGCCGGGGCATTTGCGCGATCTACAGGCTGGGCGCAATCAGAGTCAGCTGCGCTTTCAGGACTATCTCCGATGACGTGGCGCTCGTCATAGCCGGTATGGTGCCACTGGAGTATTCGCCGAAGCCGTGGAGCGGAATTCGCACGGGCCTACGCGACTCAACGCTGTCAGGGCGAACAGCATCGCACGATGGCAAAGAAGGTGGAATAGCTCAGCTAAAGGGCGGTGGACGCACAAGCTCATCCCGGAGCTTGAACCATGGGTTAACCGCAAACATGGCGAGGTTAACTTCTACCTTACGCAGATCCTCTCGGGTCATGGATGCTTTCGGAGCTATTTGAAGCGCTTTGGCCACGAGGAATCTGACGAGTGCCCCTGGTGCGAGCGAGGGCATGTCGAAGACGTCAACCACGTTCTTTTCGAATGTGGACGGTTCCTGGAGGAGAGGCGTCGTCTGGAAGAGGCAGTGGGCCGCTCCATCAGAGCGGACAACTTAGTCAACGCCATGCTGGAATCGGAGGAAGCTTGGGAACTAACAAGCACCCTCGCGGCCGCGGTGATGATGGAGCTCCGCAGAGTCGAGCGAATGAGAAGATGAGCTGTCCCAGGCTAAGGTAGCGCACAGTGCTTGCGAAGCAATTCTTTACGGCCGTCCCGCAAGCACCGCGCGCTATCCTAGCCACCACGCAACTTGCAATTTGTTATATAATTTTGTCAATAAATGAATATAAAAAAAAAAAAAAAACACAGGCATACATACACACACATACATACACACACATACATACACACACACACACACACACTCAGAGTACGGTATCGCAGAGTACCCCAGTGATACAAACCGGTGGTGCATGAGAGGAGGGCAATAGCGTCACTGTTTTTGGCGTCAGGGCTTTCCTCTTTCCCTTTCTTTTTTAAGCGCGAAAAGATTTGTCACATTAGGCGTCACATTTGTGCAAATAATAAAAAATCAGGTGCATTCACTCTAACAGCTGTTAGTAGTGCTGGAAATTGCAGCGGACAATCAGCTGCTCACTAACTTTGGTGAGTTGCTAAGTCTCAGCAATGTCAGCAACCTGCTGGTGTGAGGTAGCAGGTATTAAAAGTAGTGCATACTTTCGGGCTCTCGCTGTAGTTAAGTTGAGTTTAAGTTACTGCGGTCTCTAAGCTCTAATTATATTAGTAGGCAGTGCCCACTACAGGCTTCACGCCGTGGTAGTCGGAGCAATATGGAGGCCATGATGGAGGAGGAGCTGCAAGCTTTCGCGCGCCGTTCCTCGTTGCAGCGATCACCGCAGCAACAACAGAGGGCGCTGCAGCAGCCGTCGACTTGTAATCAGTCTCCAGTGGCTGAGTGCCAGGCACCCAAGCCTTTAAAAGAAGCATTAGCCCAAATAGGAGTTACGCTAGAGGGCTTGGCTGCCATATTTGGGGGTCAGCGGCATAGTAATGCCCTAATGAGAGAGGAGCTGGCTAGGCTGGTCAGTCTCCACAAGACGGCCGAAGCGTTCTGCAACCGACCGGTCAAAGACTGCGAGGTGTAGACCACGCTGGTCAAGAAAGTAGCTGAGAAGGCTAAAACAGCGAGCGTTGGTGCTACAGCAGGTAGTAATACGCCCAAGCGGTCGAGGGAAGTTGCCTCCGAACAGAGGAAAATGCCCTCGAAAAAGCCGAGGCACAATAAAAGCGCAGCAAATCCAATAGAGCCAATGGCTCTACGGGCTGCAGCCGATAAAACCAACCAGGCAGGTCGACAGACGAGTTCGAACAGCTGGACGGTTGTTAAGGGACGCAAGCCGCTGCAAAAACGTTCCAGAAGTGACGCCATCGCGGTTTCAGGTGTAGGTGGTTGCAGCTATGCGGACATGCTTCGCGTAGTCAAGAGCGACCCAAATTTAAAGCATCTTTTGTTGCAACTGAGTAAGAAGCCGGAGCATAGCACTGAGGCTCTGCACGAAGCTGTAGGCAAAGCCTTGGGCGGCCGAGCGGTAGTTAAAACACTTACCGAATCGGCCCAAGTTGAGATTCGCGATCTAGATGAGTTAGCGACCAAAGAGGAGATCTTGGAGGCAATTAGGGTGGAGTTGAAGGATAGCTCACTCCCCATTGAGGCTATCAAATCGCTTCGGCCAGCTTTTGGTGGACAGCAAAGAGCTACGGTTGCTCTTCCAATTGGGAAAGCTAAAACTCTGCTCGAGCTGTCCAAAATTAGAATAGGTTGGGTAGTATGCCGTATCCGAGCTGTGGAACAGCCTAAACGCTGTTTTAAGTGCCTCGATTACGGTCATATGGCAGCAAACTGTCGCAGCGACTGTGACCTGAAGGGCGCCTGTTTCAGGTGTGAAGAGATGGGTCACAGTGCCAAAGCATGCAACAAGCCACCAAAATGTAGCCTCTGCATCCGGTAAGGTGAAAAGCAGACGGACCATTCAGCAGGCAGCTTCAAGTGCCCATCTTACCGTGAAGCTGCTCGTAAAATGAAATGTTAAGGTTTTTGCAGCTTAACTTAAATCAATGTATTGCTGCCCAAGATCTTCTAGAGCAGACCACTAGGGAAAAATTTATAGATGTAGCTTTTCTCAGTGAGCCTCACCACTGTAGAACCAGCTGCCCTAGGACATGGTCAACAGACGTTAATGGCAAAGCTGCGTTGTGGGTATGCGGCAACTCAACGAACGTACTTTCGAATGTTAAGTCATTCAATGGGTTCGTACGTGGCCGATATGGTAGCTTATGGCTTTACAGTTGCTATCTGGCCCCCAGCATGCAACTCAGTGAATTCACGACGGTGCTCGACGAGCTTGCCGAGGATGCTAGGGGTCGGAAGGCCATTATAGCTGGAGATTTTAACTCCTGGGCGTTAGAATGGGGTAGCCCCACAACAAATGCCAGAGGTCGTATCCTACTGGAGATCTTCGCGTCACTAGATGTTGCACTGCTCAACACTGGCCATGAGTACACCTTCAGTCGGGCGGGATACGGGTCTGTTATCGACATTACTTTTGTCACCTCATCCCTCTTTCGGGGAGCAACATGGAGCCATTGCGATAGCTATACAGGCAGCGATCATACGGCACTTCTGTTCACAATAGGTGAGCCACCTGCCAGGGCGTCAACATTGTGGAGGGAGTCGTATCGGCTAGATACTTTTGATCCCGCGGTCTTTTCAGAGGTCATTCAGTCTCTGGGTACAATTGGTAATGCTGAGGCCAGAGCATGCCAAATGGTAGCCCAAATACAGAGTGCCTGCAATAGCAGCATGTTACGCCGCAAGCAGTTCACGCGACAACATGAGCCTACGTATTGGAGGAATACGCAAATAGGTGACATTCGTCGCAAATGCATCCAGGCGAGAAGAAGCTACCAACGGGCTCGCGGTAGGTCAACGTTTTTTGAGAAACAGTTAGCTTACCAGGCAGCTAGAAGACAGCTGAAGAAGGCAATTCGGGCAAGCAAAAGAGAATGTTTTTTACAGTTGTGCGACTCAGCCGAATATGACCCTTGGGGCAGGGCATATAAGATAGTAATTAAAAGACTATACGCAGGTAGACAGGTGCAGCCTACGGATCGTCTGGAGCTTAAATCGATTGTGGAAACACTCTTTCCAGAAAGTTTAAGCTCCATTCACGCCCCTGGATCCGAGTCTGCTGATCAGGGCTCAACGAGCACTGAAATTGTTTTAGTCACAGAGGAAGAAATCATAGTAACTCTCCGGGGGTCTTAGAACCAACACTGCTCCAGGGCCGGACGGCATCCCAAATCGTGCGCTAAAGCTAGCCCTCGCCTTGCACCCAAGTACGTTTGCCGAATTATTTAACGAATGCCTGATCCAAGAGACGTTCCCGGCAAAATGGAAAGCCCAGAACCTGGTGTTGCTACCCAAGGCCGGCAAACCGCCAGATGAGCCATCTTCATACAGACCGATCTGTCTCTTAGACACCATGGGAAAGGTGTTTGAGAAACTGATCTGCTCTAGATTGGAGACTGCGATTACTAGCGCCGGAGGCCTGTCACCAAATCAATTTGGATTCCGGATGCGCTAAACAAAGTTGTTGGTCTGGCCACTTCCGCCATCCATGGCACAAGATGGAAGCATGGGACGAAGCAATACTGCATTATTGCGACCCTGGACGTAAAGAATGCCTTCAATACAGCTAGTTGGGATATGATACTGAATGCGCTGTCACAATATAATATCCCTAAATATCTTAAAGAAACAATAAAGAGCTACTTCAGAGGAAGAACACTGGTATACAATACGAGTGAGGGTCCCCAAACTCATACAGTGTCAGCTGGAGTACCCCAAGGCTCAGTGCTGGGGCCTCTCCTATGGAATATCTGTACGACGGCGTACTACGCTTGGAGCTACCAGTAGGTGCGCACACCATCGGCTTTGCTGATGATGTAGCTGTCGTAGCCATAGGAAAGGAGCTCAAAGATACAGAGGATATGTGCAGCAAAAGTATCAATCGCATACGAAGCTGGTTGACAGGAGCTGGGCTCGAGCTAGCGGCACACAAAACTGAAACAGATCGGCAGTGTCACCATTGCGTCAAAGAGGGCGATAAAGTATCTTGGCGTCATGATAGACACAAGATTAACTTTCCGCGAGCACTTAGAATATGTGCATAAAAAGGCAGCTGATTCTTGTAGAGCTCTCTCGAGAATTATGCTTAACACGCGGGGACCTAAACAGCAATGACGTCTCCTTCTAATGAGCGTCATTAGGTCCGTCATCCTCTATGCTGCGCCAATATGGGCAAGAGCAATGGCAACGCCGAGCTACAGCCGGGGCATTTGCGCGATCTACAGACTAAGCGCAATCAGAGCCTGCTGCGCTATCAGGACTATCTCCGATGACGCGGCGCTCGTCATAGCTGGTATGGTACCACTGGAGTACTTGGTCGCCGAAGCCGTGGAGCGGAATTCACACGCGCCTGCGCGTCTCAACGCTATCAGGGCGAACAGCTTTGCACGCTGGCAAAGAAAGTGGAATAGCTCAGCTAAAGGGCGGTGGACGCACAAGCTCATCCCGGAGCTTGAACCATGGGTCAACCGAAAACACGGCGAGGTAAACTTCTACCTTACGCAGATCCTCTCGGGACATGGATGCTTTCGGAGCTATTTGCAGCGCTTTGGCCACGAGGAATCTGACGAGTGCCCTTGGTGCGAGCGAGGGCATGTCGAAGACGTCAACCACGTTCTTTTCGAATGTGGGCGGTTCCTGGACGAGAGGCGTCGTCTGGAAGAGGCAGTGGGCCGCTGCATCAGAGCGGACAACTTAGTCAACGCCATGCTAGAATCGGAGGAAGCTTGGGAACTAACAAGTACCTTCGCGGCCACAGTGATGATGGAGCTCCGCAGAGTCGAGCGAATGAGAAGACGAGCTGTCCCAGGCTAAGGTAGCGCACAGTGCTTGCGAAGCAATGCTTTACGGCCGTCCCGCAAGCATCGCGCACTATCCTAGCCAACACACAACTTGCAACTTGTATTAAGATTGTCAATAAACAAATAAAAAAACATGTAAGAAGACTCTAGTCGAGACTGCTCGACTAGGATATACCCTGAACCCTCTAATCTAATATTCTAATCAGTCTGCACTTCTTTTCGACACACATACATACACACGCATTAGAACGGGCTCTGCTAACTGCGCAGTAAGCAGCGACTGCGCTTGGGCTGCGCTGCAGTGTGGGCCACATTATAAGAATTTATTTGTTGAATAATTTAATTTCTAGACGTACAATCTTGATGAAACTTTCAGGGCGTAATCATACGGTTAAAATGTATGTACGTTCCGAAGCACAAGTCTCTAGTACTTGAAATACGCCTTGTACAAAGGTGATGGTGAGGGGGTGGATATAGGGGTGGGGGGTAAATAACAATAAAAATCGAAATTATATAAAATACATATAAGTCTTCATTTAAAATTTGCAAGCTCTAGCTCTAAAGGTGTAGGAGATATAATTAAATAACTAGCTTTCGATAAGGTTTTTAATCGATAATAAAATATCGGGAGTAGTTATCGATATAAAAGAAAAACTTGATATGCGCGTGATATACACGGACCTAGGAAAAAAATTTCAAGTCTCTAGCTCTTATATCTTCTGAGATCGACGCGTTCATACATACGGACGGACGGACGGACGGACAGACAGATGGACAGGGCCAAATCGACTCAGCTCGTCGCCCTGATCAAGAATATATATACTTTGTGGGGTCTGCCACGCCTCCTTCTGCCTGTTACATACTTTTAACAAAACCATTATACCCTGATTTCCCATTATCAATGGGTCCAGGGTATAAAAACAAGAAAGAAAACTCTAGTCGAGAGTGCTCGACTAGATACTACCCTGAACCCAACAAATAACAAGTAAGAAAGCTCTAGCCGAGACTAATCGACTACGAGATCCCCTGAACCCTTGGAGTAATAGCTATTTCAATAATTTTTCGCGCCTTTCAGCTTACACAAGAAACACGGACACACACACACACACACGCACGCACGCACACACAGGCATACATACACACACATACATACACACATACACAGCAGCGAGCATTAGTGCTACAGTAGGTAGCAATACTCCCAAGCGGTCGAGGGAAGTTGCCTCCGAACAGAGGAAAACTCCCTCAAAAAAGCCGAGGCCCAATAGAAGTGCAGCGAACCCAAAAGAACCAATGGCTCTACGGGCTGCAGCTGAAACTTCAAACCAGGCCGCTCGACAGACAAACCAGAGCAGCTGGACAGTCGTTAAAGGGCGAAAGCCTATGCAAAAACGTCCCAGGACTGACGCGATTGCGATTTCAGGCGTAGGGGGTTGCAGCTATGCGGACATGCTCCGTGTAGTTAAAAGCGACCCAAATTTGAAGCATCTGAGCAGCGACGTTCAAGGCATTAGGAAGACAGCTAAGGGGGACCTCTTATTGCAACTGAGTAGGAAGCCGGAGCATAGCGCTGAGGCTCTGCACGAAGCTGTAGGCAAGGCCTTAGGAGACCGAGCGGTAGTTAAAACACTTACCGAATCGGCCCAAGTTGAGATTCGCGATCTAGATGAGTTAGCGACCAAAGAGGAGATCTTGGAGGCAATTAGGGTGGAGTTGAAGGATAGCTCACTCCCCATTGAGGCTATCAAATCGCTTCGGCCAGCTTTTGGTGGACAGCAAAGAGCTACGGTTGCTCTTCCAATTGGGAAAGCTAAAACTCTGCTCGAGCTGTCCAAAATTAGAATAGGATGGGTAGTATGCCGTATCCGAGCTGTGGAACAGCCTAAACGCTGTTTTAAGTGCCTCGATTACGGTCATATGGCAGCAAACTGTCGCAGCGACTGTGACCTGAAGGGCGCCTGTTTCAGGTGTGAAGAGATGGGTCACAGTGCCAAAGCATGCAACAAGCCACCAAAATGTAGCCTCTGCATCCGGTAAGGTGAAAAGCAGACGGACCATTCAGCAGGCAGCTTCAAGTGCCCATCTTACCGTGAAGCTGCTCGTAAAATGAAATGTTAAGGTTTTTGCAGCTTAACTTAAATCATTGTGTTGCTGCCCAAGATCTTCTAAAGCAGACCATTAGGGAAAAATGTATAGATGTAGCTTTTCTCAGTGAGCTTCACCACTGTAGAACCAGCTGCCCTAGGACATGGTCAACAGACGTTAATGGCAAAGCTGCGTTGTGGGTATGCGGCAACTCAACGAACGTACTTTCGAATGTTAAGTCATTCAATGGGTTCGTACGTGGCCGATATGGTAGCTTATGGCTCTACAGTTGCTATCTGGCCCCCAGCATGCAGCTCAGTGAATACACGACGGTGCTCGACGAGCTTGCCGAGGATGCTAGGGGTCGGAAGGCCATTATAGCTGGAGATTTTAACTCCTGGGCGCTAGAATGGGGTAGCCCCACAACAAATGTCAGAGGTCGTATCCTACTGGAGATCTTCGCGACACTAGATGTTGCACTGCTCAACACTGGCCATGAGTACACCTTCAGTCGGGCGGGATACGGGTCTGTTATCGACATTACTTTTGTCACCTCATCCCTCTTTCGGGGAGCAACATGGAGCCATTGCGATAGCTATACAGGCAGCGATCATACGGCACTTCTGTTCACAATAGGTGAGCCACCTGCCAGGGCGTCAACATTGTGGATGCAGTCGTATCGGCTAGATACTTTTGATCCCGCGGTCTTTTCAGAGGCCATTCAGTCTCTGGGTACAATTGGTAATGCTGAGGCCAGAGTATGCCAAATGGTAGCCCAAATACAGAGTGCCTGCAATAGCAGCATGTTACGCCGCAAGCAGTTCACGCGACAACATGAGCCTACGTATTGGTGGAATACGCAAATAGGTGACATTCGTCGCAAATGCATCCAGGCGAGAAGAAGCTACCAACGGGCTCGCGGTAGGTCAACGTTTTTTGAGAAACAGTTAGCTTACCAGGCAGCTAGAAGACAGCTGAAGAAGGCCATTCGGGCAAGCAAAAGAGAATGTTTTTTACAGTTGTGCGACTCAGCCGAATATGACCCTTGGGGCAGGGCATATAAGATAGTAGTTAAAAGACTATACGCAGGTAGACAGGTGCAGCCTACGGATCGTCTGGAGCTTAAATCGATTGTGGAAACACTCTTTCCAGAAAGTTTAAGCTCCATTCACGCCCCTGAGTCCGAGTCTGCTGATCAAGGCTCAACGAGCACTGAAATTGTTTTAGTTACAGAGGAAGAAATATCAGTAGTTCTCCGAGGTCTTAGAACCAACACAGCTCCAGGGCCGGACGGGATCCCAAATCGTGCGCTAAAGCTAGCCCTCGCCTTGCACCCAAGTACGTTTGCCGAATTATTTAACGAATGCCTGATCCAAGAGACGTTCCCGGCAAAATGGAAAGCCCAGAATCTGGTATTGCTACTCAAGGCTGGCAAACCACCAGATGAGCCATCTTCGTACAGACCGATCTGTCTTTTAGACACCATGGGAAAGGTGTTTGAGAAACTGATCTGCTCCAGGCTGGAGACTGCGATTGCAAGCGCCGGAGGCCTGTCACCAAACCAATTTGGATTCCGGAAGGCCCGGTCAACAACGGACGCGCTTAACAAAGTTGTCGGTCTGGCCACTTCCGCCATTCAAGGCACCAGATGGAGGCACGGGACGAAGGAATACTGCATCATTGCGACCCTGGATGTAAGGAATGCCTTCAACTAGCTAGTTGGGATATGATACTGAATGCGCTGTCACAATATAATATCCTTAAATATCTAAGAGAGATAATAAAGAGCTACTTCAGAGGAAGAACACTGGTATACAACACGAGTGAGGGTCCCCAAACTCATACAGTGTCAGCTGGAGTACCCCAAGGCTCAGTGCTGGGGCCTCTCCTATGGAACATCATGTACGACGGCGTACTGCGCTTGGAACTACCAGCAGGCGCGCACACCATTGGCTTTGCTGATGATGTAGCTGTCGTAGCCATAGGAAAGGAGCTCAAAGATACAGAGGATATGTGCAGCGAAAGTATCAATCGCATACGAAGCTGGTTGACAGGAGCTGGGCTCGAGCTAGCGGCACACAAGACCAAAGTTGTACTAGTCAGCAGTCGCAAAAGAGTGGAAACTGCCAATATAAAGATCGGCAGCGTCACCATTGCGTCAAAGAGGGCGATAAGATATCTTGGTGTCATGATAGACACAAGATTAACCTTCCGCGAGCACTTAGAATATGTGCATAAAAAGGCAGCTGATTCATGTAGAGCTCTCTCGAGAATCATGCTTAACACGCGGGGACCTAAACAGCAACGACGTCTCCTCCTAATGAGCGTCATTAGGTCTGTCATCCTCTATGCTGCGCCAATATGGGCAAGAGCGATGGCAACGCCGAGCTACAGCCGGGGCATTTGCGCGATCTACAGGCTGAGCGCAATCAGAGTCAGCTGCGCTTTCAGGACTATCTCCGATGACGTGGCGCTCGTCATAGCCGGTATGGTGCCACTGGAGTATTCGCCGAAGCCGTGGAGCGGAATTCGCACGGGCCTACGCGACTCAACGCTGTCAGGGCGAACAGCATCGCACGATGGCAAAGAAGGTGGAATAGCTCAGCTAAAGGGCGGTGGACGCACAAGCTCATCCCGGAGCTTGAACCATGGGTTAACCGCAAACATGGCGAGGTTAACTTCTACCTTACGCAGATCCTCTCGGGTCATGGATGCTTTCGGAGCTATTTGAAGCGCTTTGGCCACGAGGAATCTGACGAGTGCCCCTGGTGCGAGCGAGGGCATGTCGAAGACGTCAACCACGTTCTTTTCGAATGTGGACGGTTCCTGGAGGAGAGGCGTCGTCTGGAAGAGGCAGTGGGCCGCTCCATCAGAGCGGACAACTTAGTCAACGCCATGCTGGAATCGGAGGAAGCTTGGGAACTAACAAGCACCCTCGCGGCCGCGGTGATGATGGAGCTCCGCAGAGTCGAGCGAATGAGAAGATGAGCTGTCCCAGGCTAAGGTAGCGCACAGTGCTTGCGAAGCAATTCTTTACGGCCGTCCCGCAAGCACCGCGCGCTATCCTAGCCACCACGCAACTTGCAATTTGTTATATAATTTTGTCAATAAATGAATATAAAAAAAAAAAAAAAAACACAGGCATACATACACACACATACATACACACACATACACACATACACACACACACACACTCAGAGTACGGTATCGCAGAGTACCCCAGTGATACAAACCGGTGGTGCATGAGAAGAGGGCAATAGCGTCACTGTTTTTGGCGTCAGGGCTTTCCTCTTTCCCTTTCTTTTTTTAAGCGCGAAAAGATTTGTCACATTAGGCGTCACATTTGTGCAAATAATAAAAAATCAGGTGCATTCACTCTAACAGCTGTTAGTAGTGCTGGAAATTGCAGCGGACAATCAGCTGCTCACTAACTTTGGTGAGTTGCTAAGTCTCAGCAATGTCAGCAACCTGCTGGTGTGAGGTAGCAGGTATTAAAAGTAGTGCATACTTTCGGGCTCTCGCTGTAGTTAAGTTGAGTTTAAGTTACTGCGGTCTCTAAGCTCTAATTATATTAGTAGGCAGTGCCCACTACAGGCTTCACGCCGTGGTAGTCGGAGCAATATGGAGGCCATGATGGAGGAGGAGCTGCAAGCTTTCGCGCGCCGTTCCTCGTTGCAGCGATCACCGCAGCAACAACAGAGGGCGCTGCAGCAGCCGTCGACTTGTAATCAGTCTCCAGTGGCTGAGTGCCAGGCACCCAAGCCTTTAAAAGAAGCATTAGCCCAAATAGGAGTTACGCTAGAGGGCTTGACTGCCATATTTGGGGGTCAGCGGCATAGTAATGCCCTAATGAGAGAGGAGCTGGCTAGGCTGGTCAGTCTCCACAAGACGGCCGAAGCGTTCTGCAACCGACCGGTCAAAGACTGCGAGGTGTAGACCACGCTGGTCAAGAAAGTAGCTGAGAAGGCTAAAACAGCGAGCGTTGGTGCTACAGCAGGTAGTAATACGCCCAAGCGGTCGAGGGAAGTTGCCTCCGAACAGAGGAAAACGCCCTCGAAAAAGCCGAGGCACAATAAAAGCGCAGCAAATCCAATAGAGCCAATGGCTCTACGGGCTGCAGCCGATAAAACCAACCAGGCAGGTCGACTGACGAGTTCGAACAGCTGGACGGTTGTTAAGGGACGCAAGCCGCTGCAAAAACGTTCCAGAAGTGACGCCATCGCGGTTTCAGGTGTAGGTGGTTGCAGCTATGCGGACATGCTTCGCGTAGTCAAGAGCGACCCAAATTTAAAGCATCTTTTGTTGCAACTGAGTAGGAAGCCGGAGCATAGCACTGAGGCTCTGCACGAAGCTGTAGGCAAGGCCTTAGGAGACCGAGCGGTAGTTAAAACACTTACCGAATCGGCTCAAATTGAGATTCGCGATCTAGATGAGTTAGCGACCAAAGAGGAGATCTTGGAGGCCATTAGGGTGGAGTTGAAGGATAGCTCACTCCCCATTGAGGCTATCAAATCGCTTCGGCCAGCTTTTGGTGGACAGCAAAGAGCTACGGTTGCTCTTCCAATTGGGAAAGCTAAAACTCTGCTCGAGCTGTCCAAAATTAGAATAGGTTGGGTAGTATGCCGTATCCGAGCTGTGGAACAGCCTAAACGCTGTTTTAAGTGCCTCGATTACGGTCATATGGCAGCAAACTGTCGCAGCGACTGTGACCTGAAGGGCGCCTGTTTCAGGTGTGAAGAGATGGGTCACAGTGCCAAAGCATGCAACAAGCCACCAAAATGTAGCCTCTGCATCCGGTAAGGTGAAAAGCAGACGGACCATTCAGCAGGCAGCTTCAAGTGCCCATCTTACCGTGAAGCTGCTCGTAAAATGAAATGTTAAGGTTTTTGCAGCTTAACTTAAATCAATGTATTGCTGCCCAAGATCTTCTAGAGCAGACCACTAGGGAAAAATTTATAGATGTAGCTTTTCTCAGTGAGCCTCACCACTGTAGAACCAGCTGCCCTAGGACATGGTCAACAGACGTTAATGGCAAAGCTGCGTTGTGGGTATGCGGCAACTCAACGAACGTACTTTCGAATGTTAAGTCATTCAATGGGTTCGTACGTGGCCGATATGGTAGCTTATGGCTTTACAGTTGCTATCTGGCCCCCAGCATGCAGCTCAGTGAATTCACGACGGTGCTCGACGAGCTTGCCGAGGATGCTAGGGGTCGGAAGGCCATTATAGCTGGAGATTTTAACTCCTGGGCGTTAGAATGGGGTAGCCCCACAACAAATGCCAGAGGTCGTATCCTACTGGAGATCTTCGCGACACTAGATGTTGCACTGCTCAACACTGGCCATGAGTACACCTTCAGTCGGGCGGGATACGGGTCTGTTATCGACATTACTTTTGTCACTTCATCCCTCTTTCGGGGAGCAACATGGAGCCATTGCGATAGCTTTACAGGCAGCGATCATACGGCACTTCTGTTCACAATAGGTGAGCCACCTGCCAGGGCGTCAACATTGTGGAGGGAGTCGTATCGGCTAGGATACTTTTGATCCCGCGGTCTTTTCAGAGGTCATTCAGTCTCTGGGTACAATTGGTAATGCTGAGGCCAGAGCATGCCAAATGGTAGCCCAAATACAGAGTGCCTGCAATAGCAGCATGTTACGCCGCAAGCAGTTCACGCGACAACATGAGCCTACGTATTGGAGGAATACGCAAATAGGTGACATTCGTCGCAAATGCATCCAGGCGAGAAGAAGCTACCAACGGGCTTGCGGTAGGTCAACGTTTTTTGAGAAACAGTTAGCTTACCAGGCAGCTAGAAGACAGCTGAAGAAGGCCATTCGGGCAAGCAAAAGAGAATGTTTTTTACAGTTGTGCGACTCAGCCGAATATGACCCTTGGGGCAGGGCATATAAGATAGTAGTTAAAAGACTATACGCAGGTAGACAGGTGCAGCCTACGGATCGTCTGGAGCTTAAATCGATTGTGGAAACACTCTTTCCAGAAAGTTTAAGCTCCATTCACGCCCCTGGATCCGAGTCTGCTGATCAGGGCTCAACGAGCACTGAAATTGTTTTAGTCACAGAGGAAGAAATCATAGTAACTCTCCGGGGTCTTAGAACCAACACTGCTCCAGGGCCGGACGGCATCCCAAATCGTGCGCTAAAGCTAGCCCTCGCCTTGCACCCAAGTACGTTTGCCGAATTATTTAACGAATGCCTGATCCAAGAGACGTTCCCGGCAAAATGGAAAGCCCAGAACCTGGTGTTGCTACCCAAGGCCGGCAAACCACCAGATGAGCCATCTTCATACAGACCGATCTGTCTCTTAGACACCATGGGAAAGGTGTTTGAGAAACTGATCTGCTCTAGATTGGAGACTGCGATTACTAGCGCCGGAGGCCTGTCACCAAATCAATTTGGATTCCGGATGCGCTAAACAAAGTTGTTGGTCTGGCCACTTCCGCCATCCGTGGCACAAGATGGAAGCATGGGACGAAGCAATACTGCATTATTGCGACCCTGGACGTAAAGAATGCCTTCAATACAGCTAGTTGGGATATGATACTGAATGCGCTGTCACAATATAATATCCCTAAATATCTTAAAGAAACAATAAAGAGCTACTTCAGAGGAAGAACACTGGTATACAACACGAGTGAGGGTCCCCAAACTCATACAGTGTCAGCTGGAGTACCACAAGGCTCAGTGCTGGGGCCTCTCCTATGGAATATCTGTACGACGGCGTACTACGCTTGGAGCTACCAGTAGGTGCGCACACCATCGGCTTTGCTGATGATGTAGCTGTCGTAGCCATAGGAAAGGAGCTCAAAGATACAGAGGATATGTGCAGCAAAAGTATCAATCGCATACGAAGCTGGTTGACAGGAGCTGGGCTCGAGCTAGCGGCACACAAAACTGAAAAAGATCGGCAGTGTCACCATTGCGTCAAAGAGGGCGATAAAGTATCTTGGCGTCATGATAGACACAAGATTAACTTTCCGCGAGCACTTAGAGTATGTGCATAAAAAGGCAGCTGATTCTTGTAGAGCTCTCTCGAGAATTATGCTTAACACGCGGGGACCTAAACAGCAATGACGTCTCCTTCTAATGAGCGTCATTAGGTCCGTCATCCTCTATGCTGCGCCAATATGGGCAAGAGCAATGGCAACGCCGAGCTACAGCCGGGGCATTTGCGCGATCTACAGACTGAGCGCAATCAGAGCCTGCTGCGCTATCAGGACTATCTCCGATGACGCGGCGCTCGTCATAGCTGGTATGGTACCACTGGAGTACTTGGTCGCCGAAGCCGTGGAGCGGAATTCACACGCGCCTGCGCGTCTCAACGCTATCAGGGCGAACAGCATTGCACGCTGGCAAAGAAAGTGGAATAGCTCAGCTAAAGGGCGGTGGAGGTACAAGCTCATCCCGGAGCTTGAACCATGGGTCAACCGAAAACACGGCGAGGTAAACTTCTACCTTACGCAGATCCTCTCGGGACATGGATGCTTTCGGAGCTATTTGCAGCGCTTTGGCCACGAGGAATCTGACGAGTGCCCCTGGTGCGAGCGAGGGCATGTCGAAGACGTCAACCACATTCTTTTCGAATGTGGACGGTTCCTGGAGGAGAGGCGTCGTCTGGAAGAGGCAGTGGGCCGCTGCATCAGAGCGGACAACTTAGTCAACGCCATGCTAGAATCGGAGGAAGCTTGGGAACTAACAAGTACCTTCGCGGCCACAGTGATGATGGAGCTCCGCAGAGTCGAGCGAATGAGAAGACGAGCTGTCCCAGGCTAAGGTAGCGCACAGTGCTTGCGAAGCAATGCTTTACGGCCGTCCCGCAAGCATCGCGCACTATCCTAGCCAACACACAACTTGCAACTTGTATTAAGATTGTCAATAAACAAATAAAAAAACATGTAAGAAGACTCTAGTCGAGACTGCTCGACTAGGATATACCCTGAACCCTCTAATCTAATATTCTAATCAGTTGATCAGTTGAATAATTTAATTTCTAGACGTACAATCTTGATGAAACTTTCAGGGCGTAATCATATGGTTAAAATGTATGTACGTTCCGAAGCACAAGTCTCTAGTACTTGAAATACGCCTTGTACAAAGGTGATGGTGAGGGGGTGGATATAGGGGTGGGGGGTAAATAACAATAAAAATCGAAATTATATAAAATACATATAAGTCTTCATTTAAAATTTGCAAGCTCTAGCTCTAAAGGTGTAGGAGATATAATTAAATAACTAGCTTTCGATAAGGTTTTTAATCGATAATAAAATATCGGGAGTAGTTATCGATATAAAAAGAAAAACTTGATATGCGCGTGATATACACGGACCTAGGAAAAAATTTCAAGTCTCTAGCTCTTATATCTTCTGAGATCGACGCGTTCATACATACGGACGGACGGACGGACGGACAGACAGATGGACAGGGCCAAATCGACTCAGCTCGTCGCCCTGATCAAGAATATATATACTTTGTGGGGTCTGCCACGCCTCCTTCTGCCTGTTACATACTTTTAACAAAACCATTATACCCTGATTTCCCATTATCAATGGGTCCAGGGTATAAAAACAAGTAAGAAAACTCTAGTCGAGAGTGCTCGACTAGATACTACCCTGAACCCAACAAATAACAAGTAAGAAAGCTCTAGCCGAGACTAATCGACTACGAGATCCCCTGAACCCTTGGAGTAATAGCTATTTCAATAATTTTTCGCGCCTTTCAGCTTACACAAGAAACACGGACACACACACACACACGCACGCACGCACGCACACACAGGCATACATACACACACATACATACACACATACACAGCAGCGAGCATTAGTGCTACAGTAGGTAGCAATACTCCCAAGCGGTCGAGGGAAGTTGCCTCCGAACAGAGGAAAACTCCCTCAAAAAAGCCGAGGCCCAATAGAAGTGCAGCGAACCCAAAAGAACCAATGGCTCTACGGGCTGCAGCTGAAACTTCAAACCAGGCCGCTCGACAGACAAACCAGAGCAGCTGGACAGTCGTTAAAGGGCGAAAGCCTATGCAAAAACGTCCCAGGACTGACGCGATTGCGATTTCAGGCGTAGGGGGTTGCAGCTATGCGGACATGCTCCGTGTAGTTAAAAGCGACCCAAATTTGAAGCATCTGAGCAGCGACGTTCAAGGCATTAGGAAGACAGCTAAGGGGGACCTCTTATTGCAACTGAGTAGGAAGCCGGAGCATAGCGCTGAGGCTCTGCACGAAGCTGTAGGCAAGGCCTTAGGAGACCGAGCGGTAGTTAAAACACTTACCGAATCGGCTCAAATTGAGATTCGCGATCTAGATGAGTTAGCGACCAAAGAGGAGATCTTGGAGGCCATTAGGGTGGAGTTGAAGGATAGCTCACTCCCCATTGAGGCTATCAAATCGCTTCGGCCAGCTTTTGGTGGACAGCAAAGAGCTACGGTTGCTCTTCCAATTGGGAAAGCTAAAACTCTGCTCGAGCTGTCCAAAATTAGAATAGGTTGGGTAGTATGCCGTATCCGAGCTGTGGAACAGCCTAAACGCTGTTTTAAGTGCCTCGATTACGGTCATATGGCAGCAAACTGTCGCAGCGACTGTGACCTGAAGGGCGCCTGTTTCAGGTGTGAAGAGATGGGTCACAGTGCCAAAGCATGCAACAAGCCACCAAAATGTAGCCTCTGCATCCGGTAAGGTGAAAAGCAGACGGACCATTCAGCAGGCAGCTTCAAGTGCCCATCTTACCGTGAAGCTGCTCGTAAAATGAAATGTTAAGGTTTTTGCAGCTTAACTTAAATCATTGTGTTGCTGCCCAAGATCTTCTAAAGCAGACCATTAGGGAAAAATGTATAGATGTAGCTTTTCTCAGTGAGCCTCACCACTGTAGAACCAGCTGCCCTAGGACATGGTCAACAGACGTTAATGGCAAAGCTGCGTTGTGGGTATGCGGCAACTCAACGAACGTACTTTCGAATGTTAAGTCATTCAATGGGTTCGTACGTGGCCGATATGGTAGCTTATGGCTTTACAGTTGCTATCTGGCCCCCAGCATGCAGCTCAGTGAATTCACGACGGTGCTCGACGAGCTTGCCGAGGATGCTAGGGGTCGGAAGGCCATTATAGCTGGAGATTTTAACTCCTGGGCGTTAGAATGGGGTAGCCCCACAACAAATGCCAGAGGTCGTATCCTACTGGAGATCTTCGCGACACTAGATGTTGCACTGCTCAACACTGGCCATGAGTACACCTTCAGTCGGGCGGGATACGGGTCTGTTATCGACATTACTTTTGTCACTTCATCCCTCTTTCGGGGAGCAACATGGAGCCATTGCGATAGCTTTACAGGCAGCGATCATACGGCACTTCTGTTCACAATAGGTGAGCCACCTGCCAGGGCGTCAACATTGTGGAGGGAGTCGTATCGGCTAGATACTTTTGATCCCGCGGTCTTTTCAGAGGCCATTCAGTCTCTGGGTACAATTGGTAATGCTGAGGCCAGAGTATGCCAAATGGTAGCCCAAATACAGAGTGCCTGCAATAGCAGCATGTTACGCCGCAAGCAGTTCACGCGACAACATGAGCCTACGTATTGGAGGAATACGCAAATAGGTGACATTCGTCGCAAATGCATCCAGGCGAGAAGAAGCTACCAACGGGCTTGCGGTAGGTCAACGTTTTTTGAGAAACAGTTAGCTTACCAGGCAGCTAGAAGACAGCTGAAGAAGGCCATTCGGGCAAGCAAAAGAGAATGTTTTTTACAGTTGTGCGACTCAGCCGAATATGACCCTTGGGGCAGGGCATATAAGATAGTAGTTAAAAGACTATACGCAGGTAGACAGGTGCAGCCTACGGATCGTCTGGAGCTTAAATCGATTGTGGAAACACTCTTTCCAGAAAGTTTAAGCTCCATTCACGCCCCTGGATCCGAGTCTGCTGATCAGGGCTCAACGAGCACTGAAATTGTTTTAGTCACAGAGGAAGAAATCATAGTAACTCTCCGGGGTCTTAGAACCAACACTGCTCCAGGGCCGGACGGCATCCCAAATCGTGCGCTAAAGCTAGCCCTCGCCTTGCACCCAAGTACGTTTGCCGAATTATTTAACGAATGCCTGATCCAAGAGACGTTCCCGGCAAAATGGAAAGCCCAGAACCTGGTGTTGCTACCCAAGGCCGGCAAACCACCAGATGAGCCATCTTCATACAGACCGATCTGTCTCTTAGACACCATGGGAAAGGTGTTTGAGAAACTGATCTGCTCTAGATTGGAGACTGCGATTACTAGCGCCGGAGGCCTGTCACCAAATCAATTTGGATTCCGGATGCGCTAAACAAAGTTGTTGGTCTGGCCACTTCCGCCATCCGTGGCACAAGATGGAAGCATGGGACGAAGCAATACTGCATTATTGCGACCCTGGACGTAAAGAATGCCTTCAATACAGCTAGTTGGGATATGATACTGAATGCGCTGTCACAATATAATATCCCTAAATATCTTAAAGAAACAATAAAGAGCTACTTCAGAGGAAGAACACTGGTATACAACACGAGTGAGGGTCCCCAAACTCATACAGTGTCAGCTGGAGTACCACAAGGCTCAGTGCTGGGGCCTCTCCTATGGAATATCTGTACGACGGCGTACTACGCTTGGAGCTACCAGTAGGTGCGCACACCATCGGCTTTGCTGATGATGTAGCTGTCGTAGCCATAGGAAAGGAGCTCAAAGATACAGAGGATATGTGCAGCAAAAGTATCAATCGCATACGAAGCTGGTTGACAGGAGCTGGGCTCGAGCTAGCGGCACACAAAACTGAAAAAGATCGGCAGTGTCACCATTGCGTCAAAGAGGGCGATAAAGTATCTTGGCGTCATGATAGACACAAGATTAACTTTCCGCGAGCACTTAGAGTATGTGCATAAAAAGGCAGCTGATTCTTGTAGAGCTCTCTCGAGAATTATGCTTAACACGCGGGGACCTAAACAGCAATGACGTCTCCTTCTAATGAGCGTCATTAGGTCCGTCATCCTCTATGCTGCGCCAATATGGGCAAGAGCAATGGCAACGCCGAGCTACAGCCGGGGCATTTGCGCGATCTACAGACTGAGCGCAATCAGAGCCTGCTGCGCTATCAGGACTATCTCCGATGACGCGGCGCTCGTCATAGCTGGTATGGTACCACTGGAGTACTTGGTCGCCGAAGCCGTGGAGCGGAATTCACACGCGCCTGCGCGTCTCAACGCTATCAGGGCGAACAGCATTGCACGCTGGCAAAGAAAGTGGAATAGCTCAGCTAAAGGGCGGTGGAGGTACAAGCTCATCCCGGAGCTTGAACCATGGGTCAACCGAAAACACGGCGAGGTAAACTTCTACCTTACGCAGATCCTCTCGGGACATGGATGCTTTCGGAGCTATTTGCAGCGCTTTGGCCACGAGGAATCTGACGAGTGCCCCTGGTGCGAGCGAGGGCATGTCGAAGACGTCAACCACATTCTTTTCGAATGTGGACGGTTCCCTGGAGGAGAGGCGTCGTCTGGAAGAGGCAGTGGGCCGCTGCATCAGAGCGGACAACTTAGTCAACGCCATGCTAGAATCGGAGGAAGCTTGGGAACTAACAAGTACCTTCGCGGCCACAGTGATGATGGAGCTCCGCAGAGTCGAGCGAATGAGAAGACGAGCTGTCCCAGGCTAAGGTAGCGCACAGTGCTTGCGAAGCAATGCTTTACGGCCGTCCCGCAAGCATCGCGCACTATCCTAGCCAACACACAACTTGCAACTTGTATTAAGATTGTCAATAAACAAATAAAAAAACATGTAAGAAGACTCTAGTCGAGACTGCTCGACTAGGATATACCCTGAACCCTCTAATCTAATATTCTAATCAGTTGATCAGTTGAATAATTTAATTTCTAGACGTACAATCTTGATGAAACTTTCAGGGCGTAATCATATGGTTAAAATGTATGTACGTTCCGAAGCACAAGTCTCTAGTACTTGAAATACGCCTTGTACAAAGGTGATGGTGAGGGGGTGGATATAGGGGTGGGGGGTAAATAACAATAAAAATCGAAATTATATAAAATACATATAAGTCTTCATTTAAAATTTGCAAGCTCTAGCTCTAAAGGTGTAGGAGATATAATTAAATAACTAGCTTTCGATAAGGTTTTTAATCGATAATAAAATATCGGGAGTAGTTATCGATATAAAAAGAAAAACTTGATATGCGCGTGATATACACGGACCTAAGAAAAAAATTTCAAGTCTCTAGCTCTTATATCTTCTGAGATCGACGCGTTCATACATACGGACGGACGGACGGACGGACAGACAGATGGACAGGGCCAAATCGACTCAGCTCATCGCCCTGATCAAGAATATATATACTTTGTGGGGTCTGCCACGCCTCCTTCTGCCTGTTACATACTTTTAACAAAACCATTATACCCTGATTTCCCATTTTCAATGGGTCCAGGGTATAAAAACAAGTAAGAAAACTCTAATCGAGAGATACTACCCTGAACCCAACAAATAACAAGTAAGAAAGCTCTAGCCGAGACTAATCGACTACGAGATCCCCTGAACCCTTGGAGTAATAGCTATTTCAATAATTTTTCGCGTCTTTCAGCTTACACAAGAAACACGCACACACACACACACAGGCACGCACGCACGCACACACAGGCATACATACACACACATACATACACACATACACAGCAGCGAGCATTAGTGCTACAGTAGGTAGCAATACTCCCAAGCGGTCGAGGGAAGTTGCCTCCGAACAGAGGAAAACTCCCTCAAAAAAGCCGAGGCCCAATAGAAGTGCAGCGAACCCAAAAGAACCAATGGCTCTACGGGCTGCAGCTGAAACTTCAAACCAGGCCGCTCGACAGACAAACCAGAGCAGCTGGACAGTCGTTAAAGGGCGAAAGCCTATGCAAAAACGTCCCAGGACTGACGCGATTGCGATTTCAGGCGTAGGGGGTTGCAGCTATGCGGACATGCTCCGTGTAGTTAAAAGCGACCCAAATTTGAAGCATCTGAGCAGCGACGTTCAAGGCATTAGGAAGACAGCTAAGGGGGACCTCTTATTGCAACTGAGTAGGAAGCCGGAGCATAGCGCTGAGGCTCTGCACGAAGCTGTAGGCAAGGCCTTAGGAGACCGAGCGGTAGTTAAAACACTTACCGAATCGGCCCAAGTTGAGATTCGCGATCTAGATGAGTTAGCGACCAAAGAGGAGATCTTGGAGGCAATTAGGGTGGAGTTGAAGGATAGCTCACTCCCCATTGAGGCTATCAAATCGCTTCGGCCAGCTTTTGGTGGACAGCAAAGAGCTACGGTTGCTCTTCCAATTGGGAAAGCTAAAACTCTGCTCGAGCTGTCCAAAATTAGAATAGGATGGGTAGTTTGCCGTATCCGAGCCGTGGAGCAGCCTAAACGCTGTTTCAAGTGCCTCGATTACGGTCATATGGCAGCTAACTGCGGCAGACACTGTGACTTAAAGGGCGCCTGTTTCAGGTGTGGAGAGATGGGTCACAGTGCCAAAGCATGCACCAAGCCACCAAAATGTAGCCTCTGCATTCAGCAGGCAGCTTCAAGTGCCCATCTTACCGTGAAGCTGCTCGTAAAATGAAATGTTAAGGTTTTTGCAGCTTAACTTAAATCATTGTGTTGCTGCCCAAGATCTTCTAAAGCAGACCATTAGGGAAAAATGTATAGATGTAGCTTTTCTCAGTGAGCTTCACCACTGTAGAACCAGCTGCCCTAGGACATGGTCAACAGACGTTAATGGCAAAGCTGCGTTGTGGGTATGCGGCAACTCAACGAACGTACTTTCGAATGTTAAGTCATTCAATGGGTTCGTACGTGGCCGATATGGTAGCTTATGGCTCTACAGTTGCTATCTGGCCCCCAGCATGCAGCTCAGTGAATTCACGACGGTGCTCGACGAGCTTGCCGAGGATGCTAGGGGTCGGAAGGCCATTATAGCTGGAGATTTTAACTCCTGGGCGTTAGAATGGGGTAGCCCCACAACAAATGCCAGAGGTCGTATCCTACTGGAGATCTTCGCGACACTAGATGTTGCACTGCTCAACACTGGCCATGAGTACACCTTCAGTCGGGCGGGATACGGGTCTGTTATCGACATTACTTTTGTCACTTCATCCCTCTTTCGGGGAGCAACATGGAGCCATTGCGATAGCTATACAGGCAGCGATCATACGGCACTTCTGTTCACAATAGGTGAGCCACCTGCCAGGGCGTCAACATTGTGGAGGGAGTCGTATCGGCTAGATACTTTTGATCCCGCGGTCTTTTCAGAGGCCATTCAGTCTCTGGGTACAATTGGTAATGCTGAGGCCAGAGCATGCCAAATGGTAGCCCAAATACAGAGTGCCTGCAATAGCAGCATGTTACGCCGTAAGCAGCTCACGCGACAACATGAGCCTACGTATTGGTGGAATACGCAAATAGGTGACATTCGTCGCAAATGCATCCAGGCGAGAAGAAGCTACCAACGGGCTCGCGGTAGGTCAACGTTTTTTGAGAAACAGTTAGCTTACCAGGCAGCTAGAAGACAGCTGAAGAAGGCCATTCGGGCAAGCAAAAGAGAATGTTTCTTACAGTTGTGCGACTCAGCCGAATATGACCCTTGGGGCAGGGCATATAAGATAGTAGTTAAAAGACTATACGCAGGTAGACAGGTGCAGCCTACGGATCGTCTGGAGCTTAAATCGATTGTGGAAACACTCTTTCCAGAAAGTTTAAGCTCCATTCACGCCCCTGAGTCCGAGTCTGCTGATCAAGGCTCAACGAGCACTGAAATTGTTTTAGTTACAGAGGAAGAAATATCAGTAGTTCTCCGAGGTCTTAGAACCAACACAGCTCCAGGGCCGGACGGGATCCCAAATCGTGCGCTAAAGCTAGCCCTCGCCTTGCACCCAAGTACGTTTGCCGAATTATTTAACGAATGCCTGATCCAAGAGACGTTCCCGGCAAAATGGAAAGCCCAGAACCTGGTATTGCTACTCAAGGCTGGCAAACCACCAGATGAGCCATCTTCGTACAGACCGATCTGTCTCTTAGACACCAAGGGAAAGGTGTTTGAGAAACTGATCTGCTCAAGGCTGGAGACTGCGATTGCAAGCGCCGGAGGCCTGTCACCAAACCAATTTGGATTCCGGAAGGCCCGGTCAACAACGGACGCGCTTAACAAAGTTGTCGGTCTGGCCACTTCCGCCATTCAAGGCACCAGATGGAGGCACGGGACGAAGGAATACTGCATCATTGCCTTCAACTAGCTAGTTGGGATATGATACTGAATGCGCTGTCACAATATAATATCCCTAAATATCTAAGAGAGATAATAAAGAGCTACTTCAGAGGAAGAACACTGGTATACAACACGAGTGAGGGTCCCCAAACTCATACAGTGTCAGCTGGAGTACCCCAAGGCTCAGTGCAGGGGCCTCTCCTATGGAACATCATGTACGACGGCGTACTGCGCTTGGAACTACCAGCAGGCGCGCACACCATTGGCTTTGCTGATGATGTAGCTGTCGTAGCCATAGGAAAGGAGCTCAAAGATACAGAGGATATGTGCAGCGAAAGTATCAATCGCATACGAAGCTGGTTGACAGGAGCTGGGCTCGAGCTAGCGGCACACAAGACCGAAGTTGTACTGGTCAGCAGTCGCAAAAGAGTGGAAACTGCCAATATAAAGATCGGCAGCGTCACCATTGCGTCAAAGAGGGCGATAAGATATCTTGGTGTCATGATAGACACAAGATTAACCTTCCGCGAGCACTTAGAATATGTGCATAAAAAGGCAGCTGATTCTTGTAGAGCTCTCTCGAGAATCATGCTTAACACGCGGGGACCTAAACAGCAATGACGTCTCCTCTTAATGAGCGTCATTAGGTCTGTCATCCTCTATGCTGCGCCAATATGGGCAAGAGCGATGGCAGCGCCGAGCTACAGCCGAGGCATTTGCGCGATCTACAGGCTGAGTGCAATCAGAGTCAGCTGCGCTTTCAGGACTATCTCCGATGACGTGGCGCTCGTCATAGCCGGTATGGTGCCACTGGAGTATTTGGTCGCCGAAGCCGTGGAGCGGAATTCGCACGGGCCTACGCGACTCAATTCTGTCAGGGCGAACAGCATCGCACGATGGCAAAGAAGGTGGAATAGCTCAGCTAAAGGGCGGTGGAGGCACAAGCTCATCCCGGAGCTTGAACCATGGGTTAACCGCAAACATGGCGAGGTTAACTTCTACCTTACGCAGATCCTCTCGGGTCATGGATGCTTTCGGAGCTATTTGAAGCGCTTTGGCCACGAGGAATCTGACGAGTGCCCCTGGTGCGAGCGAGGGCATGTGGAAGACGCCAACCACATTCTTTTCGAATGTGGACGGTTCCTGGAGGAGAGGCGTCGTCTGGAAGAGGCAGTGGGCCGCTCCATCAGAGCGGACAACTTAGTCAACGCCATGCTGGAATCGGAGGAAGCTTGGGAACTAACAAGCACCCTCGCGGCCACAGTGATGATGGACCTCCGCAGAGTCGAGCGACTGAGAAGACGAGCTGTCCCAGGCTAAGGTAGCGCATAGTGCTTGCGAAGCAATGCTTTACGGCCGTCCCGCAAGCACCGCGCGCTATCCTAGCCACCACGCAACTTGCAATTTGTTTAATTTTGTCAATAAATGAATATAAAAAAAAAAAAAAAAAAAAAAAACACACATACACATACACACACACACATACACAAACAATTACATACATATACACACACAAGCATAAACACGCATGGGCGGCAGTGAGCGCTTACTATGAGAACTTAATTGCTTAATAACTTTTTTGTGGACGTACGATCTTCATGAAACTTTCAGATTATGATTATGACATGGATATGCATGTAATTGCCAAAGCACAAGTCTTTAATATTTGAAATACGCTTTTTACAAAAGTGTGGGTGAGGGGGTGAATTTAAGGGTGGGGGGTAAATTTTTACAAAAACCGAAATTGTATAAATTGCATATAGGCATACATTAAAAATTTGGAGACTCTAGCAATAAAGGTGTAGAAGATATAATTTTATAACTGGTTTTCGATATGGTTTTTTATCGATAAAAAAAGATCGGGATGAGTTATCGATTTTTAATGATAAACTTGATATGCGCGCTGTGATTACGAACATTGTAAACAAAATTTGAAGTCTCTAGCTCTTATATCTTCTGAAATCGACGCGTTCATACATACGGACAGACGGACAGACGGACGGACGGACAGACGGACAGACGGACAGACAGACGGACAGGGCCAAATCAACTCAGCTCGTCGCCCTGATCAAGAATATATATACTTTGTGGGGTCTGCCACGCCTCCTTCTGCCTGTTACATACATTTCAACAAAACCATTATACCCTGATTTCCCATTGAAAATGGGTTCAGGGTATAAAAATGCCCTTTAGTATGTCTGAAATTTCAATTTCGATGTATTTAAAAATATAAATAAAATACCAAACTCATTTAATAAAATATAAAAATATTTTGAAACAATTAAAAAAGTTAACATCAGTTGCACCGATCGGGATTCGAAACGCGACTTCTCGATCGATCGTCATGCAGCTAACACACTAGGCCACCCACTCCTGCTGGTGGCGCTGGCAAAACTCAAATAGATTCACTGCTGCAGCGCCATCTACCAAAACTAAACGAAACTAACTGCTGATGTGATTCTAAGAATCTGCTAGAATAACCAAACTATTAAAAACGCATGTAAGATCAGAAGCGTTTTTCTGTCTAGCATGAGTTCAGAGTATGGGGATGCTGTTCTAACTAAACAAATGAGCCGTATATGAAATTCAGCGCATCGTAGGTGCAACGTTTATTCGTAGAGTTCTTGATATACACTAAAAGTACAAACGTATGAGCAAGCGCAGCTTGCTTAGAGCTAGGCGAATTAATGCAAGTAATAAGAGTTCACCACGCAAGAGAGATAGAGTAATTAGGGTGAACCCAAATGTAAAAATATAGGTATAAAATTCAAGTTAACAATAAGATAAGTGAATTTGGCCCAACATCCCGGCCCCATTGAATGACGCAGTCTTTCAAGAGACAGGAAGAATCGCTATTTTGTGAACTCGTCTCCGGATTATGCCTTTGGTAGTGCGGACATCTACCACTCGTACTCGTTGATCTCGTCCAGGAATTGTAGCTGTAATGCGACCCATTATCCACTTCTGAGAAGGTACGTTGTCTTCATGTATGAGAACCATGTCCCCGATAGAGATACTGGGTGATGGTTTGGTCCACTTGTGGCGCACGTTCAGCTCATTGAAGTAGTCAGTCAACCAGCGTCGCCAAAAATATTGTTTGATACCAGTTATCCAACGCCAGCGATCCAAAGATTTCAACTGTTCATCTTCTATATTGTGTTCAGGCAATGCTCGCAGGGAGTCTCCAACTAGAAAGTGACCAGGTGTCAGAGCACTCAAGTCGCTTGGATCTGATGATAGTGGTGTGAGTGGGCGTGAGTTGAGGATGGCTTCTACTTCTGCTGTGATTGCGTCCAATTCCTCAAACGTGCAGCGGGCGTTCATAAGGCTGCGCGTCATAAGCCCCTTGGCGCTTTTAACTGCGGCTTCCCAGAGGCCGCCAAAGTGTGGTGCTCTGGTTGGGATGAAACGAAAGTTTATGAATTCATTTGTGCAAAAACTAATAATTGACTGTTGATTTTCTTGCTTGAAGAAGTAGGTTCGCAGTTCCTTTAATTGATTGCTTGCTCCAGTGAAATTCGTGGCATTGTCGCAAAATATATCCACAGGCAATCCTCGTCGTGCAATCATGCGCCTCAACGCGGCTAAGAAAGCATCCGTTGAAAGGTCAGATACCACTTCGATATGCACAGCCTTGGTGGCGAAGCATACAAATATGGCAATGTAGGCCTTACGAGGAGCCTTGCCCTGAATGCGGAGATAGACGTTGACTGGTCCACAAAAGTCAACTCCACAGTGAGCGAAAGGTCTCGATGGCGTCAATCGCTCTACAGATTTCCCATGAGTTGCTGTTGCAACTTTGGCTTGTAGCGCACACAGTGCACGCACCTTCTGACAATAGAGCGAGCCAGGTCTCGAGCATTTATGATCCAGAATTGCAGACGAATTAGTGCGACAAGTGCCTTTGAGCCAGCATGATAGTGTTGCACATGAAGAAACTGCACGTAGTGACGAACAAAATCATCTTTGCTGGGAAGTATGATTGGATGTTTCTGAACCTCCGGTGCATTTGCCAATTCGAGACGGTCGCCAACCTTCAATAGTTGATATCCGTCTGTAATCTGTAAAAATGGATTTGGAAATTTTTTATGACTTGATATTTGCCTATTTTTGTTCAAAGCGTTAATTTCATCTGCGAAGTGTTGCTGCTGCAGATTCCAAATAATGCAATTAAATGCACGCTGTATCTCTTGAGGTGATGGCGAGGGCGTAGACAGCTCAACGGGTTTCCGAAGCGCGTGTATAAAGCGCAGCATCCAAGCAACAATTCGCAAACAACGACGATGCGAACTTATGTTTCTGAGTGTGTCGAGTAGGTAGTTGATATCCGTCGTAGCCTTGAAAGCTGACTTGCGCATCTCAAGTGCTACAATCTCAGGATCTGGTTCATGATGTTTGTCTCTTGGCCAAGTGTGTGAGCTCAGCTTTAGATACGCCGGCCCCATAAACCAGATTGATTCGTTCAATTCGATGGGTGTACACCCCCTCGAGACCAGATCGGCGGGATTCAATTTAGTTGGGACATGTCTCCAATGACAGTCCGGTGTAGCTTCTTGTATGTCAGAAACGCGGTTTCCAACAAAGGTTGATAGTGTCGACGAATGTTGCTGTATCCAATGAAGAACTATCGACGAGTCGCTCCACAGATAGGTTTGTTTCGATGTGAAAATCCCCTTGATTTTCACGTAGAGTTGGGCCAGTAGGTGAGAAGCAGCGAGTTCCAGTTTTGGTAGCGATAACTTACGAGTTGGTGCTACTTTGCACTTTGACGTGATCAGGTGAACTTGAACCTCGCCGTCCGCTGCAACTGTGCATGCGTAAATGCAGCATCCATATGCACGTATGGAAGCGTCACAGAATCCATGCAACTGCAACTCCTTGGTGTTCGGCTGCATACAGAATCGAGGTATTTTCAGCGACTCCAGTGAAGTAAGTGATGCAGCAAACGATTTCCAAGCTAAATAAAGGTTTTGCGGCACAGACTCATCCCATTGTAATTTGACTATCCACAGTTCCTGTAGAATGATCTTTGCTGTCACAATGATTGGCGCTACCAATCCCAATGGATCAAAAAGTGAAGATGCCACAGATAAAATTGTCCTCTTGGTGATTGCATCAACGGAGCATTTGGGTCGAAAGGCAAATAGCAACACACCCAGACGTTGGTTCCATGCTAAGCCCAATGTGCTAGTAACTGAGCCATCTTCTAGATTCAAATCTTTGAACGTGCTGTCGTCGACAAAGTCCGGATGATTCGAATGCCATTTTGCTAATTCAAATTTGCCCTTGCCAAGTACTTCGATGACCTCTGCCTTGAGTTGTTGCAGGCCTTCTACTGTGTCATGCCTACAAAGAAAGTCATCCACGTAGAATGATGAATTTATAGCTTGTGATCCCAATTTGTGAGTTTGCATATGTAGATCAGCCAAATATTTCATACTGCGTATGGCGAGATATGGTGCTGAGGCCGTACCATATGTGACTATGTTTAGTGAATATGTCCGTAGTGGTTTGTCTGTTGAATCTCTCCAAAGAATGTATTGGAACTTGCGGTCACGATAGTCCACCAATACTTGCCTAAACATTTTCACAACATCTGCAGTCAGTGCAGTGCAGTACGTTCGAAAGCGTAGCAGAAGCGTATATAGATCGGTCTGAATAGTCGGTCCAACCATTAGCAAATCATTGAGTGATTGTTGCGATGAAGTTCGATTTGAGGCATCGAAGACAACTCTGAGCTTCGTTGAAGTGCTATTTGGCTTGAAGACGCAGTGATGTGGTATGTAATTATGTGGCTCGTCAAGCCTTGGTGAGTGTACCAAACTCATATGATTTAAATCTTCATATTCGCGCAGAAATGCTATGTATGCTGCCTTTAACTCGGGATTGCGATTTAAGCGCCGTTCCAGTGACTCGAATCTCAGCTTAGCAGACTCGTATGAAGATCCTAGATGTCGTGGGTCATCCTTAAATGGTAGCCGAACAATAATTCTACCATCTGCTTGTTGGCGTACAGAGCGAGTAAACATTTGTTCGCACTGCAGTTACTCAGGTATGAACTTGTCGATTGGTTTACTCAAATCCTCGATACGCCAGAGTCGTTCCAAATTGTTGTTTATTGACTCCTCCTGTGAGAGCGAGTAGCAGTGCGTCTGTTGCTGTCCTCCCTTATAGCGTCCAGACACAATCCATCCAAGTAACGTTTTCTGAAGCATAGGAAGGTTGGGACCCAATTTGATTTGTCCCACTGCAAGAATTTCAAAAAATGTTTCGGTGCCAATAAGTAAATCGATATGACGAGTTTTGTGAAACTTCTCATCAGCTAAAGGTGTGTTCTTCGGTATGTTCCCTGATGAAGTGTCGATGTCCGATTCCGGCTGATAGGCAATGTGTGACGTTACGCAGAAATCAATGGGCATCTTGAAATCCTCCAAGCGTGATTTGATTGTGGCCGAAGTGCCAAACTTGATGTATGTGTGTGACTCACCAACGCTACAGATTCGCATGTGCCGTTTGACCTTTGGCAAGCGTAGTCCTTATGCGAACTGTTCTGAGATGAAGTTAACCTGTGAGCAAGAATCCAATAGAGCACGACCGATCCTGTAGATTCCAGATGCATCCATGACCTCAACGATGGCCGTTGCTAGAATGACTTGGTCTGTTCGATTGGTGTGTGTATGTGTCACCACATCATTTGAATTCGAGCCGCTGGGCAACATAGTTGTCGATCTACTCACAGTTGCCGCTCGATGTAGTAAGCTGTGATGAAGTCTCGAGCAACATCGACATCGTTGAGTAGAAGGACACTTGGATGCCTGGTGGCCCTTGCCAAGACAGTTTAGGCACAGACCATGTCGTTTCGCTGCTTCATAGCGCTCTGCAACCGACATATCTTGAAGTCGACTGCAACGTGAGACTCGATGCTCTGAGCTAAGACAAAGAGGACATGAGTGAGTTGAACAATTAAAAGACAAACCATGTCGCGTGGTTGTCTGGCTTCGTGGTTTGCTAGCAGTCGCTGTACGGGCCTGGCTCGATTCGGACTTACCGCATGATTCCAAATATTGGCAATGCCTCTCAACTACCTGTACACATAAATCCCACGTAGGCAACTCGGAATAATCCAATGATTCGTTCCATTTGCGCATGTCCATCTTATCCATAACAATGGCTATTAACATTGCCTGTGCGATTTGTGCCTCGTTGCCTAATGATTTTAACGAGTTGTACAATGCTGTAGAGCTGTCAATCAAACTTCGAATTTCGTGGCTGTTTGACTTTGATACTCTCTTGAGCATAAATAACGACGAGATATTGTCCAAGAACACTAATGGTGGATTGTCGTAGCGTTGATTCAAGCGATCAAGTGCCTTTCGGTAGTTTTCAGGCGTGATCTGAAATGCCTTACCGTTTCTAATGCTGGTCCCTTTAAGCAGCTGATCAGTTGATTAAACTTCTCGATGTTTGATAAGCTGTTCTGTTGATCCACCATTTGGTTGAATAGCGCACTAAAATTCTTGTAGTCCGCATAATTGCCATCAAATGTAGGTAACGCAAGTCTGGGCAGCTTGGCCGACGATAAGAATGTGGGCCCAGATACCGCAGCGAATGTTGATTCGTGTATATCCTCCGTGAGTTGCTCTGTAATGCAAACCTTTATTTCTACATACAGTTCCTCCAATTCGGTGCGTCCTGTATCGGTCGAACATTCCCTTTCAATTTGAGTCTGCAATACCATTGCTTGCTTAAAGTAAGCTTCCAAAATTTCCAAGCGACACTTTAATTCAGCTTGAACTGGTGCAGATTTCCCTTCTCTTAGTTGGGGATCGACAACATTACGAATTCGGCTAATATTCCGGCGAGTATTCGCGCGCTGTGTTTTAAGGCTCTCTAGAGACATGATTTGATCAACAACTTTAGGATTTTATTTCACTCAACTGAGCGCATACAATATTAAGCAAGAAGAAGAGTAATTCCAGCGACGACTTTCAGTGCAATTGATGCGTATGTATATAAGTGCGTTTGTGATTAACTGCACTTATGTATTTATAATTTGACGAATATGATTTATCCAAACCGACGAATATGATAGAAAGCGCACTGTCGATAACTTGCTGCTGCGATCGCGGGGGGATCGTAGGGGTAGCGAAGTGACGAAGATTGCAAAGCAGACGCTGCTTTGCTGCGAGAGATTGACGAAACGAAGAAGATGACTCGGTGATGCGACGGCGGGGGCCGCAGAGCGACAGCGAAGTCAACCAAAGTGAATGACCGGTGCGAATAGCAAGGCAAGCGAGTGTATGCACAACTAATAGCTTGTATGCTGATATATCCCACTTATGCACAGAAGTATGTATGCAGAATATGTCTGTACATAAGCCAAATTATAACTCTAAATGCGTTGCACGGAACTTGAACAGCAATGCCCCACGTTGGGCGCCAAAATGTAAGATCAGAAGCGTTTTTCTGTCTAGCATGAGTTCAGAGTATGGGGATGCTGTTCTAACTAAACAAATGAGCCGTATATGAAATTCAGCGCATCGTAGGTGCAACGTTTATTCGTAGAGTTCTTGATATACATACACTAAAAGTACAAACGTATGAGCAAGCGCAGCTTGCTTAGAGCTAGGCGAATTAATGCAAGTAATAAGAGTTCACCACGCAAGAGAGATAGAGTAATTAGGGTGAACCCAAATGTAAAAATATAGGTATAAAATTCAAGTTAACAATAAGATAAGTGAATTTGGCCCAACAACGCACATAAAGTATAGTTAAAATTTCAATTCCGGTGTATTTAAAAATAAAAATTAAATAGAAAACTCATTTATGAAAATTTAAAAATATTTTGAAACAATTAAAAAAAATTAACATCAGTTGCATCGATCGGGATTCGAACCGCGACTTCTCGATCGAGCGTCATGCAGCTAACACACTAGGCCATCTCACTCCTGCTAGTGGCGCTGGCAAAACTCAAATACATTCACTGCTGCTGCGCCATCTACCAAAACTAAACGAAACTAACAGCTGATGTGATTCAACGAATGTTTCTAGAAGAAGTTTGAATGTATGTGTGCACACGCATACGATGCTGTTGTAGCTGCTGCACGTGCGTTTGTTAATTGGTCAAATACTTGATTATTTTTTATTAATTTTTGACTGAACGGAATTTAATGAAACTTTCAGCATATGATCTACATATTATATTGAATATTTGAGAAATTTAAAAAAAAAAGAAAAATCATTCACAATTAGCTATAATGGCATCTGACTTGAACTTGAATGTTTTTACTCGATAAAAACATAACGGGATGATTTATCGACTTTTAAAAGCAAACTCGACGTCCGCGCTGTATATACGGTCATTACACACACACGCATAAACACGCATGGGCGGCAGTGAGCGCTTACTATGAGAACTTAATTGCTTAATAACATTTTTTTTGGGCGTACGATCTTCATGAAACTTTCAGATTATGATTATAACATGGATATGCATGTAATTGCCGAAGCACAAGTCTCTAGTATTTGAAATATTTTACAAAAGTGAGGGTGAGGGGGTGAATTTAAGGGGGGTGGGGGGTAATTTTTAACCAAAACCGAAATTGTATAAATTGCATATAAGCATACATTAAAAATTTGGAGACTCTAGCAATAAAGGTGTAGAAGATATAATTTTATAACTGGTTTTCGATAAGGATTTTTAATGATAAACTTGATATGCGCGCTGTAATTACGGACATTAAAAAAAAAAATTTGAAGTCTCTAGCTCTTATATCTTCTGAAATCGACGCGTTCATACATACGGACAGACGGACGGACGGACAAACGGACAGGGCCAAATCAACTCAGCTCGTCGCCCTGATCAAGAATATATATACTTTGTGGGGTCTGCCACGCCTCCTTCTGCCTGTTCCATACATTTCAACAAAACCAATATACCCTGATTTCCCATTGAAAATGGGTTCAGGGTATAAAAATATACACAGACCATCAACCACTTACAAATTTGCTTAGCAGTTGGAATGGCAACGCTCGAATCAAACGATGGAAAACGTACCTAGAAGAGTTTGATTATGAACTCCTTTATAAACCAGGCAGGGATAACACAGTAGCAGACGCATTGTCAAGAATACCCATAGTAAACCAAATCAATTCAGTAACATCTACTCAGCATAGCGCAGAAAGTTCAAGTCATAACCTAATACCTAGTATGGAGGTCCCGATAAACGTATTCAAGAATCAAATATTCTTAAACAAAGCAAACACAGACGACTATAAATTCCAAATTCCTTTCCCAACTTTCCATAGACACCTAATAACTAGACAAGAGCTCACAGAAAATAACTTACTTCAGATATTAAAAAAGTATTTAAACCCTTCTGTAATTAACGGAATAATAACGTCAGAAGAAATCATGAACCAAACTCAACAAATATACCGCAAACACTTTAGGAATTATAAAATCAGATTCACCCAGACACAAGGGAAGGACTTGACTAACGAAACAGAACAGGACGAACATATACTAAAAATACACAATAGAGCTCACCGCAACGCAATAGAAAATAGAAAAAACAATTATCAGAAACCCATTACTTCCCTAAAATGAAACAGAAAATAGCGGCATTAGTCAAACAATGTCAAGTTTTTAAAGAAGAAAAATACGACAGACAACCAAACAACCCTAAACTAAATGAAACACCCATACCTCAATATCCTGGACATATAATTCATGTAGACATATACACGACAGGCAAAAACTTAGTCCTGTCAGCAATAGATAAATTTTCGAAACTAGCCCAAGGACGCATCATCAAATATAGAGCAATAGAGGACAAAAAAAACACTTTACGACATTTTATTTTATTATGGAGTTCCGAAATTCGTGGTCATAGATAACGAAAAATCTCTGAATTCATGCGAGATCATAAAAATTTATAGCACTCCACCTTATAAAAGCACAGTCAACGGCCAAGTCGAACGATTTCACTCTACGTTTTCAGACATCATGAGATGTAACAAAAGAAAACAAGAATACAAAACTTTTCAAGAATTAATTGACAAATCAAAATACGACTATAACTACACCATTCATTCAACGACTAACAGACGACCACTAGATTTGTTTTTTGGCAGAAACCTAACGACGAACCCAGAACAATATGAACAAGTAAGAAAGCTCTAGTCGAGACTACTCGACTACGAGATCCCCTGAACCCTTGGAGCAATAGCTATTTCAATAATTTTTCGCGTCTTACAGCTTACACAAGAAACACGCACACACACACACACACGCACGTACGCACACACAGGCATACATACACACACACGCATACAGACACACATACACACACACACGCATACATACACAAACGCATACACACACACACATACACACACATACACACACAAGCAACCACGCATAAACACGCATGGGCTGCAGTGTGCGCTTACTATGAGAACTTAATTATTTAATAACTTTTTTTATGGACGTACGATCTTCATGAAACTTTCAGATTATGATAATAACATGAATATGCATGTAATTGCCAAAGCACAAGTCTCTAGTATTTGAAATACGTTTTTTACAAAAGTGAGGGTGAGGGGGTGAATTTAGAGGTGGGGGGTAAATTTTAACAAAAACCGAAATTGTATAAATTGCATATAAGCATACATTAAAAATTTGGAGACTCTAGCAATAAAGGTGTAGAAGATATAATTTTATAACTGGGTTTCGATAAGGTTTTTTATCGATAAAAAAAGATCGAGATGAGTTATCGATTTTTAATGATAAACTTGATATGCGCGCTGTAATTACGGACATTTTAAAAAAAATTTGAAGTCTCTAGCTCTTATATCTTCTGAAATCGACGCGTTCATACATACGGACAGGGCCAAATCAACTCAGCTCGTCACCCTGATCAAGAATATATATACTTTGTGGGGTCTGCCACGCCTCCTTCTCCCTGTTACATACATTTCAACAAAACCATTATACCCTGATTTCCCATTGAAAATGGGTTCAGGGTATAAAAATCTAGACAAGACATCATTGACAGACTTAGACAGAAACAAACGATGGACTTACAGAACCACAATAAAAGACGCAACGAAATACGTACCTACACACCAGGACAAGAAATATACGTCAAGATCAACAATAGACTAGGAACTAAATTGTCTCCCAGAGATAAAAAAAAAAACAGTAAAAGAGGACAGAAACACAACAGTGCTAACCTCAACAAATAGAGTCATACATAAAAGTAATATACACAAGTAAGAAGGCTCCAGTCGAGACTGCACGACTAGGAGATACCCTGAACCCTCCAAACTGATATTCTAATCATTCTGGACTTCTTTTATGCACACATACATACACATGCACGTATAAGCACGCGCTCTGCAAACTGCGCAGCTAGCAGCGGCTGCGCTTGGGCTGCACTGCAGTGTGGGCAATATAATGAGAATTTATTTGTTGAATAATTTCTTTTGTAGAGATACGATCTTAATGAAACTTTTAGAGCGTAATCATATGGCTAAAATGTGTGTACATTCCAAAGCACAAGTCTCTAGTACTTGAAATGCGTTTTTTACAAATTGGGGGCGAAGGGGGCGTGGTATCCAAAATCTGTAAATTACAAAATCTTTGTATCCATTAACTTTATATACAACGCAAATTTGAAGTCTCCAGGTCTAAAAGTGTTCAAAATAAGCTGAAAAAACAATGTCGATTTTCGATTATTCTCGATAAAAAAGTTATCGGATGAGTTATCGAAAAAATAAAGCAAACTTGTACTGCCTATGGTATACACGAGTATGCATGCCAAATTTCAGCTCTCTAGCTCTTATATCTTCTGAGATCATTTTGCTCATACGGACGGACGGACAGACGGACAGACAGACGGACAGACGGACAGGGCCAAATCAACTCAGCTCGTCGCCCTGATCAAGAATATATATACTTTATGGGATCTGCGATGATTCCTTCTGCCTGTTACATACTTTTCACAAAACCATTATACCCTGATTTCCCATTTTCAATGGGTTCAGGGTATAAAAACGTTTGACATTTATAGACTACTACTTTGTTTTATGTAATAAAAATACCTAACGTAGAAGAAACTGATTATGAAAACCTAATTGGGAAACCAGTCGTAAGAAATTACGTTATCATATATATAGAGTATAAAGAAATATTGTCTCGCAAAAATGCAATGTTTGGTATTATAAACAAGTAAGAAGACTCTAGTCGAGACTGCTCGACTAGAGATACCCTGAACCCTCTAATCTGATATTCTAATCAGTCTGCACTTCTTTTCGACACACATACATACACACACACGTATTAGAATGCGCTCTGCTAACTGCGCTTGGGCTGCGCTGTAGTGTAGGTAACATTATAAGAATTTATTTGTTGAATAATTTAATTTCTATACGTACAATCTTAATGAAAGTTTCAGGGCGTAATTATATGGTGAAAATGTATGTACATTCCAAAGCACATGTCTCTAGTACTTGAAATACGCCTTTTACAAAGGTGATGGTGAGGGGGTGGATATAGGGGTGGGGGGTAAATTACAACAAAAATCGAAATTACATAAAATACATATAAGTCTACATTTAAAATTTGCAAACTCTAGCTCTAAAGGTGTAGGAGATATAATTAAATAACTAGCTTTCGATAAGGTTTTTGATCGATAATAAAATATCGGGAGTAGTTATCGATATATAAAGAAAAACTTGATATGCGCGTGATATACACGGACCTAGGAAAAAATTGCAAGTCTCTAGCTCTTATATCTTCTGAAATCGACGCGTTCATACATACGGACGGACGGACGGACAGACAGACGGACAGGGCCAAATCGACTTAGCTCGTCGCCCTGATCAAGAATATATATACTTTGTGGGGTCTGCCACGCCTCCTTCTGCCTGTTACATACTTTTAACAAAACCATTATACCCTGATTTCCCATTTTCAATAGGTTCAGGGTATAAAAATTGTAAAAAATATAATAACATTAAGATTTGTTCAAAAAATAACATTGTCAACATTAGCAATAGTACATGTTTGCCTAGGCTCCTCAATGGAGAAAAGTCGCTGTGTGAGTTCAGTAACGCCGAGCATATGGAACCCATCGAAGAAGTGGCCCACGGTCTTCTGATCCTCAACAACTTTGATGGAATGGTGACATCGACGACAACAAGTACACCTATGTCATTCGCTTTACCAACGAGTCCATTTCAATTGGCAACCGAACTTTCAACAACCTAGAGAGCAGCACACTGAGAGTCGGCTCCTCGATAATCCAGATGACACCAGAAGAATCGAGACGACTCCAAACTCTATCACTAAAGGCTTTGCAGGCATTACACATCAACAATAGCCAACGACTAGAACACCTAAAACTCACGACACATGCAATATCATCCATAATATTGGTCTGCATAGCCGTGATAATCATTGTCATTGCCTTCGTCTACACAAAGAGGGCGAAAAAAATTACGTTACTATTGGACAATAGCCAAGTAAAGAAAGTAACAGAGGCACCAAGACGAGCCATAGAAAACATACAGTTCAACGACATTCCCTTCTTTTAATGATCACTTGAGGACAAGCTCAAATCAAAGGGGGAAGAGTTAACAACAAATATATTCTTCAAGTTAAAAACAAAATATTCTACATTGCAACAAAGCCCAATGGGAATTGTTGCAACGCAAATAAAACGTAACAAGCTGATCAGACCAATAAGCCAAAACTGCTGACACAATGTCTAGCGGACTTCCTGCACACGCCAACCAGAGCTCCAGCAATTCTAAGAAGAATTGCACAACGGTTCAACAACACCACGAGCGACGCCGCTGCTAACGTCGTCGACTGAACCACAGCTCAGCTAGGGATAGAATTGATTTAAGTAATTTAGTTGCAAATTTGTTCTTGAATAAAACGGACTGCATTTAAGCAGTAAAATATCAAAACATCTTTTTTTACCGTTTAAATAAAGAAAGAACTTAATATACATACATATGTACGCACGCATGCACCCGCGCACATACATATATACACTCCGCCGTTCACCCTCTCTTAACTAATTGTCACACATATATATATATCCATATTCACACTCGTCTATGCGCCCATACATACATACACTTCACTATTTCACTCTTCTATCGCCGGGTATATTCACTCGCCACCACTTTCAAATTCAATCGTTAATTTCTCGCTGCAATTATAATGTCTCTCAATGATACTTTTATTTCACTCATTTTAGACCACTTTTAGATTCAGCTTTGGGTTTCTTGCTGCAATCATAATACCTCTCTTTTTATACCCTGAACCCATTGAAAATGGGAAATCAGGGTATAATGGTTTTGTTAAAAGTATGTAACAGACAGAAGGAGGCGTGGCAGACCCCACAAAGTATATATATTCTTGATCAGGGCGACGAGCTAAGTCGATTTGGCCCTGTCCGTCTGTCTGTCCGTCCGTCCGTCCGTCCGTATGTATGAACGCGTCGATTTCAGAAGATATAAGAGCTAGAGACTTCAAATTTTTTTTCCTAGGTCCGTGTATATCACGCGCATATCAAGTTTTTCTTTTTATATCGATAACTACTCCCGATAATTTATTATCGATCAAAAACCTTATCGAAAGCTAGTTATTTAATTATACCTCCTACACCTTTAGAGCTAGAGCTTCCAAATTTTATATGTAGACTTATATGCATTTTATATAATTTCGATTTTTATTGTAATTTACCCCCCACCCCTATATCCACCCCCTCACCCTCACCTTTGTAAAAGACGTATTTGAAGTACTAGAGACTTGTGCTTTGGAATGTACATACATTTAAATATTATGATTATGTTCTGAAAGTTTCATTAAGATTGTACGTCTAGAAATTAAAATATTCAACAAATAAATCCTTATAATGTTGCTCACACTGCAGCGCAGCACAAGCGCAGTCGCTGCTTACTGCGCAGTTAGCAGAGCGCGTTCTAATACGTGGATGTGTATGTACGTGTGCCGAAAAGAAGTGCAGAGTGATTAGAATATTAGATTAGAGGGTTCAGGGTATCTCCTAGTCGAGCAGTCTCGACTAGAATCTTCTTACTTGTTTTTTTTATACCCTGAACCCATTTTCAATGGGAAATCAGGGTATAATGGTTTTGTTGAAATGTATGTAACAGGCAGAAGGAGGCGTGGCAGACCCCACAAAGTATATATATTCTTGATCTGGGCGACGAGCTGAGTTGATTTGGCCCTGTCCGTCTGTCTGTCCGTCTGTCCGTCTGTCCGTCTGTCCGTCCGTCCGTCTGTCCGTCTGTCCGTCTGTCCGTATGTATGAACGCGTCGATTTCAGAAGATATAAGAGCTAGAGACTTCAATTTTTTTTTAAAATGTTCGTAATTACAGCGCGCATATCAAGTTTATCATTAAAAATCGATAACTCATCCCGATCTTTTTTTATCGATAAAAAACCTTATCGAAAACCAGTTATAAAATTATATCTTCTACACCTTTATTGCTAGAGTCTCCAAAATTTTAATGTATGCCTATATGCAATTTATACAATTTCGGTTTTTGTTAAAATTTACCCCCCACCCTTAAATTCACCCCTAACCCTCACTTTTGTAAAAAGCGTATTTCAAATACTAGAGACTTGTGCTTTGGCAATTACATGCATATCCATGTTATAATCATAATCTGAAAGTTTCATGAAGATCGTACGTCCACAAAAAAGTTATTAAGCAATTAAGTTCTCATAGTAAGCGCTCACTGCCGCCCATGCGTGTTTATGCTTGTGTGTGTGTATATGTATGTAATTGTTTGTGTATGTGTGTGTGTGTGTATGTGTGTATGTATGTGTGTGAATGTATGCCTGTGTGTGCGTGCGTGCGTGCGTGTGTGTGTGTGTGTGTGTGTGCGTGTTTCTTGTGTAAGCTGAAAGACGCGAAAAATTATTGAAATAGCTATTACTCCAAGGGTTCAGGGGATCTCGTAGTCGAGTAGTCTCGACTAGAGCTTTCTTACTTGTTTTTTTTTGTTACTTACTCTCGGAGTGGGCTGCTCTGCTCTTGCCACTTCTCTTTGCTCACTTTTTTTCTTCTTTCGCTAGATTTCGGCGACGTTCGCTATGCTGCCCCCGCGCGTGCATATGCTTATGCATATGCGTCTTCGGCTTACGCTTCTGCGTAATATTTTCGCCCGCACTGTACTTTTCGGCGCCGTAACGGTTTTCTAATCCCGTTTTTCGCTTGATGCTTCCCGAAATTTCTACCCCCGACCCCGTGGCCGTTGTAGGATATATTCGCTTTTAAATTTTCGCGCTTCGCCACGAATGTTCTCGATTTCTCCGCTACTTTTCCTTGCACACTACTTTATTCGAAATGACCGCCACCAACAACTTCGCAATTACCTCTATTTGGGTATGCCGGCGGGATTTTACGCCGCCCGTATACCACACTCTCTCTAGCCCCGCGAGTCCCTGCTCGAGCGCCACTTGTAAGGTTACATTATTTCAGCCGGGGTCAGAGTCTCAGTCTGCCCAGGGCCACAACTTACAAGAAATTTATAAGTTAGTACGAGACTGTGCATGGTTAGAGAAATGGGAGAGGGAGGGGAAGTTGTTATATGTCAAGCGACCACGCGGCCTGAACTCGCCGACCACGCCCACGTTTGCACGCGGGAAGGCGGTAGCGATCGAGTGGCGCGATCAAGCGCACTCCAGATTGCTGGGGTCGGGGTTGCGAAGGCGTGCCGTGGGGTGTTAGTGGGACCACTACGATCGGTAGACCGCGGGTCGAGGAACGCCCAGCGTTGCCGCCGGCGTTCACTCAAGACCACGCGATTTTACTGCCAGAGTTTTGACCTTCCGGCGAACGGGTCGTGACCTCGTTCAAACTACCAGTTAGTGTTATCGCGGTTAGTTATGACTAGTAAACTAGTAACTTGCTTAGTAAGCTAACTACGAATAAATACGCAACCATCGCTACGTGCATTTCCTTACTTTATTAACCTCGTCGTCTTATAACCTTTATATTTGCTAATCGATTTTATTTTCTCTTTTGAGCGCGTCTGCTCACATCGAGAGCTCCAGACTGACTAAAATCTGCACGCAGCTTTCAATCCTCTTCTGCCGCTGTGCAGATTTTACCACGCGACCAGCAATGCAATTCACCATTGCATTGCTGATCGCGGGCCCGCCCACTCATTTGAATTTCGCTTACTTTCTAAGGCTAATCGCTACGGCACTTACATCTAATTATTAACTACTTAGTGCTACCTTACGAGCTAACGCTTATTCTACTTGCTGCCTAATAATAATCAACTAATATCAACTTACGTCCTACAACTGAAATATTAACAATGATTTCAAAATATAACCTTAATAACTACAAAAATCAAAATCCATAACAACAAAATTCCATTTCATTGTCCTTAATCGCTACAAAATCAAACTATGCCTCCAATCCTATTCAAATCCTATTCACCATAACAAAAATCTATTTCATTCAATATCTTTACTTATTACCTACAAACATGTAAGGTGGGCAAAGAAAAGGCCACCTTACAAACCCTAAATCGTTCAACCAATTCCAAGTTGAGGTAGGCACACGCCAATGTTCATGTCCCATGCGTACAAACAATCAAATGTATATACATACATACATACAGTTTGGCAAGAAAGTGTTTACACACAGGGAAAAAATTTTAATTTTTTACTTTGAAGCGAAATAAAAGCAGTAAGAATATGCATATTCAATTTTTAAACTCATTCACGAAAGTGAATCATTAAACTCGTTCACGAAAGTGAATCAGCTAGAAGCTTCAAATTGTTGATGGGATGTGAATGAGTATTCCGCAGTCAGTAACGCCCGACTGCTACGTTCTTACTTGTTTTAAAATGAAAATAGGTAAATTAGACTATAAACTATATTAGTAAGTAAAAAAAATTACAATATGTTTCCATTAACAAAAGAAAATAACAAAAAACAATAGAAGTAACAAAAATCAGCAAGAAAGTGTTTACACAACTAAAACAATTAATGCATTATATTGTTTTAACTACTTTTTAGTTAAAACTAATACTTTTTTTGGACACCTTTGGCATCTATTCATCGATTGGACCATGTTTCTGAAATATTCCACTGGGATATTTTGCCATTCCTGCAAAACAATGGTTTTCAGCTCAGTTTTATTCTTTGGATGCCTCTTGGCGGTCCTCTTCTTCAGATAAGCCCACAAATTCTGGGTGATTTCCGTGCATTTATAACTAAAGTTTTTACTCGATAAAAAAATAACGGGATGAGCTATTGATTTTTAGTGATAAACTCGATATCCATGCTGAATATTAGGACATTTAGAAAAAATTTGAGGTCTCTAGCTCCTATCTTCTGAAATCGACGCGTTCATACATACGGACAGACGGACGGACAGACAGACAGACAGGGCCAAATAAACTCAGATCGTCGCCCTGATCAAGAATATATATACTTTGTTGGGTTTGCCAAGCCTCCTTCTGCCTGTTACATACATTTCAACAAAACCATTATACCCTGATTTCCCATTGAAAATGGGTTCATGGTATAATTAAAATGTAGGATGTATGGAAATATATTTAAAAATCAAGCGACAAAAATTTTGCAAAGTGTCTGAAGTGTTTGACGTGTGGAAAGGAGTATAATCAAAAGCCCAATAACCACAATATTTTTTTTTATCATTTTCTATTCCACAATTTTTACTTCATTGAATTTTTTAAAATAACTGATTTTTTATGTTATTTTATATTAACCGAATTTTAAAGAGTTCTAGTTGCTTAAAACATCGAATAGGCCAAGTTTCATATTGGATCTATCGGGGTACTATCGACGTTACTATCGACAACTATCAATGTTTCCGAATTCGCAATCGCCCACTATCGATAGTTTGGCACCTCTATTGTGCATACTTGGCAGTAGGTATTGAAGCTGGGTATAATATTTGAGTTGTTTTAAATTGAATTCAAAGCAACTCTAGTTTTCACAAATACCATCTTTAGGCTATTGTTGACGCCTGCGCTGTGCGGTAACATTCCACACATATTGATCCGAACATGCCGTTACCGAGGCGTGAGAACAGCGCCGACCTGACGAAGGTGCGTGCCTGTATATGAAATTCTTGCAGCATGTGGAACCTAAGGACAATCAATACACATATTTGCAAGCATACATTGACCTAGCAGGTCCAGTTTAGTTGCTGGGTTTGTCTCGATTCAGTTTCGCACAGGATATAGAAAGAAGAGGTGTGCAACACACGACGTGTCACAAATTTTATTGCTGCCGTCGGTACCACTTCCTGATAAATGCTTTGTTACTTGTGAAATGCGAACCGTGAACAGTGAACGGTAAACTGCACATTCTTGTCAGCATCGACTGATGCGTCGCTCTGTTCGTGTTATCATCGATTTTATCCTTATGTGTGGAGTGGCGCCTCGAATTTAACGCTACTGACACAACTGGTTTATTGTCTTAAATGGTGTTTTTTTTTTTTCTGTTTGGTTGTGAACAACAAAATAAATTATATATAAGCAATTACAATGAGCTGCAAGCAAAAAAAAAATATTTTTTCGCATGCTAAATTGTAGAAATGTTGAATTTCTGTAGTCGCTCCCGTAATCAGATTTTGTATGCGTTAGTATCACATTTAAATATATAATTTATATATTACATACAGAATCTGATTATATATATATATATATATATATATATATATATTCATGTGATAATATATATATTTATACTAAGGTATATACATACATGATTAGATGACACGTTTCAGGGTTGCTGGCACAGTTATATCTCGTCAGTTAAAATATATACCATTTTTGTATATGGCAAAACCAAAATGAGAAAATTTAAATTCCGATGGATTATTAAGTGTGCACAAAACATCAATGACGATTAATTAATTAATTATATTGAGTATAAAGAATACATTAAAACACAGTTTTTAATCAAATTGAGTTCTGAAATATGTATATTTTAAATTAATTTTTAACCAACGCTCTTTGTCTACGTTTTTGTCGATACACAAATACAAATATGTATAAATATATGTAAATACATACATATGTACATTCATATATGCACAAAAACCAAATGTATATATTTATATGAAACAAATAGATATTCATGAAGTTTCGAGGTCTCAAATCGCATATTATTCAACATATTTGCTTTTATACCAGGTGACACATATTAAAGTGATTTAAATCCATTATACATATAAAAACAAAATCAATTAAATAAATATTGAGCCTTCGGCAACACTGTACTTACATATATACCATCCGAAGTAGCTCAAAAGCGCATAATAACATCAGGTTAGTATCTCTAAATAAATATATGTAAGTATACATACATACATACATATGTATATAACATTTTCGGAGTCTTTGTCCACAATATTATGAAAATTTAGAGGGTCGAATGGAGCAGGGGCCGTAATCCCAATTTTAATAATAATACATAATATCTTCAAAGCTTACACATTTGAATTAGTTTATGCCAACATAAAACATAGCATCGAAATACAGTAGATTCCGGTTATAACGACTCCGCTTAAAGCGTCCAACCGATTATGTCGACGAAAATTCGATCTCTTGGTTGGTCCCCATACAAACTTATATGAAAGAGCCTCCGCTTAGTACGTCTCCGCTTTTAATGACAATACGCTTATGCCGACGAATTTTTTCATATTTTTGAGTCAATCACCGGTTATTACGACGTGATGAAAAAAAAATCGCGAAATAATGACAACAAATTTCAGCATAAAAAGACTCTGTTAGAAATGTATACATGTATATATTGATCAGTGATCAGTACCCTTGCTTGTGTGCGTAGCAACGCTACAAATGCTGCTAAGACAGAGAGGGAGAGAGACAAAGTACAATGCCGACGTCACAAAAATGTTTCTAAACCATGTTATTGAAATAAGTTTATAAACAAGTAAGAAAGCTCTAGTCGAGACTACTCGACTACGAGATCCCCTGAACCCTTGGAGTAATAGCTATTTCAATAATTTTTCCCGTCTTTCAGCTTACACAAGAAACACGCACACACACACACACACACACACACACGCACGCACACACAGGCATACATACACACACACACACACACACGCACACACAGGCATACATACACACACACACACACACACACACACACACACACACACACACACACACACACACACACACACACACACACACACACACACACACATACACAAACATTTACATACATATACACACACAAGCATAAACACGCATGGGCGGCAGTGAGCGCTTACTATGAGAACTTAATTGCTTAATAACATTTTTTTTGGGCGTACGATCTTCATGAAACTTTCAGATTATGATTATAACATGGATATGCATGTAATTGCCAAAGCTCAAGTCTCTAGTATTTGAAATACGCTTTTTACAAAAGTGAGGGTGAGGGGGTGAATTTAAGGGGGGGGTAAATTTTAACAAAAATCGAAATTGTATAAATTGCATATAAGCATACATGAAAAATTTGGAGACTCTAGCAATAAAGGTGTAGAAGATATAATTTTATAACTGGCTTTCGATAAAGTTTTTTATCGATAAAAAAAAGATCGGTATGAGTTATCGATTTTTAATGATAAACTCGATATCCGCGCTGTGATTACGAACATTTAAAAAAAAAAATTTGAAGTCTCTAGCTCTTATATCTTCTGAAATCGACGCGTTCATACATACGGACAGACGGACAGACGGACGGACGGACAGACAGACGGACAGGGCCAAATCAACTCAGCTCGTCGCCCTGATCAAGAATATATATACTTTGTGGGGTCTGCCACGCCTCCTTCTGCCTGTTACATACATTTCAAGAAAACCATTATACCCTGATTTCCCATTTTCAATGGGTGCAGGGTATATAAAATGGTTGTTTTGATCAAAAAGTTAAATTGTTTTGTAGTAAAAGCTATTACGAAAATGGCAACCGTAAAAAAAAAAAAAAAAAATATATTTTTTACTCTATCTGGTTAAAGCGTCCTCCGGGTATAGCGACGTAAAATCGTCGGTCCCTTGAATGTCGCTATAACAGGATTCTACTGTATTTGATTTACTTTTCTAATAAACCCTTTCGACACCACTTTTTCTCTGTGGAATGAACATTTTTTTATTCACTCCTAATCTTTTTTATTATACCGTGAACCCATTTTCAATGGGAAATGAGGGTATAATGGTTTTTTAACAGGCAGAAGGAAGCGTGGCAGACCCCACAAAGTATATTCTTGATCAGGGCGACGAGCTGAGTTGATTTGGCCTTGTCCGTCTGTCTGTCCGTCTGTCCGTATGTATGAACGCGTCGATTTCAGAAGATATAAGAGCTAGAGACTTGAATTTGTTTTAAATGACCATATATACAGCGCGGATGTCGAGCTTGCTTTTAAAATTCGATAAATCATCCCGTTATGCTTTTATCGAATAAAAACATTCAAGTTCAAGTCAGATGCCACTATAGCTAATTGTGAATGATTTTTCATTTTTTTAAATTTCTCAAATATTCAATATAATATGTAGATCATATGCTGAAAGTTTCATTAAATTCTGTTCAGTCAAAAATTAATTAAAAATCATCAAATATTTGGCCAATTAACAAACGCACGTGCAGCAGCTACAACAGCATCGTATACGTGTGCACACATACATTCAAACTTATTCTGGAACATTCTTTGAATCACATCAGTTAGTTTGGTTTAATTTTGGTAGATGGCGCTGCAGCAGTGAGTCTATTTGAGTTTTGCCAGCGCCGCTTTTAGAAGCGAGGTGGCGTAGTCTGTTAGCGGCATGACGCTCGATCGAGAAGTCGTGGATTCGAATCTCGATCGGTGCAACTTATGCTAAGTTTTAGACTCATTCACGAAAGTGAAATGAGTATATTGGTTTTGTGCAATGTCCGTCTTGCTGTCCGTCTGTCCGTATGAACGCAATCTATTTCGGCGCTATTGAAGCTAGAGACTTAAAATTTGGAACACATACTCGTGTATATCTCCAATTTATAAAGTGTTAAAATTTTCCCGATCCGCCCACTGGGGGCGTGGAAAATAGGAAAATACATTTTTCGATATACCAGAAATTATGTTTGTTGAAAAGCTAGAAAGCTGAAATTTGGTATGTAGGTCCGCATCGACCACCCAAGATCGCGAGCTATGGCAGATATATCTCGCCCATTTGGGGGTGGCAAATTGGATAAAACTGTTTCTCCCAAAGTAATAAGTCTAGAATGCTGAAATTTTGCACGTGAGCTGATGTTGCGATTCAATAAAGATGGGTAAAAATAATTTTATATCCACGCCTACTAGGTGCGTGACAAATCGGACCTTAAGGTATAGTGATTTTTCCAATTCTGCTTTATTTTGGACACTGTTGATGCTGTTGAGACCTGTAATTTGGTATATATACGCGGGTTGACCACCCAAGTCCAACGAGCTTTGGTAGATATATGTCCGCCCATAGGGGGCGTGACAAACCGCAAAAGCTTATATCTCCTACAGTTTAATTACTAGAAGCTTCAAATTTAGATAGTTAAGTTACTGGTATCCTCTTCTATCGATGCCTCAAAAACATAGCTCGCAAATAACTGTTAACACTTTTTCGTTGTCTGCAAAAAAGTGTCTTTCACTGACACAGTCAAAAAAAACTCAGACAGAAACTGTTTTTGTCGCGTCTGGCTTAGCTCTCTCGCGCTCTGAGGGAGACAGTTGTTTCTGTTTTCGTTTCCCCAAGTCAAACACTGATCGTTTGCTTAAGTTGCGTTTGTAGGCAAAAGCATTTTCTGCTGAGTCTTTTAGTCAAAGTGTTTTTTGCTGAGAGTCTTTGTGTGAGGGAAAATCGTGTTAGTTTTACGCGACACTCATGTGAGAGCGTCACACGAATGAGTCATTGCATTGCATCTAAACGAAACAGATGCTAAAGAAAACTGAGAGTGACGCTGAGAGCGAGATGTGTCTGCACAATTTTTTTGGTTATGATGCGAGGAAGAGAATAAACGAAAAAACGATCAACTCTCATTTGCAAGCTCTGCTCAAAAATAATATTAACGCCTCTTTAGGGGCGTGGCATATCGAAAAATACCCTGTAATTTTCACATTTTTTGAGCGTTAGAATTCAAATTTTGCATTTAGGTTACTGGTTGCTCGTTCTAAGAACTGGCCAAAAATGAGGAGTCTACGGCCACTAGTGGCGTGGTAATCGGCATTTATAGTACCCGAATAGCCACATTTATATGCGTCAGCCATCTATTTATTTATTTGTACACATAAATAGGCTTAATAGACATTGATAGCACGGAAGGAAATATTTTTATAAAATTAATATAATATAAAAATACTAAAATAACAAAAATTTGCAATTTACAAAAGAGTTTTCCGCGGGATTTGAGCTCGCACCCAAGCCGAATAGCATGCACATGTCAAAATACAGTCGACTCTCGTTACTTCGAAATTCAAGGGATTCTTAAAATATTTCGAATTATCGAATGTTTGAAATATACGGGTTTTTATTTAACGTAATGTACATACATAAGCTTTATAAAGAACTCATTTATACGGGTTTGCTTCGAAGCACATTGCTTCTGCTCAGACTTTTCAATAATTTTTTTAAAGACAAAAAGTGCCTGATATGCTGTTTCATCAGTTTCGTTTGGTAGACAAAAGCTTTGTAAGTTATCCAAGCTCTTGCTACCTTAACTGACACCGTTGCCAAAGGTTCTGATGTATCGTGAGTGGAGTGGAATCTTAAATTCTTTTGCAACATCGCTTTTCTTCTCACCTCCTTCTACTTTTTCAATTAGTTTCTTCTTTTCAGCAATCGTCAAACTTATACTTTATACTTTTTAGGACTCATTTAATAAAAAATGTTTAATGTATGTAACTAACGAAGCGATTCGTGCGGAAGCGAGCATAATAATGTGCCTATGTTTTATGCGTAACACGCAACCACGCACAGTAAAGTTAGTTTCAGGGGAATCCCAAAATTCAAATTCAAAGTTCTTACTAACACACCAAGAAACTTCGCAAATTTGAATTGTCGAGTGTTTAACCATATGGGACTCGTGATAACTTTGAATTAATGAGGTTCGAATAACAAGAGTCTACTGTATCTAAAGCAAAGATCGCCGGCGCTTCTGCCTACAACACCAGCGCATCGTTTCGAACAACAGTAGTTAAAACGAAATCACATTTTGGTTATGACGCCATATAGCAAAGAAAAGCCAATATAGCGGCTGGAAATTCAAAAACAATGCAAAGACAAATCAAATTGCAACGAGATTCTTAGAATATGCTAGAGTACACATTTATGTGACGTCGTTGCTGTTTTGGTCCCCGCGTGCTACGCATAATTCTTGAGAGAGCTCTACAAGAATCAGCTGCCTATTTATGCACATATTCTAAGTGCTCGCGAAAAGTTAATCTTGTGTCTAACATGACGCCAAGATACTTAATCGCCCTCCTTGACGCGATGGTGACGCTGCCTATCCTCATATTGGCAGTCTCCACTTTCTTGCGACTGCTTACTAGGACGACTTCCGTCTTGTGCGCCGCTAGCTCGAGCCCAGCTCCTGTCAACCAGCTTCGTGTGCGATTGATACTTTCGCTGCACATATCCTCTGTATTTTTAAGCTCTTTGCCTATGGCGACGACAGCCACATCATCAGCAGTGCCAATGGTGTGCGCACCTACTGGTACTTCCAAGCGCAGTACGCCGTAGTTCATGATATTCCATAGGAGAGGCCCCAGCACTGAGCCTTGGGGTACTCCAGCTGACACTGTATGAGTTTGGGGACCCTCACTTGTGTTGTATACCAGTGTTCTTCCTCTGAAGTAGCTCTTTATTATCTCTTTTAAATATTTAGGGATATTATATTGGGACAGCGCATTCAGTATCATATCCCAACTAGCTGTATTGAAGGCATTCTTTACGTCCAGGGTAGCAATAATGCAGTATTGCTTCGTCCCGTGCCTCCATCTGGTGCCATGGATGGCGGAAGTCTCGTTGAGCCCTGATTAGCAGTGAAAAATGTGTGTGTGTGTGTGTGTGTGTGTGTGTGTGTGTGTGTGTATGCGTGTGTGTGCATGTATGCCTGTGTGTGCGTGCGTGTGTGTGTGTGTGAGTGTGCGTGTTTCTTGTGTAAGCTGAAAGAAGCGAAAAATTATTGAAATAGCTAATGCTCCAAGGGTTCAGGGGATCTCGTAGTCGAGCAGTCTTGACTAGAGCTTTCTTACTTGTTCACTTACATATTTAGAAAATTAACATCAGTAATCTTAATATTTTTCACATAATTCGATATTCAAATTGTCTAGATCATGTTTATCTTCGTCTTTTAAAATTCCGGTTTCGCTTATATCGTCCTATCTTTACTGAGACACGATTGACGGTCGCTCAATCAGAGCAACCAATCACTTCACTTGAAAGTTTAATTATTTTGAAGAGTTTTGTCTTTTTTGAGGACAAAGACAACAAGAGTTGATCAGATAAGCCCTCTGAAAAACATCCGTAATGTTGTCTAATCTGCTGTTCTTTCGGAAATGAAAACTTTTTATACTCATTCACGAAAGTGAAATGAGTATATTGGTTATGTGCAATGTCCGTCTTGCTGTCCGTCTGTCCGTCTATCCGTATGAACGCAATCTATTTCGGCGCTATTGAAGCTAGAGACTTGAAATTTGGAACACATACTTGTGTATATCTCCGATTTATAAAGTGTTAAAATTTTCCGGATCCGCCTACTAGGGGCGTGGCAAATCGGAAAATGCATTTTCCAATATACCAGAAATCATGTTATTTGAAGAGCTAGAAAGCTAAAATTTGGTATGTAGGTCCGCGTTGACCACCGAAGATCACAAGCTATGGCGGATTTACCTCCGCCCATTGGGGGCGTGACAAATCATAAAGTTGTAAACCTAGAATGCTGAAATTCTGCACGTGAGCTGATAATAATAATGATAATAATAAGATTAATAAAGATGGGTTGAAAAATATATATTTACGCCTACTGGGGGCGTGGCAAATCGGACCTGAAGATATAGTGATTTCTCGAATTCGGCTATATTTTGGACACTATTGATGCTATAGACCTGAAATTAGGTATATATACGCGGGTTGACGACCCAAGTCCAACGAGCTATGGTAGATATATGTCCGTTCATAGGGGACGTGGCGAACAGCAAAAGTTTATATCTCCAACAGTTTAGGAGCTATCGATGCCCCGAAAATAATTTTACGCGTCTCTAGGGGCGTGGCATATCGAAAAATACCCTGTAATTTTCACATTTTTTGAGCGTAAGAAATCAAATTTTGCATTTAGGTTACCGGTTGCTCGTTCTAAGAACTGGCCAAAAATGAGGAGTCTAAGGCCATTAGAGGCGTGGCAATCGGCATTTACAGTGCCCATATTGCGGCATTTATCTTCTTCTGGATCAGTATTGCTGGACTGCATTTTAAAATGTGGTGCTAATAACAAAGATATTACTTCTTTTGGCATCGTCTTTCTTTTTAATGAGTTTGGTCGCTGTTTTAAGTAGATACTAGATAAAAATGGATCAGAACTATCTATAGATCTGTTGATGTGATGTTATCTAGTTGACTACATTTTCTTGAATGGGCTTTTCTGTCGCGCTTGTATATTTTATTTCGGTATTCCGATGCATGTTCCCCAAGGCAGCCTACGGGAACTATGCATGTGTCTATTATTTGGTGCCCATGTACTAAAACTTTGTCAACAGTGGGCGACATGGGGTACCAAGGATACTTTTCCTGATATGCCACAAAAACTTTAGCACAGTAAGCTTTAAACTTTTCGGAGTCTATATTTTACTCGCAGTTAATCGTTATTAATATAGTCTAAAAGCTTTTTAAAATGTCACAGTCGAAATCAAGAATTGATGACAATAAATCAGGATTGGAAAATGCTCTTCTCGCTGTGTTCCCATCATTGGAGTTGCCACTGCCATTTGTAAGAGGTTTGTCCACATTCAATCCCATTTCTTTCATCATTTTTAGCTGTAATAATTTTTTTCGGGCTTTCAATTTAATCTTGTCGGCATTCCTGACATGCCACTTTTTGAACTCAATTCTATAAGAGATTTTTAGCACAAATTCGAAAAAGCGGATCCAAGCGTGTAATGGACTGATTCCAAATTAAAGGTATTGTGATTTAGGTATGAAAGCCTCCGAAATCATATCTTTGATGTTCAGCAATTGTTTTGGCGTCGCTCCACAGATTGGACAAGATTGACACGAGTTGGCTCCTGACAACACATTTAGAACTTTTCCATCTATCAGTGTAATGTGTCCAATATACTGCACATATATAAATTTTTTTCTTTAAATTTTTACAAAAATACTTGCATATTGAGAATCTGGGCATCTAAATTGTCTTTCTGCTAATATGAGCTCAGTACTTTCCTTGGTGAATTCTATTTTTAAGGGTCGACAAAATCTAACCGATTGCGGAGCCCTATTAAGCCAAATTATTAGGTGCGTGTCATTTATTATTTTCAATGGGACAATTATAGTAATAAACAGTGAACTATCAATCGATTCACTATCGTGGTTTTGGAAACGCTGTTTGTATACACTCTGGCCGGACGAACCATCAAATCCATAGCTGAAAATTAGTGTGCAATGTACCAAGTTAGGAAGTGTTTCCAGGAGTTCATGTTGCATTTCTAGAAAACGATAAGATGTATGGTCCAAAAGATTTTGCAATGAAACATGCGCTTTATTTTCATAATATTCAATTCCTTTTGGCCGGAGTTTTAATTTCAAATTAAGTACCACCGGATATGTTGGATATATATCACAACCCTGCATTTTTGCATTTCGTTGTATATACTGACTTTTTGTGAATTTATTTTCCAAGTGCATTGTCAGCTGACATTTGTTTTGGCTCGTCTCTATAAAGTTTACTTTTTATCTCATTTAGATTTTCACTACTCCCAGCAGCTTTCAAAACATCAGCTAAATCTTTTTCTTTTGATTTTTTAGCAGAGACTGTAGCAGCATGTATAAGTAAAGCAGTTGAGTTGTTTTTCTAATCTAAAAGCTCAGCAGCTAATTTTCTTTTCAAGCGAGGGCCAGCACTCTCGTAACACTCGGCAAGTGTTTAATATAGTTTACGAAAGTTTTCACGTTTTCATTTATTGTCCTAATACTCTCGTCATTTATAAGGTTTTGGTCTATTTTTTGCAATATGTGATGCTTCACTGCGTCACGTGAACGATTGTTGTTGTTCCAAACGTCAACCAGCTCCGCCCGCTTAAACACATGTTGTACAACAAAATGTTGATTTTTTTGAAAACGTGTGGATTCGGACAAAAATGGTTAGTTTCTTATTAATCTGCACAGTTTTGTTAATACCATCTCACATTAAACTTTTTGCACCGCTTTGCCATGCAAAAGTACTGATCCACGAAACACAAATACACTTGTTAAGCTCAATCTAAAAATACACATATATAAAACAAGGTACATTTGGACAGGAACACAGAACAATGACACAACTAAAGCCGAACTATATTTTACATACCAAGACAATCGTTTTCCATAGTAATTGTTTCAATTGTTTAGAAATGTGCACCAGAGCAAATAATTAAAGTTTAAAAAATTTTCCCGCCAATTTCAGCCAAGGCATTTTCTACACAATCAGCTGACTTTGACAGTCTCACACAGAAAAGTATTACATTATGTGTTAATGCTAAATACTTTTTTACCTAATTTGGGTGTTCTAAAATATAAAATCAACAAAAAATTGAAATTAAAAAAAATTTGTTTTTTTACTTTATGCCAAAATAAACGCAAAAAAATCCACTATGCGTTGGTCGGTCTCGGGAAGTGAGCACATATGTACATGCACATTGCCAAAATTACTGATTAAGTCATAAAGGCTCATTTGACAGTCACTCTACAATTCAAACCATATAAAATTGACAAACTACTGAATCGCCAGACAATTATCATCCCATCTCATACATACATAGGTACACATATGTATGCAAATGTATGTGCTCCTTCAAAGGCCAATTAACGGTAAATTTTGGGCACTACAATTTGCTCAGGCAGTAAGAGTTACGCACACAGGCCACAAATGCTCACACATGTTTCCAGGTACTGCAAGTGTATGTGTGCTTGCCCGTCGCTTTCATACCCTTCCCACGAATAACCATCGAAACGCTTACATTTTGTTTGCATGAGCGTGACAAACGCTTTTATGATTTCGGTATCCCTTCACTCAAAAGGAAAGAGCTGGGATCGTCGCGAACAATTTTAAATTTCTGTGCGCTGCTGCTATTTGAGAGACCATAGAGAGAGAGCATAAAGAGAGGGAGAGAGTGAGTAAGGGAAAAAGAGCGCATAACCGTACTTCATTTGGGAACGTGTGCATTTCGTGGCAGCGGTCGCAGCGCGTTGATTTTGTCGTGCCTTATTTTTTTTTTTTGACTGCTTGAGCTTCAAAAGACCGAGCCAAGCAAATACGAAGTTGTCTGGTCTCTTCAGCGCATTTTTTCGTCGTTGAAAAAATTAGTTTTTTATTTATTTATTTTATAAATTTAGATATAATTAAAAATTAAGATCTAACTTAATTTTAACAGCACTGGCTACTATGGCCTTCGGCTCTAACTTATCCTATGCATTTACATTTATATACATATTTACATTGTTTTGTTGGTTGGGAACTAAATGAGGTGGTATAAATCTGTTATTTTTAGAAACTTGATTATTGAGCATATGTTTTCAGGGGTTGGGTTTGAGAGTAAGGATATGGGGCAGCTGTTGTGGAAGATTTGGGTTTTCAGGTGGGAAGTTGCGGGACAGTTAAAGAAAATATGTTGGATGGTGAGGTCTGTTGTGGTGTTGCAGTTGGGGCATGGGATTATGTTGTCAGGGTTGATGTATTGTTGTTTTGTAAATCTTGTGTGTCCTAGTCGGAGTCTTAGTATTTTTACTTGGTCGCTGCGTGTAATAATTTCTTGTTTTATGTTTTTTAAGTAATAGGTTGTGTGTGTCAGGTTGTTGAGTTGCTGATACCAACTGTTGCAGACTTCTATATTTTGATGGAGTTTTTTGGATGATTCGTTGGCAAGGAATTTGTGTATATCTTTGGAATTGAAGTTTGGGGTGTAGTGGAGGGGGCATTTTGGCTGTGGATTTGGCTGTGATATCGGCAAGCTCATTCCCATCGATGCCACAGTGGCTGGGTACCCAGAACAGTTTTATTTTGGGGGCAGATTTTGTAAGGAGTGTTCTTATGGTTGCGGGATATAAGTTGTTGTTGTTGGTATTGGAGATGGATTTTAGGGACGAGAGGGAGTCGGAGCAAATGATGTATTTTCCTGTTCTTTTTTTTTGGATCAGTTCTATGGCATGGAGAATAGCTATGGTTTCGGCGGATAGGATGGATGAGTAATGGGGTAGGATACATCTTTTTAGGACTTCATTTTCTGTAGTAATGGCAAAAGTGGCTGTGTCATTTTGCAGTGAGCCGTCGGTGTAAATGAATGTATGGTCTTTGTATATATGTTTGAGATTGGCGAATTGTTGTCTATATGAGCTGGGAAGTGTGTGGGGTTTGCTGAATTGGTGCAGTGTGGTGTTGATGAGGGGAGCGGGAAATAACCATGAGGGGGTGATTGTTTTGTTTGGAGGTGGAAGGTAGGGGATATTGTGTTCTTTGCATGAATTTATTATTTTTTGCACTGTTGATGTTAGTTTGCTGTTTCTATGGTTGCAGTTCCGTTTTATGTATTTATGGAGTGGGGAGTCTGAGCTATTTAGGAGTGTTTTATAGGATTTGGCTGTGATGAGGTCTCTTTTTTTGTTCTATTGTGGGTATATTTGATTCGAAAAGCAAGTTGGGGATAGGGGTCGAGCGTAGTGCTCCAAGGGATATGCGGATTGCGGCGTTAAATAAGGTTTTAAGTCTATTGAGGGTTGATTTGGGGGCATGGCCGTATATGAAAATCCCATATTCTATTTTTGATAGAAGCGTAGCTTTTGTAATGTTTATGAGGGTATGGGTGCTGCAATTTTGTTTGGGATTGGCAAGGAATTTTATTATATTTAGTTTTTTTGTTAGCGCCGGTTGTATTGCTTTTATATGGGAGTCCCATCTATATTTATTATTTAGTGTTAGGCCTAAGATTTTTAGGCTGGAAACGGAGGGAATGGGGGTGTTGTTGGACGATATGGTGCAAATGCAATTATGCCTTCGGCAAATGTGGAGGTGTTTTGATTTGTTGAGTGCGAGTGATGCTCCTGAATATGAGCACCATTCGTGGATTTGGGCAAAGAGGCTGTCAAGGTTATGGGATAGGTTTTTTTCTTTATTGAGGGGTATAAATAGGAAAAAATCATCGGCATAGGCGCAGAATTGCAGCTCCCTATGTAAGCCGATGATGTTGGAGAGGTTGTTGTAGGCAATTAGGAAAAGGATGACGGATATTGGGGATCCCTGGGGGGATGCCGTTGAAGAGTGGATAGGGGCGGGTTATTATGTTTTTAATTTTTATTTTTATTTTCCTATTGTTCATGAAGTTTTTTATGTAGTTTATTATTTTTGGGCCGACTTTCCACCTGATGAGTTGGTCCAAAACCGTATGCACCCCAACTCTGTCGAATGCTCTTGAAAAGTCAAGGGCAATGACGGAGGTGTGCTTCTTGGCTTGCAGCGACTTAGTTATCAGGTGGTCTGCGAGGAGCAGACCGTCTGCAACTGACTTGCCGTGCTTAAAACTTGTCTGGTTTGGGTGTATCAGTCTGTTTTGGGTGACAAGCCACCATAGGCGTTTGGCTATTATTTTTTCAAGTGTTTTTGATAGGCAGCAGTTGAGGGAGATTGGTCTATAGTTATTGATTATTGTTTTATTTGAATTGGGTTTAAGGATAGGGATGACTAGGCTGGTTTTAAAGGTTTGAGGGATGTGGTTGTTGAAAATATTATTGAAAAGGTTTTTTATTCTGATCTTTAGGGCGTAGGAGGTGTTTTTTTATTATGGGATAGGATATTCTATTTAGGCCGGGAGTTGTTCCTTTGAGGGTCTGTAATGAGGATAGTAATTCAATCATTGTAATTTCAGATTCTATTGTTTGTGCTCTCGAGTTGGGTATGTAGTTAATTGGTTTATTTGAGTATTTGTTCGTAGTAAAGATTTGGTGGAAATTTTCGTCTTTGGATTGGTCAGACCAGTGTTTAGCAAAGAGATGGGCTATATGGGTTGTGTCTGTTGTGAGTGAGTTGTTAGTTGTGTCTGTTATACAGTGTATAATTTTGGTTGGGTTAAGTCCGCAGAGGCGTCGGATGTTAGCCCAAATTTTTTCAGAGGGGGTATTGGGTTGGATTGTCGACGTGAAGGTTGTCATAGCTTTTGTTTTTGTCATTTTAAGTTCTCTTCGAAACATTGCATTAGCTTTCTTATATTTTATAAGATTTTCATTGCTATTATTCCGCTTAAAATTTTGCCACGTTTTAAATTTATTTTTCCTTAGTTGGGTCAGGGTCTTATTCCACCAGGGGGTGTTCTTACTGTAGTGGTGTGGAGTTGTTTGGGGTATGCTGTGATGGGCAGCTTGCAGTATTATCTTGTTTATGGTTGCGGCCTCTTTATTAATGTTAGTAGATGTGGGTATGATTTCATTTATATTTTCTGTTAGTTTCGCGAAGAGTGGCCAGTCGGCTTCTTTTATTTTGAAAAAGGGGCGGGAAAAGTTTGTGGTTTGTGTTTGAGGGAACAATGAGATTAGGATTGGAAAGTGATCGCTTCCGTGTAGGTCGTCGAAAATTTTCCAGGTAGTGAATGGTGTGATTTGGGGGGAGCATAGAGAGAGGTCTAGGTGCGTGAATGTATTATGAGTGGAGAAGTGGGTTGGGGGAGCCGTCGTTAAGTATGGTGAGGTTAGCGTTATGGACAAATTTTGCTAAAATTCTGCCTCTCTTGTTGTCCTGAGGTGAGCCCCAGCTATGGTGTCTACAGTTAAAGTCGCCTAGGATAATTTGGTTGGTGTTGCTGTTATTTGTCTCAAAATGGTCGCTTAGGTTTTTAGGTGTGAAGGCTTTGCTGGGTGGGATATATGCTGAAAAAATGTTGATTTTTGTTTTTGACAAGATTTCTATTGCAAGGGTTTCTAATTGTGTAGGTTGGCTTAATTGTTTGTGTTGTATGGACTTGTGGACTAATATCGATACGCCACCAAAACGATTGGAGGCTGTATTTGTGTAAATTTGGAAGTTTATTTTAGATGTCTAGTCTATGTGTTCTCTGATTAGTGGTGTATGATTTTCGATAAGGGCTTTAATCCATAACAAAATAACGGGAATTATTGAATTTTGAGTTATCGATTTTAGGAGATAAACTCGATATCCGCGCTATATATACGGACATTTGAAAACAAAAATTCAAGTCTTCAACCCATATTTCTTCTGAAATCGACGCGTTCAAACATACGGAAAGACGGACGGTCAGACAGACGGACAGGGCCAAATCGACTCAGCTCGTCGCCATGATCAAGATTATATATACTTTGAGGGGTCTGCCACGCCTCCTTTTGCCTGTTACATACATTTAAAAAAAAAACATAGCCTAATTTCTCATTAAAAATGGGTTCAGGGTATACAAATTTCGAATTTATATTATTGAATTTAGTACTATACAATGCTAAGACAGTCGTTTATTTTATGCCTTCTATGAATGATTATAAGAATAAAAAAGTAATTAGTATACACTTTTTCTACTTTTTATTATAGGCGTATAGTTGCTAAACTTTGTCTACTACCAATATATTGATAACAAAAATGTCTCCAAATTGGCTCCTGTTTCTTAAGATCCTTATTTTATTGACAGGTAAGTTTTTATAATATGAAACAAAAAAAAAAAAAAAAAACAAGTAAGATAGCTCTAGCCGAGACTGCTCGACTACGAGATCATCTGAACCCTTCGAACAACTGATATTTCAATAATTATTCGCACATGCACACACACACGCATACACATAGACATACGCACGCACGCTTAAAAACGCATTGGCTGCAGTGTTGGCTTACAATGGGAAGTCTGTTAATTGTTTAATAAATTTTCTTGTGGGTGGATTATCTTTGCATTTGCATTGCATTTGCCAAAGCACAAGTCTCTAATATTTGTAATACGCCATTTACAAAGGTTATATTCAGTGGTTGGATGTAGGGATGGGGGTATATTTTAACAAAAAACGAAAACCTATAAAGCACATATAAATCTACATTTAAGATTTGGCGACTCTAGCTTTCAAGATGTAGGAGATATAAATTTATTGCTGGTTTCCGATATTGTTTTTAATCTATAACAGAATAAAAAAAAGTATCGATTTTTATACCCTGAACCCATTGAAAATGGGAAATCAGGATATAATGGTTTTGTTGATATGTATGTAACAGGCAGAAGGAGGCGTGGCGGACCACTAAAAGTATATTTATTCTTGATCATGGCGACGAGCTGAGTCGATTTGGCCCTGTCCGTCTGTCTGTCTGTCAACCACGCAGATATCAATTTTGATTTAAAAATCGATAACCCCTCCCGATATTTTTATCGACAAAAAACCTTATCTTAAATCAGTTATAAAATTATATCTCCTACAACCATAAAGCTAAAGTCCAAATTTTTAATGTAGATTTATATGCAATTTATACAATTTCGTTTTTTTTTTTTTTAATTTACTCCCCACCGCTATATTCACCCCCTTACCAACATATTTGCAAAAAGCGTATTTCAACCGCACACTGCAGCCCATGCGTGTTTAGGCGTGGGTGCTTGTGTGTTTGTGTGCGTGTGGGTGTTTGTGTGTGTGTGGGTGTTTGTGTGTGTGTGCGTGTGTCTTGTGTAAGTAGAAAGACGTGATAAGTGTGTAAAGTTACTTGTTTATGCCAGGGTGATGGACTCAGTCTCACCAGGGCCAGAACTCAAAAGAAAATTTGTAAGTAACTGCGGGACACGTTGGTGGAGAGAAAGGGAAAGGGAGAGGGGGTATTGATTAGAAGTTAGGTGTCCACGTGGCATAACCTCGCCGATCGCGCCCACGCGTCTGCACGCGGACAGCAATAGAGCTGCGCAGCTTGGCGTACTCAAGATTGCCGGGATCGCAGCTATGCGGGAACGTGGTGCGGGAGTTAGTATGGGCATTCAAGCTACTCGTTAATTATTAGGTTTGCCACCAGCAACTAACATACAGATGTTAAATTTCGTTTCTTGACTCCATTTATTATTACAAACTTACTCTGATAACTACAATGTCCCAATTCGTTGACAAGTCCGCGCTTACTTATAGCCTACGTTACGCTCGCCTGTCCAACTCGTAATTATCTTTTTATCTTCTCGCGATTACTGATTCCGAACACTCGCTTTCAAAAACCATCTTTCGCTTTCAAGCGCCGAAAACTAACTAACTATGTCTCTGCAGCTTTTGCTGCTCTCCTTCGCAAAATTCCCCACAGCGTCGGCAGAGCTGTTAAAAATTGTTTATAAAAAGCATTCGAATATAAAATGGAAATGGTTTAAAAACCATTTCCATTTGAATGGAAATGCAAAATGGGTTTTTAAGAAAAGGTATTCGAATTTAAAATGCAAAAAAGGTATTTTGAAAATGTTTTTTTTTTTTCAAATAAAATGCTTTTTTGTAACTATTTTTTTTTTTTTTTTTTTTATTAGTATTTTCAAATTATGATTTTTTTACATAAATTGTTTATGGTTCTAGCATGATTCATTTGCTTTATTTGCATACATATATATAATTCAAAAGTTGGTAATTTTTTCTTTGTAAAAAATAACTTAAATATTAACTTGTTGATTTTAAAACGACAATTTTTTCAAATAAATCATCTTTCATGCTGCGTCTATGTGGCCGCATTATCATTCCACCATAGGAAAAAAGTCTTTCAACGGGGGCTGAACTTTGTAAACTAGTATTAAACTTAAGAAATATAGTCTTTATGATAGGAAATTGATTTAAAGATTCCAAACTATTGTCTTCATCTTTTAAGTAAGTTAACGTTTCAAGGTTTGTTGAAAAACCAGGCCCGAAATAAGATCACACAGTAGTTGTTATCTTATTTCGGGCCTGGTTTTTCAACAAACCTTGAAACGTTAACTTACTTAAAAGATGAAGACAATAGTTTGGAATCTTTAAATCAATTTCCTATCATAAAGACTATATTTCTTAAGTTTAATACTAGTTTATAATACTAATACTTTGTATTACGACTTATATTTTGATTTAAGCACGGCACAGCACATCAATCTACACAGCTCAAGAATCGCAACAAGACAGATCGCGACGCAGCAACATTCAATGCGTGCTAGTCAAATTCGTCAGACACATAATGTTTCTAGACTAGCGTCGCGACACTCAACATTACGATCGATGTTGCTTTTGCATGAAAATGAATTTCACAATGTTGCAAACTATTGCTATATGCTGCAACATGAGTGTTTCTAAACATAGTGTTGAAATTCAGTATTCAACACACCTCCTCAAAAGAAACATCGATATAACAAAAATTAAAATTCCAAAAAAAAAAAAAAAAAAAAATTATAATACATTAATTCAATGGTACATGATTTCTTAACTTGATGTACTGTACCTTTCTGGGGAGTAACTACAATAACATGGTCCAACATTCGTTGCGACGGATTGGGGAAACCCAGACAAAACCCAACCAGACCATTCTAAATAATACTAATATTATTTAAATTTCAATTAAAAATTAAAGAAAAAATTAAACATCCAATTATAAACTAAGATAAGAATTTAACATTCAATATGAATTCAAGAAACAAAAATAGATTCCATACAAAAAGGAACAATTAAAGGAAAAATTAAATATTCAAATATTTTTCTTCAAATGTAGCTTCATAGAGCATTTTGTTAGTTAATCTTCAGTCAGACACATCTGATCACGCAGACTTAGGAATCTCATTGCTGGTAGAGGCTTCGTCATCATATCCGCCAGCTGACCATCTGTAGAAATAAACTCAACAATAATTAGTTTATTTGCAATTTGTTCCCGTGAAAAATGATATTTAATATCAATGTGTTTCGTGCGTTTGTGGCATGTTGGGTTATTCGCAATGTTAATGCAACCTTGGTTGTCTTCATAGATTTTAATTGGCTTGTATATTTTAAACTTTATTCCTTGCATTAATGACTTAAGCCATAAAGCTTCCCTGACTGCTTCAAATAAAGCCATGTATTCTGCTTCTGTAGAAGAAGCCGCTACTGAATTTTGTTTCCTACAATTCCAGCAAATCAGATTTACGTCAAACATTTTAAATATGTACCCAGTCGTACTTTTCCTGTCACTTTCACAACCTGCCCAATCCGAGTCAGCATATCCAACAATAACATTCTCAAAGTTTGAACTCTTAACATACGTTAATTTCAAATCAATCGTACCTTTCAGGTATCTTAGAACTCTTTTCAGGCATTGCCATAGTTCTTTGTTATTTTTGCTGGTATATCTGCTCAAAATGCTCACTGATGTACATAAATCAGGGCGCGTACATATAATTATGTACATAAGGCAACCAATCAAGTTTCGACGAGGAGCATCGCATTCCTCCTCTGAGTTCAATGCTTCATAATTAAGTTTATTTGCAAGTGGGGTACTAACTGGCTTAGACTCATGCATATTAAATCTTTCTTAAAAGTTTTTAATATAAGTTGACTGACAAAGACTTAACCTATCTCCACTCCTATCTATTTTAATTCCAATAAAAAATTTTATTTCCATTAAATCAGTCATCCTAAATTTGCCCTTTAAATATGATTTAAAATTAGATATCGTTTCAAGGCTTTTCGTTGCTATAATTATGTCTACATATAAAAGTACATAAATATTTTTTAAAATGTCTCCATTATCAATTATGTATATACAACTGTCAACTTCAGAGCTTACAAATCCAATTTCTTTCAGTGCTTTTTCAAACACCTGAAACCAACATCTAGCTGCTTGCTTTAGTCCATAAAGGTCTTTTTTTAATTTACAAACTTTATCATTTCCATATGATAGGCCTTGAGGAACAAGCATATAAATTTCCTCTTTTAGTTCTCCATTTAAAAATGCGGTCTTAACATCCATGTGGTGAACTTATAAATCAAATTGATTTGACAGAGATAGTATAAGACGCAAGCTAGATACTCGTGCTACTGGAGCAAATGTGTAAAACCTCGAGCTACAAGTCTCGGCTTATATTTGGTTGGACTTCCAAATCCATCATGCTTTATCGAGAAAACCCACTTACTATCGAATAAATTCTTATTTGCTGGTCTATCTACAATAGTCCATGTTTCATTTTGATAATGAGACTCCAGCTCTTCTTTTATAGCTTTCTGCCAGTTTGCCTTATCAGCTCTATTCGTGATTTCATCAAATGACTTGGGAACATTATTGGGTAAATTCTGCGCATTCATTAAACAGCTGTTTAAAAGTTTGTAAGACGTCGCTGGTTTGTTCATTAACCTTTCACTTCGTCTAACATCACATTGCTTACCAATGGATTCCACACCAACACATGGTGTTTCAAGAGAATTTTTAGACTGATCATCTGATACACATATATCAGCATTTTCTTCCGTACTCTCATTACGGATGCCCTTCTGGCCTTTATGCTCCTTATTAGGAATGGCAATGAGGTCCACATTCAGCAAATCTGAATTTTTGCAATCCTTACTCTCATTAAGGATATTATCTTGACCTTTATGCTCCTTATCTTCATTAAGGACGTCAATGGGGTCTGCATTCAGCAAATCTGAATTTTCACAATCCTTACTCTTATTAAGGATATCATCATGACCTTTATGATTCCCACTATCACTGGGATTATCAATGAGGTCCAGGGCTTTATGTTTCTTATTCTCATTTAGGAACCCAGAATCTGCAACAGAATCTGCATCAGCTCTAGAATTCATTGTAGCTTCATCTACAATAACATCTCTTGCAACCACAAACTTTCTTGCGCTTAAATCCCAAAGTCGAAAACCATTTGGCTCAAAGCCAACAAGAATGGCTTTAGATGATTTATCATCGAACTTTCTTTTTCTCACCTTTTGATGAACATACACAATAGAACCAAACACCTTTAAATATTTTAAATTTGGTTTCTTGTTGTGCCACATTTCATATGGAGTTTTATTGTGGCCCCTTAGTGCACTACTTGGGAGTCTATTTATTAAATAAGTAGCTGTTAAAATAGCTTCACCCCAGAACATTTTATTCATTTGTGCGCCATTTACCATGGTGCGAGCCTTTTCAGTTAATGTTCTTATCATGCGTTCTGCAACACCATTTTGCTGAGGGGTATGAGGTACTGTCAAATGGTAGCTTATTCCCTTATCTACACAAAATTGTCGCATTTCGTTGGATAAATACTCCCTTCCATTATCTATATATAGCTTGGCAACTTTCAAACTGAAATGAGCCTCGCTTTTTGCTACAAAGTCTTTAAACATTGCAAAAATATCTGATTTATGGGTCAAAAGATATGTTACGCAATAGTGTGTATATTGATCAATAAATACAGCGTAATAACTTTTGCCATCTACAGTAGAAGGTGTTATCGGACCACATACATCGGAATGGATAATAAACAAAGGTCTTCTAATATATTCCTTAATTTTAGATTTTTCAAATGGAAGTCTACATTGCTTCCCATTTACACATGCTTCACAAATTTCATTATTAATTTGTACATTTTTCAAGAGATGAGTATCTTCAAACATATTATGTCTCTTGATTTCTAAAAATTTGCCTTTACTTAAATGCCCCAACCTTTCATGCCACAAACGATATTCTTTATTTGTATTATTTTTATGCATTACATATACTCTATGGCATAGCTCAAAGTTTATAATGGGAACGTTATACTCACAAATACCTTCCAGAATCACTTGCCCATCTTTTGTGGCCTTCACACTTTCTGGATGAAACTCGATTGTTACTCCAGAATCTTGCATTCGCTTCACAGAGAGCAAGTTATGAGGAATTTCTTTACAATACAAAACATCCTCCAGAGTGACATCGACCTGGCTACTGCTGCGTAGCTTAACTATGCCTTTTGATGTGGCATATACATATTCGCCACACTTTGCCACTGCAATACCAATAAGGGGTTCCACATCAATATGATCAGCATACAGACTCTTGCTGTTTATGATGTGATCAGACGCTCCTGAGTCCAAAATAAATGACACACCGCCACATATGGTAGAGTGACTTATCGCCCGTCTTATCATGAAGGCGATTGCTTGCTGTGGTACAACCGATGCTGCTTGTATCTGCTTTTCGTTTTCTTTATTATTACTTGGCTTTAGCTTTTTAAATTTAAAGCAATCTTTCTGAAAGTGTCCCTTTTTTCCACAAAAATAGCAATTCATATTTGATTTTGATTTAGGTTTGTTTGAACAAAATGTTTTACGGTTTTTATTTGGACTTATATTTCTTTTATTTTTAGGAGAAACTTTACTACTTATAGCCTGTAAAACTTTGGTACTTGTGTCTTTCGCATCATCTCTCAATTTCACTTCATGGTCAAGCAACCGATTTTTCACAAAAGACAAAGTTATATTTTCATCGGACAACGTTTCAATAGCAGTTATGACTCCATTATAGCAAGGCGACAATGTCAACAATAAATGGCTCACTTTGTCCACCTCCTCAACCTTTGCACCCGATGCAATTAATTCGGTGATTAAATCGTCAAAAATATTGAAATGGTGAATCAGAGATGTGCCACTTTTTAACTTTAAAGACAATAATTGCTTTCGGACAGACAATTGTGACGCTATGCTTTTACGCTCATAAAGAGCATCAAGATCGGAAAAAATTTTTTTTCGCAGAATTTTCATTTGCCGCAAAGCCTAAAAATGCATCAGTTAGATATTCTATTATAATTGCTCTGGCCTTACTGTTCTTTCTTAAAAATCTTTCTCTGTCCTCTAGAGGAGCATCACTATCCACGACACTAAGTAAACCTTGTTCCAATAACAAAGAACGTATTCTAAATTTCCAAATAGAATATTTTTCGCCGTCAAACGGCTTGATATTGCGCTTCACTTTTTCCATTCTGTCTCTTTTTCCAAGAACTGCGGCGCCACTGCGCTAGCTATGTATGCATATGTGTAAACTACGCTTCTAATATACAGCATGCACTCACATACTTATATACAAATGTACAGTGAACCAATAATGTCTTCGTACAGCAGCAACTTTTTTCTTTGGGAACGAAAAAAACATATAAATAGTAAAAAACTAATAAAAATTTTGATGCAGTCTTATTATCTTATATATTAATCTTAATTTACAAAAAGAATTATGTCAATATGTTGCTTAGTTTAGTAGTTATAACTAAAAGTACATAAAAAGACACGATTTTGGCTTCAATAAAGTCTTCGTACAGTAAAACTTAATACTTAAACAAGTAAGAAGGCTCTAGTCGAGACTGCTCGACTAGGAGATACCCTGAACCCTCCAAACTGATATTCTAATCATTCTGGACTTCTTTTATGCACACATACATACACATGCACGTGTAAGCACGCGCTCTGCTAACTGCGCAGTAAGCAGCGGCTGCGCTGCAGTGTGGGCAATATTATGAGAATTTATTTGTTGAATAATTTCTTTTGTAGGCATACGATTCTAATGAAACTTTCAGAGCGTAATCATATGGATAAAATGTGTGTACATTCCAAAGCACAAGTCTCTAGTACTTGAAATGCGTTTTTTACAAATTGGGGGCGAAGGGGGCGTGGTATCCAAAATCTGTAAATTACAAAATCTTTTTATCTATTAACTTTATATACAACGCAAATTTGAAGTTTCCAGGTCTAAAAGTGTTCAAATTAAGCTGAAAAAACAATGTCGATTTTTCGATTATTCTCGATAAAAAAGTTATCGGACGAGTTATCGAAAAAATAAAGCAAACTTGTACTGCCTATGGTATACACGAGTATGCATGCCAAATTTCAGCTCTCTAGCTCTTATATCTTCTGAGATCCTTTTGCTCATACGGACGGACGGACGGACGGACAGACGGACAGGGCCATATCGACTCAGCTCGTCGTCCTGATCAAGAATATATATACTTTATGGGGTCTGCGATGATTCCTTCTGCCTGTTACATACTTTTCACAAAACCATTATACCCTGATTTCCCATTTTCAATGGGTTCAGGGTATAAAAATAGTCTTAAAAACTAACAAAAATGTAATTTTTTGTATATTTAATATTTTGTTGGGTAACCTTTATTTTTATACTCATTCACGAAAGTGAATCAGTATATTGGTTTTGTGCAATGTCCGTCTTGCTGTCCGTCCGTCCGTCTGTCCGTCTGTCCGTATGAACGCAATCTATTTCGGCGCTATTGAAGCTAGAGACTTGAAATTTGGAACACATACTCGTGTATATCTCCGATTTATAAAGTGTTAAAATTTTCCCGATCCGCCCACTAGGGGCGTGGCAAATCGGACAATGCACTTTCCGATATACCAGAAATCATGTTAGTTGAAGAGCTAGAAAGCTGAAATTTGGTACGTAGGTCCGCGTTGACCACCCAAGATCACGAACTATGGCGGATATATCTCCGCCCATTGGGGGCGTGGCAAATCGGCTAAAGCTGTATCTCCTAAAGTTGTAAGCCTAGAATGCTGAAATTTTGCACGTCAGCTAATGTTATGATTCTATAAAGTCAAACGACAATTTATAAGTCTACGCCTATTAGGGGCGTGGCAAATCGGACCTGAAGATATAGTGATTTTTTAAATTCTGCTCTATTTTGGACACTATTGATGCCAGAGACCTCAAATTTTGTATATATACTCGGGCTGATCACCCAAGACCAAAAAGCTTTGTCGGATATATGTCCGCCCACAGGGGGCGTGGCAAACCGCAAAAGTTGATATCTCTTAAGGTATAATAACTAAAAGCTTCAAATTTAGAGAGTTAAGTTACCAGTAACCTCCTCTATCGATGACCCAAAAATAATTTTTACGCCTCTTTAGGGGCGTGGCATATCGAAAAATACCCTGTAATTTTCACATTTTTTGAGGGTAAGCATTCAAACTTTGCAGTTAGTGTACCGTTATTACGTTCTAAAAACTGACGAAAAATGAGGCGTCTGCGCCCTGTAGGGGCGTGGCAAATCGGAAAAACCTGTATATTCTACAGTATTAGAGCGAAACTTAACTACTATATTGTTGATGGGATGTGAATGAGTATTCCGCAGTCGGTAACGCCCGACTGAAACGTTCTTACTTGTTTATAACATCTTTTAGTCGGTTTGGCATTGAAAGGACTAACTTCTCGGTATAATTTTTATCTATTTTTTCCAGAGCTTGCAAATGAGAGTTGAGCGTTTTTTCGTTTATTCTCTTTCTCGCATCATACCCAAAAAAAATTGTGTAGACACGTCTCTCTCTGAGCGTCACTCTCTTTTTTCTTTAGCATCTGTTTCGCTCAGACGCAATGCGATCACTCATTCGTGTGACGCTCTCACATGAGTGTCGCGTAAAACTAACACGATTTTCCCTCACACAAAGCCTCTCAGCAAAAAACACTTTGACTAACAAACTCAGCAGAAAATGTTTTTGCCTTCGTGTGCATGTAAATACACGCATACATACATACAAAAAGAACGCAGCAATCGCGCGTGATTACCCATACAAACGCAACTTACCGTTACTTCTTTAACTCAAGCACACGATCAGTGTTTGACTTGAGGAAACGAAAACAGAAACAACTATCTCCCTCAGAGCGCGAGAGAGCTAAGCCAGACGCGACAAAAACACTTTCTGTCTGAGTTTTTTTGACTGTGTCACTGAAAGACACTTTTTTGCAGACAACGAAAAAGTGTTAACAGTTTTTTGCAAGCTATGATTTTTTCCCATTCCTCTTTTAAAACCTCTATAAGCTTGGGTTTTGATGAAATATGATGCTTCCTGATATTTTTTTCCAACATATGCCAACAATTCTCTATTGGATTTAAATCAGGACTTTGGGGAGGTGTTTTTAATAGATGTGGCGTATTATAGGCTAAGTACATTTTGGTATTATGAGCCATGTGTTTAGGGTCATTGTCTTGTTGGAAAAAGTAAGACCTCGATAATCCAAGCTTAGCAACACTTGGCACCAAATTTTTTTTTTTAATTTCAATATATTTAAGGTGGTCCATCACCCCATCAATTATTTCAAAATTTCCGACACCAACCGCAGCCATACAGCCCCACACCATAACGCCACCACCGCCATGCTTCACTGTCTTCAGTGTGTGTTTTGGTTGGAGTGTCTCTCCGGTTCTTCTCCACACGCGATGTCGCCCATCCGATCCAAATATAATATATTTGGATTCGTCAGAAAAAAGTACATTACGCCAAAACTCGACTGGCGCATTTTCATACTGTTTTGCGAACTCTAAACGTTTTTTGCGATTAGCGCTGCTTACAAAAGGTTTTCGTCTAGGTGTGCGCGACTTATACCCATTAGATACTATAGCCTTCCTTATAGTTTCTGGGTGGACGACTTTATTTTGAGATTGTAAAATCTGTGTAGATATCGTATTTGCGCTAACAAATGGATCCGACGCGACTATTCTCTTAATATTAAGCTGATCTCCGTTTGTTAGCTTGCTCGGCCTTCCGGATTTTCGCTTGTTTTCTACTCGCCCTTCGTATTTAAATCGCCCAATTACGGATTGGATCGTTGACCGACTGCGAGACAATATATTCGCAATTTCCGAATATGATTTCTGCTGCTTAACGTGTATATTTAATATTAGTTGACGTTCTTCTATGGTTAAATATTTGCCCGGCATTTTAAATAAATATTTGTCCGCTTAGCGATTCAAATTGAAGAAAATTTCTTGCAAAATGTGGCGACATTATGCCCGAGCATGCAAATACATACATTGGAAAACAACCGTTATCATTTTCGGTTTCTGTCCGCAGTTAAAGTTCTAGGAAAGTACGGTGTACGAAGACTTTATTGGAGCCAAAATCGTGTCTTTTTATGTACTTTTAGTTATAACTACTAAACTAAGCAACATATTGACATAATTCTTTTTGTAAATTAAGATTAATATATAAGATAATAAGACTGCATCAAAATTTTTATTAGTTTTTTACTATTTATATGTTTTTTTCGTTCCCAAAGAAAAAAGTTGCTGCTGTACGAAGACATTATTGGTTCACTGTATATATTGCTGTTTCTTTTCCAAGAACTGCGGCGCCACTGATCCAGCTATGTTTTGTCTGTACAGTGTACACACAAAACTGTCCACTGCTCGCCGAGGAATTGCGACGCGATTTCTCTTGCGTATATGTATGTATATTTGTATGTGTATACCTATATGCACTGCCACTAAATTTTATACATATATTTATTTCGAACAACTAACAGAAGTAATTATCTATTTATTTAACTTTTTAATTTATTTTACTTATTCGTGCCTGGGCCCATAACCTGTTAAAAACCAGGCCCGAAATAAGATCACACAGTAGTTGTTATACTTTGTATTACGACTTATATTTTCATTTAAGCACGGCACAGCACATCGATCTACACAGCTCAAGAATCGCAACAAGACAGATCGCGACGCAGCAACATTCAATGCGTGCTAGTCAAATTCGTCAGACACATAATGTTTCTAGACTAGCGTCGCGACACTCAACATTACGATCGATGTTGCTTTTGCATGAAAATGAATTTCACAATGTTACAAACTGTTGCTATATGCTGCAACATGAGTGTTTCTGAACATAGTGTTGAAGTTCAATATTCAACAAGGTCAATAGTAGTATTACCATTATTACTGGTTAGGGAAGAATCTGAATCTTCATCGAACATATAACAAGTTTAGTTTTCTTTTTATTTTCTAAATCTTGCTTAAATTTTCTTATTTCAGCTACAAAAATATCCCCTAACGATATTCTTGTAATCTTTTGGGACCCACTTTAATTTAAACAAGTAAGAAAGCTCTAGTCGAGACTACTCGACTACGAGATCCCCTGAACCCTTGGAGCAATAGCTATTTCAATAATTTTTCGCGTCTTACAGCTTACACAAGAAACACGCACACACACACACACACGCGCACGCACGCACACACAGGCATACATACACATACACACACATACATACACACATACACACACACACACATAAACACATACACAAACAATTACATACATATACACACACACAAGCATAAACACGCATGGGCGGCAGTGAGCGCTTACTATGAGAACTTAATTGCTTAATAACTTTTTTTGGACGTACGATCATCATGAAACTTTCAGATTATGATTATGACATGGATATGCATGTAATTGCCAAAGCACAAGTCTCTAGTATTTGAAATACGCTTTTTACAAAAGTGAGGGTGAGGGGGTGAATTTAGAGGTGGGGGGTAAATTTTAACAAAAACCGAAATTGTATAAATTGCATATAGGCATACATTAAAAATTTGGAGACTCTAGCAATAAAGGTGTAGAAGATATAATTTTATAACTGGTTTTCGATAAGGTTTTTTATCGATAAAAAAGATCGGGATGAGTTATCGATTTTTAATGATAAACTTGATATGCGCGCTGTAATTACGAACATTTTAAAAAAAAATTGAAGTCTCTAGCTCTTATATCTTCTGAAATCGACGCGTTCATACATACGGACAGACGGACAGACTTTTCTGCATTAACTCAATTAGATCAATACAATATTTAGGGTCATCCATTTTTAAATTATTAAATTATTCGTAGCATTCTAAACAGTTCTGGAAGAAGACGGCCGTAATACGTGTGTTTGTCACCTTCCAAGCTTTTAATGCCATCAGCAATGGGTTTTGAGCATTTTATGTACTCTTCAAGAAAGAGCAATTTAATTTCTTTAAAAACGGATAACCCAAGTTTCTTTAAAGTGTCATTTAAATTTTCCTTAACGGACAAAAGGTTTTTAATTGAGTTATAATACGAATTCCACCGAGTTGCACAAGGTGATGTAGGAGATTTTCCAGTCATTTCGGTATATATTTCACAGGACTTAGGAGATCTAGAACACAAATTCCAAATTGCCTGACATTTTCCCATAGATGCATCATAAAGTTTTTTGTATGACTTATTTAACGATCTTGCCTTCTCCATATCGTGTGATGCTATTAAATGCACTTCTCTCATGGTTTGGAAGTTGCCACTGCTCAAATTCTTCAGACGACTCAGGAAATTGTATTAGTTGGAGCTCGTCATCATGGTCATTATCTTCTTTAATGTCTTGTGGAAGTTTAATGGAGTCTGGATTTTCAACGGCGTCTTCATGCTGTCCGAACGATGCAAACGCTTTAACCATGTTGGATCCATTGTCGGTGGCAGTCTTAAATGTTTTGTTGGGGCTTAAATCAAACTCCGAATGAATTTCCACGATAAGTTCAGCTACCTTGTCGTAGCTGTGCGTTCCCTTGAATCGTCTGCAAGCTAGAGTCGCGCTTTTACGTTCAAACGTATGGCTTTCAATCCAATGTACAGTTACACCCAGATAGCTTCTTCTTGAAGAGGACCATATGTCCGCAGTGGTGCAAACAAAATCTACTTTTTTCAAAGTTTCTTTTGTATTTTCCAAATATTTGCAGTATTTTGCAGTTATTTGTTTATTACAAGTCTGCCTGCACATTATTTTTGGCCGAGCAGTTGATTGCTGTGTTCCTTCAAGCAAAGCTTTAAACGATGGATGTTCTACAATCGAAATAGGCGACATGGTGTTTACTACAAAGCTTACAATTAAACTATCTAAATCAACAGAGTTTTTATAGACAGCCAAATCAATTTGTTTTAATGATTTAGCAGCTGGACTATCACCACCAACATTGTCGTGCTTCCTTTTTTTCATGGTTGATATAAATTTTAATTTTTCATATTGTGTCAACAAATCAACATGTCCTTTCGTCTGCAAAAAAAATAAAATTAATTTAAATGCAAAAAAAAAAAAAATTGCTTTGCTTACTTTTAAGTGATTCAAAAAGTTTGTTGTAGAATGTAAACTTCCTCTCAATGGCTTAGAGCATTTTTTACAAGCTGCAGTAACATTTACATTGTTTTCAGGATCAATTTTTATATCCTTAAAGCACTCTTTAAGAATTAAGGGTATGTGAGCTTCCCTGGAAAATATTAGATATTTTTTGCACAATAACAAGAAACACACAAAACAAATACTAACACGTGGACAGACAACACAATATTTAGTTCAACACTGGTTAAATCTAAAGTTGGTTAATAAAAACAAAAGAACGGTTTTTAGAGAATTCTTATTTTGTTAAAAATAACATGAAACAAAAGATTACTTACATTTTGTATAATATACATGTGTATGTATACATACATACAGTTTGACACGAAAGTGTTTTCACATGGGGAAAAAAAAGAATTTTTGTTCTTTGACATTAAAAAAAAACTACTACTATTTCTAATTTTTTTTAAATTATATTATGTTTTCCAATTTGTTGTCTTACAAAAATAACTTTAAAAAAATTAAAAAACTATTAACATAGGCTTAAATAACAATAACAACATAAAAGATATTCATTCAAGATATTCCGAACGCTTCTCAAGCAGAGAGAGCGAGAGAGCAAGAACAAAAATTGAGCATAGAGGCATCTTTCATTCAACATTTGACCATCTCGGTCGAGCGCATGAAGCGGAATGATTGTACTTTCGCATATTTTCGTAGCCCGAACCTAAAAAGTGAAGAGCCGAGCAAATACGAAATTGATAGGCCCTAGGAGACAGATTTTTCGGTGTTGAAAAACTTTGTACTACATGTCTAGTCTATGTGTTCTCTGGTCAGTGGTCTCTGTATGTATTTGGAATCGATTACCCTATTACCCGACCGCCACATATTCGCGATCAGGGATGATTTCGATAAACAGCATAAAAATTCAAATATAAAAAATTTGAGCCATTTTGCATTTTGAAAATGCAAAATAATAAAAAAAAAACCATCTGAATGTAAATGCAAAATAGTCTTTTAAAAAAGCCATCGAAATGCAAAATGTAAAATACCTATTTTGCATTTTGCATTTACACTTTAAATGCTTCCATTTCAAATTATTAACAGCTCTGAGCGTCGGCAATGCAACCTCACCACAGCGAGCTTTCGAGCTGCATGGTTGCATTGCCGATCGCGCCCGCCCAACATTCCAATTATTGTTACCCTCCTAAAAGCTAGTTGCTATACCTAATTGTCGCTATGTCATGCCTAATTACTACTTAATGATTATGCTTAATAACTATGCTTAATACTATGCTTACGTACTACAAAATCTGGCTGTTATGACTAATCGCTACCTAATAATCACACTTAATACTATGCTTACATACTACTAACTCAAAATCATAACTTCTATTTCATATTTATTCTTATATCTAAACTTTAACGACTACCAAATTACATCTAATTGAACCCTGTGAGGTGGGTCGCGGGCGAGCCGCCTTACAAATGATTGAAATAGCTTTTGCTCGAAGGGTTCAGGGGATCTCGTAGTTGAGCAGTCTCGATTAGAGCTTTCTTACTTGTTGTAAAAGACGTATTTCAAATACTAGAGACTTGTGCTTTGGCAAATACATGCAAATCCATTTTAAAATCATAGCTTGAAAGTATCATGAAGAAAGTACTTCTACAATGGAACTATTAAGTTCCTATAGTAAGCCACCACTGCAGCCAATGCATGTTTGTGTGTGTGCGTGTTTTTTTTTATACCCTGAACCCATTGAAAATGGGAAATCAGGGTATAATGGTTTTGTTGAAATGTATGTAACAGGCAGAAGGAGGCGTGGCAGACCCCACAAAGTATATATATTCTTGATCAGGGCGACGAGCTGAGTCGATTTGGCCCTGTCCGTCTGTCTGTCTGTCCGTCTGTCCGTCTGTCCGTATGTTTGAACGCGTCGATTTCCGAAGATATAAGAGCTAGAGACTTCAATTTTTTTTTTTAAATGTCCGTAATTACAGCGCGCATATCAAGTTTATCATTAAAAATCGATAACTCATCCCGATCGTTTTTTATCGATAAAAACCCTTATCGAAAACCAGTTATAAAATTATATCTTCTACACCTTTATTGCTAGAGTCTCCAAATTTTTAATGTATGCTTATATGCAATTTATACAATTTCGGTTTCTGTTAAAATTTACCCCCCACCGTTAAATTCACCCCCTAACCCTCACTTTTGTAAAAAGCGTATTTCAAATACTAGAGACTTGTGCTTTGGCAATTACATGCATATTCATGTTATAATCATAATTTGAAAGTTTCATGAAGATCGTACGTCCACAAAAAAAGTTATTAAGCAATTAAGTTCTCATAGTAAGCGCTCACTACCGCCCATGCGTGTTTATGCTTGTGTGTGTATATGTATGTCACTGTTTGTGTATGTGTAAGTTTATGTGTGTCTGTGTGTATGTGTGTCTGTATGCGTGTGTGTGTATGTATGCCTGTGTGTGCGTACGTGCGTGTGTGCGTGTTTCTTGTGTAAACTGAAAGACGCGAAAAATGATTGAAATATCTATTGCTCCAAGGGTTCAGGGGATCTCGTAGTCGAGCAGTCTCGACTAGAGCTTTCTTACTTGTTTTTATATATATTCGTTTATTGACAATCTTATTATATTACAAGTTGCAAGTTGAGTGGTGGCTAGGATAGCGCGCGATGCTTGCAGGACGGCCGTAAAGCATTGCTTCGCAAGCACTATGCGCTACCTTAGCCTGGGACCGCTCGTCTTCTTATTCGCTCGACTCTGCGCAGCTCCATCATCACTGTGGCCGCGAAGGTGCTTGTTAGTTCCCAAGCTTCCTCCGATTCCAGCATGGCGTTGATTATGTTGTCCGCTCTGATGTAGTGGCACAGTGCCTCTTGTAGACGATGCCTCTCCTCCAGGAACCGTCCACATACGAAAAGGATGTGGTTGGCGTCTTCCACATGCCCTCGCCCGCACCAGGGGCACTCGTCAGTTTCCTCGTGACCAAAGCGCTTCAAATAGCTCCGAAACCATCCATGGCCCGAGAGGATATGCGAAAGATAGAAGTTAACCTCGCCGTGTTTGCCGTTAACCCATGGTTCGAGCTCCGGGATGAGCTTGTGCGTCCACCGCCCTTTAGCTGAGCTATAACATTTCCTTTGCCATCGTGCAATGCTGTTCGTCCTGATAGCGTTGTGTCGCACAGGCGCGTGCGAATTCCGCTCCACGGCTTCGGCGACCAGGTACTCCAGTGGTACCATACCAGCTATGACGAGCGCGGCGTCATCGGAGATAGTCCTGAAAGCGCAGCTGACTCTGATTGCGCTCAGTCTGTAGATCGCGCAAATGTCCCGGCTGTAGCTCGGCGTTGCCATCGCTCTTGACCATATTGGCGCAGCGTAGAGGATGACAGACCTAATGACGCTCATTAGAAGGAAACTTAATCGCCCTCTTTGACGCGATGGTGAGGCTGCCTATCCTTATATTGGCAGTCTCCACTTTCTTGCGACTGCTTACTAGGACGACTTCCGTCTTGTGCGCCGCAAGCTCGAGCCCAGCTCCTGTCAACCAGCTTCGTATGCGATTGATACTTTCGCTGCACATATCCTCTGCATCTTTAAGCTCCTTGCCTATGGCGACGACAGCCACATCATCAGCAAAGCCAATGGTGTGCGCACCTGCTGGTACTTCCAAGCGCAGTACGCCGTCATACAGCACTGAGCCTTGGGGTACTCCAGCTGACACTGTATGAAGTAGCTCTTTATTGTCTCTTTTAGATATTTAGGGATATTATATTGTGACAGCGCATCCAGTATCATATCCCAACCAGCTGTGTTGAAGGCATTCTTAACGTCGAGAGTCGCAAAAATGCAGTTTTGCTGCGTCCCGTGCTACCATCTGTGCCCTGGATGGCGGAAGTAGCCAGACCAACAACTTTATTTAACGCGTCCGTTGTTGACCGGGCCTTCCGGAATCCAAATTGGTTTGGTGACAGGCCTCCGGCGCTAGTAATCGCAGTCTCCAATCTAGAGCAAATCAATTAGTCAAGCACCTTTCCCATGGTGTCTATGAGACAGATCGGTCTGTATGATGATGGCTTATCTGGTGGTTTGCCAACCTTGGGTAGCAATATCAGGCTCTGGATTTTCCATGCCGCAGGGAACGTTTCCTGAATTAATCATTCATTGTATAGTTCGGCAAACGTACTTGGGTGGGCGAGGGCTAGCTTTAGCGCACGATTTGGGATCCCATCCGGCCCTGGAGCTGAGTTAGATCTAGGACTTCTGAGAGCTACTAATATTTCTTGGTCCGTAACAAAAACAATGTGGGTGCTCGTTGAGCCCTGATTAGCTGACGAGGTCTCAGGGTCATGAATGGAGCTTAATCTTTCTGGAAAGAACGTTTCTAAAATCGATTTAAGCTCCAGACGATCCATAGGCTGCATCTGTTTACCTGCGTATAGTCTTTTAACTACTATCTTATATGCCCTGCCCCAAGGGTCATATTCGTACAACCCTAGGAAGCATTCTCTTTTGCAATGTCATATATTTGTGCATTCCAATACGTAGGCTCTTGTACGTAGGTTGTCGCGTGAACTGCTTGCGATGTAACATGCTGTTATTGCAGGCACTCTGTATTTGAGATAACAGTTGGCATGCTCTGACCTCAGCATTACCAACTCTTCCCAGCGACTGAATGGCCGCTGTAAAGGCCGCGGGACCAGAAGTGTCAAACCGATACGATTCCTTCCACACGGCTAGTACCCTGGCAGTTGGCTCACCTATTGTGAACAAAAGTTCCGAATGATCGCTGCCCGTATAGCTATCGCAATGGCTCCAGAGGGATGAGGTGACAAAAGTAATGTCAATCCGTATCCAGCCCGACTGAAGGTGAACTCGTGGCCAATGTTGAGTAGTGCAACATCTAGTGTCGCGAAGATCTCCAGTAGGATAAGGCCTCTGGCATTGGTTGTGTGGCTACCCCATTCTAAAGCCCATGAGTTAAAATGTCCTGCCTGACCTCTAGCATCCTCGGTAAGCTCGTCAGGCACCGTTGTGAATTCACTGAGCTGCATGCTGGGAGCCAGGTCGCAACTGTAGAGACATAAGTTACCATGTCGGCCACGTACGAACCCATTAAATGACTTAACATTCGAAAGTACATTCGTTGAGTTGCCGCATACCCACAGCACAGCTTTGCCATTAGTGTCAGTTGACCAAGTTCTATGGCAGGCGGTCCTACAGTGATGAGGCTCACTGAGAAAGGCTACGTCTATACATTTTTCTCTTATGGTCTGCTCTAGTAGATCTTGGGCAGCAACACAATGATTTAAGTTAAGCTGCAGGAACCTTAAGGGGCGCCCTTTAGGTCACAGTCGCTGCCGCATTTTGCTGTCATATGACCGTAATCGAGGCACTTGAAACAGCGTTTAGGCTGACCCACGGCGAGAATACGGCATACAACCCATCCAATTCTGATTTTGGACAGCTCGAGCAGAGTTTTGGCTTTTCCAATTAGAAGAGCAACCGTAGCTCTTTGCTGTCCACCAAAAGCCGGTCGAAGCGACTGATAGCCTCAATGGGGAGTAAGCTATCCTTCAACTCCGCCCTAATTGACTCCAAGATCTCATCTTTGCTCGCTAACTCATCTAGGTCACGAATCTCAATTTGATCCGATGCGGTAAGTGTTTTAACTACCGCTCGGTCACCCAAGGCCTTGCCAACAGCTTCGTGCTCCGGCTTTCTGCTCAGTTGCAACAAAAGGTTCCCCTTAGCTGTCTTCCTAATGCCTTGAACGTCGCTGCTCAGATGCTTCAAATTTGGGTCGCTCTTGATTACACGAAGCATGTCAGCATAGCTGCAACCACCTACGCCTGAAATCGCGATTGCGTCTCTTCTGGGTCGGTTTTGCATGGGCTTTCGTCCTTTAACGACTGTCCAGCTGCTCTGGTTTGTCTGACGACCGGCCTGGTTTGAATTTCCAGCTGTAGCCCGTAGAGCCATTGGTTCCTTTGGGTTCGCTGCACTTTTATTGGGCCTCGGCTTTTTTGAAGGTGTTTTCCTCTGATCGATGGCAACTTCCCTCGACCGCTTTCTCCACTACTTTCTTGAGCGGCATGGTCTGTACCTCGCAGTTTTTAACTGGTCGGTTGCAGAGCTTTTCGGCCGTATTATGGAGATTGACCAGTCTAGCCAGCTCCTCTCTCATTAGGGCATTGATATGCCGCTGACCCCCAAATAAGGCAGTCAAGCCCTCTAGAGTAACTCCTATTTGGGCTAACGCTTCTTTTAGTAAGTTGGGTGCCTGGCACTCAGCCACTGGGGACTGATTAAAGGTCGACGGCTGCGGTAGCGCCCTATGTTGTTGCTGCGGTGATCGCTGCGACTTCAACGACGTGAAGCCTGTAGTGGGCAACGGCTACTAATATAATTTGAGTTTACAAACCGCAGTATCTTAAACTCAGCTTAACTACCGCAAGAGCCCGAAAGTATGCACTACTTTTAATAATTGCGTCTTCTCTTCAGATGTTAGGTTGCAGTCTTTGCTAAGACTTAGCAACTCACCAAAGTTAGTGAGCAGCTGATTGTCCGCTGCAATTTCCAGCACTACTAACAGCAGTTAGAGTGAATGCACCTGATTTTTATACTCATACTCACGAAAGTGAAATGAGTATATTGGTTTTGTGCAATGTCCGTCTTGCTGTCCGTTTGAACACAATCCATTTCGGCGCTATTGAAGCTAGAGACTCGAAATCTGGAACACATACTCGTGTATATTTCCGATGTACAAAATGATAAAATTTTCCCGATCCGCCCACTAGGGGCGTGGCAAATCGCAAAATGCATTTTCCGATATGCCAGAAATCATGTTAGTTGAAGAGCTAGAAAGCTGAAATTTGGAATGTAGATCCGCGTCGACCACCCAAGATCACGAGTTATGGCGAATATATCTACGCTCATTGGGGGTGTGGCAGATCGGATAAAACTGTATCTCCAAGAGTTTTACAGCTAAAAATTTTGCACGTCAGCTAATGTTATGATTCTATAAAGTCAAAAGAGAAAATTATAAGTCTACGCCCATTGAGGGTGTGGCATATCGGACCTGAAGATATAGTGATTTTTTAAATTCTGCTATATTTTGGACACTGTTGATGCCAGGGACCTCAAGTTTTGTATATATACTCGGGTCGATCACCCAAGATCAAAAAGCTTTGTCGGATATATGTCCGCCTACAGGGGGCGTGGCAAACCGCAAAAGTTGATAGCTCCCAAAGTATAATAGCTAGAAGCTTCAAATTTAGATAGTTAAGTTACCAGTAACCTGCTCTATCGATGACGGTAACGCCCGACTGCAACGTTCTTACTTGTTTATAAAATACATATTTGATTGGGAATGTGCGAGCTTGAATGAATGGCACTTAATACTTTTCTTTTTCATAGTCGAATAATTTTATAACTTGAAATTTGTTTCTTCTTAAATAGCCCTCAAATATACATACATATGTATCATAGCTCGCAAATAACTGCTAACACTTTTTCGTTGTCTGCAAAAAAGTGTCTTTCACTGACACAGTCAAAAAAACTCAGACAGAAACTGTTTTTGTAGCGTCTGGCTTAGCTCGCTCGCGCTCTGAGGGAGACAGTTATTTCTGTTTTCGTTTCCTCAAGTCAAACACTGATCGTTTGCTTGAGTTAAATGAAGCAAACGGTAAACTGCGTTTGTATGGGTAATCACGCGCGATTGCTGCGTTCTTTTTGTATGTATGTATGCGTGTATTTACATGCACACGAAGGCAAAAACAATTTCTGCTGAGTTTTTTAGTCAAAGTGTTTTTTGCTGAGAGTCTTTGTGTGAGGGAAAATCGTGTTAGTTTTACGCGACACTCATGTGAGAGCGTCACACGAATGAGTCACTGCATTGCGTCTGAGCGAAACAGATGCTAAAGAAAACAGAGAGTGACGCTCAGAGCGAGACGTGTCTGCACAATTTTTTTGGTTATGATGCGAGGAAGAGAATAAACGAAAAAACGATCAACTCTCATTTGCAAGCTCTGATATGTATATATGTAAGTCTGCACGCATAGCATCAAGCATTCCAGCCGTATACACGCGCTCATTTGTATGTGTGTATGTATGTACACATAATTGCGTACTCTAGCATATTCTAAGAATCTCGCTGCGATTGATTTGTCTTTGCATTGTTTTTGAATTTCCAGCCGCTACACTGGCTTTTCTTTACTATGTGGCTTCATAACAATAATGTGATTTCGTTTTAACTACTGTTGTTCGAAACGATGCGCTTGTGCTGTAGGCAGAAGCGCCGGCGATCTTTATTTTAGATATTTTGACATGAACATGCTATTCGGCTTGGGTGCGAGTTCAAATCCCGCGGAAAACTCTTGTTTGTAAATTGCAAATTTTTGTTATTTTACTTCTTTTATATTTTATAAAAAAAATGTTTCCTTTCGTGTTATCAATGCCTATTAAGCCTATAAATGCCGATTTCCACGCCCCTAGTGGCCGTAGACTCCTCATTTTTGGCCAGTTCTTAGAACGAGTGTTCACGCATGAACATATGAATATACGAAGATCGTATACATGCCTCCGACACACTCTACGACTAGCAGGTAGTGCGCTGGGAGAAGATAAGGGTCACATGTACAGACTCTATAAATAGACTAATGGACACCAACCCTTGCAACCCCAGAGTCAGAATAGCTAATAGACCCACGCGGAGCCTTACAAACTCAGCGATAATATAAGAACATGTAATAGACCAATACTGAGCCTTACACACTCAGCAATAGAAGCACTAGATTTAAGGGTTGAAATTATGCATGAGTCTGGGTATAGAAACCCAGGCTCAGAAGAATAAAGATTAATACAAAACTAAACAGCATCAAAGTCAAGTGTATTCGTTCATGGTCCTTCGAGCCGGATGAAGTATTTCTAATACTTCAATTTCATCCACAAGGAAAAATGTTTGTGATTAGTACAAAGTGAAGTGCTAGTATTATAGATTTGTGCATTGGCTTTCCAACCCAAGCTGTGAGTCGAGGCACAGCAAGATCAACCTGGTGATCAAAACAAAAAAACCTCCAACGAGATAAGGCAATGGATCTACAATAAACAAACAACTGTGTCGTCAACCATCAATATTTAAAGAGAAATATGGTGGCATAATGGCAGAAATCAGAACCAATAAAGAGTTCATGAAAGTCGAAGTTGCCGACCACGCCATAGACACAAAACAACTTTATAGTTGGGAAACGAGACCAGAAACATCAAAGCAAGAGATGTTTTCATGATTGGTCGAGCCCAATAGAGAAGTTGGTAAGCCTTGTGGACGAAAGAGCTCAAAGAGTAAGGCTGCACATTGAAGAGGTGCTGGCCAACATTGAGCTCAGTAACCAGGATGAAATCGTTAGCTACAAAGATAAGCTAGATTTCCTCTGGAAGAAAGTCCAGTCAAAACTGAAAGATTTGGAGGTAAAATATGAAATATATGCTTACGTAATCAAGTACATAGACGAACTGGAAGTCAAAGTGTACACAGTGTCAAAAAAACTGGAAAGGAAAATAAGTGCACTGCAAATCGTAAAAGAAGACACTCCAAAGCAACCGAAACCGACACTTCCTCACTTTAATGGAAGTCCTAAGGCGTGGCCAACGTTCTTCGAGCAGTTCACCAAAATAATTCACAACAGAAAAATATACCTCAAAATGTATCTCAAAGGAGAAGGTCAACGAGTTATAAGCCATTTCTCAATTGGAGTGGGTAACTACAATTCAGCGTGGGACTATTTATGCAAACGCTACAAACGTTATTTGCCTGTGGACATAGAACTGCTGAAGGATAACGATGAAGGCAGTATCCGCAATTGCGTGAGCACCTCTGATAACAGTGACATCGTCACAGCTGATGAGATGACCGCATATCAGGCTGCTTTGGATGCAATAGTGTTCAAAAAGTGGGATTACAACCCGCCGGCAAGCCACCACGTGGGAGGAAAAATAAATAAACCTACTGAACAAGGTAAAGTTCAAGTGGTAACAACAAAGCCAAATATAGGTGAAGACAAGAGATCAATAAAAAAAGATCTGGGCTCCACCAACTCCGTAAAAGGATCAGGAGCACATAGAAGATGCGGACGAGAATGGAATTTCTGCCACAACTTCGACATCGACGTTGAGTATCACTGAAGATACAACAACAGATATCCAATTGGAAGTTCGACCAATGGATGATATTTGCACAGTTGGCAGCACGACGGAAGAGCAAACTTCTGCGGAGACTGCAACAGCGACTGGAAGTGCAGCTGAAGAGAAAAGCGACAATACCGACTCAAACTCTTCAGTGATGACCACAGCAGCGCCACCAACGATGGAAATTAAAGCTGCAAATACAATTACATACATCAGAAAAGGAGACAATTGGAAGTAGCAGCAACATATTAAAGGAAACAACTATAACCACTACAAGCCATACAATAGGCATAATAAGGCATCAGCATCAACAGAAGGACGTCTATCACTTGGAGGCTTTGGCCTCAGCAATAATGAAGCGATTCTCAACAGATGCAATCAGCTCTGTTAATGCAACAAACGATGACACCTATAAGCCGCAGAAGTTCTTTAAAGAGGCACGACTTCATTTGGCATGGGAACCGCCACCTGAGCAAAAGACTCGGTTTATCTGGATATCACATTTTCTGGGCCCTACAGAATGTTCAGGCACGAACATAAGGATTGCAAGCATGATCATTTCGTCAAGAATACTAACAATTATTAAATTTGTATTTGTCCTGTATATTGTTAAGAAATCCACAAAAAAGCAGTTCTGGACATTACACACTTTGGCCCCCCGCAGAATGTTTACGCAAGGTCTAAAAGATATTCAACATTTTGGTGATCCCGTCGTGATTTGAAGACGAATCTTCAGAAATCATAGCGTTCATTTGGCGAACCCTATTTCTCAATCAACCGATAGACGCGGTCAATTTAGCGACCAACATCTTCAAAAACAAAAAAGAAACACAGTGGTTTCATTTGGCGAATCCTATATTATCGAAGTGATCAACAAGTGGTCAAACTAAGTACTAAACTAAATAAACTAAGCACGAGCTAAGCCCTACAGAAACAGCACGCTCGGACTTGATACCTCTCCAAAGATACCAAGCCACCCGACTAGCAGCGCTAAAAAGAATGATTGGTCAGATAACACAAGAGTCACAGGCCCGGTTAAGGCCTGTAAAAGAATATTGGTAAATAATAAACCATATTCACTTCGAGATCTTCAGACTGTTCGAAGATCCAATAGCTCTTGGATACAACATGGAAAATTAATTCAATGAGGCAGCCATATTCCAAACTCAATCCACTCCAATTGATGTGAATCCATCAATTAATGCTGCAGCTGCTCGAACTCGAGTACAGCTACCAAAAGTATCCATACAACAATTCGATGGATACTATTTCAAATGGCAACAATTTCATGATTTATTCACTAAAATGATTCATGAGTCAACATTGCTAACAGTGCAAAAAATGTGATATTTAAAATCAAACCTCTCTGGAGATGCTGAAACCAACTATGAAACCGCCTAGACTATGCTGAAGGAGCGTTTTGACAACAAGCGAGTCTTGACTACAACGACTCTACATAAACTTTTAGATCAACCGTCAGTGGCAAACAATGCATCATCTATAAAGAGTTTCCACGACATTATTCAAGAAACGTTAGCTACGTTGAGAAACGGCGGCATAGAAGTCAACAATTGGAATCCATTTTTGCTAGTGCTACTGGAAAGAAAATTGGATAGGACTACTCATGTACTGTATGAGCAATCCATTAAAGACACAAGAAAACTACAACTCATCAAGGAATTCCTAGCCTTCTTGGAACAAAGATTCTTGGCACAGGAAGCGATAGGAGGGAAAGAATACGTCAAGAAAAAAAATCAAAGGATATGTGCGTCTGCCTCAACAGAAAAGGGTAAAGGCTGTCAATTATGTGATTCAGCAGAACCTAGAATTTATCGGTGTGACAAGGTCGCGTCTAAATCTGGAGACGCACGTTTAAAATGGGCATTAAACCAAAAACTGTGCCTAAACTGTCTGCGGCCTAATCATATGACATTATCATTTGCAGTCAAAAACTCAGCCATGCGAATCGAAGGCATCGGAGGAAACCCAAGTTTAATGAAATCCAGGGTCAATGTCCTCATAAAATCTCAAAATGGAAGTTATACGACACGAGTAGAGGAATTCGTGTTACCACATATTGTGGCGGACCAACCAAACCACAAAATAAACAACATATCTTGGGTACCAAGCAACATACCACTGCGGACCCAACCTTTGTGAAACCTGGAAAGATTGACCTATTACTCGGAGCCGAACATTATTTCGAGCTCATACTATCGGAGCAAATCAAAAGGATCCCAAATTACCTATGCTTCAGAACTTTAAACTAGGCTGGATAATAGCTGGAAAAGTTAACAGATCAACTCCGATAGTCGCCACATGCTCTGTAGCAACTACGACTGGACTAATCTGGAATCAACACAGCTCTATCGGACACCAGCAAAGTCACACTGTGAAACACATTTTCAAGAGTGTATACAAAGGGCAGTTGACAGAAAATTTATAGTGAAATTACCATATGCTGAAGATGTGTCAGAACTGGGAGAGTCCCAGTTTGCGTTTCTTAGCATTGGAAAATTCATGAAGGAGTACGAAAGACTCGGCCACATGAAGGAAGTAAAACCAATATCAATATCCAGTCGGAGCAAAGGCAGTGGAAAATGACTTTTATGTTGATGACTGTTTAACGGGAGCAGACTCAGCAGACATAAAACTTCTAGATCAAATCAATAAAATACTTCTACCAGCAGGATTAAGGCTTCGAAAATAGTGTACTAATTATGACCAGCTTCTCACAGGAATCTTTAAGGAAGATACAACACAAATGGTGAAATTGGATGATACGGAAGACAACCGTATTAAGACGTTGGGCCTGAGATCGACGCGTTCATATATACGGACAGACGGACGGACAGATAGACCCTAATTTCCCATTTTCAATGGGTTCAGGGTATAAAAACTGAAATGGCTATGTTTCTGGCTTTTCTTGAATTTGACTTGCCTTTTTGCAGCAGGTTTGAAAGGTTAAATTAGCATTTTCTTGCCCGGAAAAGTTGGCAGCACTGGTTGCCACCGGTAAATTAACCGTAGTTGGGTGAACAACAAGAAAGGGTTCTAATTGCGCGCGCACGACAATGTACAGTAATGTACTTAAAACTCAGCTGAAAGTGCTGCGCAATGCACAGAATACAACAACAAGCAGTGCATGTGCAAGCAGTACCTACATACAGTGTATGTGCACTCGGCAACAACAATACGCACAGTTGAAATTCTGAAAATTGCGAGCGCCCGAGAAAACCTAACAAAAACGAAACAGCGTATATTCCAGGCAGGGAAAATGCCGCACACACACACACACAAAGAAGTGAGAGCAAGCAGGTGTAGGCAAAGGTCAAGGGCCTACGTCGGCTGCTCAGCGATTGCTTGAATTCTGCAATAAGGGCGGGAAGACTAATGCAGGCTGGATAGGGGACACACAGGATCCGTTATGTGCTACCGCCTACGCAGCCGGCGGCGCGTCAGCATAGGGTATAATGTGGGAGAGCATGGACTCGGCCTATTTTTTTTGAAGAGACATGGAAGGTGAACGTGCAGCTACAGATCGTGCGGAACTTAGCTTCGGGCAGGTGCACCTGGCTGATCCTTGGTTGCTGGCCAGCGACTATGCTGGAGCGGCGCGATGAGAAGGCCGAGTGGGCACAGCGGTGTCCATACTCAGAGCGCGTAGGAGTCAGGTGCGGCTGCCGCCGGTGAGGCTACCCTTTCACCCGCGGCGGCGCCCTATCTGGCCACGTCCGGCTGGTGGTCGCCTGCCATTCAGCGCGGGAGCGACAGGGCTGACGCCGACAAGCGACGCGGAAGATATGGGCAGACCATGGTCACCCATAGGCTCGCCCGGTGTTGCAGGGGCACGAATACCGTCGCCGGCCTCGGAGAGGCTGGAGGCGGAACGTTGAGACGAGTCGCTAGTATCCGACTACATTCGAAACGGCCGATACTCCCCAGGCCGACGTTGCAGCGTCAAACGTCGGAACCCATACCAGCGCCACCAGCGATACCGACCATACCGACTCTGCATCGGCAATCATCTTGGCCCGACGCGGGGCAGTGCACTGGCGGGAATTGCGCCGAGTGGCCGAGGGCCAAGGGCGGCGGATCGTCTGGCTCGGAGGAATGAAGTACCGGGTGCGGCGGGCGCGCACCGGTTGCAGGGTCTTTGTCTCGAGTGAAGAGGAAAATTATAATGAACGATAAGATAGAATGGCTATTGGAGAAACACAAGTGTTTACGTTACGGGGCATGCAGGCATGTGGCTGCAGCAGCGTCCGGCGTGGGCGCCGCCTCTGCTCAGCAGGCCATCAGGTCAAGGGGCATCACGAATAAGACTGCCCGGACTGACAAAGAGACGAACTTTTAAAATTTATGGAAATTTTTAAAATTTTAGATTCCCTTCACTTACCAGCAGCATACAACATTGTCAGCGGTAAGTGAAAATGCAGCTGATGGCATTCATGGTCGGACAATAGCCGGCCTCTTTCGCTCCTACATATTCAGCAACTGGTTCGGGTCGCACGCACGACGATCATCGATGACCGTTAGCCTAGGTGCAGTTCGAGCCGGGTGATAGTGGTGGATACTTTCACTTGCAGGGCAACAACGGTACTTCGCCCAATGGGAGGCTGCCACGTGATTTGGGGAAAAGTGGCGTCATTCCAGATCACTCCACTTTACCGTTTTTATGGGCACGAACTGCAGAAAGGCCTCGCTCCAGAGCCGAACAGGCCCGTTATGGCGCGAAGCATGGTCTGTGGCTGGGTCACCGGCAGCTCCATACGGGAGGAATGTCGAAGAGATAGTAGAGGAGAATCTATGATAGTCAGATGAGTAAAATGTGAAATTGCAAAGCACGAAAAAATCAACGCGAGTGAACAGGACATCGAAGGATCGGTATTGAACTAGAACTTCCAGGACATCACCGAAACAGCAAGGACACCCAGAGGGGATCCTTTTAACGCCTATCAACGACAGGAAGCAACGCAACCTTTTGTGCGGACGAGGACAACACTAGCAGCTCTAGCGAGGCTTGCAAATACAGGAACGAGTAAGTTCACGTAGCCGTACGTAAGAGAAGTGCATTGTGAGTGAAACAAAGCTAGGTGTGCTGTAAACGACCCGAATAGTACGAGTGGCCTGTATATCCTTCTGGATTGTTCTAGCGAGCCTAGCGTGCCTTTAGCACAACACTCTCCCAGACAGTACTCGGGCATTCTGTGGCAGGTGTGCTTTGCGGAGTCGAGATGCTATAAATTGTAAGTGAAGTGTCAAATTATAATCATATTCGAGAAAATATACATTACGTTCAAATCTAAATCACAAGCGATTAATTATTATCGAAGGGGCTTCAACATATAAATTTGTTGGCACGAGCTCACAGTCGGCTGGCTAGTTTGTGAGCATACACTCGGAATAATATAAATATATTACATTTATATTTGTAAATATATCGAAATAGAAAATTTGAACAGTACTAAATGTGTTTATACCCTGAACCCATTTTCAATGGGAAATCAGGGTATAATGGTTTTGTTGAAATGTATGTAACAGGCATAAGGAGGCGTGGCAGACCCCACAAAGTATATATATTCTTGAACAAGGTGACGAGCTGAGTCGATTTGGCCCTGTCCGTCTGTCTGTCTGTCCGTCCGTCTGTCTGTCTGTCCGTATGCTTGAACACATCGATTTCAGAAGATATAAAAGCTAGAGACTTCCATTTTTTTTAAATGTCCGTATATACAGTGCGGATATCGAGTTTATCTCGAAAATCGATAACTCACCCCGTTATTTTTTATCGATAAAAACCTTATCGAAAATCAGTGATAAAATTATATCTCCTACATCTTTAAAGCTAGAGTCTCCAAATTTTATATGTATATTACTTCTTATATGCATTTTATACAATTTCGATTTTTGCTAAAATTTACCCTCACCTTATATCTATACCCACACCCACATTTTTGTAAAAGACGTATTTCAAATACTAGAGATTTGTGCTTTGGCAAATGCATGCATACTCTGTTATAATCATAATCTGAAAGTTCATGAAAAAAGTACATCCACAAGAAAAGTTATTAAGCAATTAAGTTCTCGTAGTAAGCCACCACTGCAGCCAATGCGTGTTTATGTGTGCGTGCGTATGCCTATGTGTGTGCGTATATGTGTGCATGTGCGAATAATTTTTGAAATATCAGTTGCTGAACCCATTGAAGTGCGAAATCAGGGTATAATGGTTTGTTAAAAGTATGTAACGGGCAGAAGAAATCATCGCAGACCCCATAAAGTATATATATTCTTAATCAGGGCGACGAGCTGAATCGATATAGCCGTGTCCGTTCGTCCATCCGTCCGTCCGTATGAGTGCGTCGACATCAGAAGATATAAGAGCTAGAGAGTTCGTGCATACCATAGGCAGTACAAGTTTATCTTATTTTTCGATAACTCATCCGATAACTTTTTTATCGATAATAGTCGAAAAGTTAATTTGTTTTTTCAATCTATTTTGAACACTTGTAGACCTGAAGACTTCAGATTTACTGTGTATATAAATTTGATGAATACAAAGATTTTATAATTTACATATATTGGATACCACCTTCCCTTTGCAATCAATTTGTAAAAATCGTATTTCAAGTACTAGAAACTTTGGAAGGTTCATACATTTTAACCATATGATCACCCTCTAAAAGTTTAATTAATTTTGTCCGTCTACAAAAGAAATTATTTAACAAGTAAATTCTCATAATATTGCCCACACTGCAGCGTAGCACTCATTCTCTTAAGTCAATTGAGTATATTGGCTTTGTGCAATGTCAGTCGTGGGCGGATCGGGAAAATTTTAACATTATAAAAGAGCATGTGTTCCAAAGTCTCTAGCTTTCAAAGCGCCGAAAAAAATTGCGTTCATTCAGACAGACGGATGAACAAGACGGACAAGCCCTATATACACATTTCACTTTCGTAAACATGTAAGCGACGCTGACTTTTTCAGCGAGCACGTCGTTGTGCGCAGCATGCACGCAATGGCTAGTCAACGTTTTTTTTTTTTTTGTCAATAAAGAGTCAGACTGTTGCGTGCTATTGGCACTCTTTACATTGTATACGTATTGGGAAACATATTGACTGCTAATGAGCAGCTACTACCTGTAAAGTTCCTACTAGGAACTACTACGTTTAGATAAAAATATATGTATAAGCTTAAAATTTGTTTTCTGTTACAAAAATACAAAGCGATAGAGATGATATGTATCTCCATCCCAACAAGATCTTTCTTATTTATCTATTCTACGGGTATCTTTGCAGAAAGATCGCACAGCGCTTCAAAGCGGTTCTTTACAGATTTTCTTCAGGATCTACCTACGCCGGGCACAGGTGGACCTAGCTTTGACACAACCATTAACAGTAACATAACCGGACTTGTGGGCAAGACAGTTAAATTAACATGCCGTGTAAAAAATTTGGGAAACCGTACGGTAAGTTTCACTGACCGTGTATTTATGTACTACTATAATCTGTTGAAAAAAGAACATTCTTCCATACTAAGTGTACCATAATGTCTTCGTACAGCAGCAACTTTGAGAGGACATAAAAAAGAAAAAATTGGTTTTTGCATTCATTTGCCTTTAAATTCGCTACTAGTCACCTTTGGAACTGAATCTTATTATACAATGGGAAATCAGGGTATAATGGTTTTGTTGAAATGTATGTAAAAGGCAGAAAGAGGCGTGGCAAACCCCACAAAGTATATATATTCCTGATCAGGGCGACGAACTAAGTCGATTTGGCTTTGTCCGTCTGGCCGTTTGAACGCTTCGATCTTTGTTGAAGGTTTTTCTTAAATGAAACACGGTATATGTAGGCGCAACGCAAAAAGTTTATTTAACACAATATTCAGTAACAAGTACACTTCTTCACGTACCGCGACGATTTGAACTTAACTAACCGAGCCGACACACTGACATTGATCTTACACAATGAACTTACTGAATGAACTTTGGCTCGACTTACAGCACGCTTATATAAGGTATATACCTACTTCTACTGCATATCGAATGTTCTGGATGTCTCCTTATGCTTCTATGTTTGCGTCTATTTCATAATCCAGAACATTCGGTTTCTTATTCTAGAGACAAATGTGCGATCAGCCGACGACTGTGTTTACCGTTAGCTCAAATGCCCACTTGATGATGAGTTTTTCGAGATCAATCCTCAACAGTCTTGAATTTAAAAAATTTTTCAAAATGTCCGTATATATGGCATGGATGTCAAGTTTACCTTTAAACAAGTAAGAACGTTGCAGTCGGGCGATACCGATTGCAGAAGACTCATTCACAGCCCAAACGCTGTCAACCAGAGTATATAGTGAAATTTTCAAGTCTAGTGCCCAGCAAAAAACACGGCATGATGCCATTAAAATTGGAAAATCATCGATAGCTATTGCATTCAAATTACATACATATATAATTTATACAATTTTGATTTTTATTATATATTTATATCCATACATTGGATACCGGCTTCAAGCTAACAGCAGATCAGCGCGATTTTCCTATGCTTGTGCACACACTCATCGTCTATTCTATGCGTACAGACAGAAGCGCGCCTTTTCTCACATTCTTAGAATTTCGATTGATTTCTGGACTTTCTAGCCGTTACTGTAGTTTTGTCTGATGACGCTCTCTTATTAAGCTATTCTATTTTAGCAACTGACTGCTCGAGCAAAGCAGTGGCGCGGGTGCTAAGGGCGACGCAAGTAATGTTAGAGCAGAGGAGGTTCGAACCTTTAATATGTTATTTTTTTTTTTTTTTCATACATATTTCGTTTTTTATAAAATAGATATTTTATTGGGAAGGTGCGAGCTTGACTGAATGGCACTTAATACTTTTCATTTTCTTAGTCGAATAATTTTATAAGTTTAAATTTGTTTCTTCTTAAATAGCCCTCAAATACATATACGCAAATACATACATATGTATATATGTAAGTCTGCACGCATAGCATCAAGCATTCCAGCCGTATACACGCGCTCATTTGTATGTGTGTATGTATGTACACATAATTGCGTACTCTAGCATATTCTAAGAATCTCGCTGCGATTGATTTGTCTTTGCATTGTTTTTGAATTTCCAGCCGCTACACTGGCTTTTCTTTGCTATGTGGCGTCATAACAATAATGTGATTTCGTTTTAACTATTGTTGATAGAAACGACGCGGTGGTGCTGTAGGACCATTTTTTTTTTTAGCTATTTTGACAAACATGCTGTTTGGGTTGGGTGCGAGTTCAAATCCCGCGGAAAACACTTTTTTGTAAATGGCAAATTTTTGTTATTTTAGCTTTTTTATATTTTATTAATTTTATAAAAATGTTTCCTTCCGCGCTATCAATGCCTATTAAGCCTAGTGGCCGTAGATTCCTCAATTTTATCCAGTTCTTAGAACGAGCAACCGGTTACCTAAATGCAAAAATAGAATTCTTACGCTCAAAAAATGTGAAAATTACAGGGTATTTTTCGATATGCCACGCCCCTAAAGAGACTTAAAAATTATTTTTGGGGCATCGATAGAGGAGGCTACCAGTAACTTAACTATCTAAATTTGAAGCTTCTAGCTCTTAAACTGTAGGATATATAAGCTTTTGCGGTTTGCCACGCCCCCTATGGGCGGACATATATCTACCATAGCTCGTTGGACGTGGGTGGTCAACCCGCGTATATATACAAAATTTCAGGTCTCTAGCATCAATAGTGCCTAAAATATAACAGAATTCGAAAAATCACTATATGTTCAGGTCCGATTTGCCACGCCCCTAGTGGGCGTATATATATAATTTTTTCACCTATCTTCATAGAATTAAAACATCAGCTTACATGCAAAATTTCAGCATTCTAAGTTTATAACTTTAGGAGATACAGTTTTATCCGATTTGCCACGCCCCTAATGGGCGGAGATATATCCGCCATAGCTTGTGATCTTAGGTGGTCGGCGCGGACCTACATACTAAATTTCAGCTTTCTAGCTCTTCAACAAACACGATTTCTGGTATATCGGAAAATGCATTTTCCGATTTGCCACGCCCCTAGTGGGCGGATCGGAAAATTTTAACACTTTATAAATCGGAGATATACACGAGTATGTGTTCCAAATTTCAAGTCTCTAGCTTCAATAGCGCCGAAATAGATTGCGTTCATACGGATAGACGGACAGACGGACGGACGGACAGACGGACGGACAGCAAGACGGACATTGCACAAAACCAATATACTCATTTCACTTTCGTGAATGAGTCTAAAAACGATAAATCATCCTGTTATGTTTTTAACGGCAAAAGACATTTAAAATCAAGTCAGATGCCAGTGTGGCTAATCGTGAATGATTTGGCATTCTTTATTCACTGAACCCATTGAAAATGGGAAATCATGGTATAATGGTTTTGTTAAAAGTATGTAACAGATAGAAGGAGGCTTGGCAGATCCCATAAAGTATATATATTCTTGATCAGGGCGACGAGCTGAGTCGATTTGGCTCTGTCCGTCTGTCTGTCCGTCCGTATGTATGAACGCGTCGATTTCAGAAGTTATAAGAGCTAGAGACTTCAAATTCTTTTTGTCGTAATATAGCGCGGATATCGAGTTTATTACCGAAAATCGATCATTCATGCCGTTATTTTTTTATCGATAAAAACCTTATCGAAAATCTGATATACAATTATATCTCCTACATCTTTATTTCATCTTTATTATCTTTCTAAATGCATTTTATACAATTTCGGTTTTTGTTAAAATTTACCCCCCACCCTTAGTTCACCCCCTCATCATCACATTTGTAAAAAACGTATTTCAAATACTAGGGACTTGTGCTTTGGCAAATACATGTATATCTATGTTATATTCATAATCGGAAAGTCTTATGAAGATAGTCCATCCAAAAGAACAGTTATTAAACTATTAACTTTCCATAGTAAACCACCACTGCAGCCAATGCGTGTTTATGCGTGCGTTGGTATGTACGTGTGTGTGTATGTGCGAAGGGTTCAGGGGATCCCGTAGTCGGTCAGTCTCGACTAGAGCTTTGTAACTTGTTATACCCTGAACCCATTTTGAATGGGAAATCAGGGTATAATGGTTTTGTTTAAATGTATGTAACAGGCAGAAGGAGGCGTGGCAGACTCCACAAAGTATATATATTCTTGAACAGTGCAACAGCTGAGTTGATTTGGCCCTGTCCGTCTGTCCGTATGTTTGAATGCGTCAATTTCAGAAGATATAAGAACTAGAGACTTGAATTTTTTTTAAATGACCGTATATACAGCGCTGATGTCGAGTTTGCTTTTAAAATTTGATAAATCATCCCGTTATGTTTTTATCGAATAAAAACATTCCAGTTCAAGTCAGATGTCACTACAGCTAATTGTGAATGATTTTTCATTTTTTTAAATTTCTCAAATATTCAATATAATATGTAGATCATATGCTGAAAGTTTCATTAAATTCCGTTCAGTCAAAAATTAATAAAAAATAATCAAATATTTGGCCAATGAACAAACGCACGTGCAGCAGCTACAGCAGTATTGTATACGTGTGTACACATACATTCAAGCTTCTTCTAGAACATTCACATTAGCTGTTAGTTTCGTTTAGTTTTGGTAGATAACGCTGCAGCAGTGTTTTGCCAGCGCAGCTTCCAAAAGTAAGGTGGCGTAGTGAATAGCGGCATGACGCTCGATCGAAAAGTCGCGGTTCGAATCCCGATCGATGCAACTTATGTTAATTTTTTTAATCGTTTCAAAATATTTTTATATTTTGATAAATGAGTTTTCTATTTAATTTATATTTTTAAGTACACCGAAATTGAAAATTTAACCATACTAAATGTGCGTTTTTAATAGCTTGGTTATTCTAGCAGATTCTTAGAATCACATCAGCAGTTAGTTTGGTTTAGTTTTGCTGGATGGCGCTGCAACAGTGAAGCTATTTCAGTTTTGCCAAAGCGGCTTCTGGAAGTGAGGTGGCGTAGTGACTAGCTGCGTGACGCTCGGTCGAGAAGTCCCGACCGATGCAACTGATGTTAATTTTTGTAATTGTTTCAAAATATTTAAATATTTTATTAAATGAGTTTTGTATTTCATTTATACTTTTAAATACATCGAAATTGAAATTTTAGCCATACTGAATGGGAATTTTTATGCCGAATCAGCTATTTTGTAGCTAGATATGGCTACTTTTTAAGGCCGATTGCTACACAAATTGTTATACCCTGAACCCATTGAAAATGGGAAATCAGGGTATAATGGTTTTGTGAAAAAGTATGTAACGGGCAGAAGGAGGCATGGCAGACCCCACAAAGTATATATATTCTTGATCAGCGTGACGAGCTGAGTCGATATAGCCCTATCCGTCTGTCCGTCCGTCCGTCCGTCCGTATGAGTGCGTCGATCTCAGAAGTTATAAGAGCATACTCGTGTATACCATACGCAGTACGAGTTTGCTTTATTTTTTCGATAATTCATCCGATAATTTTTTTATCGAGAATAATCGAAAAAATGATTTTGTTTTTTTTAGCCTAATTTGAATACTTTTAGACCTGAGTCTTTAAACTTGCGTTGTATATAAAGTTAATGGATACAAAGATTTTGTAATTTACAGATTTTGGATACCACGCCCCCTTCTCCCCCAATTTGTAAAAAACGCATTTCAAGTACTAAAGACTTGTGCTTTGGAATGTACACATATATTCACCATATGATTACGCTCTGAAAGTTTCATTAAGATCGTATGTCTATAAAAGAAATTATTCAACAAATGAATTCTCATAATATTGCCCACACTGCAGCGCAGTCGCTGCTTACTGCGCAGTTAGCAGAGCGCAGGCTTATGCGTGCGTGTGGACGCATGTGTATTCATGTAAGCATAAAAGAAGTGCAGAATGATTAGAATATCAGCTTAGAGGGTTCAGGGTATCTCCTAGTCGAGCAGTCTCGACTGGAGCCTTCTTACTTGTTATTAAACAGCCATTAGCTACAAATCTGGCTATTTTCAAATATTACATTTAGCTAAAATGCAAGCGAACTTATAACAAAATTGGTTTCGATACTTTTTAAATGTAAATGATTTAAATGTACTGAGTTTTGTGTAGAATTAATACTACAATTGAAGAATAGGTAAGCTTTCTAATATGTTATGCAAAATTCATTTATCAGTTACTATACCCTGAACCCATTGAATATGGGAAATCAGGGTATAATTTTGGATACCACGCTCCCTTCGCCACCATTTTGTAAAAAACGCATTTCAAGTACGAGAGACTTGTGCTTTGGAATGTACACACATTTTAGCCATATGATCACGTTTTGAAAGTTTCATTAAGATTGTATGTCTACAAAAGATATGGATTACGCCGACATGGCAAATGTTGCTATGAGTGTAGCATTCCACCCAACTACCTTAAAAAGGCTAATTATAAAAGCGACAATGGTGAAAATGACGAGTTGGTGGTCATAGATGAGATATTATCAGAATTAAATTAATAAAGTTGACTTTTTATGAAAAAAAAAGCACTGTTTTCTTTTTTGCTATTTTTTCAGCTATTGTAGAAAAAAGTTAGCTACATCTTGCAAATTTCAGGCTTCGGTTTTGCTACTTTTGCTGAAAAAGTTTCGGCAACATTGATCCCCATATGAAATACGGTTATGCGTTCTTTTTCCCTTACTCTCTCTCCTTCTCTTTATGGTATCTGAAATAGCATTAGCGCACAAAAATTTAAAATTGTTCGCCACATTCCAAGCTCTTTCCTTTTAAGTGAAGTGTATATCGAAATCTTAAATGTTCATACAAAATGTTAACGTTTACATGATTATTTCTAGGAAGGGTATGAAAGCGTTAAGGCGCATGAAGAATATGTTTTGGCCACGAGGCCACGTTCATGGTGCGCATTTTGTTAGAGACCTCGACCCTAGAGTGCATCAGTGTTCCCAAATAAGCTTTTTTCCCGTCAAATCTGGATTTTTTGAAGAGCCGATTGCAGAACAAATTCCAAAACAGCGGGCAGAGGGAATTCTTAACTTTTTAAAGAATAGTATGCTTTATTTTCGCATATGTATTTATTGAGCAAATTTTCGTATTTGAGTTGAGTTACTGGTAGCCTCCCCTATCGATTCCCTAAAAATTATTTTTACGCCTCCTTAGGGGCGTGGCATGTCGAAAAATACTTTGCAATTTTCACATTTTTTGAGCGTAAGAATTAAAATTTTGAATTTAGGTTACCGGTTGCTCGTTCTAAAAACTGGCCAAAAATGAGGAGTCTAGGGGCGTGGCAATCGGCATTTATAGTGCCCGAATCGCGGTGTTTATATGCGTCAGCCATCTATTTTATATTTGTACATATAAATAAGCTTTATAGATACTCATAATACGGGAAAAACATTTTTATGAAATTTATAAAATATAAAGGAAGCTAAAATAAAAAAAATTTGCAATTTACAACAACGAGTTTTCCGCGGGATTTAAACTCGCACCCAAGCCGAATAGCATGTTCATGTCAAAATATCTAAAATAAAGATCGCCGGCGCTTCTGCCTACAGCACCACCGCGTCGTTTCGAGCAACAGTAGTTAAAACGAAATCACATTATTGTTATGACGCCACATACCAAAGAAAAGCCAGTGTAGCGGCTGTAAATTCAAAAACAATGCAAAGACAAATCAATCGCAACGAGATCCTTAGAATATGTATATGTATTTATGTATTTGAGGGCTATTTAAAAAGAAACCAATTTAAACTTATAAAATTATTCGAGTAAGAACAAGAAAAGTATTAAGTGCCATTCATTCAAGATCGCACTTTCCCAATAAAATATCTATTTTATAAAAAACGAAATATGTATCAAAAAAAAAAAAAAAGTAATAACGTCGAAGAGGTTTCGAACCTCTCCTACTCTAACATAATTTTCGTGGCCCTTAGAACCCGCGCCACTGCTTTGCTTGAGCAGTCAGTTGCTAAAATAGAATAGCTTAATTAGAGAGCGTCAGCAGACAAATCTACAATTGGTTGGCGATACTATTGTTATAATGTGTTGTAATTTTTATAGGCTATTTTAATTTTAGTTGACTCTAGTTTTGTCAATATCTTTAAATAAATAAATATACAGTTTGGCAAGAAAGTGTTTACACACAGGGAAAAAATTTGAATTTTTTACTTTGAAGCGAAATAAAAGCAGTAAGAATATGCATATTCAATTTTTTTAAAATGAAAGTAGGTATATTAGACTATAAACTATATTAGTAAGTAAAAAAAAATTACAATATGTTTCCATTAACAAAAGAAAATAACAAAAAACAAAAGAAGTAACAAAAATCAGCTGACAAGAAAGTGTTTACACAACTAAAACAATTAATTCATTATAATGTTTTAACTACTTTTTAGTTAAAACTAATACTTTTTTTGGCCACCGTTGGCATCTATGACTGCTCCCAAGCGTCTATTCATCGATTGGACCAAGTTTCTGACATATTCCACTGGGATATTTCGCCATACCTCCAAAACAATGGTTTTCAGCTCAGTTTTATTCTTTGGATGCCTCTTGGCGGTCCTCTTCTTCAGATAAGCCCACAAATTCTCAATGAGGCTTAAGTCCGGGCCTTTAGTTTGCGTATCCAACACATTTTTTCAGTTATAAAGTAGCCAGCACCTCACAATATGCGCCTTATGTTTGGGATCATTGTCTTGATAAAACCTTATAGTTGGTTTGCCATTGACAAAGAATCCAAATTTGTTGGCACTGGTTACTAAATGTGTGCGCAAAATGTCAAAATACTGTCCAACATCCATGGTGTTTTCAATAAAACATAGATATCCAACTGCTTTGCTTGAGATGCACCCCCAAAATCAACAGTCGGTATTATATTTTTCTTCTCGAGGGCTTTTAGGGGCTTGCCCCACTCTCTAGTTGGACCATTGTTATAATATACCATCATTTTGGATTCATCGCAAAATATTACATCATCCCGATATGAATCTGGCTGATTTCCGTGCATTTTAGCAAACGTTAGACGCTTTTGAGCGTGATCTGCCGACATCAGTTTTTTTTCCGGGCTAGTCGGGACGACAGATCATTACTTTTTAGTGCTCTTCTGACACTTTCCCGGGAAATGGTTATGCTACACTCCTCCTTCAGCTCACTGGCAACCATCCTGGTCAAAATAGTTGGTTTCTCGTCCATTTTTCTGAGCATAATTCGCTCTGCCCTGGGTGATAATAGATGAGGGTGTCCTTTAACTTTAACCTTTAACCTTTAACTCAAGCCTATCCTCTTTTTTTGCACGGCTTAGTATATTATATACTGTTTTCCAAAAAATCAAAAACATTTGGCCAATCTCTGTGGCAGTTTTACCCACCAAGAGACATCCAAAGAATAAAACTGGGCTGAAAACCATTGTTTTGGAGGAATGGCGAAATATCCCAGTGGAATATGTCAGAAACTTGGTCCAATCGATGAATAGACGCTTGGGAGCAGTCATAGATGCCAACGGTGGCCAAAAAAAGTATTAGTTTTAACTAAAAAGTAGTTAAAACATTATAATGAATTAATTGTTTTAGTTGTGTAAACACTTTCTTGTCAGCTGATTTTTGTTACTTCTTTTGTTTTTTGTTATTTTCTTTTGTTAATGGAAACATATTGTAATTTTTTTTACTTACTAATATAGTTTATAGTCTAATATACCTACTTTCATTTAAAAAAAATTGAATATGCATATTCTTACTGCTTTTATTTCGCTTCAAAGTAAAAAATTCAAATTTTTTCCCTGTGTGTAAACACTTTCTTGCCAAACTGTATATACTTTATGGGGTCTGCCACGCCTCCTTCTGCCTGTTACATACATTTAACAAAACCATTATACCCTGATTTCTCATTGAAAATGGGTTCACAGTATAATAAACTGAAACTAAAACAAGTAAGAAAACTCTAGTCAAGAGTGCTCGACTAAATACTACCCTGAACCCAACTAATAAAAATGGCCATTCAGTATGGCTAAAATTTCAATTTCGATGTATTTAAAAATATAAATGAAGTACAAAACTCACTTAATAAAATATAACAAGTAATAAAGCTATAGTCGAGATTGCTCGACTACGAGATCCCCTGAACCCTTGGAGCAATAACTATTTCAATAATTTTTCGCGTCTTTCAGCTTACACAAGAAACACGCACACAACCACACACACGCACGCACACACGCATACACACACACACACACATACAACACACACAAAGGCATACACACACAAACGCATATACACACACATACACACACAAACGCATACACACACACATACACAAACACTCACACATACACAAACACATACACACACAAGCACCCACGCATAAACAAGCATGGGCTGCAGTGTGCGCTTACTATGAGAACTTAATTGTTTAATAACTTTTTTATGGACATACGATCTTCATGAAACTTTCAGATTATGATTACAACATGGATATGCATGTATTTGCCAAAGCACAAGTCTAGTCTAGTCTAGTCTCTAGCTCTTATATCTTCTGAAATCGACGCGTTCATACATACGGACGGACGGACGGACAGACAGACGGACAGGGCCAAATCAACTCAGCTCGTCGCCCTGATCAAGAATATATATACTTTGTGGGGTCTGCCACGCCTCCTTCTGCCTGTTACATACTTTTAACAAAACCATTATACCCTGATTTCCCATTTTCAATGGGTTCAGAGTATAACACGCATTTTCTAGATTGAGGCCACAAATTGTCAAAGATTGGCCCTGTGATTTGTTGATCGTCATGGCGAAGGCAAGACGAATCGGGAATTGAATTCGTTTAAACTCCAAGGGCATATCTGTTGGGATGATCGGAATCCTAGGAATAAGAACTTCCTCATCTTTAAATTTTCCTTTGAGTATCGACGCGTGAATCACATTGCTCATCAGTTTTCTTATCACCAAACGTATTCCATTGCACAGTTTTGGTTGGTTTAAATTTCTAACCATGATAACTACCGAGCCAACCTTCAGTTGTAAATTGTGCGGTGGTAAACCAGGCACATCCAAGGAGTTCAAAAATTCAGTTGGATAATTAGTGGCTTCTTCTTCGTTTGTTACACAGTCGATAGATTTGAATGAATACAGAGTACCAACGATTTTATTTTGAATTATAAAAATAAGGTCATCCACATCTTTATTTTTAGCCGCCAAAATTGCTCGCTCACTTAACCATTTAGTATTTTTGTGGAAAGCAATGATATTCGGAAATACTTTGTTGATAAGCTCATCTATTGATGAGACGAAATTGCAAAAATTTTGAGGAAAAATCAAGCCACTCGATTCGTCAACAGGAATACGGCCATTACCGATATTCAGCAATTGCTTCGAGAAATCATCAGCAGATATATCGTTGAACAATGCAACTCTCATATTTACAGACAGTTGAAGTTTGGTTACATATCGCCACAGATTTGATGCTTTGAGGCAAGCGTTTATCTCGTCGGCAGCAGTAGATCTTGGAATTACTGGTAGTGTTTGTCGGAAATCGCCAGATAATAAAATCATTGAACCACCAAAACATCTCGAGTCATTGCGCAGATCTTTTAATTTTCGGTCTAGTGCTAGTGCCATTGTGCATTCGTCTCATATGATAATTTGTGATGCTACTAAAACTTTGGCCATTGCGGAGTGTTTTGAAATATTGCAATGCGATGGCAAATCTGGTCTTGAATCTTTAAATTAAATGCCATTGTTATAGTTAGATTTACAAACAATTTTTACAGAAATCTAACAAACTGCATTATTCCAATTTTTTTTTTTTTTTTTTTTTAAATCATAGAAAATAAAATTTTTAACGTAAATTACCTTAAATGTCAGATTATATCCGTCTCCAATAATTTCCGCCCCAAATGAAGTCATTTGGAAACAGGCATTGTATTTTTGAGTGCTCGCTAGAAAATGTCGTGATTCTAGTGTTTCGCCATAAAGCAGGGAACGCAATGGCTCTGGTGGCGGGACCACAATGTAACTTTTACTAAGGGAGCACAAACCGGGCGTTTCACCAGCAAAATACAATGCGCCACAATGCTGGCAAACAACGTCCATTGGACCAATGCAAACTAAACGATTCAAGCTGTAGTCAATGGTGCAATCATATCGAAACGCTGCTCGATTCAAATCAATCCCTGAACCATTGCTTATTGCCGTTTCACGGGCTACCTCTCTTTGAGAAGCACAAATTAAGGCCCTTCTTTGCTGGGTACTAACGCGGCGCCTTTCTCGGGCGATTTCTCGTTCTTCGTCAGATAATTGACTCGCGATATTCCGATGCCTAATTGCATTATGGGTCCGCCGAGAAAGATTAGATCTTCTAGGACGCGGCATTTTTATCAATAGTAATACTGAATATGCCCTCACACAAAACCACATAAAACAATCGAGAAATATAAATATAAATAATTTACACATATTTATGTTTGAGACAAACAAATACCTGAAATTTCGAGATATTTTGCTTCTGTACGCACGCGTATTATTTTAATCAAATGAGTTTTTTTTTTGAATAGTCAGGTTCGCCCAAGGCTGTGCCGTAGACTGACTGACTCCATTTGTTTATCTACTTCTATACTATTGTATAATATAAGAGCAGGACCGAAAACTGTCACTGTTATCAAGCCTACTGAGTATCAATGGAAATTTGAATCTTTAGGGAAAAAAACGCGTTTTTCAAGTATTCGTCAAATTTGTTCAGTATTTTTAAGATCTACTATCCCATTCGTCGCGGAGACAAATCCAACAAATCAAAAACTATGAAAATTGGTCCAGCAGATCTCGAGTTATAAGTTATACCCTGAACCCATTTTTAATGGGAAATCAGGGTATAATGGTTTTGTTAAATGTATGTGACAGGCAGAAGGAGGCGTGGCAGACCCCATAAAGTATATATATTCTTGATCAGGGCGACGAGCTGAGTCGATTTAGCTCTGTCCGTCTGTCCTTCCGTCCGTCTGTCCGTATGTTTGAACGCGTCGATCTCAGAGGATATAAGAGCTAGAGACTTGAAATTTTTCCTAGGTCCGTGTATAGCACGCGCATATCGAGTTTTGCTTTAAATATCGATAGCTTGCGCCGTTATTTTGTGATCGATTTAAAACGTTGTCGAAAACCAGTAATAAATTTATATCTCCTACATCTTTTAAACTAGAGTCTCCAAATTGTATATGTATACTTATATGTATTTTATACAATTTCGGTTTTTGTAAAAATTTACCCTTCACCTCTAATTCACCCCCTCACCCACACATTTGTAAAAGACGTATTTCAAATACTAGGGACTTGTGCTTTGGCAAATACATGCATATCTATGTTATATTCATAATCTGAAAGTTTCATGAAGATAGTCCATCCACAAAAAAAGTTATCAAACAATTAACTTCCCATAGTAAGCCAACACTGCAGCCAATGTGTGTTTATGCGTGCGTACGTATGTCTGTGTGTGTGCGTGTATGTGTGCATATGCGAATAATTATTGAAATATCAGTTTCTCGAAGGGTTCAGAGGATCTCGTAGTCGGGCAGTCTCGAATAGAGCTTTTTTACTTGTTTTTTTTTATACCCTGAACCCATTTTTAATGGGAAATCAGGGTATAATGGTTTTGTTAAATGTATGTAACAGGCAGAAGCAGGGTTGGCAGACCCTATAAAGTACATATATTCTTGATCAGGGCGACGAGCTGAGTTGATTTAGCCCTGTCCGTCTGTCCGTCCGTCCGTCTGTCTGTCTGTCCGTATGTTTAAACGCATCGATCTCAGAAGATATAAGAGCTAGAGACTTGAAATTTTTTTTTCCTAGGTCCGTGTACAGCACGCGCATATCGAGTTTTGCTTTAAATATCGATAACTTGCGCCGTTATTTTGTGATCGATTTAAAACGTTGTCGAAAACCAGTAATAAATTTATATCTCCTACATCTTTTAAGCTAGAGTCTCCAAATTGTATATGTATACTTATATGCACTTTATACAATTTCGATTTTCGTCAAAATTTACCGTCCACTTCTAATTCAACCCCGCAACATCACATTTGTAAAAGGCGTATTTCAAATACTAGAGACTTGTGCTTTGGCAAATACATACATATCTATGATATAATCATAATCTAAAAGTTTCTTGAAGAAACTACATCCACAAGAAAAGTTATTGAACAATTAAGTTCCCTTAATAAGCCACTGCAGCCAATACGTGTTTATGTGTGCGTTCGTATCTCTGTGTGTGTGCGTGTGTGTGTGTGTGCGTATGATGTGTATGATGTGTGTGTATATGCCTGTGTGTGTAAGCGTGTGTGTGTGTGCTTGTGTGTGTCTTGTGTAAGCAGTAAGACGCGAAAAATGATTGGAACAGCTATTGCTCGAAGGGTTCAGGGGATCTCGTAGTCGGGCACTCTCGACTAAAGCTTTCTTACTTGTTTTACCCTGAACCCATTTTCAATGGGAAATCAGGGTATACTGGTTTTGTTAAATGTATGTAACAGGCAGAAGGAGGCGTGGCAGACCCCACAAAGAATATATATTCTTGATCAGGGCGACGAGCTGAATTGATTTGGCCCTGTCCGTCTGTTTGTCCGTCCGTCCGTATGTATGAACGCGTCGATCTCAGAAGATATAAGAGTTAGAGACTTGAAATTTTGTTTCCTAGGTCCGTGTATACCACGCGCAAATCAAGTTTTTCTCTAAATATCGATAACTACTCTCAATATTTTATTATTTATTAAAAACCTCATCGAACGCTAGTTATTTAATTATATCTCCTACACGTTTAGAGCTAGAGCTTCCAAATTTTATATGTAGACTTATATATATTTTATACAATTTCGATTTTTGGTAAAATTTACCCCGCACTCCTATTTCTAACTCCTCACCCACACCTTTGTAAAAAGCGTATTTCAAATAGTAGAGACTTGTGCTTTGGAATATACATACATTTGAACATTATAAATATGTTCTAAAGGTTAAGATTGTACGTCTAGAAATTAAATTATTCATCAAATAAATTCTTATAATGTTGCTCACGCTGCAGAGCAGCCCAAGCGCAGTCGCTGCTTATTGCACAGTTAGCAGAGCGCGTTCTAATCGTGCGTGTGTATGTATGAGTGCCGAAAAGAAGTGCACAGTCTCGACTAGAGTCTTCTTACTTGTTTTACTTTCTTTTTTTTGACAAGATGCGTTATGACTAGGATAGCGCGTGATGCATGCGGGACGGCCGTAAATCATTCGCAAGCACTATTTGCTACCTTAGTCTGGGACAGCTCGTCTTCTCGTTCACTTGACCCTGCGGAGCTCCGTCATGACTGTGGCCGCGAAAGTGCTTATAAGTTCCCAAGCTACCTCCGATTCCAGCATGGCATTGACTATTCCTGAGCTATTCCACCTTCTTTGCCAACGTGAAATGCTGTTCGCCCTGGTAGCGTTGCGTCGCGCAGGCGCGTGTGAATTCCACTCCACGGCTTGGGCGACCAAATCCTCCAGTGGCACCATGCCGGCTATGACGAGCGCCGCGTCATCGGAGACAGTCCTGAAAGCGCAGGTTACTCTGATTGCGCTCAGTCTGTAGGTCGCGCAAGTCTTCATTAGAAGACGCCGTCGTTGCTGTTTAGGTCCCCGCGTATTAAGCATAATTTTTGAAAGAGCTCTACGAGAATCAGCTGCCTTTTTATGCACGGTTAAAGTTAATCTTGTGTCTATCATGACGCCAAGATACTTAATCGCCCTCTTTGACGCGATGGTGACGCTGCCTATCCTCACATTGGCTGTCTCCACTTTTTTGCGACTGCTTACTAGGACAACTTCCGTCTTGTGCGCCGCTAGCTCGAGCCCAGCTCCTGTCAACCAGCTTCGTATGCGATTGATACTTTCGCTGCACATATCCTCTGTATCTTTAAGCTCCTTGCCTATGGCGACGACAGCCACATCATCAGCAAAGCCAATGATGTGCGCACCTGCTAGAAGTTCCAAGCGCAATATGCCGTCGTACAAGATATTCCATAGGAGAGGCCCCAGCACTGAGCCTTGGGGTACTCCAGCTGACACTGTATGAGTTTGGGGACCCTCACTCGTGTTGTATACCAGTGTTCTTCCTCTGAAGTAGCTCTTTATTATCTCTTTTAGATATTTAAGGATATTATATTTTGACAGCGCATTCAGTATCACATCCGAACTAGCTGTGTTGAAGGCGTTCTTAACGTCCAGGGTCGCGATGATACAATATTGCTTCGTCCCGTGCCTCCATCTGGTATGTGTGTGTGTGCCTGTGTGTGGGTATGCGTGTGTGTGTTTGTGTATGTGTGCGTGTGTCTTGTGTAAGCAGAAAGACGCGAAAAATGACTGAAATAGCTATTGCTCGAAGGGTTCAGGGGATCTCGTATTGTATTGTCGTATTGTTTGTTTGTTTCATTAGTATTTTCAAATTATAAACACAATCGTGATTTTTTTACAAAAATTGTTTATGGTTCTAGCATGATTCATTTGCTTAATTTGCATACATATATGTAATTCAAAAGTTGGTAATTTTTTCTTTGTAAAAAATAACTTAAATATTAACTTATTGATTTTAAATAAATCATCTTTCATACTGCGTCTATGTGGCCGCATTATCATTCCACCATAGGAAAAAAGTCTTTCAACGGGGGCTGAACTTGGTAAACTAGTATTAAACTTAAGAAATATAGTCTTTATGATAGGAAATTGATTTAAAGATTCCAAACTATTGTCTTCATCTTTTAAGTAAGTTAACGTTTCAAAGCCATCTGAATCTGAATCTTCATCGAACATATAATATGATTGAGTGTTTTTTTTTTTTTTTTTTTTACAAGTTGAGTTTTATTTTTATTTTCTAAATCTTGCTTAAATATTCTTATTTCAGCTACAAAAATATCCCTAATGATATTCTTGTAATCTTTTGGGACCCACTTTAACTTAAAAAATGGATGAGATACACTTGCGATTACAGCATCTTTAGCTTTGGGCTCACTTAACTTTAAAAATTTTTCAAATCTCTTTTTAAGACTTTTCTGCATTAACTCAATTAGATCAATACAATATTTAGGGTCATCCATTTTTAAATTATTAAAAATTCGTAGCATTCTAAACAGTTCTGGAAGAAGACGGCCGTAATACGTGTGTTTGTCACCTTCCAAGCTTTTAATGCCATCAGCAATGGGTTTTGAGCATTTTATGTACTCTTCAAGAAAGAGCAATTTAATTTCTTTAAAAACGGATAACCCAAGTTTCTTTAAAGTGTCATTTAAATTTTCCTTAACGGACAAAAGGTTTTTAATTGAGTTATAATACGAATTCCACCGAGTTGCACAAGGTGATGTAGGAGATTTTCCAGTCATTTCGGTATATATTTCACAGGACTTAGGAGATCTAGAACACAAATTCCAAATTGCCTGACATTTTCCCATAGATGCATCATAAAGTTTTTTGTATGACTTATTTAACGATCTTGCCTTCTCCATATCGTGTGATGCTATTAAATGCACTTCTCTCATGGTTTGGAAGTTGCCACTGCTCAAATTCTTCAGACGACTCAGGAAATTGTATTAGTTGGAGCTCGTCATCATGGTCATTATCTTCTTTAATGTCTTGTGGAAGTTTAATGGAGTCTGGATTTTCAACGGCGTCTTCATGCTGTCCGAACGATGCAAACGCTTTAACCATGTTGGATCCATTGTCGGTGGCAGTCTTAAATGTTTTGTTGGGGCTTAAATCAAACTCCGAATGAATTTCCACGATAAGTTCAGCTACCTTGTCGTAGCTGTGCGTTCCCTTGAATCGTCTGCAAGCTAGAGTCGCGCTTTTACGTTCAAACGTATGGCTTTCAATCCAATGTACAGTTACACCCAGATAGCTTCTTCTTGAAGAGGACCATATGTCCGCAGTGGTGCAAACAAAATCTACTTTTTTCAAAGTTTCTTTTGTATTTTCCAAATATTTGCAGTATTTTGCAGTTATTTGTTTATTACAAGTCTGCCTGCACATTATTTTTGGCCGAGCAGTTGATTGCTGTGTTCCTTCAAGCAAAGCTTTAAACGATGGATGTTCTACAATCGAAATAGGCGACATGGTGTTTACTACAAAGCTTACAATTAAACTATCTAAATCAACAGAGTTTTTATAGACAGCCAAATCAATTTGTTTTAATGATTTAGCAGCTGGACTATCACCACCAACATTGTCGTGCTTCCTTTTTTTCATGGTTGATATAAATTTTAATTTTTCATATTGTGTCAACAAATCAACATGTCCTTTCGTCTGCAAACACTCTTTAAGAATTAAGGGTATGTGAGCTTCCCTGGAAAATATTTTTTGCACAATAACAAGAAACACACAAAACAAATACTAACACGTGGACAGACAACACAATATTTAGTTCAACACTGGTTAAATCTAAAGTTGGTTAATAAAAACAAAAGAACGGTTTTTAGAGAATTGTTATTTTGTTAAAAAGAACATGAAACAAAAGATTACATACATTTTGTATTGTAGTATGTTGTATGACATATAAGCATATGCTCACAATATTGTAGTGTATACAATATATGAAGTTGACATATGCCCGAAATATAAGTAAGAGTATCATGCTCACAACATAGCAACACTTTGTTGCTTTATTTATATTATAACAGCTATACATAAGTGCCGTAATATGATCGGTCACTTATGTATAGACCGGCCTGCAGCGTGAGATCTGCAACGTCACGTTGTTACGTTCTTGTCTACGCCGCAGCTTAAACGCTAAAATGTATATGCCTTCTGCATATGCATACAAACATATATACACACACATACAGCATGCTATATACTCTCATTCTGCCGCTGCCTTTAGCGACAGAATTCTTTATGTAAACTTTATGTATTTTTGAGCTAAGAATTTATTTGAATAAAATACGGAGAGCATTAGCTATCCAGTACTCAAATGAACACGTTGTCTACATGGCGACCGTGACAGATGCCACTTTCATTTTTATACTCATTCACGAAAGTGAATCAGTATATTGGTTTTGTGCAATGTCCGTCTTGCTGTCCGTCCGTCTGTCCGTATGAACGCAATCTATTTCGGCGCTATTGAAGCTAGAGACTTGAAATTTGGAACACATACTCGTGTATATCTCCGAATTATAAAGTGTTAAAATTTTCCCGATCCGCCCACTAGGGGCGTGGCAAATCGGAAAATGCATTTTCCGATATACCAGAAATCATGTTAGTTAAAGAGCTAGAAAGCTGAAATTTGGTATGTAGTTCCGCGTCGACCACCCAAATCACGAGCTATGGCGGATATATTTCCGCCCATTGGGGGCGTGGCAAATCCGATAAAACTGTATCTCCTAAAGTTGTAAACCTAGAATGTTGAAATTTTGCATGTCAGCTAATGTTATGATTCTATAAAGTCTAAAGACAAAATTATAAGTCTACGCCCATTAGAGGCGTGGCTAATCGGACCTGAAGATATAGCGATTTTTCGAATTCTGCTATATTTTGGACACTATTGATGTCAGAGATCTAAAATTTTGTATATATACTCGGGCTGATCACCCAAGACCAAAAAGTTTTGTTGGATATATTTCCGCCCACAGGGGGCGTGGCAAACCGCAAAAGTTTATATCTCCTAAAGTATAAAAGCTAAAAGCTTCATATTCGGATAGTTGAGTTATTGGTAGCCTCCTCTACGATTCCCCAAAAAATAATTTTTACGCCTCTTTAGGGGCGTGGCATATCGAAAAATACCCTGTAATTTTCACATTTTTTGAGAGTAAGCATTCAAACTTTGTAGTTAGGGTACCGTTATCTCGTTCTAAAAACTGACCAAAAATGAGGTGTCTGCGCCCAGTAGGGGCGGAAAAACCTGTATATTCTACAGTTTTAAAGCGAAACTTAACTACTAAATTGTTGATGGGATGTGAATGAGTATTCCGCAGTCGGTAACGCCCGACTGCAACGTTCTTACTTGTTTTCATATCATATTCTGTGCAAACAAGTGATCGCAACTGAGTGCTCCATTCGTCAAGAACTACTACAAAAACATCAACAAGAAGCAGCAACTACTGCATTAGACAGTAACAACGACAACTACAATATCAATTAGAAATGCAGTAGCAACAACGAGAACAACAATATGGACATCGTGGGACAACAGATTCAACAATAAATTTAAACTGGAACCGGCAACATAGTGAAGAACTATAAATTGGAAAATCTGAGTGAGTAGAGGTTAATGAGTGCAGTTCGAAAGAAAAAAGCCGGCAGAAGCGGCTTAAAAGTACGCCTGCAAAAGAGAAAGGCAGAAATATTAAAGCTATTGTACGCCACCAATCCACCACTACGTTGGCAGGCAACAATGGCTTTACAAAAAGAGCTTGACGAAATTGAGCAAGCGCAAGCAAATCAAAAGAACGAACACTCAACCTCTACCACGATATATAAACAGATTGCAACTATTAATAAAATTTCTAATAATAGAACAACTACGCTGCTGAAAGCAATAATAAACAAGTAAGAAGGCTCTAGTCGAGACTGCTCGACTAGGAGCTACCCTGAACCCTCCAAGCTGATATTCTAATCATTTTTCTTCTTCTTCTTCTTGTATGCACACATACATACACATGCATTTATAAGCACGCGCTCTGCTAACTGCGCAGTAAGCAGCGGCTACGCTTGGGCTGCGCTGCAGTGTGGGCAAAATTATGAGAATTTATTTGTTGAATAATTTTTTTTGTAGACATACAATCTTAATAAAACTTTCAGAGCGTAAATATTTGGTTAAAATGCGTGTACATTCCAAAGCAAAAGTCTCTAGTACTTGAAATGCGTTTTTTGCATATTGTGGGCGAAGGGGGCGTGGTATCCAAAATCTGTAAATCACAAAGTCTTTGTATCCATTAACTTTATATACAACGCAAATTTAAAGTCTCCAGGTCTAAAAGTGTTCAAACTAGGCTTAAAAAACCATGTCGATTTTTCGATTATTCTCGATAAAAAGTTATCGGATGAGCTATCAAAAAAATAAAGCAAACTCGTACTGCCTATGGTATACACGAGTATGCATGCCAAATTTCAGCTCTCTAGCTCTTATATCTTCTGAGATCCTTTGGTCATACGGACGGACGGACGGACAGACGGACAGGGCTATATCGACTCAGCTCGTCGTCCTGATCAAGAATATATATACTTTATGGGGTCTGCGATGATTCCTTCTGCCTGTTACATACTTTTCACAAAACCATTATACCCTGATTTCCCATTTTCAATGGGTTCAGGGTATAAAAAGCCAACAAAGAAGTGCCCAGATGACTGCGAGGGACCACTAGGAAGCGCCTGTGCAGCCAGCACCGGTACCGCCTGAGCTCATAGGCCCCGGACAACAGCAGCTGAAGGAAAGGCGTGAAAGGCAGGCCGCCTTTTACGCCATCGAGGGAACATCAGCGAGCCAACCGGCGACGACCAGCTGATGTTTTCAAATAAAACAACAAAATAAAAGGAAGGAGAAACTATTTTAACTCTAAATTTAAAAAACATTTTTTGCACTGCGATGCATACCCAAAATAATTATAAGAAACATTGAAAAGCGGAAGCGATAATTGCATTGCCCGCTAGCGTATGGCCCGTGACAACAACTAGGTAGGAAGATCACTGTGATGATCGATTAGGGAAAATAGGCTCCATAAAAATAAATATATAAAAATATATATGTATAAGAAAAGAAAAGTATATATAAATTTACGATTATAATTAAAAAAAAAAAAAAACAAGTAAGAAGGCTCCAGTCGAGACTGCTCGACTTGGAGATACCCTGAACCCTCCAAGCTGATATTCTAATCATTCTGGACTTCTTTTATGCACACATACATACACATGCACTTATAAGCACGCGCTCTGCTAACTGCGCAGTAAGCAGCGGCTGCGCTTGGGCTGCACTTTAGTGTGGGCAATATTATGAGAATTTATTTGTTGAATAATTTCTTTTGTAGACATACGATCTTAATGAAACTTTCAGAGTGTAATCATATAGATAAAATGTGTGTACATTCCAAAGCACAAGTCTCTAGTACTTGAAATGCGTTTCTTATAAATTGGGGGCGAAGGGGGCGTGGTACCCAAAATCTGTAAATTACAAATTCTTTGTGTCCATTAACTCTATATACAACGCAAGATTGAAGTCTCCAGGTCTAAAAGTGTTCAAATTAGGCTGAAAAAACCATGTCGATTTTTCGATTATTCTCGATAAAAAAGTTATCGGATGAGTTATAGAAAAAATAAAGCAAACTCGTACTGCCTATGGTATACACGAGTATGCATGCCAAATTTCAGCTCTCTAGCTCTTATATCTTCTGAGATCCTTTTGCTCATACGGACGGACGGACGGACGGACGGACGGACAGACGGACGACAGACGTACAGGGCTATATCGACTCAGCTCGTCGTCCTGATCAAGAATATATATACTTTATGGGGTCTGCGATGATTCCTTCTGCCTGCTACATACTTTTCACAAAACCATTATACCCTGATTTCCCATTTTCAATGGGTTCAGGGTATAACAAGTAAGAAAGCTCTAGTCGAGACTGCTCGACTACGAGATCCCCTGAACCCTTGGAGCAATAGCTATTTCAATAATTTACCGCGTCTTTCAGCTTACACAAGAAACACGCACACACACACACACGCACGAACGCACACACAGACATACATACACACACACGCATACACTCACACATACACACACACAAACACGCATACACACACAAGCACCCACGAATAAACACGCATGGTCTGCAGTGTGCGCTTACTATGAGAACTTAATTGTTTAATAACTTTTTTTACGGATCTTCATGAAACTTTCAGATTATGATAATAACATGAGTATGCATGTAATTGCCAAAGCACAAGTCTCTAGTATTTGAAATACGCTTTTTACAAAAGTGAGGGTGAGGGGGTGAATTTAAGGGTGGGGGGTAAATTTTAACAAAAACCGAAATTGTATAAATTGCATATAAGCATACATTAAAAATTTGGAGACTCTAGCAATAAAGGTGTAGAAGATATAATTTTATAACTGGATTTCGATAAGGTTTTTTATCGATAAAAAAAGATCGGGATGAGTTATCGATTTTTAATGATAAACTTGATATGCGCGCTGTAATTACGGACATTTAAAAAAAAATTTGAAGTCTCTAGCTCTTATATCTTCTGAAATCGACGCGTTCATACATACGGACAGACGGACAGACAGACGGACAGGGCCAAATCAACTCAGCTCGTCGCCCTGATCAAGAATATAAGTTAAGACTTTCGACAATCTAAGGAGGCTGGAGAGTCCAGTCAGACATTCAAGGGGAGAACCTAACCAGTTGAACAGATTTAGTTCAGTTTATATTCGGACTAGAGAGAGTTTAGACCTATTGTTCCAAATTATATAAAATATATTATTTCATTGAACACGAAGTTGCTATATATTCACAAGAACCCAACACAGCGTCCCCCAATCACTAGTACTCTAGTACGGGAGCGTTTAACTGGCGCCCGAGCAGGGACCCACATTCTTCACGGAAATAAAGGGAAATGGTGACGTGTCAATAATTCTATAAAAATAACTTATTAAAAAAGCAAGTACAAATAAATTGTTCCAATCAAATTGGGCAATTGTTGGCAAAATTACGAAGTACTTCTGCGATTTGCAAAGTAATGGGGTGAAAATCCTTGCCATAACATAATACAATAAATAATAACATAATTTCTAGCAAGTGTTGGTGCACTAGATAATTCTATAACATAAAAGAAATCGTGGCTAAATGGTGGTATTAACAATACCTAGGTTCAAATCCTTGCCGAGACGAGTCTTAAAACGAAAATACAAGAAATTTACAGGCATAATGGTGGTACGAGATTGATTCTCGTATCGAGGTTCAAATCTTTGACGTAAGACAAATGTCATAAAAATAAACGTCACAATTTCCACCTGTGTTGAATGATGGGTTTCCGTATAAATTAAAAGAAACCTAATGGTCAAAGTTAAGTTTAAAGCACTAACTATATAACAAAATTAAAAAGCGGTTGTCTGGAAATCTCTAATCAACAAGCAAAGCATAAATATGCAAAAATAAAAACATGAATTGCAGAGACCTTCTATTCGATCGTGGAATAACCCTTACCCTAGTAGGTCTTAGAACCAAAGAGGAATACTTTGGGCTTCCCTTTCGGAAGAGAATAAGTCTGGCAACAATATATAAAAGAAAAAAGTAAAATAAATAAATAAATGAAACGAAAGCAAGAGAGAGACCAGATGATTGTGGAAACACCTAAGTAGGTCTTACACCAAAAATATATATACAAAAATATATTTATCTCCACAGGAAGCAATTCTACGAGACGATTATTAATATTTTCTTATCTCCACTGGAAACGGTAAATAGCAGCAGCTTGGAAACAATGAAAAGCTGATTTAATGTAGAAAATTAGATCGATAACATAGTAGGCATCGAATTGAATAGTAAGTAAGTTTTCCGACATTGAAATAATTTAGTTCGGAACGTTGCAAGGGCTGAGCGCGGCAATAACTGTGTTAGCCGATCAATTTTCGAGTCTTAAGGAAGATTTGAAGCAATTGAATAGGAAAGTGGATCGTTTGGAAAAGGAGGATACTAATCAGTCTCTCATAGAGGAACAAACCTCACTAGCCCGTCCACGTTCGGAGCTTGAATTAAATGAAATTTCGTCATTGCCGGATTGTGTTAAAGTGTTGCCCACATTTGAGGGAAACCCTTCACAATAAGCCTCGTGGGTAAACAGGATCGAGTCCGTACTTGAAGATTATTCTATTATCAAGGAAAGACCTCTATATCGCTCAATAATTTTACAGATACGAGGAAAAGTAATTGGAAATGCCGATGTTTCACTGCCTTAAAGGCAAGCGAACAATGAGTCGTAGTATTGTCCGCATTAATACAATCATATAGAGATAGAGCTTTAGATGTTTTCATAAGGGGACTAAACGGTGACCTACCGAGGATGTCAACAGTAAGCAAACCTAAAAATTTACCGGAAGCTTATGCCATTTGTGTGAATTTACAGAATATTTCATTAAGAAGTAATGGTGTACAAGGGACATATATGTCTCGTGGAATTAATGATTATCAACAAAACAAAAACTGGAAAAATTCTTCATAAATCAGACTTAAGAAAATAGGAAAAAAAAAAGGAAAATGCACATTTAATTATATTGTAATAATCCTCTTTTAAATTTCTTGACTTCCTAGCACCCATAGCACATTTAATTATATTGCAATAATCTTCTTTAAGCTTCCTTAACTTCCTTAGCACCCATAGCATCCACAGCATTTTACACGTGGTATATCCATCCTAGTTTCGATCATTCATGGTAATAGGGATTTCCGAGATGCCAGAGGCAATGAAATAAATGCGCTTACAATGTTGGATGTATTGTCATAACCAGAAATGAATACTACTAATGTATGGAACTATGAATGCTTTGAATTAACTTGAAGGTGGATATCGATGGCCCTCTTTATGCTAATTTATGGACTCTGGAACTATCGACTATGGATAATAAATTTATATTGGATAAATATCATTATATTGGGCAATTTATATATATTTATATAGGATAATTATCATTATATTGGACAATTTATATTGGATGAATATCGTTATAATGGACATATGCACCCTGATCTGCGGGACGCAGATATTTAGATGGGGAAGAGTTAAGACTTTCGACAATCTAAGGAGGCTGGAGAGTCCAGTCAGACATTCAAGGGGAGAACCTAACCAGTTGAACAGATTTAGTTCAGTTTATATTCGGACTAGAGAGAGTTTAGACCTATTGTTCCAAATTATATAAAATATATTATTTCATTGAACACAAAGTTGTTATATATTCACAAGAACCCAACACAGCGTCCCCCAATCACTAGTACTCTAGTATGGGAGCGCTTAACTTATATATACTTTGTGGGGTCTGGGTATAAAAAAAAATAATTTTTTTTTCATATATATGTAAAAACCTCAAATATTTTGTCTTAAGAATACAACATAACGTATAGAAATAAAAAAATAATAATAATAATAATTTTTATTTTAAATAACTACATTATATTACGTTATTTTTTAAAAAGGGGAGGTGTAGTTGTATGACATATAAGCATATGCTCACAATATTGTAGTGTATACAATATATGAAGTTGACATATGCCCGAAATATAAGTAAGAGTATCATGCTCACAACATAGCAACACTTTGTTGCTTTATTTATATTATAACAGCTATACATAAGTGCCGTAATATGATCGGTCACTTATGTATAGACCGGCCTGCAGCGTGAGATCTGCAACGTCACGTTGTTACGTTCTTGTCTACGCCGCAGCTTAAACGCTAAAATGTATATGCCTTCTGCATATGCATACAAACATATATACACACACATACAGCATGCTATATACTCTCATTCTGCCGCTGCCTTTAGCGACAGAATTCTTTATGTAAACTTTCTGTATTTTTGGGCTAAGAATTTATTTGAATAAAATACGGAGAGCATTAGCTATCCAGTACTCGAATGAAAACTTTGTCTACAGAATAATATACATGTGTATGTATACATACATATATGTATGTACATGTATGTATACAAATTGTAACACAATTGTGTCTGTGCAGACACGTCAAAGCGTGAGCGCAAGTGAACAAAAGCTTAAAGAGTTCACTTTTAGCACTCTTTGCTATTAACGAAAACGTTGAAATTAAACACTTTGATTGATTGATTAAGCTGCGAATTTTAGATTTTATTTGCTTTGTCTCTGTATGTATTTGCAAGTGACGCTTCCTTGTAATCGATTACCCTATTACCCGACCGCCACATATTCGCGATCAGGGATGATTTCGATAAACAAAATAAAAATTCAAATATAAACAAGTAAGAAAACTCTAGTCGAGAGTGCTCGACTAGATACTACCACTAACCAGAGAACACATAGACTAGACAACTAGTGGAAAGCTTTTTGCACGCTTTTTTTGAGGCTTTAGAACCCCTGACAGCTTTGGACTCGCTCGGCTCCTTACTTTTAGGTTCGAGCTACGAAAAAATACGAACGCACAATCATTTCGCTTCATGCGCTCGACAGAGATGGTCAACTTTTGAACAAAAGATCCCTCTATGCTCAATGTTCCCTTGCTCTCTCTCTCTCTCGATGCTCTCTGCTCTCTCGAATGTGTATATGTATGTATGCATGTGAGCACAAGCAGCAGCTCACGAAAATTGAAATTTCTTCGCAGCAAGAACCCATGCCTTCCCTTCTGTGTGAAGAGTATACCGAGCTTTTCAAAGCGTTTGCCATGCGTTTTCGTTATTATTTGTGGGAAGGGTATGAAAGCGTTGGTGCGCATAATTAAATTTTTTCGCGACGAGCATGCACACACACACTTACAGTATGCTACATGTACTATGAGCATTTGTATGCCTGTGTGCAAAGCCCTTGCTGGCTATAGCAATTTGAAATCCTAGCATTTGCATTTGGTCGATCTTGTGAAGTGCTCACACTTACACAAATATGTTTGATTGTGTGTACGCAGGGGCCGCGATGCTCACAAATGATGGGGTTATCATTGTAGAAGCAGTTCAGTGCCTTTATATGTATGTGCGTGTGTGTATGTTTATAAGTATATGCATGCGACATGAGCATTGACGTGTGCCTACGACAACTTAGAATTGTGTGAACGATTTTGGGTTTGACCGGAAGAGGCGCGCTTATATTTAAGTAGATGATTAACTAAAGTAACAAGTGCACTTCCTATTACTTTTATAGGTATTTTTTAATTGCATGATTTTTTATGACATCTAACAGATGCACTCTTTAAAATGGGTCCATTTAGCCAGTATATGTATGTATGTACATACATACGCTTCTTATTAAAAAGGTAAATTTCACCTGTATATGTGCAGGTACAAGGGATCGAAAATCGCATTCCAATTTGGCCACTGGGATTGATCAGGTACTACATATCTAGCAAAAATCATTCTGATAGGCAAACCCACGATCATTGAAATAAAATCATCTACTTAAATATAAGCGCGCCTCTTCCGGTCAAACCCAAAATCGTTCACACAATTCTAAGTTGTCGTAGGCACACGTCAATGCTCATGTCGCATGCATATACTTATAAACATACACACACGCACATACATATAAAGGCACTGAACTGCTTCTACAATGATAACCCCATCATTTGTGAGCATCGCGGCCCCTGCGTACACAGAATCAAACATATTTGTGTAAGTGTGAGCACTTCACAAGATCGACCAAATGCAAATGCTAGGATTTCAAATTGCTATAGCCAGCAAGGGCTTTGCACACAGGCATACAAATGCTCATAGTACATGTAGCATACTGTAAGTGTGTGTGTGCATGCTCGTCGCGAAAAAATTTAATTATGCGCACCAACGCTTTCATACCCTTCCCACAAATAATAACGAAAACGCATGGCAAACGCTTTGAAAAGCTCGGTATACTCTTCACACAGAAGGGAAGGCATGGGTTCTTGCTGCGAAGAAATTTCAATTTTCGTGAGCTGCTGCTTGTGCTCACATGCATACATACATATACACATTCGAGAGAGCAGAGAGCATCGAGAGAGAGAGAGAGCAAGGGAACATTGAGCATAGAGGGATCTTTTGTTCAAAAGTTGACCATCTCTGTCGAGCGCATGAAGCGAAATGATTGTGCGTTCGTATTTTTTCGTAGCTCGAACCTAAAAGTAAGGAGCCGAGCGAGTCCAAAGCTGTCAGGGGTTCTAAAGCCTCAAAAAAAGCGTGCAAAAAGCTTTCCACTAGTTGTCTAGTCTATGTGTTCTCTGGTTAGTGATACTACCTTGAACCCAACTAATAAAAATGGCCATTTACTATGGCTAAAATTTCTATTTCGATGTATTTAAAAATATAAATTAAATAGAAAACTCATTTATGAAAATATAAAAATATTTGAAGCAATTAAAAAAATTATCATCAGTTGCACCGATCGGGATTCGAACCGCGACTTCTTGATCGAGCGTCATGCCGCTAACACACTACGCCACCTCACTACTAAAAGCTTCGCTGGCAAAACTCGAATAGATTCACTGCTGCAGCGCCATCTACCATACGATGCTGCTGTAGCTGCTGCACGTGCGTGTGTTAATTGGCCAAATATTTGATGATTTGTAATTTAATGAAACTTTCAGCATTGGATCTACATATTATATTGAATATTTGAGAAATTAAAAAAAAAAGAAAAATCATTCAGAATTAGCTATAGTGGCATCCGACTTGAACTTGAACGTTTTTACTCGATAAAAACAGAACGGGATGATTTATCGAATTTTAAAAGCAAACTCGACGTCCGCGCTGTATATACGGTCATTTAAAAAAAAAAATTCAAGTCTCTAGCTCTTATATCTTCGGAAATCAACGCGTTCAAACATACGGACAGACGGACAGGGCCAAATCGACTCAGCTCGTCGCCCTGAGGGGTCTGCCACGCCTCCTTCTCCCTGTTACATACATTTCAACAAAACCATTATACCCTGATTTCCCACTGAAAATGGGTTCAGGGTATACAAATTTGAACCATTTCGCAATTTGAAAATGCAAAATAATAAAAAAACAAGTAAGAAGGCTCCAGTCGAGACTGCTCGACTGGGAGATACCCTGAACCGTCCAAACTGATATTCTAATCATTCTGGACTTCTTTTATGCACACATACATACACATGCACTTATAAGCACGCGCTCTGCTAACTGCGCAGTAAGCAGCGGCTGCGCTTGGGCTGCACTTTAGTGTGGGCAATATTTTGAGAATTTATTTGTTGAATAATTTCTTTTGTAGACATACGATCTTAATGAAACTTTTAAAGCGTAATTATATGGCTAACATGTGTGTACATTCCAAAGCACAAGTCCGTAGTATTTGAAATACATTTTTTACAAATTGGGGGCGAAGGGGGCGTGGTATCTAAAATCTGTAAATTACAAAATCTTTGTATCTATTAACTTTATATACAACGCAAATTTGAAGTCTCCAGGTCTAAAAGTGTTCAAATTAGGCTGAAAAAACAATGTCAAATTTTCGATTATTCTCGATAAAAAAGTTATCGGACGAGTTATCGAAAAAATAAAGCAAACTTGTACTGCCTATGGTATACACGAGTATGCATGCCGAATTTCAGCTCTCTAGCTCTTATATCTTCTGAGATCCTTTTGCTCATACGGACGGACGGACGGACAGACGGACGGACAGACGGACAGGGCCATATCGACTCAGCTCGTCGTCCTGATCAAGAATATAAATACTTTATGGGGTCTGCGATGATTCCTTCTGCCTGTTACATACTTTTCACAAAACCATTATACCCTGATTTCCCATTTTCAATGGGTTCAGGGTATAACAAGTAAGAAAGCTCTAGTCGAGACTACTCGACTACGAGATCCCCTGAATCCTTGGAGTAATAGCTATTTCAATCATTTTTCGCGTCTTTCAGCTTACACAAGAAACACGCACACACACACACACACACACACGTACGCACACACAGGCATACATACATACACACACACACACACACACACATACACAAACATTTACATACATATACACACACAAGCATAAACACGCATGGGCGGCAGTGAGCGCTTACTATGAGAACTTAATTGCTTAATAACTTTTTTTGTGGACGTACGATCTTCTACGATCAGATTATGATTATAACATGGATATGCATGTAATTGCCAAAGAACAAGTCTCTAGTATTTGAAATACGCTTTTTACAAAAGTGAGGGTGAGGGGGTGAATTTAAGGGTGGGGGGTAAATTTTAACAAAAACCGAAATTGTATAAATTGCATATAAGCATACATTAAAAATTTGGTGACTCTAGCAATAAAGGTGTGGAAGATATAATTTTATAACTGGATTTCGATAAGGTTTTTTATCGATAAAAAAAAGATCGGGATGAGTTATCGATTTTTAATGATAAACTTGATATGCGCGCTGTAATTACGGACATTTAAAAAAAAAATTGAAGTCTCTAGCTCTTATATCTTCTGAAATCGACGCGTACATACATACGGACAGACGGTCAGACGGACAGGGCACAATCAACTCAGCTCGTCGTCAACAAAACCATTATACCCTGATTTCCCATTTTCAATGGGCTCAGGGTATAAAAACCATCTGAATGTAAATGCAAAATAGTTTAAAAAAAAAAAAAAGCCATCGAAATGCAAAATGCAAAATAGCCTCAAATACTTGCGTATATGTATTTGAGGGCTATTTAAGAAGAAACAAATTTAAACTTATAAAATTATATATTGGGTAGTCTAAAAAGTCCTTTCGTATTTGTAATGGAACTTCAAATCATATTTTTTAATATTTATAATAAACTTTATTAAATCAAATATGCACCATTTTGGTCGACCACCTTTTGCCATTTTTCCACTAGAGACATATTTCCATTCGTGTAAAACTTTCGTGGTTTCTCTTTGAAAAACTGCTTCAAGTGATTTTCACAAGGGAGTTCTGCATTGACCGAAATAAATGGTAGTCCGAAGGTGCAAGGTCAGGGCTATATGGTGGATGCATTAAAACTTCCCAGCCAAGCTCTCTCAGTGCTTGCCGGGTCATCAAAGATGTGTGTGGTCTGGCGTTGTCCTGATGGAATACGATGCCCTTTCTGTTGATCAGTTCTGGCCGTTTTTTTCGATTGCTTGCTTCAATCTCATCAGTTGTTCACAGTAAAGTGTCGAATCAATCGTTTGACCAGGCTGAAGCAGCTCATAGTGGATTATTCCTTTCCAATCCCACCAAACACACAGCATTACCTTTCGAGCCGTCAATCCTGGCTTTGCGACCATTTGTTGAGCTTCACCACTCTTGCACCATGATCTTTTTCGCACATTTTTGTCGTATTTGATCCATTTTTCGTCTCCTGTTACCATTCTCTTCAGAAATGGTTCGATTTCATTTCGTTTCAGCAAAGAATCGCAAATGTTAATTCTGTCCAATAAATTTTTCACAGACAATTCATGTGGTATCCATACATCGAGCTTCTTTTTGTAGCCAGCCTTTTCTAAATGGTTCAGAACCGTTTGATGACGAATGTTTAGTTCATTTGCGATATCATGGCTGCTTATGTGACGGTCTTGGTCAATCCTTTCCATAATTTCATCGACTTTTTCAAAGATTGGTCGACCAGAGCGAGGTGCATCTTTCACATCGAAATTTCCAGAACGGAAGCGAGCGAACCATTGTTGTGCTACACGAACTTATAGAGCATCGTCACCGTAAACATCACAAATTTCATTAGTGGCTTGCGTGGCATTCTTCCCTTTTTTATACAAAAATTTCAAAATATAGCGAATTTCTTCTTTATTTTCACTCATTTTTGAACAGCTGTAACTTTTTTCAAATTCTTTGAATTACATTTTTTTTTGGCAATCGAAGGTTAAAGTGCTACCAATCGAACACCACAATGTGTACACAATGTGATTGGTAGCACTGGAGATATACGACGCCAACGACATCTATTGGCAAAATACGAAAAAACTTTTTAGACTACCCAATACATACGTATGTATATATGCATATACACTTGCTCGCAGAACTCTGCGTACACTTGCAAACAAACCCCTATTTCTAAGTTTACATGTATATTGTATTTAATATAGAAGACTTAATGCAATACTTCTTTTTGTATAACAATTTTCATTTATTTATTAACATAATTATGTTTTCATTTTATTATTAAAACTAAACCTAATATAGAAAAAAATTATAAACAAAACACATTACCAAAAAATGACACCTCAAAAGTCTGCGTACATTTTAAGTTTGCTGCGTACAGCGCTGGAATTTGTTAGTTGTTAGTATCTTGTAGGATACCCTTTTCGTTTTAACACCTCAGCCAGACGGCGAGGCATTGACTCAACCAGCTTTTTAGTGTCCTCTGCAGTTATTTTGCCCCATTCTTCCATCATGACCTCCTTCAGCATGTTCTTAGACCTTATGGTGTGCTGCCGAATCCTACGCTCGAGTAAGTCCCATAGATGCTCAATAGGATTGAGGTCTGGGGACTGGGGGAGGCGTTCGGAGTTGGCTTTTTACATTGTAAAGTAGCCAGAGCTTTACATTGTGGGCTGTATGCTTCGGATCATTGTCCTGTTGGAAGCAAAATTCGTCCTCCAGGTGCAATTTCTGGGCACTCTGATGCAGATTCTCACTAAGAACTTTTATATAATCCTTATGGTCCATTGTTGATTCTATAAAAGAGAGATTTCCCACGCCACTAGCCGCCATACATCCCCACACCATTACACCACCTCCACCATGCTTTACTGTAGGCAATAAATTTTCCTTATCCATGGCTGTTCCGCTTTTTCTCCATACTATTTTCTTTCCTTTTATGCCAAATAGGCAAAACTTGCTCTCATCTGAGAAAATTACCCTTTTCCAGAAGCTAGAAGGCTTGGAAATGTGCTCATTGGCGAAGTCCATTCGCTTTTTCCTGTTCACCTCTGATACATGTGGCTTCCTACGTGCAACGCGGCCATGATACCCCGCTTTTTTCCAAGTGCGTCGAACGGTTTCCTCAGAAACAGTTTTGGAGAAACGTTCTGCAACTTCCAGACGTCCTTGGTGAGCAGATATCATTGGATTTTGAGGTACCAATTGAACAATACGTTTTTTCTCTCGTTCCGTGAGCAAGGGTGGGCGGCCTGAACGAGGCTTTGACAATATAGAGCCCGATGAGACATAATTGTCGTAGACTCTTTGGCACGAAGAATGAGTTCTGCCTACCAATAGACCAATTTCTCGGTAGGATTTGCCTTCTAACCTATATTTTAATATAAGCTTACGAACTTCTACCGATATTTCTTTCCCTTTTTGCTCCATGATGAAACGCGTGCCAAATTTCTTTTCAAAGTGATAGCAAATTACGCAAATGAGCGAAGAGGAATTAAAGAAACATGCAAAAACTAACGGTGATCGTGAATTCCAGCGCTGTACGCAGCAAACTTAAAATGTACGCAGACTTTTGAGGTGTCATTTTTTGGTAATGTGTTTTGTTTATAATTTTTTTCTATATTAGGTTTAGTTTTAATAATAAAATGAAAACATAATTATGTTAATAAATAAATGAAAATTGTTATACAAAAAGAAGTATTGCATTAAGTCTTCTATATTAAATACAATATACATGTAAACTTAGAAATAGGGGTTTGTTTGCAAGTGTACGCAGAGTTCTGCGAGCAAGTGTATATGTAAGTTTACACTCTTTTTTGTAAATTTCCAATTTTTGTTATTTCAGCTTCTTTTATATTTTTTAAATTTCATAAAAATGTTTTTCCCGTATTATGAATATCTTTTAAGCTTTTATTAGAAGGCAGTGCGGGGAAAAAAGAAAAAGTAAAAAAATATCCATACTGATCTCCCTAACAAAATAAATAAATAAATAAATAAATAAAAAAAAAAAAACACCTTATTCTTAAATTATGGTTAAGATACTACAATGGAATTGTCACGGCTACCTCAACAATTACGATCAGTTACAACTATTAATTAAAAAATTCTCCTCACAAATATTAAGCCTCCAAGAAACTCACTTTAAGCCCACCTCAACAGTTCCTACCCCAATTAACTACTCCATCTACACCAAGAACTCATCCACGATCGCTTCCGGAGGCGTGGCTCTGCTCATTCACAACAGTCTAGAACACAAAGTAATCCCACTTAGTCAAGATTTACTCTATCGAAGTTGAAATTCTATCTAAAATCCCATTCAAAATAATCTCATGCTATATACCGCCCCAAACAAAATTTACCACATCCCAGCTAGAACTTTTCCTTCTAAACACAAATAAGCCAAAAATAATAACAGCTGGCACCAAATGTGGGGTTCAAAAACCAACAACAAAAGAGGCAAAACGCTAGCCAGCTTTATAACTTCCTCCAATCTTATCCTTCTCAATGACGGCACCCCAACACACCTCAGTACACACAACACACTCACTCACCTAGACCTCACCCTCTGCTCCCCCTAGTGCTCGAAAGCAGCTGGGAAGTGTCTGAAGACCTCCACGGTAGCGACCACGCGCCCATAATTATCAAACTATTCGCGGCAAATCCCACCGACAGACCCAATTACAGACCACGATTCAAAACCGACAGCGCAGACTGGCCTCTGTTCTCAAAATACACCCAAAAACTTACCGAAACTATTCCAATCAGCAACAATATAAACAAAGAAACAGCCAACATTCAAAAAATCATTCGCACCGCAGCTCATCTTGCAATCCCCTAATCAACCCTCCAAAAACACCCACAAAACGTTCCCTGGTGGAAAAATCAACTACAACTGCTACGCAACAACAAGGTACGATCGTGGAGAAAACTAAAACGCAACATTAACACAGAAAACATAATTAAGTACAAACATGACAATGCCATATTCCGCATTAACAGCATTAACACTTTTACAGCACAAATCAATCCACAAACCTCATCTCAAAAAATGTGGCACAACATTCGGCGCTTTTGTGGCCTCAATCTCTCCAAAAACATCCACTGCATCCTCAACCCAACCTCATCCCAGCACACCACCGAAAGATCGGAAATCGCAAACATATTTTGCAAAAACTGGTCAGACGCAGCCAACGACAACAATTTCCCTACAACCTGTTCTTCAGCTAAACGCACTACATTAACATTAAAGCCCACACCCACAAATGACAAAAAAGCATTAGCCATCAGAGCTTGCAAATGAGAGTTGAGCGTTTTTTCGTTTATTCTCTTCCTCGCATCATAACCAAAAAAAATCGTGCAGACTCGTCTATCTCTGAGCGTCACTCTCTGTTTTCTTTAGCATCTGTTTCGCTCAGACGCAATGCGATCACTCATTCGTGTGACGCTCCCACATGAGTGTCGCGTAAAACTAACACGATTTTCCCTCACACTAAGACTCTCAGCAAAAAACACTTTGACTAAAAAACTCAGCAGAAAATGTTTTTGCCTTCGTGTGCATGTAAATACACGCATATATACATACAAAAAGAACGCAGCAATCGCGCGTGATTACCCATACAAACGCAACTTACCGTTACTTCATTTAACTCAAGCAAACGATCAGTGTTTGACTTGAGGAAACGAAAACAGAAACAACTGTCTCCCTCAGAGCGCGAGAGAGCTAAGCCAGACGCGACAAAAACAGTTTCTGTCTGAGTTTTTTTGACTGTGTCACTGAAAGACACTTTTTTTCAGATAACGAAAAAGTGTTAACAGTTATTTGCGAGCTATGTTAGCCATAGAAAATGACATTTCACTACTAGAATTCAATGCAGCAATCAATTCACTAACTGGCAAAACACCTGGCCAAGACAGAATCAACTATGTGATGATAAAAAACATAGACGTCAAAACTAAGACCCGCATAACCCATCTCCAAAACTTAATCCTTAAAAATTTCATTCCTCAATCGTATAAGACTAGCATAATTATCCCAATGCTCAAACCATCCTCCCCAAAATCCGAATTAAACTCTTACCGACCAATTTCATTAAATCCCTGCTTATCCAAAGTTCTTGATAAAATTTTTGCAAAAAGACTGTGGTGGTTTGTCAATAACAGCAAACTCTTACACAGCAGTCAAGTCGGCTTCAAAAAAGGCAAATCTACTATAGATAGTCTACTTTTTCTAGACCATCTTATATGTAGAATGCTCTCAAAAAGAAAACACGCATCAATCGTCTCCCTTGACTTCACAAAAGCATTTGACAGAATAGGACTACACACGATACTCGACCAACTCAAAACATGGAACATCGGACCCAATATCTTCAACTATATAAAAAATTTTATGACAAATAGAAAAATCATAACAAAAATAGGAAACAACTATTCAATAGCACGCCCACAAGGCTCTCCCCTCTCAGTTATCCTCTTCATCATCGCTTTTAACAAACTCAACTCAATCATATCCCTTCACAAAAACATTCAAGTAAGCGCATATGCTGACGACTTTAACCTTTTTCATAAATATCCCTAGTACCAAAAACCAAACTATAGACCTAACCACACTATTCTCACAAATATCAGAATGGTGCGATTACTCTGGTGCGCAATTATTCCCTACAAAATGCAAACACCTACATATCTGTCGCAAACACAACTGCTCATGCCACATCCTTACAACTAATTATCAATTAACAAATGTTAACTGCTTGAAAATCTTAGCCATCCACATTAACAACAAATACAACTTTCACGACCACACAAAATCCCTAAAAGCCTCGTTAGAAAAAAAGATCCAAATTTTAAAATGCCTATCAAACCAAAAATTCAATTGTCACACCTCCTCACTAATTAACGTCACCAAAGCAATAATAATATAAAAAATTGACTACTGCCTCCCCCTGTTTGGACCTGCCCCTCAGTCTACCATCCGACCCCTGAATTCAATCACCAATTCTGCAATAAGAATATCACTCGGGGCCTTCAGAACCACTCCTGTCAACAATATGCTACACGAAGCTCAAATACCCCCTCTACAAATACGTAATCAAATTGCCACAACTAAACTCTGCAAATCACTTTTAAACTCACACAACTCCCCAATCATCAACATAATAAAAAACTACAAACAAAATATGAAAGTTAGATACCAATCAACAATAGACAGAATCATCAGCACTGCCAAAGCCTTCGATATCCCACACAAACATTATCCCAGAAACCCAAAAATACACACCCCACCATGGCACTTAAACACTCTATTAATAGATTCCTCTCTCAGGAAGTATCAAAAAACCTCAACTCCTCCTCTCATATACAACAGAATCATTGACGACAACAAAAAATACAAAACCATATTTACAGACGGCTCCTAAATAAACAAAACCACATCTTACGCCATAACCAACGAACACTACATAATAAAATCAGGCCTAATACCTTTTTACTCAACAGTTTTTTCAGCGGAAATCATCGCGATCACAGAAGCCCTCAATATTTTTAAAAACAAGCCCGGCAAATATGCCATATACACCGACTCCCTCTCAACCATAGACGCAATAGAAATCATCAACAATTCATCCTATTACCCATCCTTCATCCGAAACATCCTCACCAAATACCAGCCAAAATTCAAAATCATCTGGATCCCCGGCCATGTAGGCATCAAATTCTTGACCCTCAGAAATACATAGCCCCGAAAAACACGCCAAGATCTCAACAAATTATAATCACAAGACTTAGACTCGGCCACACCAACATCACCCACCAACATTACCTCGACCCAACATTAAATTCAGCATGTCCATTCTGCAACAACACAGCAATAACATTACGCCATATACTAAAAGAATGCCAATTCCTACAAACATTTTACAATAAAGTATTCAAAAATTTTGACCCCATCCAACTCCTATCCCAACCAACACCAAATAATGTTAATATTATCCTTAACTTCCTCACCAAAACAAAAATTGTGAACAAAATATAATTCACAACAAGAGAGTCGAAGGCCCCAGCAGCCAGCACTCTATAATTTAAGCTAGCTATATAATTTCACATTGTTAGTTAGCTGTACATAATAATAATGATAAAAGCTTATTTATATGTACAAATAAATAATAGAAGGCTGACGCATATAGATGCCGCGATTCGGGCACTATAAATGCTGATTGCCCCGCCCCTAGTGGCCGTAGACTCCTCATTTTCGGCCAGTTCTTAGATCGAGCAACCGGTAACCTAAATGCCAAATTTGAATTCTTACGCTCAAAAAATGTGAAAATTACAGGATATTTTTCGATATGCCACGCCCCTAAAGAGGCTTAAAAATTATTTTCAGGGCATCGATAGAGGAGGCTACCAGTAACTGAACTATCTAAATTTGAGCCTTCTAGCGGCGGCATAGTTTCCATACGCTTAAGAGAAGGAGGAGAAGAGCGATGAGGATTAAGCAGCCAAACGACCTTGATGATATGTCTGATTTGATGTCTGAAATGTTTCCTGAAAAGGGTGATGTTTACTATGGCCGACGTAGAAACGGCAGGTTTCTTTTTTATGATACCTCGATGATTGTCATAACGGGTGCCGTTCAACGAGATGTAATCGTCAAAAGTGGCCAGGAAGGTTCCCGTAACTTGTTGGCTGCTTCCAGTATTGTCCACCACATTTACTGTTGCGCTGTTGATGATGATGATGCCATCTTCGATCGTTGTTATGGGCCCGGGGCGTGTGGCGGATTGTGCGACGGTTCCTGACACCAGTTGCTGGGCACACGATGTTTTCTGTAGTCTTTTACAGAAGGTTCTGCTCACAGTAGTATCGCAGTTGCCCACAGCGAAGGTCTTTGATTCGCAATCGGCCACCGGGGATATCTTATAAGAAAATATAAAAGTTCCGAATTTTGAAATGTATTAATGCTAGATACCTCTAAAAGGTCTACTACACTAATATTTGTAAGATGCTCATTTAACAACTCTTTAATGTCAATGCTGTTTAAGATAAGTGGGTTAATCAAATTTATTTTGGCAAGTGTTACGGATAGAATTAGGTCTTCAAGATTAGTAATTATCATTCTGTTCTTCGCTAGAATTGTTGAATAGAGATGCTCAACTTTCGCATCGGGTTTTAGAATTGCGTTAAGTGCCTTCGAAACTTCATTAAGACGTACTTGAAATTTATTGTTTATTTCGATTTGCCTAGTCCACTATGGGTAAAAAGACCGAATTTTTGGCATTAATTGTCCCTGAAGTGATAGAAACTTGAAATTTTGTATACATATTAATATGAATTTTGTATAATTTCGGTTTTTTTTTAAAATAGAGCCACGCCCCCAACCCCTTTCGCTTATAGCATCCATCCGGTTATTTCAACGAAAATTCTAGTCCCAGACAAGATTTTACCGTGAATATTATTTTAGTTATAAGTTTCTTATTCCAACTCAATACAATTCATTCAATATTTCTTTTCATAGTTGTCTTCAGTATCATCTTCCTCTTTTTCGCTTTTGGTTGAACTAGGAATTCTTCCAAATGTTTCAGAAGGTTCGAAACTATATGTCTTTAGAAGTGCAATATCTTCTGTAGGCATTTCTTGTTTTCTCATTTGGCGAGCTCGTTCTTTCAAACGGAGACTAGAAATAAGTGGGTCTAATGAGTCTAGTGCTCTATTGAATACGCCACTTATATTTTGTAATCGCCTGCACTTCCTAGCATGGGATTTTCGATTGTTTTTGTAATTTTATTTAGTGCTTCAAATGTGCTCACTCAAGCTCTCAACTGGAAGTATACAGATGTCCATGCACCAAAATGTGGTGGATAGTTGCGGGCATTGGATAGCAAAAATATTATATATAAAATATAATATAACAAACACAAATTGAATGTTTTCGCACACAGAGCTTTAAATTTCCCAGAGTTCACCTAATGCTCTTGCTGCGTTGCCGTCATTAGATTTACCACTTCAAAACTAATGTTGTATCCTTTTCCGTTAATTTTTTAAACGAAACTAATGCAGAGAGGCGTCGTGTTATCATACTCTGAGGCAAGCTCAGAAGCCGATTTCCCTTTTAATCGTGGACCAGCATCGTTATAATTTAATTGCTTCCAACCTGCTCTTTTAGGTGATCTGGCGTACGCATTGACCTTGATACTTGACTCTAATCAGCAATCGATTGCATTTTGTTAAATGATACTTGATAAATCCAACAATTTTTTTTTACTTTATAGTTAATTGATTTATATTTATCGTCCGATATTTTCTCTTTACTTATTTTTTAACGAAATAATCTTTTATAGCGCTTTGTTGTCGCTTGTTGCTGCTCTACACTTCTAGCAGCATGGAATTGCAGAGCTCATCTGTAATTGCAACATGTCGATTATTTTGTGAAGGAGCAAGAATGAGCAAGAAGTCTTTTTATACCCTGAACCCATTTTCAATGGGAAATCAGGGTATAATGGTTTTGTTGAAATGTATGTAACAGGCAGAAGGAGGCGTGGCAGACCCCACAAAGTATATATATTCTTGATCAGGGCGACGAGCTGAGTTGATTTGGCCCTGTCCGTCTGTCTGTCCGTCTGTCTGTCCGTCTGTCCGTCTGTCCGTATGTATGAACGCGTCGATTTCAGAAGATATAAGAGCTAGAGACTTCAAATTTTTTTTAAAATGTTCGTAATTACAGCGCGCATATCAAGTTTATCATTAAAAATCGATAACTCATCCCGATCTTTTTTTATCGATAAAAAACCTTATTCTTAACCAGTTATAAAATTATATCTTCTACACTTTTATTGCTAGAGTCTCCAAATTTTTAATGTATGCTTTTATGCAATTTATACAATTTCGGTTTTTATTAAAACTTACCCCCCCACCCCCATATCCACCCCCTCACCCTCACTTTTGTAAAAAGCGTATTTCAAATACTAGAGACTTGTGCTTTGGCAAATACATGCATATCCATGTTGTAATCATAATCTGAAAGTTTCATGAAGATCGTATGTCCACAAAAAACAATTAAGTTCTCATAGTAAGCCAACACTGCCGCCCATGCGTGTTTCTGCGTGGGTGCTTGTGTGTGTATGTGTTTGTGTATGCGTGTGTGTGTATGTATGCCTGTGTGTCCGTGCGTGCGTATTTCTTGTGTAAGCTGTAAGACGCGAAAAATTATTGAAATAGCTATTGCTCCAAGGGTTCAGGGGATCTCGTAGTCGAGCAGTCTCGACTATAGCTTTCTTACCTGTTTATACTTCAAGATTGCCTATGGTGAACATTTAGAGTTGTAATTAATGTGACTTAATGTTGAATGTCGGTCTTCAGTGCCTGTTTCATGTGGTCTTTGGGTAGGTTGTCTATTAGTTGTCTTGTTTCGTCAACGTATGTTTTGAATGATGTTAAGTTCGTTGTGTGTCCCAAGTACCTGTATTCATCCCAGATTGTCACGTCTCCGTCAGCTATGGGAATGTAGTCCGCGTGTGAATAGTCATTAAGTCTTAGTGTCGGTTCGGTCACAGTCAGCGTTGTCATTGTCAGAGCCAAAAAGTATCGTAACCTAAAGTAAGATGTATTTAAAACTTATTCGTCTAAAAGTTCAACTTCTGAGGAAAAAGTTTTTTTCTACTTAAGACAGTCCTTATGGACCACCCTTCCTTTAATTAGAACCGTCGTACCCAGGTCCGCCTCCTCTGTTGCTTCAGTGAATAGGGGCGAAAGTTTATTCCCCAGTCTTCTGTTCGTTTTTAACCATACTTTCTCACCTACTTTATAATTTTTCTGGACCCTGTTCTTGTTCTGGTGTTCCAACGATTTTTCTTGTGCTGCCGTGATTTTCTCTTTTATTTTTACAGCAGCTTCAATAGGGATTGAATGAATTATTTCTATCGGCTTCTTTTTCGTAACCGGGTGAATCGACCTAATATATTTTATCGTCGCGAGGAGGATATTGTCGACAGTGTCTTCAATATGGTTCCCGGTTTTTAGACAGTGACTTATGTTCCCTAAAGTACCGTGAAACGCTCTACTTGCCCGTTCGACGTGCTATATAGGGGCGGAGCATTTACAATCGCGATGTCAAAGTTATTTGACAACATTGATTTAGTGGTCTCTGAATTTAGAGACCTTTCGTTGTCACAGTAAATCGTCTTTGTTTTTGGGAAGACGTCGCCTTTATGTCGACGATCGCACGTGAATGAATGGGTTGGACAATTTCAAAATTAGAAAATTTGTCAATGCAAGTCAAAAAGTATTTCTGGTCAGTGGAATAAATGTCAACGTGCAAAATTTCTCCGGCATTGGGGTTTTCCCTATTTCTTGTTTAATTGGGTGACGATTGTGTTTGTTCATCGTGCACTCCCGACAGTTTGCCGCTATTTCTGTTTTAAGACCACCAATTTTTGGGAAAAATTGTCTCGAAGTATTTGTTGCGCGTTCTCTTGCGCCGCGCGGTGAGCACGATTTGCAATTTCCCTTTGTTCTGTTGTGTCTGAGATGTCTATGACCATACTTTTGGAGTGTCGAAAAGTAATAGAAGGGAATTCTTCGACCAATTTGTGTTTTATGAAGGCCAAAATGGGAAGCTCGCAAAATATTGCGTTGGTCACTTCGGGGTTTACAACTTCTCGTAGAGTCTGTGTAAGTGTGTTGCGATCGGAAAACTGTATGACATGTCGGGTCTTTGTTTTAAATAAAATATATGTCTTTTGTTGTGGGACAGTGCTTTCTTCCAGTATAATCTGGTTACGGAAGCAGTTTACTGGTTTATCTGTTGTCTCAATTGTGTAAGTCAGAGACTCTTCGCTGTGGATTGTAGCGGCTTCGGATTCTGCCGAATCTTCCAGAGCGTTGATATTCTGGTGAGACAGAGCGTCTGCCACAAGGTTTTCTTTGCCTGGCTTATAAATGATGTTTGCATTGTGCTCATCAATAAAAGCCTTCCAGCGCATCTTGGCATTCGGATTTTTGTCTGAAACCGCGAATTTTAGCGGCTGGTGGTCTGTGTAGATGTTGGGGTTTTTAACACCGTACAAGTAATTTCTGAGGGGTTTCAGTGCCCACACAATGGCTAAGAGTTCTCTCTCATTTGTGGCGAAGATAATCTCGTTGTCCCGCAATGTGCGCGAGATCATGGCTATAGGGCGTCCGCCCTGAGATAGCACAGCACCGAGCCCTTGGCCTGACACGTCTTTTGTCAAGTCGAATGTTTTTTTAAAGTCGGGATATGCTAACAGCACATCCTCGGAAGCTAACAGCTCTTTTAACTTATTAAAGGCGTCTAACTGTGTTTGATTTAATTCAATTTTTTCCCTCCTCGACTGGTTAGCGCTTATCTTGCCATTTTCGCCTTTCAAGACTTCCGTTAGGGGTCTTGCAATGTTGGCGAATCCTGCTATGAAGCATCTGTAATAGCTTGCTAATCCTAAAAATGATCGAAGATTGAATAAAGTTTTTGGCGGTTGAAAGTCTTTCATGGCTCTTATTTTGTCGGCCGACGTTTGGATCCCGCCTCTGCATACTGTGAATCCCAAGTATTCCACGCTCTTTTTGAAGAACTTGGATTTCTCTTCAGAAACTGTCGTGCCAGCATCCCTAAGGTTTTTCAAGACCCATTCAATATGTTTGATATGGTCTTCCTTATTGGGTGAGAAAATTATTATGTCATCTACACTACACTACGTAGCATGTTTTCCCAATTTGGTCCATGAGGACATCGGGTATTGCCCTGTGGAATATACTAGGGGCGGTCTTTAGCCCAAATGGAAGTCTACAGAACTCGTATTTTCCATTGTTTACAGAGAATGCAGCCTTTTCTCTGTCCCTTTTCACTAATTCTATCTGGTGGAAGCCCGATTTGAGGTCTACTGTTGTGAAATACTGAGCATCACCCATATTCGATAATATGTTGGAAATAGTTTAGTTTCCTAAAATCAATCACGAGACGTTTCTTTTTATGACCTGCCTCGTCGACACCTTTTTTGTCGACTACCCATATTGGGTTGTTGTAGGGTGACTTGGATGGTCTAATTATGCTATTCGCCAGAAGTTGTTTAACCTCTGCGTTGACAAATTCAGACACACCCATTGGGTATGGGTATAATTTAGAATATACTGGTTCGCGGTCCGTTCGGATTGTGGCGATAGTGTTAATGTTATAAGGAAGGGATTCGTTAACGTCTGCAAAGGCGTCAATCATCCGGTCAATCATACGATTGAAAGTGGGTCTGATCGCGGCGGGAATATCCGCGTCATCTATTTGGAAGTGATTCACTTGTTGGCATGCCGTGAACTCTATTTTTTCCATTCCCTGGTCATATTTAATAATATTGTTGTTTAAGTCTATTTGGGTGTTGAATTTTTTTCACAAGTCGAGGCCGATTATACCATCGAAGTCTCGTAATGAGTCTAGCATAAAGAAATATGATTTTGTATTGAAAAGATAAATGGGACATTTCTGTTCAATTTTGGTGTGCCCGTGGATCGATTTGACCTGAAATGGGCCATCGACTGACCTCCAATGTGCTAGTTCGGGAAGGGGTTTTATGTAATTCTTAGATGCTCCTGTGTCTATGAGAAGCCTTATTTCCCGCCCTGCAACCGTGCGTCTTACAAACGGTAGCGGGGACTTTCCACTAAAAAATTGAAACTTTCTGCACTTGACAGGTCGTCTTCGACGTCCTCTACTTCGTGTTGTGAGCATGACTCATAACTACCTGCGCTACTTTCTTCTTGGGGCAAGTGGTTAATGTTTTGCTGGGTCCTCATGGACTGATCCCCATAATTTGCATTACCCCGATAACCCTGTGTGGGTTGTCTGAAGCGGGACGAGGTATCTACCTCCATTAGTTCGGGGCCACGCCCCTGTGGTTTCTGAAATTGGAAGCGTTGCTTTGAACTGTTTGGTTTCTGTTGACTTTGATTATTCAGAGTTTTTTGAAAATGGGGATTCTTTCTCTGAGAACCGCCGTCAATTTCTTGTTGGCCGTTTTGACGCCAGTTTTGGGTCTTTTGGCTACTATTTTTCTGTAGTTTTTCTTCAAGGTGTTTTGCAAAATTGGATGCAAAAATGCCTCTTTCATTGCTCGACTCGGCTTCTTGTGCCAGAGCTAAAGCAGTTGGAAGATCTTGGGGCTGTGCTGGGAAGACGGCCCATCTTAATGATTTTCTTAATCCCGAGACAATAATGTGGAGAGCATCGCTCCTGAATTTTGCATTTAAAACAGCCGGTGCGGCTGGATCAAGAGTCATTAAAGTTTTATTTGTTAGGAGTGTGAGTTTTTTCTCCACTTCGTCATAATATTTCAGCAAGGAAAGGTCACCCTGCCTTAGTGTGCTTAATTGCTGTTGAATCACATGCACTGGCGTTTTGTCAGCGAATGTGAAATCCAATCTGGCAATTATTACTCTGAAATTAAGTACTGTGTTGAATGAAGCCAGTACTGCGTCCGCTGAACCCCTTACTTTGTTACGTATTATATAAACTGCCTGATAATGTCTAGAGCTGCCAACATAAGGCTCGAATACCCTATAGGCTGCGCTGGCGGCCTGTCTCCATGAAACGTAGCCCTCCTGCTTCCCGTCAAATACCGTAATGGACTTTACAATGTCCAGAGGCTCATCGCACTTGATGCCTCGTACTATTTGTATTTCCGTATAAGTCTCAATTTGCGGGGCTGTTCCCTTAAGTTCATTTAACTGTCCTGTTAGAGCGGCTAGCTTTTGTTCAAAATTCTGTGTTTGCTGTTCGAGGGCTTGGCGCATCTGCGCTGCCAGTTCTGTTATTTTATTGTTTTTCCTATATTCTATATAAGAAGTAATGAGCTTTCCCCGCTGCTGCAATCTGAACTACTTAAGTTTTGCATTCAAAATTGAAATCTGATTGACGACAGAATTAAAAAAAATTCTAGCGATGTAACAGAATACTCAAAAATTATATTTTTTATGTAAAGAGAAAAATATTTCACAACCTTATCTTGACCAGCATTAATCAAAATTTTGTAATATTTTTATTTATTATTATTTTGCTTGTTCGAATTGTAAAGAAATAATGAGCATCTCACTTACATTTTTTATTGCCTGGCTTTGCGTAATAGTTCTTTTTTTGATTGGTGGCCGATGTATTTATTTCTGTCCCCTCGCTGTTGTTGTTGCTTGATGTTTCGGACGAGGACCGATGTATTCAGCTTGGTATGGTCATTGACCCACAGATCACAAGGATATTTTTTGTTCCAGCAAATTTGTTTTGTTTTTTGTTTTTATACCCTGAACCCATTTTCAATGGGAAATCAGGGTATAATGGTTTTGTTGAAATGTATGTAACAGGCAGAAGAAGGCGTGGCAGATCCCACAAAGTATATATTCTTGATCAGGGCGACGAGCTGAGTCGATTTGGCCCTGTCCGTCTGTCTGTCCGTCCGTTCGTCCGTCCGTATGTATGAACGCGTCGATCTCAAAAGATATAAGAGTTAGAGAAATTTTTTTTCCTAGGTCCGTGTATATCACGCGCATATCAAGTTTTTCTTTATATATCGATAACTACTCCCTATATTTGATTATCGATTAAAAACCTTATCGAAAGGTAGTTATTTAATTATATCTCCTACACCTTTAGAGCTAGAGCTTCCAAATTTTAAATGTAGACTTATATGTATTTTATATAATTTCAATTTTTGCTGTAATTTACCCCCCACCCCTATATCCACCCCCTCACCATCACCTTTGTAAAAAGCGTATTTCAAGTACTAGAGACGTGTGCTTTTGAATGTACACACATTTTATCCATATGATTACGCCGCTGCTTACTGCGCAGTTAGCAGAGCGCGTGCTTATAAGTACATGTGTATGTATGTGTGCACAAAAGATGTCCAGAATGATTAGAATATCAACTTGGAGGGTTCAGGGTATCTCCTAATCGAGCAGTCTCGACTGAAGCCTACTTACTTGTTGTTTTTTTTTGTTGCGCACTCGACTTGAAAATTGCACTATATACTCTGGTTGACAGCGTTTGGACTGTGAATGAGTATTCTGCAATCGGTATCACCCGACTGCAACGTTCTTACTTGTTTATACCCTAATCTCATTGAAAATGGGAAATCGGGGTATAATGAATGGTTTTCTTGAAATGTATGTAACAGGCAGAAGGACGCGTGGCAGACCCCATAAAGTATATATATATATTTATTTATTTATTTAAAGATATTAACAAAACTAGAGTCAACTAAAATTAAAATAGCCTATAAAAGGTGCAACACATTATAACAATAGTATCGCCAACCCGATGGGGGTATTTTATTTGCCAGTCCGGCCAGCTATGCCCACTTCACAGCCAAATGTGTGGAAAAACTTAAAATTAGATATTAAAAGAACTTAACTATGTATCTACTTAAAGATATTGACATAACGATAGTCAACTAAAAATTAAAAAGCCTAAATTAATTACAGAATCAATTCTTGATTGGCGTGACGAGCTGAGTCGATTTAGCCCTGTGCGTCTGTCTGTCCGTCAGTATTTTTCAACGCGTCGAGTAGTCGGTTGAAGCGGTCATTGAAGCCAATGGGGGTCATACTAAATACTAATTTTGATACTTAATATAGTTAATAGTGCCTTATTTTGAATACATTATTTTTGTGCAAACACTTTCGTGTCAGTTGAATTTGAATATCTTTTATGATGTTATTGTTATTTATGCCTATGTTAATAGATTTTCAATTTTTTAAAAATTATTTTAATAAGACAACAAATTGAACAAGTAAGAAAGCTCTAGTCTGCTAGTCTAGACTGCTGGACTACGAGATCCCCTGAACCCTTGGAGCAATAGCTAATTCAATAATTTTTCGCGTCCTTCAGCTTACACAAGAAACACGCACACACACACACACGCACGCACGCACACACAGGCATACATACACTCACACACACATACACACACACACACACACACACATACACACACAAGCACCCACGCCTAAACACGCATAGGCTGCAGTGTGCGCTTACTATGAGAACTTAATTGTTTAATAACTTTTTTTGTGGACATACGATCTTCATGAAAGATTATGATATGTAACAACATGGATATGCATGTATTTGCCAAAGCACAAGTCTCTAGTATTTGAAATACGCTTTTTACAAAAGTGAGGGGGTGGATATGGGGGTGGGGGGTAAATTTTAACAAAAACCGAAATTGCATAAATTGCATATAAGCATACATAACAAGTAAGAACGTTGCTTTCGGGCGTTACCGACTGCGGAATACTCATTCACATCCCATCAACAATTTAGTAGTTAAGTTTCGCTCTAATACTGTAGAATATACAGGTTTGCCGATTTGCCAACTGGGCGTAGACACCTCATTTTTGGTCAGTTTTTAGAAAGAGATAATGGTACCCTAACTGCAAAGTTTGAATGCTTACCCTAAAAAAATGTGAAAATTACAGGGTATTTTTCGATATGCCACGCCCCTAAAGAGGCGTAAAAATTATATTTGGGGAATCGATAGAGAAGGCTACCAATAACTCAACTATCCGAATTTGAAGCTTTTAGCTTTTATACTTTAGGAGATATAAACTTTTGCGGTTTGCCACGCCCCCTGTGGGCGGACATATATCCGACAAAACTTTTTGGTCTTGGGTGATCAGTCCGAGTATATATACAAAATTTGAAGTCTCTGGCATCAATAGTGTCCAAAATATAGCAGAATATAAAAAATCACTATATCTTCAGGTCCGATTTGCCACGCCCCTAATGGGCCAGGCTTATAATTTTGTCTTCAGACTTTAAAGAATCATAACATTAGCTGACGTGCAAAATTTCAGCATTCTAGGTTTACAACTTTAGGAGATACAGTTTTATCCGATTTGCCACGCCCCCAATGGGCGTAGATATATCCGCCATAGCTCGTGATCTTGGGTGGTCAACGCGGACCTACATACCAAATTTCAGTTTTCTAGCTCTTTAACTAACATGATTTCTGGTATATCGGAAAATGCATTTTCCGATTTGCCACGCCCCTAGTGGGCGGATCGGGAAAATTTTAACACTTTATAAATCGGAGATATACACGAGTATGTGTTCCAAATTTCAAGTCTCTAGCTTCAATAGCGCCGAAATAGATTGCGTTCATACGGACAGACGGACAGACGGACGGACAGCAAGACGGACATTGCACAAAACCAATATACTGATTCACTTTCGTGAATGAGTATAAAAAATTTGGAGACTAGCAATAAAGGTGTAGGAGATATAATTTTATAACTGGTTTTCGATAAGGTTTTTTTATCGATAAAAAAAGTTCGGGATGAGTTATCGAAAAAATAAAACTTGTACTGCCTATGGTATACACGAGTATGCATGCCAAATTTCAGCTCTCTAGCTCTTATATCTTCTGAGATCCTTTTGCTCATACGGACGGACGGACAGACGGACAGGGCTATATCGACTCAGCTCGTCGTCCTGATCAAGAATATATATACTTTATGGGGTCTGCGATGATTCCTTCTGCCTGTTACATACTTTTCACAAAACCATTATACCCTGATTTCCCATTTTCAATGGGTTCAGGGTATACAAACAAAAGAAGTAACAGAAATCAGCTGAGAAGAAAGTGTTTACACAACTCGCTTTTTCGTTTCTTTTTTTCGCATATTCTAAATTTACCGTTGTTTCCCGGAATTTTCCGATCGACAGCGATGACAGCTACAATTTTTTGCGTGGTTTCATTATTAGTTGAAACATTTATTCCGGTAATAGCATTATTTTCACTAAATAACAAGTAAGAAAGCTCTAGTCGAGACTGCTCGACTACGAAATCCCCTGAACCCTTGGAGCAATAGATATTTCAATACTTTTTCGCGACTTTCAGCTTACACAAGAAACACGCACACACACACACACACATACGTACGTACCCACACACAGGCATACATACACACACACACGCATACAGACACACACGCATACATACACAAACGCATACACACACACATACACAAACACATACACACACAAGCAACCACGCATAAACACGCATGGGCTGCAGTGTGCGCTTACTATGAGAACTTAATTGTTTAATAACTTTTTTTATGGACGTACGATCTTCATGAAACTTTCAGATTATGATTATAACATGAATATGCATGTAATTGCCAAAGCACAAGTCTCTAGTATTTGAAATACGCTTTTTACAAAAGTGAGGGTGAGGGGGTGAATTTAGAGGTGGGGGGGTAAATTTTAACAAAAACCGAAATTGTATAAATTGCATATAAGCATACATTAAAAATTTGGAGTCTCTAGCAATAAAGGTGTAGAAGATATAATTTTATAACTGGGTTTCGATAAGGTTTTTTATCGATAAAAAAAGATCGAGATGAGTTATCGATTTTTTATGATAAACTTGATATGCGCGCTGTAATTACGGACATTTTAAAAAAAATTTGAAGTCTCTAGCTCTTATATCTTCTGAAATCGACGCGTTCATACATACGGACAGACGGACAGACGGACAGACAGACGGACAGGGCCAAATCAACTCAGCTCGTCACCCTGATCAAGAATATATATACTTTGTGGGGTCTGCCACGCCTCCTTCTGCCTGTTACATACATTTCAACAAAACCATTATACCCTGATTTCCCATTGAAAATGGGTTCAGGGTATAAAAATGCCAGGCAAACGTGTATCATTTGATATGGCCCAGTTGGTGTATTATAACCACACACTGGGTAAAACTGTCACTGAAATTGCCCAAATGTTTTTGATCACACGGAAAACGGTATATAATATACTAAACCGTGCAAAAAAAAGAGGATAGGCTCGAGTCAAAGTCCGCTACAGGTCGGCCTCGTCTATTAACACCCAGGGCAGAGCGGTTTATGTTGAGAAAAATTGACAAGAAACCAACCATTTCGACCAGGAAGCTTGCCAGTGAGTTGCAGGCATAACCATTTCCCGGGAAAGTGTCATAAGTGCAATAAAACGAAACGATCTCTCGTCTCGAGCAGCCCGAAAAAAACCACTGTTGTCGGCAGATCACGTTCAAAGGCGTCTAACGTTTGCTAGAATGCATGGAAATCAGCCGGATTCATATTGGGATGATGTTATATTTTGCGATGAATCCAAAATGATGCTATACTATAACGATGGTCCAACTAGAGTGTGGCGCAAGCCGCTAAAAGCCCTCGAGAATTAAAATATAATACCGACTGTAAAGTTTGGAAAGCTTTCGGTAATGGTCTGGGGGTGCATCTCAAGCAAAGGAGTTGGAGACCTATGTTTTATTGAGAACACCATGGATGCTGGGCAGTATTTGAACATTTTGCGCACACATTTAGTAGCCAGTGCCAACAAATTTGGGTTGTTTGTCAATGGTAAACCAACTTATAGGTTTTATCAAGACAATGATCCCAAATATAAGGCAAATATTATTAGGTGCTGGCTACTTTATAATTGTAAAACTGTGTTGGATACGCCAGCTCGAAGCCCGGATTTAAACCCCATTGAGAATTTGTGGGCTTATCTCAAGAAGAGAACCGCCAAGAGGCATCCAATGAATAAAACAGAATTGAAAACCATTAATTTGGAGGAATGGCAAAATATTCCAGTGGAATATGTCAGAAACTTGGGCCACTCGATGAATAGACGCTTGGGATCAGTCATAGATGCTAACGGTGGCCATACAAAGTACTAGCTTTAACTACAAAGTAGTTAAATCACTATATATATAAAATAGTTTTAGTTGTGTTAACACTTTCTTGTCACCTGATTTTTGTTACTTCTTTTGTTTTTATACTCATTCACGAAAGTGAATCAGTATATTGGTTTTGTGCAATGTCCGTCTTGCTGTCCGTCCGTCCGTCTGTCCGTATGAACGCAATCTATTTTGGCGCTATTGAAGCTAGAGAATTGAAATTTGGAGCACATACTCGTGTATATCTCAGATTTATAAAGTGTTAAAATTTTCCCGATCCGCCTACTAGGGGCGTGGAAAATCGGAAAATGCATTTTCCGATATACCAGAAATCATGTTAGTTAAAGAGCTAGAAAGCTGAAATTTGGTATGTAGGTCCGCGTCGACCACCCAAGATCACGAGCTATGGCGGATATATCTCCGCCCATTGGGGGCGTGGCAAATCGGATAAAACTGTATCTCCTAAAGTTGTAAACCTAGAATGTTGAAATTTTGCATGTCAGCTAATGTTATGATTCTATAAAGTCTAAAAATTCTATAAGTCTACGCCAATTAGGGGCGTGGCAAATCGGACCTGAAGATATAGTGATTTTTTAAATTCTCCTATATTTTGGACACTATTGATGCCAGAGATCTAAAATTTTGTATATATACTCGGGCTGATCACCCAAGACCAAAAAGCTTTGTCGGATATATGTCCGCCCACAGGAGCGTGGCAAACCGCAAATGCTTATATCTTTTAAAGTATCATAGCTAGAAGCTAAAATTTAGATAGTTGAGTTAGTGGTAGCCTCCTCTATCGATTCCCAATAAATGATTTTTACGCCTCTTTAGGGGCGTGGCATATCGAAAAATACCCTGTAATTTTCACTTTTTTTTAAAGTAAGCATTCTTCAAACTTTGCAGTTAGGGTACCGTTATCTCGTTCTAAAAACTGACCAAAAATGAGGTGTCCACGCCCAGTTGGGGCGTGTCAAATCGGAAAAACCTGGTTATTCTACAGTATTAGAGCGAAACTTAACTACTAAATTGTTGTTGTGATGTGAATGAGTGTTCCGCAGTCGGTAACGCCCGAAAGCAACGTTCTTACTTGTTTGTTATTATCTTTTGTTAATAGAAACATATGGTTTTTTTTTTACTTACTGATATAGTATATAGTTTAATTTACCTATTTTCATTAAAAAAACAAGTAAGAAAACTCTAGTCGAGAGTTCTCGACTAGATACTACCCTGAACCCAACAAATAAAAATGCCCATTCAGTATGGCTGAAATTTCAATTTTTATGTATTTAAAAATATAAATAAAATACCAAACTCATTTAATAAAATATAAAAATATTTTGAAACAATTAAAAAAGTTAACATCAGTTGCATCGATCGGGATTCGAATCGCAACTTCTCGATCGAGCGTCATGCAGCTAACACACTACGCCACCTCACTCCTGCTAGTGGCGCTGGCAAAACTCAAATAGATTCACTGCTGCAGCGCCATCTACCAAAACTAAACGAGACTAACTGCTGATGTGATTCTAAGAATCTGCTAGAATAACCAAACTATTAAAATCGCAAATAAAGTATGGTTAAAATTTCAATTTCGCTGTATTTAAAAATAAAAATTAAATAGAAAACTCATTTATGAAAATTTAAAAATATTTTGAAACAATTAAAAACAAGTAAGAAAGCTCTAGTCGAGACTACTCGACTACGAGATCCCCTGAACCCTTGGAGTAATAGCTATTTCAATAATTTTTCGCGTCTTTCAGCTTACACAAGAAACACGCACACACACACACACACACACACACGCACGCACGCACACACAGGCATACATACACACACATACATACACACACACACACATACACAAACAATTACATACACATACACACACAAGCATAAACACGCATGGGCGGCAGTGAGCGCTTACTATGAGAACTTAATTGCTTAATAACTTTTTTGTGGACGTACGATCTTCATGAAACTTTCAGATTATGATTATGACATGGATATGCATGTAATTGCCAAAGCACAAGTCTCTAGTATTTGAAATACGCTTTTTACAAAAGTGAGGGTGAGGGGGGTGAATTTAAGGGTGGGGGGGTAAATTTTAACAAAAACCGAAATTGTATAAATTGCATATAGGCATACATTAAAAATTTGGAGACACTAAAGGTGTAGAAGATATAATTTTATAACTGGTTTTCGATAAGGTTTTTTATCGATAAAAAAAGATCGGGATGAGTTATCGATTTTTAATGATAAACTTGATATGCGCGCTGTAATTACGAACATTTTTGAAGTCTCTAGCTCTTATATCTTCTGAAATCGACGCGTTCATACATACGGACAGACGGACGGACGGACGGACAGACGGACAGACAGACGGACAGGGCCAAATCAACTCAGCTCGTCGCCCTGATCAAGAATATATATACTTTGTGGGGTCTGCCACGCCTCCTTCTGCCTGTTACATACATTTCAACAAAACCATTATACCCTGATTTCCCATTGAAAATGGGTTCAGGGTATAAAAATTAACATCAGTTGCATCGATCGGGATTCGAACCGCGACTTCTCGATCGAGCGTCATGCAGCTAACACACTAGGCCACCTCACTCCTGCTAGTGGCGCTGGCAAAACTCAAATACATTCACTGCTGCTGCGCCATCTACCAAAACTAAACGAAACTAACAGCTGATGTGATTCAACGAATGTTTCTAGAAGAAGTTTGAATGTATGTGTGCACACGCATACGATGCTGTTGTAGCTGCTGCACGTGCGTTTGTTAATTGGTCAAATACTTGATTACTTTTTATTAATTTTTGACTGAACGGAATTTAATGAAACTTTCAGCATATGATCTACATATTATATTGAATATTTGAGAAATTAAAAAAAAAGAAAAATCATTCACAATTACCTATAGTGGCATCTGATTTGAACTTGAATGTTTTTACTCGATAAAAACATAACGGGATGATTTATCGAATTTTAAAAGCAAACTCGACGTCCGCGCTGTATATACGGTCATTTAAAAAAAAAATTCAAGTCTCTAGCTCTTATATCTTCGGAAATCGACGCGTTCAAACATACGGACAGACGGACAGACGGACGGACGGACAGACGGACAGACGGACAGGGCCAAATCGACTCAGCTCGTCGCCCTAATCAAGAATATATATACTTTGTGGGGTCTGACACGCCTCCTTCTGCCTGTTACATACATTTCAACAAAACCATTATAGCCTGATTTCCCATTTTCAATGGGTTCAGGGTATAAAAATTTGAATATGCATATTCTTACTGTTTATACCCTGAACCCATTGAAAATGGGAAATCAGGGTATAATGGTTTTGTTAAAAGTATGTAACAGGCAGAAGGAAGCGTGGCAGACCCCAAAAAGTATATATATTCTTGATCAGGGCGACGAGCTAAGTCGATTTGGTCCTGTCCGTCTGTCTGTCCGTCCGTCCGTCCGTATGTATGAACGCGTCGATTTCAGAAGATATAAGAGCTAGAGACTTGCAATTTTTTTTCCGCTCTGAAACTTTCATTAAGATTGTACGTATACAAATTAAATTATTCAACATTCTTATAATGTTACCTACACTACAGCGCAGCCCAAGCGCAGTTAGCAGAGCGCATTCTAATACGTGTGTGTGTATGTATGTGTGTCGAAAAGAAGTGCAGAGTGATTAGAATATCAGATTAGAGGGTTCAGGGTATCTCCTAGTCGAGCAGTCTCGACTAGAGTCTTCTTACTTGTTTTATTTTTCTTCAAAGCAAAAAACTAAAATTGTTTCCCTGTGTGTAAACACTTTCTTGCCAAACTGTATATATATTTACTCAACAGCGTGTTTTTGAAAAGAGCTAATTTTTACCACTCAGCTTCTTTTATAGCTTCGGCGAAAATAAAAGCTTGGTGTTTTATGGCCCCTAAAGTTGGCTGCACTGCTAGTTTTAGCTGCTGAATACGCTCGACGGCGACAAGATCAGCTGACGCGCATGCGCGACATTGAAGCTTATGCACCCGCCGAAAGCTTTTATATGCAGTCCTACAATATATCGAAAAGCTTCGCGGTAACATTCAACAGCTTACTAAAGCTTTAATTTGCGCGCGTAACTGCGATCATTAGAATTATGACCTTTTGGCTTGGCTATCGTATTTTTGGCTTGCGACCATTACAAACTGTTGATTCGATATGTATGTACATATTATGTATTAAATTACATACAGGCACAAATTCACTGAACACTGAACTTAAGTGAGTATTTTAATGTTTTTATTTACTCCGTCGACTGCGCCAGTTTTATTAACCAGGGGTATGCTAATATTTTTTTTTGTATATACAGTAGAATCCGGTTATAACGACTCCGCTTAAAGCTTGGTTGGTCCCCATACAAACTTATATGAAAGAGCCTCCGCTTAGTACGTCACCACTTTTAATGACAGTCCGCTTATGCCGACGAATTTTTTCATATTTTTGAGTCAATCACCGGTTATTACGACGTGATGAAAAAAGAAATCGCGAGATAATGACAACAAATTTCAGCATAAAATGACTCTGTTAGAAATGTATACATGTATATATCATAGCTCGCAAATATTTTATTATTATTATGTACAGCTAACTAACAATGTGAAATTATATAGCTAGCTTAAATTATAGAGTGCTGGCTGCTGGGGCCTTCGACTCTCTTGTTGTGAATTATATTTTGTTCACAATTTTTGTTTTGGTGAGGAAGTTAAGGATAATATTAACATTATTTGGTGTTGGTTGGGATAGGAGTTGGATGGGGTCAAAATTTTTGAATACTTTATTGTAAAATGTTTGTAGGAATTGGCATTCTTTTAGTATATGGCGTAATGTTATTGCTGTGTTGTTGCAGAATGGACATGCTGAATTTAATGTTGGGTCGAGGTAATGTTGGTGGGTGATGTTGGTGTGGCCGAGTCTAAGTCTTGTGATTATAATTTGTTGAGATCTTGGCGTGTTTTTCGGGGCTATGTATTTCTGAGGGTCAAGAATTTGATGCCTACATGGCCGGGGATCCAGATGATTTTGAATTTTGGCTGGTATTTGGTGAGGATGTTTCGGATGAAGGATGGGTAATAGGATGAATTGTTGATGATTTCTATTGCGTCTATGGTTGAGAGGGAGTCGGTGTATATGGCATATTTGCCGGGCTTGTTTTTAAAAATATTGAGGGCTTCTGTGATCGCGATGATTTCCGCTGAAAAAACTGTTGAGTAAAAAGGTATTAGGCCTGATTTTATTATGTAGTGTTCGTTGGTTATGGCGTAAGATGTGGTTTTGTTTATTTAGGAGCCGTCTGTAAATATGGTTTTGTATTTTTTGTTGTCGTCAATGATTCTTTTAAATAATTTGTTGTATATGAGAGGAGGAGTTGAGGTTTTTTGATACTTCCTGAGAGAGGAATCTATTAATAGAGTGTTTAAGTGCCATGGTGGGGTGTGTATTATTGGGTTTCTGGGATAATGTTTGTGTGGGATATCGAAGGCTTTGGCAGTGCTGATGATTCTGTCTATTGTTGATTGGTATCTAACTTTCATATTTTGTTTGTAGTTTTTTATTATGTTGATGATTGGGGAGTTGTGTGAGTTTAAAAGTGATTTGCAGAGTTTAGTTGTGGCAATTTGATTACGTATTTGTAGAGGGGGTATTTGAGCTTCGTGTAGCATATTGTTGACAGGAGTGGTTCTGAAGGCCCCGAGTGATATTCTTATTGCAGAATTGGTGATTGAATTCAGGGGTCGGATGGTAGACTGAGGGGCAGGTCCAAACAGGGGGAGGCAGTAGTCAATTTTTTATATTATTATTGCTTTGGTGACGTTAATTAGTGAGGAGGTGTGACAATTGAATTTTTGGTTTGATAGGCATTTTAAAATTTGGATCTTTTTTTCTAACGAGGCTTTTAGGGATTTTGTGTGGTCGTGAAAGTTGTATTTGTTGTTAATGTGGATGGCTAAGATTTTCAAGCAGTTAATATTTGTTAATTGATAATTAGTTGTAAGGATGTGGCATGAGCAGTTGTGTTTGCGACAGATATGTAGGTGTTTGCATTTTGTAGGGGATAATTGCGCGCCAGAGTAATCGCACCATTCTGATATTTGTGAGAATAGTGTGGTTAGGTCTATAGTTTGGTTTTTGGTACTAGGGATATTTATGAAAAGGTTAAAGTCGTCAGCATATGCGCTTACTTGAATGTTTTTGTGAAGGGATATGATTGAGTTGAGTTTGTTAAAAGCGATGATGAAGAGGATAACTGAGAGGGGAGAGCCTTGTGGGATACCATTATGTAAGGGGCGTGCTATTGAATAGTTGTTTCCTATTTTTGTTATGATTTTTCTATTTGTCATAAAGTTTTTTATATAGTTGAAGATATTGGGTCCGATGTTCCATGTTTTGAGTTGGTCGAGTATCGTGTGTAGTCCTTTTCTGTCAAATGCTTTTGTGAAGTCAAGGGAGACGATTGATGCGTGTTTTCTTTTTGAGAGCATTCTACATATAAGATGGTCTAGAAAAAGTAGACTATCTATAGTAGATTTGCCTTTTTTGAAGCCGACTTGACTGCTGTGTAAGAGTTTGCTGTTATTGACAAACCACCACAGTCTTTTTGCAAAAATTTTATCAAGAACTTTGGATAAGCAGGGATTTAATGAAATTGGTCGGTAAGAGTTTAATTCGGATTTTGGGGAGGATGGTTTGAGCATTGGGATAATTATGCTAGTCTTATACGATTGAGGAATGAAATTTTTAAGGATTAAGTTTTGGAGATGTGTTATGCGGGTCTCAGTTTTGACGTCTATGTTCTTTATCATCACATAGTTGATTCTGTCAAATCAGGGTATAATGGTTTTGTTGAAATGTATGTAACAGGCAGAAGGAGGCGTGGCAGACCCCACAAAGTATATATATTCTTGATCAGGGCGACGAGCTGAGTTGATTTGGCCCTGTCCGTCTGTCCGTATGTATGAACGCGTCGATTTCAGATGATATAAGAGCTAGAGACTTCAAATTTTTTTTTAAATGTCCGTAATTACAGCGCGGATATCAAGTTTATCATTAAAAATCGATAACTCACCCTGATCTTTTTTATCGATAAAAAACCTTATCGAAAACCAGTTATAAAATTATATCTCCCACACCTTTATTGCTAGTCTCAAAATTTTTTATGTATGCTTATATGCAATTTATGCAATTTCGGTTTTTGTTCAAATTTACCCCCCACCTCTATATCCACCCCCTCACCAACATGTTTGTAAAAAGCGTATTTCAAATACTAGAGACTTGTGCTTTGGCAAATACATGCATATCCATGTTGTGATCATATTCTAAAAGTTTCATGAAGATCAAATGTCCGCAAAAAAAGTTATTAATCAATTAAGTTCTCATAGTAAGCGCACACTTCGCCCATGCGTGTTTAGGCTTGTGTGTGTATGTGTTTGGGTATGTGTGTTTTTTTTTTTTTTTTTTTTTTATATTCATTTATTGACAAAATAAAAATTGCAAGTTGTGTGGTGGCTAGGATAGCGCGCGGTGCTTGCGGGACGGCCGTAAAGCATTGCTTCGCAAGCACTATGCGCTACCTTAGCCTGGGACAGCTCGTCTTCTCAGTCGCTCGACTCTGCGGAGCTCCATCATCACTGTGGCCGCGAAGGTGCTTGTTAGTTCCCAAGCTTCTTCCGATTCCAGCATGGCGTTGACTAAGTTGTCCGCTCTGATGGAGCGGCCCACTGCCTCTTCCAGACGACGCCTCTCCTCCAGGAACCGTCCACATTCGAAAAGAATGTGGTTGGCGTCTTCCACATGCCCTCGCTCGCACCAGGGGCACTCGTCAGATTCCTCGTGGCCAAAGCGCTTCAAATAGCTCCGAAAGCATCCATGACCCGAGAGGATCTGCGTAAGGTAGAAGTTAACCTCGCCATGTTTGCGGTTAACCCATGGTTCAAGCTCCGGGATGAGCTTGTGCGTCCACCGCCCTTTAGCTGAGCTATTCCACCTTCTTTGCCATCGTGCGATGCTGTTCGCCCTGACAGCGTTGAGTCGCGTAGGCCCGTGCGAATTCCGCTCCACGGCTTCGGCGACCAAATACTCCAGTGGCACCATACCGGCTATGACGAGCGCCGCGTCATCGGAGATAGTCCTGAAAGCGCAGCTGACTCTGATTGCGCTCAGCCTGTAGATCGCGCAAATGCCTCGGCTGTAGCTCGGCGTTGCCATCGCTCTTGCCCATATTGGCGCAGCATAGAGGATGACAGACCTAATGACGCTCATTAGGAGGAGACGTCGTTGCTGTTTAGGTCCCCGCGTGTTAAGCATGATTCTCGAGAGAGCTCTACAAGAATCAGCTGCCTTTTTATGCACATATTCTAAGTGCTCGCGGAAAGTTAATCTTGTGTCTATCATGACACCAAGATATCTTATCGCCCTCTTTGACGCAATGGTGACGCTGCCGATCTTTACATTGGCAGTTTCCACTCTTTTGCGACTGCTGACTAGTACCACTTCGGTCTTGTGTGCCGCTAGCTCGAGCCCAGCTCCTGTCAACCAGCTTCGTATGCGATTGATACTTTCGCTGCACATATCCTCTGTATCTTTGAGCTCCTTTCCTATGGCTACGACAGCTACATCATCAGCAAAGCCAATGGTGTGCGCGCCTGCTGGTAGTTCCAAGCGCAGTACGCCGTCGTACATGATGTTCCATAGGAGAGGCCCCAGCACTGAGCCTTGGGGTACTCCAGCTGACACTGTATGAGTTTGGGGACCCTCACTCGTGTTGTATACCAGTGTTCTTCCTCTGAAGTAGCTCTTTATTATCTCTCTTAGATATTTAGGGATATTATATTGTGACAGCGCATTCAGTATCATATCCCAACTAGCTGTGTTGAAGGCATTCCTTACATCCAGGGTCGCGATGATACAGTATTCCTTCGTCCCGTGCCTCCATCTGGTGCCTTGAATAGCGGAAGTGGCCAGACCAACAACTTTGTTAAGCGCGTCCGTTGTTGACCGGGCCTTCCGGAATCCAAATTGGTTTGGTGACAGGCCTCCGGCGCTTGCAATCGCAGTCTCCAGCCTAGAGCAGATCAGTTTCTCAAACACCTTTCCCATGGTGTCTAAGAGACAGATCGGTCTGTACGAAGATGGCTCATCTGGTGGTTTGCCAGCCTTGGGTAGCAATACCAGATTCTGGGCTTTCCATTTTGCCGGGAACGTCTCTTGGATCAGGCATTCGTTAAATAATTCGGCGAACGTACTTGGGTGCAAGGCGAGGGCTAGCTTTAGCGCACGATTTGGGATCCCGTCCGGCCCCGGAGCTGTGTTGGTTCTAAGACCTCGGAGAACTACTGATATTTCTTCCTCTGTAACTAAAACAATTTCAGCAATTTCAGTGCTCGTTGAGCCCTGATCAGCAGACTCGGACTCAGGGGCGTGAATGGAGCTTAAACTTTCTGGAAAGAGTGTTTCCACAATCGATTTAAGCTCCAGACGATCCATAGGCTGCACCTGTCTACCTGCGTATAGTCTTTTAACTACTATCTTATATGCCCTGCCCCAAGGGTCATATTCGGCTGAGTCGCACAACTGTAAGAAACATTCTCTTTTGCTTGCCCGAATGGCCTTCTTCAGCTGTCTTCTAGCTGCCTGGTAAGCTAACTGTTTCTCAAGAAACGTTGACCTACCGCGAGCCCGTTGGTAGCTTCTTCTCGCCTGGATGCATTTGCGACGAATGTCACCTATTTGCGTATTCCACCAATACGTAGGCTCATGTTGTCGCGTGAACTGCTTGCGGCGTAACATGCTGCTATTGCAGGCACTCTGTATTTGGGCTACCATTTGGCATGCTCTGGCCTCAGCATTACCAATTGTACCCAGAGACTGAATGGCCTCTGAAAAGACCGCGGGATCAAAAGTATCTAGCCGATACGACTCCCTCCACAATGTTGACGCCCTGGCAGGTGGCTCACCCTATTGTGAACAGAAGTGCCGTATGATCGCTGCCTGTATAGCTATCGCAATGGCTCCATGTTGCTCCCCGAAAGAGGGATGAAGTGACAAAAGTAATGTCGATAACAAACCCGTATCCCGCCCGACTGAAGGTGTACTCATGGCCAGTGTTGAGCAGTGCAACATCTAGTGTCGCGAAGATCTCCAGTAGGATACGACCTCTGGCATTTGTTGTTGGGCTACCCCATTCTAGCGCCCAGGAGTTAAAATCTCCAGCTATAATGGCCTTCCGACCCCTAGCATCCTCGGCAAGCTCGTCGAGCACCGTCGTGAATTCACTGAGCTGCATGCTGGGGGCCAGATAGCAACTGTAAAGCCACAAGCTACCATATCGGCCACGTACGAACCCATTGAATGACTTAACATTCGAAAGTACGTTCGTTGAGTTGCCGCATACCCACAACGCAGCTTTGCCATTAACGTCTGTTGACCATGTCCTAGGGCAGCTGGTTCTACAGTGGTGAGGCTCACTGAGAAAAGCTACATCTATACATTTTTCCCTAATGGTCTGCTCTAGAAGATCTTGGGCAGCAACACAATGATTTAAGTTAAGCTGCAAAAACCTTAACATTTCATTTTACGAGCAGCTTCACGGTAAGATGGGCACTTGAAGCTGCCTGCTGAATGGTCCGTCTGCTTTTCACCTTTCCGGATGCAGAGGCTACATTTTGGTGGCTTGGTGCATGCTTTGGCACTGTGACCCATTTCTCCACACCTGAAACAGGCGCCCTTTAAGTCACAGTCACTGCCGCAGTTTGCTGCCATATGACCGTAATCGAGGCACTTGAAACAGCGTTTAGGCTGCTCCACGGCTCGGATACGGCAAACTACCCATCCTATTCTAATTTTGGACAGCTCGAGCAGAGTTTTAGCTTTCCCAATTGGAAGAGCAACCGTAGCTCTTTGCTGTCCACCAAAAAGCTGGCCGAAGCGATTTGATAGCCTCAATGGGGAGTGAGCTATCCTTCAACTCCACCCTAATTGCCTCCAAGATCTCCTCTTTGGTCGCTAACTCATCTAAATCGCGAATCTCAACTTGCGCCGATTCGGTAAGTGTTTTAACTACCGCTCGGTCTCCCAAGGCCTTGCCTACAGCTTCGTGCAGAGCCTCAGCGCTATGCTCCGGCTTCCTACTCAGTTGCAGTAAAAGGTCCCCCTTAGCTGTCTTCCTAATGCCTTGAACGTCGCTGCTCAGATGCTTCAAATTTGGGTCGTTTTTAACTACACGAAGCATGTCCGCGTAGCTGCAACCCCCTACGCCTGAAATCGCAATCGCGTCAGTCCTGGGACGTTTTTGCATAGGCTTTCGCCCTTTGACGACTGTCCAGCTGCTCTGGTTTGTCTGTCGGGCGGCCTGGTTTGAAGTTTCAGATTCAGCTGTAGCCCGTAGAGCCATTGGTTCTTTTGGGTTCGCTGCACTTCTATTGGGCCTCGGCTTTTTTGAGGGAGTTTTCCTCTGTTCGGAGGCAACTTCCCTCGACCGCTTGGGAGTATTGCTACCTACTGTAGCACTAATGCTCGCTGCCTTAACGTTTTCGCCTACTTTGAGTGGCGTGGTCTGCACCTCGCAGTTTTTAACCGAACGGTTGCAGAACGCTTCGGCCGTCTTGTGAAGGCTGACCAGCCTAGCCAGCTCCTCTCTCATTAAGGCATTTATATGCCGCTGACCCCCAAATAAGGCAGACAGACCCTCTAGTGTAGCTCCTATTTGAGCTAACGCTTCTTTTAGTGACTTGGGTGCCTGGCACTCAGCCACTGGAGCCTGGTTAGAAGTCGACGGCTGCGCCAACACCCTCTGTTGTTGCTGCGGCGATCGCTGCAACGAGGAACGACGCGCAAAAAGCTTGCAGCTCGTCCTCCATCATGGCATCCATTTCTGCTCCGACTACAACGGCGTGAAGCCTGTAGTGGGCAATGGCTACTAAAATAATCTGAGTTTACAACCCGCAATCACTTAAACTCAACTTGACTAAAGCGAGAGCCCGAAAGTATGCACTACTTTTAATAACTGCTACTTCACTCCAGCAGCTAGGTTGCTGTCTTTGCTAAGGCTTAGCAACTCACCAACGTTAGTGAGCAGCTGATTGCTCGATGCAATTTCCAGCACTACTAACAGCTGTTAGAGTGAATGCACCTGATTTTTCTTATTGCGCAAGTGTGACGCCTAAAGTAACAAAATTTACGCGCCCACAAAAGACAAGGAAAGGAAAGAAGCCCTGACGCCAAAACACTGACGCTATCGCCCCCCTCTCTTGCACCACCGAATTATACCGCTTGGGAATTCCACGAACCGCCGCGCAGTAAGTCTCTGGTAGTTTTTTGAGGTCGCTGGGTACGCCGCGCCCACAGCAAACACGTTGACTTCAGTTCTTTCCACTTTCACAGGGGAAAACACAGTTCAAGCTATTGTCTACGATGGACCACGATGACATCGACCGCACTCCGTGAAAACGCAACTCGAACTCCTGGGTATGTGTGTGTGTATGCGTGTGTGTATATGTATGCCTATGTGTGCGTGCGTGCGTGCGTGTGTGTGTGTGTGTGCATGTTTCTTGTGTAAGCTGAAAGACGCGAAAAATTATTGAAATAGATATTGCTTCAAGGGTTCAGGGGATCTCGTAGTCGGAGCAGTCTCGACTATAGCTTTCTTACTTGTTTAATTTATAGTTTTCATCATTCTTTACTTTCTCTCTCCACCGTTTGCATTTTTCGTTGCTTTTTCTACTCATCTACAATCATAAAATATATTTAAAATTTAATTATTTCCAACCTAGATTTAAAATTCACTTCGTTTTATTTAAATTTTTTATTTACCTTTTTACGATGTCGAAAGCTACGCTTTTTATACCCTGAACCCATTGAAAATGGGAAATCAGGGTATAATGGTTTTGTGAAAAAGTATGTAACGGGCAGAAGGAGGCGTGGCAGACCCCACAAAGTATATATATTCTTGATCAGCGCGACGAGCTGAGTTGATATAGCCCTGTCCGTCTGTCTGTCCGTCCGTCCGTATGAGTGCGTCGATCTTAGAAGTTACAAGAGCTAGAGAGCATGCATACTCGTGAGTACCATACGCAGTACGAGTTTGCTTTATTTTTTCGATAAATCGTCCGATAACTTTTTTATCGAGAATAATCGAAAAATTGATTTTGTTTTTTCAACCTAATTTGAACATTTCTAGACCTGGAGTCTTCATTTGGGTTGTATATAAAGTTAATCGATATAAAGATTTTGTATTTTACAGATTCTGGATACCACGCCCCCTTCGCCACCAATTTATAAAAAACGCATTTCAAGTACGCAAATACATTTGACTAACTGACAATAAAACCTATATCGAGGTCGGCGGTGACATCGAAACATACGGTGAAACAGAAGATAAAATTTACCGAATAGTCAATTTCATCGTACGCTTTATATTTATACTCATTCCCGAAAGTGAATCAGTATATTGGTTTTGTGCAATGTCCGTCTTGCTGTCCGTCCGTCTGTACGTCCGTCCGTCTGTCCGTATGAACGCAATCTATTTTGGCGCTATTGAAGCTAGAGACTTGAAATTTGGAGCACATACTCGTGTATATCTCCGATTTATACAGTGTTAAAATTTTCCCGATCCGCCCACTAGGGACGTGGCAAATCGGAAAATGCATTTTCCGATATACCAGAAATCATGTTTGTTGAAGAGCTAGAAAGCTGAAATTTGGTATGTAGGTCCGCGTCGACCACCCAAGATCACGAGCTATGGCGGATATATCTACGTCTATTGGAGGCGTGGCAAATCGGATAAAACTGTATCACCTAAAGTTGTAAACCTAGAATGTTGAAATTTTGCACGTCAGCTAATGTTATGATTCTATAAAGTCAAAATTATAAGTCTACGCCTATTAGGGGCGTGGCAAATCGGACCTGAAGATATAGTGATTTTTTAAATTCTCCTATATTTTGGACACTATTGATGCCAGAGATCTAAAATTTTGTATATATACTCGGGCTGATCACTCAAGACCAAAAAGTTTTTCGGATATATGTCCGCCCACAGGGGGCGTGGCAAACCGCAAAAGTTTATACCTCTAAAAGTTTAATAGCTAGAAGCTTCAAATTCGGATAGTTGAGTTATTGGTAGCCTTCTCTATCGATTCCCCAAATATAATTTTTACGCCTCTTTAGGGGCGTGGCATATCGAAAAATACCCTGTAATTTTCACATTTTTTTAGGGTAAGCATTCAAACTTTGCAGTTAGGGTACCATTATCTCTTTCTAAAAACTGACCAAAAATGAGGTGTCTACGCCCAGTTGGCAAATCGGCAAACCTGTATATTCTACAGTATTAGAGCGAAACTTAACTACTAAATTGTTGATGGGATGTGAATGAGTATTCCGCAGTCGGTAACGCCCGACTGCAACGTTCTAACTTGTTTTCTTTTACTCTTTAAGCATAAACGATGATTTGAAATAGCATATTTCATTGCATAGCAGTCTCTCTTTAAGAACAGTAATAACAAGTAGGAAAGCTCTAGTCGAGACTGCTCGAGTACGAGATCCCCTGAACCCTTGGAGCAATAGATATTTCAATAATTTTTCGCGTCTTTCAGCTTACACAAAAAACACGCACGCACACACACACACACACAGCACGTACGCACACACAGACATACATACACACACACACATACACACACACACGCATACACACACAAACGCATACACACACAAACACATATACAAACACATACACACACATACACACACAAGCACCCACGCATAAACACGCATGGGCTGCAGTGTGCGCTTACTATGAGAACTTAATTTATTTTATTTATTTAAGAGCTAACATATTAATAGTAAAATTAAACGCTAGCTTAATATTATGGCTATGGCGACAGGGGCCTTAAGCTCTAGAATGAATATGAATTTACAGTAATGAATATGTTTTTTATACCCTGAACCCATTGAAAATGGGAAATCAGGGTATAATGGGTTTGTTAAAAGTATGTAACAGGCAGAAGGAGGCGTGGCAGACCCCACAAAGTATATATATTCTTGATCAGGGCGATTTGGCCCTGTCCGTCTGTCTGTCCGTCCGTCCGTCCGTCCGTCCGTCCGTCCCTCCGTATGTATGAACGCGTCGATTTCAGAAGATATAAGAGCTAGAGACTTGAATTTTTTTTTTCCTAGGTCCGTGTATATCACGCGCATATCAAGTTTTTCTTTATATATCGATAACTACTCCTGATATTTTATTATCGATCAAAAACCTTATCGAAAGCAAGTTATTTAATTATATCTCCTACACCTTTAGAGCTAGAGCTTGCAAATTTTAAATGTAGACTTATATGTATTTTATATAATTTCGATTTTGGTTGTAATTTACCCCCCACCCCTATATCCACCCCCTCACCCTCACCTTTGTAAAAGGCGTATTTCAAGTACTAGAGACATGTGCTTTGGAATGTACATACATTTTCACCATATAATTACGCCCTAAAACTTTCATTAAGATTGTACGTCTAGAAATTAAATTATTCAACAAATAAATTCTTATAATGTTACCTACACTACAACGCTGCCCAAGCGCAGTTAGCAGAGCGCATTCTAATACGTGTGTGTGTATGTATGTGTGTCGAAAAGAAGTGCAGACTGATTAGAATATCAGATTAGAGGGTTCAGGGTATCTCCTAGTCGAGCAGTCTCGACTAGAGTCTTCTTACTTGTTATTTTATGTGGTTGTATAGGTTTGTTATTTTTAAATATTTGAGGATATTTGTTGTGTTTGATGGAGTGTGGTTTGCTAGGCATTGGATGGGGTTGGTGTTTTTGAATATTGCTTCTCTTTGAGGTTTTAGTGTACTGCAGTTGGTGAGGATGTGTTCCAGTGTTATAGTGTCGTTGCAGAGGGGGCATGTAGCGGGAGAATGATCTATGTGATGGATGTGTGTTATTTTGGAGTGTCCGAGTCTCAGTCTGGTTATTATTATTTGGATTGCAGTTTTGCGAGGCGTGTATTTTTTAAGTATTTTTTTATGTCTTGTACGTTAAGATTTTCCTTTGTTATTAGGGGCTGATTCGCTGCATTTTTGGCAGAGGTATCTGCTACTTCGTTCCCTACTATTCCCACGTGCCGGGCACCCAGAGTAGTTTGAATTTGGGGAAGGATTTGTGCATAATATTGCGAGCATATGCGGGATAATAATCGTTATTGTTTGGATTGCTAATTGCGTCTATCGCAGAAATTGCCTCTTTTGTATTTTAGGGTCTCTAAAGCTTCTACTATTGCGATGAGTTCTGCGGAAAAGACGGAGGAGTAGTGGGGTAGGAGGTATGTTTTTATGGTATCGGCTTCACTTGTGATAGCAAAGGTGGTGGTAGTGTTGTTTTGAGATCCATTTGTATAGATGTATGTGTATTTAAGGTTGTCTATGGCCTTAATTTGAGCGAATTCAGCTCTGTATGTTTGTGGGCATGTGTTTTTATACCCTGAACCCATTTTCAATGGGAAATCAGGGTATAATGGTTTTGTTGAAATGTATGTAACAAGCAGAAGGAGGCGTGGCAGACCCCACAAAGTATATATATTCTTGATCAGGGCGACGAGCTGAGTTGATTTGGCCCTGTCCGTCTGTCCGTATGAACGCGCCGATTTCAGAAGATATAAGAGCTAGAGACTTCAATTTTTTTTTAAAAATGTCCGTAATTACAGCGCGCATATCAAGTTTATCATTAAAAATCGATAACTCATCCCGATCTTTTTTATCGATAAAAACCCTTATCGAAAACCAGTTATAAAATTATATCTTCTACACCTTTATTGCTAGAGACTCCACATTTTTAATGTATGCTTATATGCAATTTATACAATTTCGGTTTTTGTTAAAATTTACCCCCCCCCTTAAATTCACCCCCTCACCCTCACTTTTGTAAAAAGCGTATTTCAAATACTAGAGACTTGTGCTTTGGCAATTACATGCATATCCATGTTATATTCATAATCTAAAAGTTTCATCGTACGTCCACAAAAAAAGTTATTAAGCAATTAAGTTCTCATAGTAAGCGCTCACTGCCGCCCGTGCGTGTTTATGCTTGTGTGTGTATATGTATGTAATTGTTTGTGTATGTGTGTGTGTGTGTGTGTATGTGTGTGTATGTATGTATGGCTGTGTGTGCGTGCGTGCGTGCGTGTGTGATTGTGTGTGTGTGCGTGTTTCTTGTGTAAGCTGAAAGACGCGAAAAATTATTGAAATAGCTATTACTCCAAGGGTTCAGGGGATCTCGTAGTCGAGTAGTCTCGACTAGAGCTTTCTAACTTGTTTTTATTAAAGTTGCTCAGTGTCGTGTCTGTGCTTATTTGGCTTGCATTCCATGGAGTAGAAGTCTGAGAAAGGAGTTTTGCGGGCTGAAAGGGTAGGTTGTGGTTTTTGCTATATTCTATTATTAGGTCTATTGTTGAGGTGTGTTGTGAGCGTCTAGGTGGTCGGTATGTTTTTAGTATTTTATGTAGTGGGGAATTTTTCGCTGTGATCAGTGTTTTAACGAGGGTGGCTGTTAGTAGTTCGCGTCTGTCTTCTAGTGGGGGGACTCTGCCTTCGAATAGAATGTTTTGGGAGGGTGTGGTTTTGAATGCCCCAAGGGCGATTCTGAGGCCTGTGTTGATTTTTGATTTTATACGTCGTAAAGTAGTTTTAGGACAGTGTCCATAGATGGGAAGGCCGTAGTCTGCCTTGGAATTTAGTATTGCTTTTGTGACATTTATAAGTGTGGGTGTGTTGCAGTTGAATTTAGGACTTGCGAGACATTTTATTATATTAATTGCTTGCTGAAGGGAGTGCGTGAGTTGTTCCGTGTGTTTGTTCCATCTGTAATTGTTGTTAAAGTGAAGTCCAAGTATTTTTAGTGATGCGACGTTCTGGATATGTACGCTTCCTGTTGATAATAAGCATTTGCAGTTGTGCTTTCTGCAGACGTGCATGTGCTTGCATTTGTTGGTGGATAGCTTGGCGCCTGAGTATTCGGCCCAGTTAAGTATGGTTCTGACTATTGGGTTAATGTTTATATTAATGTTTTTTTTGTTTTTATACCCTGAACCCATTGAAAATGGGAAATCAGGGTATAATGGTTTTGTTAAAAGTATGTAACAGGCAGAAGGAGGCGTGGCAGACCCCACAAAGTATATATATTCTTGATCAGGGCGATTTGGCCCTGTCCGTCTGTCTGTCCGTCCGTCCGTCCGTCCGTCCGTCCGTCCCTCCGTATGTATGAACGCGTCGATTTCAGAAGATATAAGAGCTAGAGACTTGAATTTTTTTTTCCTAGGTCCGTGTATATCACGCGCATATCAAGTTTTTCTATATATATCGATAACTACTCCCGATATTTTATTATCGATTAAAAACCTTATCGAAAGCTAGTTATTTAATTATATCTTCTATACCTTTAGAACTAGAGCTTGCAAATTTTAAATGTAGACTTATATGTATTTTATATAATTTCGATTTTTGTTGTAATTTACCCCCCACCCCTATAGGGGGTGATGTCGGTGTTTATTCGTACTGTAATTTTTCTGTTCGTCATGAAATTTTTAATGTAGTTTAGTATTTTGGGTCCCGTTTTCCATTCCGTGAGTTGGTCGAGTATTGAGTGTAGTCCGATTCTGTCAAAAGCTTTTTCAAAGTCTAGGGATATTATAGACGTATGGTTTCTTCTGGAGATGGATCTTGCTAGTAGATGGTCTATCAACAATAGGCTGTCTATAGCAGATTTCCCCTTCTTGAATCCTGTTTGACTGGTATGGATTAATTTGTCATTAGAGACAAACCACCACAGTCGCTTTGCTACAATTTTGTCTAGTACTTTTGATAGACACGAGTTAAGTGATATTGGTCGGTAGGAGTTTAGTGCGGTTTTGTCTGTGTTGGGCTTTGAGATTGGGATTATTATACTATTCTTGTAAATTTGGGGGATGTAATTGTTTAGTATAGAGTTTTGGAGGTTGCTGGGGATATATGTGTGGTTGGTTAGGTTGTTCAGTGATGCCTGTTTTGTATTTATAAAGGTCATGGAGAAATTGTGGTCGGATGAAGAATCTGAAAGGTTTTTGCAGAAGAGTTCTGCTATTGCTGCTTTGTTGGTGGTGTTTTGGTTTGTTGCGGGGTTTAGGATGCAATGGATGTGTTTTTGGGGGTTTAGGCCGCAAAAACGTCTGATATTACTCTAAATTGATTTTGGGGGTGTGTTGGGTGCTATTTGAGATGTGAATTTTTGATTACTATGTTTTTTAGCTTCTTTTAGAGTTCTTCTAAATTTGGCATTCGCTTGTTTAAATTGTATGGTGTTCTGGGTACAGAACAGTATGTGCCATTTCTTGACTTTATCGTCTCTAAGTTTTTGTAAGTTGTTGTTCCACCAAGGTACGTTGTGTGGCTTAGACGTAGGGTGTGTCTGAGGGATTGTTTTGTGTGCGCTGGTTATAATTATTTTTATACCCTGAACCCATTGAAAATGGGAAATCAGGGTATAATGGTTTTGTGAAAAGTATGTAACAGGCAGAAAGAATCATCTCAGACCCCATAAGGTATATATATTCTTGATCAGGACGACGAGCTGAGTCGATATAGCCCTGTCCGTCTGTCCGTCCGTCCGTCCGTCCGTCCGTATGAGCAAAAGGATCTCAGAAGATATAAGAGCTAGAGAGCTGAAATTTGGCATGCATACTCGTGTATACCACAGGCAGTACAAGTTTGCTTTATTTTTTTGATAACACGTCCGATAACTTTTTATCGAGAATAATCGAAAAATCTACTTGGTTTTTTCAGCTTATTTTGAACACTTTTAAACCTGGAGACTTCAAATTTGCGTTGTATATAAAGTTAATAGATACAAAGATTTTGTAATTTACAGATTTGGGATACCACGCCCCCTTCGCCCCCAATTTGTAAAAAATTCATTTCAATGCATTTCAAGTACTAGAGACTTGTGCTTTGGAATGTACACACATTTTAGCCATATGATTACGGTTTAAAAGTTTCATTAGGATCGTATGTCTACCAAAGAAATTATTCAACAAACAAATTCTCATAATAATGCCCACACTGCAGTGCAGCCCAAGCGCAGCCGCTGCTAACTGCGCAGTTTGCAGAGCGCGTGCTTATACATGCATGTGTATGTATGTGTGCATAAAAGAAGTCCAGAATGATTAGAATATCAGTTTGGAGGGTTCAGGGTATCTCCTAGTCGAGCAGTCTCGACTGGAGCCTTCTTACTTGTTTGTATTATGGCTGTTTCTTTGTTTATGCTTGAGCTTGGTTTTAGTTGTGATGAGTATTCTTCTGTGAGTTCTGAAAATCGTTCCCAGTTGGCTTTGTCGGTGATGAAAATGGGCTTGAAAGATGTGTGTTGTGGTCTTGTTGAATAAGAGTTAAAGAGGTTAATTACGATAGGGAAGTGGTCGCTACCGAAGAGATCATTTTCTGTGTACCATGTGCTATCAAGTTGTAAGATTGGGCTGCTAAAGGTTATGTCGATATTTGTTAGTGTGTTGTGGGTGCTAAGGTGAGTTGGTGAACCGTCGTTTAGTAGGATATAGTTCGATTGTGATATGAATTTTTCCAGTATTTTACCCCTGTGATTATTCGTGTTTGAGCCCCAATTTTTATGCCAACCATTAATGTCGCCAGTGACTAGCACGGGTATATTTGAGGTTTCTAGAACATTTTGTAGATTGCTCATAGAAAATCCCTTATTTGGTGCTATGTAGGCTGAGATTACTCTGAATTTGAGGCTTGACTTTAGTTCAGCGCATACTGCGTCGAAGTCGCCGTTCAGCGAGATTTCTCGAGTTTGTAGGGAATTATGTATTAGTAGAGCTACGCCCCCATGGGAAGGTGAGCTGTTTTTTGTAATTAAGGTATAGTTGTTTGGTATGGGTATGGATTTGGGGTGTATTATGTGTGTTTCTTGTAGAGATAAGATAAGGGGCGTGTGTTTTTTAATTATTGTTTGTAGTTCGCTGTAATTATTTGTGTAACCGTTTATGTTCCATTGAACGATCTTCAAGGTCATTTGGTTTTATATATATTTAAAGAAAGGGATGTGGGAGTATTGTGAGATTATTTTTGTAATAATTACAGCGTGTAGGGCCGTTGTTATTTTAAGTGTTAAATACTGTCGCTGTCTTTATTGTCTTTGTGTTTTGTTTTTTTTTTGAGGTTTTTACACTTGGTACGTTGGATTTTGTGGGTTTGAGACTTGTTGCAAGGGTATTGTTTTTTTCTTTAGGGAATATTCTTAATTTAAGGTCATTTGTTTTTTCGCTTGTTAGGTTTTGTGAGTTGGCGAGGTCGTCTACGTCCATTTCTATGTCTTCTTTGCGATGAAGTTGGTGCGATGTGCTTGTCCTTGAGGTCCTTGGGTGCTCTGTTAGTAGATCGTGGTAAGATATGGGTAGGGATGATGTGATCGATTGCTGGGCAGGTGATGTTTTTTTGTAATGGGTCGGAGTAGGTGTTGCCGTAGCTGTATTTGTTTTTGATATTGTTGAGTGAGCGTCTTGATTTGTTGTCGCTTTGGTCAATGTTGACGCGTAGCTGTTGCTAAGTTGCGGGTTATGGCGAGAGTGGTAAATTGCTAGCGGTGTTTTGTGGTCGACTTTTTCTGTAGTTTTGATTGCTACCAGTTCTAGTTGTTTAAGGAATGTGGGCTGTGTTTGGGGTCGACTTCGGCGTTGTTTATGCAATTTAGGCAGCACTTCTCGTTGGTGCACGTTTCGTTTTCAGTAATGTGTGTAGTTTGAGAGCAGTTTTTACATGTTTCGTCTGCGCTTTTGCAGATCGGTGTTGGATGTCCGAATCGTAGGCATTTTCTGCATCTTAAAGGTAGAGGAATGTACGGGCGAACTCTTGTGTTTTCATATCCTATTTTTATTGCTTCCGGAAGACTGTGTATGGCGAATTTAACGATTATAAGTCCCGTTTCAACCATGCCTTGGTCTTGTTTCTTTAATATTTTTCGCACTTCAGTTACGCTTTGAGGTTTAAGCTCTTCTAGTATTTCTGCTTCCTCTATGTTTCGAAGTTCGTTGCAGTAGATTACTCCCTTAGAAAAATTTAGTGTTTTGTGTTCGGTGGCTTCAACTTGGATATCGACCATATTTTTGATTTTCAGTAATTTCATTGTTTGTAAGGTATTTTTTGTTTTGATTAATAAGGTGCCGGCGAGAGTTTTTTTGCATATGTCAATTTCTTCTCCGCATGTGTAGTCTATTGTTTTTATACCCTGAACCCATTTTCAATGGGAAATCAGGGTATAATGGTTTTGTTGAAATGTATGTAACAGGGAGAAGGAGGCGTGGCAGACCCCACAAAGTATATATATTCTTGATCAGGGTGACGAGCTGAGTTGATGTGGCCCTGTCCGTCTGTCTGTCCGTCTGTCCGTCTGTCCGTATGTATGAACGCGTCGATTTCAGAAGATATAAGAGCTAGAGACTTCAAATTTTTTTTAAAATGTCCGTAATTACAGCGCGCATATCAAGTTTATCATTAAAAATCGATAACTCATCCCGATCTTTTTTTATCGATAAAAAACCTTATCGAAAACCAGTTATAAAATTATATCTTCTACACCTTTATTGCTAGAGTCTCCAAATTTTTAATGTATGCTTATATGCAATTTATACAATTTTGGGTTTTGTTAAAATTTACCCTTCACCCTTAAATTCACCCCCTCACCCTCACTTTTGTAAAAAGCGTATTTTAAATACTAGAGACTTGTGCTTTGGCAATTACATGCATATCCATGTTATAATCATAACATGTTATAATCATAATTCATGAAGATCGTACGTCCACAAAAAAAGTTATTAAGCAATTAAGATCTCATAGTAAGCGCTCACTGCCGCCCATGCGTGTTTATGCTTGTGTGTGTATATGTATGCAAATGTTTGTGTATGTGTATGTGTGTGTGTGTGTGTATGTGTGTGTGTGTGTGTGTGTGTGCGTGTTTCTTGTGTAAGCTGAAAGACGCGAAAAATTATTGAAATAGCTATTACTCCAAGGGTTCAGGGGATCTCGTAGTCGAGTAGTCTCGACTAGAGCTTTCTTACTTGTTTAGTTTTCGTATTCTGTTATGTGCACTTGTTTGTTTGTCTGATCTAACTGATAAGAGTTTTTGTATTGTTCTTTGGGCACCACGGAAACGAAGAAGTAACACGTCTTATCTTGATGAGGGTTTGAGTGAAACTGGAGAACTTAATTGTTTAATAACTTTTTTTATGGACGTACGATCTTCATGAAACTTTCAGATTATGATCATAACATGAATATGCATGTAATTGCCAAAACACAAGTCTCTAGTATTTGAAATACGCTTTTTACAAAAGTGATGGTGAGGGGGTGAATTTAAGGGTGGGGGGTAAATTTTTACAAAAACCGAAATTGTATAAATATCATATAAGCATACAATTAAAATTTGGAGACTCTAGCAATAAAGGTGTGGAAGATATAATTTTATAACTGGTTTTCGATAAGGTTTTTTATCGATAAAAAAAGATCGGGATGAGTTATCGATTTTTAATGATAAACTTGATATGCGCGCTGTAATTACGGACATTTAAAAAAAAAATTTGAAGTCTCTAGCTCTTATATCTTCTGAAATCGACGCGTTCATACATACGGACAGACGGACAGACAGACGGACAGGGCCAAATCAACTCAGCTCGTCGCCCTGATCAAGAATATATATACTTTGTGGGGTCTGCCACGCCTCCTTCTGCCTGTTACATACATTTCAACAAAACCATTATACCCTGATTTCCCATTGAAAATGGGTTCAGGGTATAAAAACAAAATGTGCAATAGAAATGCTCAAAGCAGAACTTTGGCAATTGCTCGGCTTTGTGTGTCAACATTTCGAGATGTGCTATGAATAAATGTAAAATTGGTTTATATTAGTTAAATTAAATCGATTAGCTATAAAAAAAAATGTTATCAGAACATGCATTCATCGACTTTGAATTTTTTGGCTGTGGTTGACCTTTCTGGAGAAATGCCCATATATAATAATAAGACCGACGTTATAGTTTAAATATAAAAATATTTATTCTTAAAAAACTTAGACCGGAGCACAATTATTCTTACGCGATGCGTTGGAGTGCGACTTGTTTATATGAGTGGACGATGGACGCTGAGACGATTTGTTTCTAAGTGGACGCTTGGGGATCGTGGCTTTGGTATTGTGTTTAAGTGTGGGTGAGCGCTGATGGATATATTACTATATATATGTATATATTTTTTGTTTACTTCAATATTTCATAAGATTTCATCAATGATTTCATCTTTATCCTCTTGGTCTATGTAGGTTTCATTGGTCCCTATCTTTCTTAAACATGCGGCTGGTAATTTGTAATCGTGGCAGCATTTTTCTTTGAGGCGTAGTCCGCTTCTACAAATATGAAATTTAATGTAATTAATAATTTTAAAATATTAGCTTAACAGAAAAAATACCTTATATGCAAAATTGCGTTCAGAGTTCTATTAGCCATACTATGTATTTCTTAGCTTCGTTTTGACAATGTTCATTTGACTAAAAACCCTTTCTACCTCTGCGAACGGGACTAAGGATAAAAATGTGGAGACCATGACGCTCCGTTTTGAACTAAAATAGTTTATGGCAGCACCTATACAGAATGTTATTAAGATTAAGATTTTTTTTCAGAATGATTAGAATTATTACTTACCAAGAGTCTTGTACACACTTATAATGGTACTCTCATCAATCAATAAACTATACTTCGCATCACCGATGTCCTCCCTCAGTAGCTCTATGAAGTGAGGAGCTAAAACATTTTTGATTATGCTTCTGCATTTTGTCCTGTGGAACTTTAAAAGATTGGCATCCTAAAACTTTTCTTTGCACAGCAATCCTAATGGTCCACAGGTTTGATTGAACAATGTGTTGCAATATACAAACAGAGTCCCGCTTCTTGATCGCAAGTTGATCGCAAGTTTCAAATGGTAGTTTGTTAGGCTGTGCAAAAGCCGCTGAAGTTGACTTGTGTTTAGCCGTCCTGGCATGTGCGTGCAAGTCTGAAAGCTTGGCATTAATGCTGGAGTTGCAGTATTTGCAATAAAATTTGCCCTCATCAGCTGCATCTAAAGTCAACCAATCTTTAAATGCAGGATCTTGCATCCATATAATACGCGGTTTTTGCTTATAAATTTTTGGCATTATTAACAACTTGTCGCTCGCGCTTTAAAACTTGTAAAATTGCCTCTTAGCGATGGCATAAAATATAAAGTAAAGCAAGTTTTTCTTGAAAAATAGCTATAATTCCCGCTAGCCGCTATTTCACAATTTATACCGCATTTCCTTGTTGCAACCCACTAGATCTAATGGGAAAATAGCTAAATTGGCAGTACTACGGGAGACAGCTTTTGTAAACCTTTTACCCCTACAAACCTGTATGACCCACAGTAAATTTGAACAAATGTGCAGTACGACAAGAAAAAACATTGCAGTCGGGCGTTACCGACTGAGGAATATTCATTCACATCCCATCAACAATTTAGTAGTTAAGTTTCGCTCTAATACTGTAGAAAATTCAGTTTTTCCCGATTTGCCGCGCCCGTACTGAGCGTAGACATTTCTGGTCAGTTTTTAGAACGAGCTAACGGTGCCTTAATTGCAAAATTTGAATGCTTACGCTCCAAAAATGTTAAAATTACAGGGTATTTTAAAAATTATTTTTGGGTCATTGAGGAAGTTACTAGTAACTTAATTATCCAAATTTGAAGCTTCTAGCTATTATACTTTAGAAGATATAAACTGTTGCGGTTTGCCACGCCCCCTGTGGGCGAACATATATCCGACCAAGCTTTTTGGTCTTGGATGGTCAGCCCAAGTATATGTACAAAATTTGATTTGGTCTCTAGCATCAATTGTGTCCAAAATATACCCGAATTTAAGAAATCACTATACCTACAGGCTCGATTTGCCACGCCCCTAATAGGCGTGGACATATAATTTTGTCATTCGACTTTATTGAATCATACCATTAGCTTACGTGCAAGCGTTCAGCGTTCAAGCTGTAAAACTCTTGGAGATACGGTTTTATCCGCTTTGTCACGCCCCCAATGGGCGGAGATACATATATCCTTCATAGCCTGTGATCTTGGTTGGTCGACGCGGAACTACATACCAAATTTCAGCTTTCTAGCTCTTCAACTAACATGATTTCTGGTATATCGGAAAATGCGTTTTCCGATTTGCCACGCCCCTAGTGGGATCGGATCGGGAAAATTTTAGCACTTTATAAATCGGAGATATACACGAGTATGTGTTCCAAATTTCAAATCTCTAGCTCCAATAGCGCCGAAATAGACTGCGTTCATACGAACAGACGGACGGACAGCAAGACGGACATTGCACAAGACCAATATACTAATTCACTTCGTGAATGAGTATAATAATTCACTTCGTGAATGAGTATAATAATTCACTTCGTGAATGAGTATAAAAATGCAGCACCATTTCATAAACCACACAAATGGGGTATGAAATTATTTGTCCTGTGTGATTATTTGGATATGCCTATCGATTTGAAATATCTGGCGGCGCAGGTGATAGTGCTTATCACCTGGTTACCCTGATATATGTGCTATTGTGCGCCTGACGAAAACCATTGAAAGTTTCAAACATCATGTAATATATTATGACAATTTTTACCCATCGCTGCCTTTAATGGTATGCTTTGTGCAAAAGGGATTTATAGTTTGGGAACAGAACAAGCTCCAAAACGAAAGTGCCATCAAGGAAAAGCTGATCTTGGGTGGTCGACGCGGATCTACATTTTAAATTTCAGCTCTCTTAGCTTTTCAACTAATATGATCTCTGGTATATCGGAAAATTCATTTTCCGATTTTCCACGCCCCAAAAGTTTTAAAAGTTTGTGAAGATGGAAGAGAATTTATTCAACCAATAACCATTATACCGTTATATTCTTTTATTATACCCTGAACCCATTTTCAATGGGAAATCAGGGTATAATGGTTTTGTTGAAATGTATGTAACAGGCAGAAGGAGGCGTGGCAGACCCCACAAACTATATATATTCTTGATCAGGGCGACGAGCTGAGTCGATTTGGCCCTGTCCGTCTGTCTGTCTGTCCGTCTGTCCGTCTGTCCGTCCGTCCGTCTGTAAGTATGTTTGAACGCATCGATTTCCGAAGATATAAGAGCTAGAGACTTCAAAATTTTTTTTAATTGTCCGTAATTACAGCGCGGATATCGAGTTTATCATTAAAAATCGATAACTCATCCCGATCTTTTTTTATCGATAAAAAACCTTAACGAAAAACCAGTTATAAAATTATATCTCTTACACCTTTATTGCTAGTCTCTAAATTTTTTATGTATGCTTATATGCAATTTATGCAATTTCGGTTTTTGTTAAAATTCACCCCCACCCCTAAATTCACCCCCTCACCCTCACTTTTGTAAAAGGCGTATTTCAAATACTAGAGACTTGTGCTTTAGCAACTACATTTATATCCATAATCTAAAAGTTTCATGAAGATCGTATGTCCACAAAAAAAGTTATTAATCAATTAAGTTCTCATAGTAAGCGCACACTGCGCCCATGCGTGTTTAGGCATGTGTGTGAATGTGTTTGGGTATATGTGTATAAATGTTTGTGTATGTGTGTGTGTGTATGTATGCCTGTATGTGCGTGCGTGCGTGAGTGTTTTTTTTTTTTTTTATATTCATTTATTGACAAAATTATAACAAATTGCAAGTTGCGTGGTGGCTAGGATAGCGCGCGGTGCTTGCGGGACGGCCGTAAAGCATTGCTTCGCAAGCACTATGCGCTACCTTAGCCTGGGACAGCTCGTCTTCTCGATCGCTCGACTCTGCGGAGCTCCATCATCACCGTGGCCGCGAAGGTGCTTGTTAGTTCCCAAGCTTCCTCCGATTCCAGCATGGCGTTGACTAAGTTGTCCGCTCTGATGGAGCGGCCCACTGCCTCTTCCAGACGACGCCTCTCCTCCAGGAACCGTCCACATTCGAAAAGAATGTGGTTGGCGTCTTCCACATGCCCTCGCTCGCACCAGGGGCACTCGTCAGATTCCTCGTGGCCAAAGCGCTTCAAATAGCTCCGAAAGCATCCATGACCCGAGAGGATCTGCGTAAGGTAGAAGTTAACCTCGCCATGTTTGCGGTTAACCCATGGTTCAAGCTCCGGGATGAGCTTGTGCGTCCACCGCCCTTTAGCTGAGCTACTCCACCTTCTTTGCCATCGTGCGATGCTGTTCGCCCTGACAGCGTTGAGTCGCGTAGGCCCGTGCGAATTCCGCTCCACGGCTTCGGCGACCAAATACTCCAGTGGCACCATACCGGCTATGACGAGCGCCGCGTCATCGGAGATAGTCCTGAAAGCGCAGCTGACTCTGATTGCGCTCAGTCTGTAGATCGCGCAAATGCCTCGGCTGTAGCTCGGCGTTGCCATCGCTCTTGCCCATATTGGCGCAGCATAGAGGATGACAGACCTAATGACGCTCATTAGGAGGAGACGTCGTTGCTGTTTAGGTCCCCGCGTGTTAAGCATGATTCTCGAGAGAGCTCTACAAGAATCAGCTGCCTTTTTATGCACATATTCTAAGTGCTCGCGGAAAGTTAATCTTGTGTCTATCATGACACCAAGATATCTTATCGCCCTCTTTGACGCAATGGTGACGCTGCCGATCTTTATATTGGCAGTTTCCACTCTTTTGCGACTGCTGACTAGTACAACTTCGGTCTTGTGTGCCGCAAGCTCGAGCCCAGCTCCTGTCAACCAGCTTCGTATGCGATTGATACTTTCGCTGCACATATCCTCTGTATCTTTGAGCTCCTTTCCTATGGCTACGACAGCTACATCATCAGCAAAGCCAATGGTGTGCGCGCCTACTGGTAGTTCCAAGCGCAGTACGCCGTCGTACATGATGTTCCATAGGAGAGGCCCCAGCACTGAGCCTTGGGGTACTCCAGCTGACACTGTATGAGTTTGGGGACCCTCACTCGTGTTGTATACCAGTGTTCTTCCTCTGAAGTAGCTCTTTATTATCTCTCTTAGATATTTAGGGATATTATATTGTGACAGCGCATTCAGTATCATATCCCAACTAGCTGTGTTGAAGGCATTCCTTACATCCAGGGTCGCGATGATACAGTATTCCTTCGTCCCGTGCCTCCATCTGGTGCCTTGAATGGCGGAAGTGGCCAGACCAACAACTTTGTTAAGCGCGTCCGTTGTTGACCGGGCCTTCCGGAATCCAAATTGGTTTGGTGACAGGCCTCCGGCGCTTGCAATCGCAGTCTCCAGCCTAGAGCAGATCAGTTTCTCAAACACCTTTCCCATGGTGTCTAAGAGACAGATCGGTCTGTACGAAGATGGCTCATCTGGCGGTTTGCCAGCCTTGGGTAGCAATACCAGATTCTGGGCTTTCCATTTTGCCGGGAACGTCTCTTGGATCAGGCATTCGTTAAATAATTCGGCGAACGTACTTGGGTGCAAGGCGAGGGCTAGCTTTAGCGCACGATTTGGGATCCCGTCCGGCCCCGGAGCTGTGTTGGTTCTAAGACCTCGGAGAACTACTGATATTTCTTCCTCTGTAACTAAAACAATTTCAGCAATTTCAGTGCTCGTTGAGCCCTGATCAGCAGACTCGGACTCAGGGGCGTGAATGGAGCTTAAACTTTCTGGAAAGAGTGTTTCCACAACCGATTTAAGCTCCAGACGATCCGTAGGCTGCACCTGCGTATAGTCTTTTAACTACTATCTTATATGCCCTGCCCCAAGGGTCATATTCGGCTGAGTCGCACAACTGTAAAAAACATTCTCTTTTGCTTGCCCGAATGGCCTTCTTCAGCTGTCTTCTAGCTGCCTGGTAAGCTAACTGTTTCTCAAGAAACGTTGGCCTACCGCGAGCCCGTTGGTACCTTCTTCTCGCCTGGATGCATTTGCTACGAATGTCACCTATTTGCGTATTCCACCAATACGTAGGCTCATGTTGTCGCGTGAACTGCTTGCGGCGTAACATGCTGCTATTGCAGGCACTCTGTATTTGGGCTACCATTTGGCATGCTCTGGCCTCAGCATTACCAATTGTACCCAGAGACTGAATGGCCTCTGAAAAGACCGCGGGATCAAAAGTATCTAGCCGATACGACTCCCTCCACAATGTTGACGCCCTGGCAGGTGGCTCACCTATTGTGAACAGAAGTGCCGTATGATCGCTGCCTGTATAGCTATCGCAATGGCTCCATGTTGCTCCCCGAAAGAGGGATGAAGCGACAAAAGTAATGTCGATAACAGACCCGTATCCCGCCCGACTGAAGGTGTACTCATGGCCAGTGTTGAGCAGTGCAACATCTAGTGTCGCGAAGATCTCCAGTAGGATACGACCTCTGGCATTTGTTGTTGGGCTACCCCATTCTAGCGCCCAGGAGTTAAAATCTCCAGCTATAATGGCCTTCCGACCCCTAGCATCCTCGGCAAGCTCGTCGAGCACCGTCGTGAATTCACTGAGCTGCATGCTGGGGGCCAGATAGCAACTGTAAAGCCACAAGCTACCATATCGGCCACGTACGAGCCCATTGAATGACTTAACATTCGAAAGTACGTTCGTTGAGTTGCCGCATACCCACAACGCAGCTTTGCCATTAACGTCTGTTGACCATGTCCTAGGGCAGCTGGCTCTACAGTGGTGAGGCTCACTGAGAAAAGCTACATCTATACATTTTTCCCTAATGGTCTGCTCTAGAAGATCTTGGGCAGCAACACAATGATTTAAGTTAAGCTGCAAAAACCTTAACATTTCATTTTACGAGCAGCTTCACGGTAAGATGGGCACTTGAAGCTGCCTGCTGAATGGTCCGTCTGCTTTTCACCTTTCCGGATGCAGAGGCTACATTTTGGTGGCTTGGTGCATGCTTTGGCACTGTGACCCATCTCTCCACACCTGAACTAGGCGCCCTTTAAGTCACAGTCGCTGCCGCAGTTAGCTGCCATATGACCGTAATCGAGGCACTTGAAACAGCGTTTAGGCTGCTCCACGGCTCGTATACGGCAAACTACCCATCCTATTCTAATTTTGGACAGCTCGAGCAGAGTTTTAGCTTTCCCAATTGGTAGAGCAACCGTAGCTCTTTGCTGTCCACCAAAAGTTGGCCGAAGCGATTTGATAGCCTCAATGGGGAGTGAGCTATCCTTCAACTCCACCCTAATTGCCTCCAAGATCTCCTCTTTGGTCGCTAACTCATCTAGATCGCGAATCTCAACTTGGGCCGATTCGGTAAGTGTTTTAACTACCGCTCGGTCTCCCAAGGCCTTGCCTACAGCTTCGTGCAGAGCCTCAGCGCTATGCTCCGGCTTCCTACTCAGTTGCAGTAGTGTGTGAGTGTGTGTGTGTGCGTGTTTCTTGTGTAATCTGAAAGACGCGAAAAATTATTGAAATAGCTATTACTCCAAGGGTTCAGGGGATCTCGTAGTCGCAGTCTCGACTAGAGCTTTCTTACTTGTTTTTATTATTCTGTAATTTCCCAAAAATGGGAGCTACATAGAAAATTAAACTATAAATTCTAGTATTTTCAAATTTTAGGTATCCTGGGTCAGACATCGTGATATTCATCTTCTAACCGTGGGCCGCTATACATACACTTCCGATCAGCGGTTCGAAGCGATGCATTCACCACATGCCGAAGACTGGACACTCCGTATACGTTATGCTCAGCGCAAAGATTCAGGAATATACGAGTGTCAGATATCTACGACCCCACCAATCGGTCACTCGGTATATCTAAATATTGTGGGTGAGTAAACAATGTACAACCGGCTTCAGTACAAATTCATGGTTTCTATAATATTGAACGGTTTTCATAAGCCGAATCAAAAAGCTAGACAGCTTCTTATAGTTGTTTACGTATAGTTTGCATATAATCTTAAACAGTCGACGGCATAAATATTTGGACCAAATTTAGTGCTTTATTTTTATACCCTGAACCCATTTTCAATGGGAAATCAGGGTATAATGGTTTTGTTGAAATGTATGTAACAGGCAGAAGGAGGCGTAATCAGGGTGACGAGCTGAGTCGATTTGGCCCTGTCCGTCTGTCTGTCCGTCCGTCTGTCCGTATGTATGAACGCGTCGATTTCAGAAGATATAAGAGCTAGAGACTTCAATTTTTTTTTTAAATGTCCGTAATTACAGCGCGGATATCGAGTTTATCATTAAAAATCGATAACTCATCCCGATCTTTTTTTATCGATAAAAAACCTTATCAAAAACCAGTTATAAAATTATATCTCCTACACCTTTATTGCTAGTCTCTAAATTTTTTATGTATGCTTATATGCAATTTATACAATTTCGGTTTTTGTTAAAATTTACCCCCACCCCTAAATTTACTCCCTCACCATCACTTCTGTAAAAAGCGTATTTCAAATACTAGAGACTTGTGCTTTGACAAATACTTGCATATCCATGTTGTTATCATAATCTGAAAGTTTCATGAAGATCGTACGTCCACAAAAATTATTAAACAATTAAGTTCTCATAGTAAGCGCTCATTGCAGCCCATGCGTTCTTATGCGTGGGTTATTGTGTGTGTATTTGTTATACCCTGAACCCATTTTCAATGGGAAATCAGGGTATAATGGTTTTGTTGAAATGTATGTAACAGGCAGAAGGAGGCGTGGCAGACCCCACAAAGTATATATATTCTTGATCAGGGCGACGAGCTGAGTCGATTTGGCCTTGTCCGTCTGTCTGTCTGTCCGTCTGTCCGTATATTTGAACGCGTCGATTTCCGAAGATATAAGAGCTAGAGACTTGAATTTTTTTTTAAATGACCGTATATACAGCGCGGACGTCGAGTTTGCTTTTAAAATTCGATAAATCATCCCGTTATGTTTTTATTGAGTAAAAACATTCAAGTTCAAGTCAGATGCCACTTTAGCTAATTGTGAATGACTTTTCATTTTTTTAAATTTCTCAAATATTCAATATAATATGTAGATCATATGCTGAAAGTTTCATTAAGTTCCGTTCAGTCAAAAATTAATCAAAAACAAGCAAGAACGTCGCAGTCGGGCGTTACCGACTGCGGAATACTCATTCACATCCCATCAACAATTTAGTAGTTAAGTTTCGCTCTAATACAGTAGAATATACAGGTTTTTCCGATTTGCCACGCCCCTACTGGGCGTAGACACCTCATTTTTGGTCAGTTTTTAGAACGAGATAACGGCACCCTAACTGCAAAGTTGGAATGCTTACCCTCAAAAAATGTGAAAATTACAGGGTATTTTTCGATATGCAACGCCCCTAAAGAGGCGTAAACATTATTTTTAGGGAATCGATAGAGGAGGCTACCAGTAACTCAACTATCAAAATTTGAAGCTTCTAGCTATTATACTTTAGGAGATATACATTTTTGCGGTTTGCCACGCCCCCTGTGGGCGGACATATATCCGACAAAACTTTTTGGTCTTGGGTGATCAGTCCGAGTATATATACAAAATTTGAGGTCTCTGGCATCAATAGTGTCCAAAATATAGGAGAATTTAAAAAATCACAATATCTTCAGGTCCGATTTGCCACGCCCTCAATGGGCGTAGACTTATAGAATTTTTAGACTTTATAGAATCATACCTATAGCTGTCGTGTAAAATTTCAGCATTCTAGGTTTACAACTTTAGGAGATATACACGAGTATGTGTTCCAAATTTCAAGTCTCTAGCTTCAATAGCGCCGAAATAGATTGCGTTCATACGGACAGACGGACGGACGGATAGACGGACAGACGGACGGACAGCAAGACGGACATTGCACAAAACCAATATACTGATTCACTTTCGTGAATGAGTATAAAAATTAACATCAGTTGCATCAATTTTCCCGATTCACCCACTAGGGGCGTGGCAAATCGGAAAATGCATTTTCCGATGTACCAGAAAACATGTTAGTTAAAGAGCTAGAAAGCTGAAATTTGGAATATAGATCCGCATCGACCACCCAAGATCACGAGCTATGGCGGATATATCTCTGCCCATTGGGGGCGTGGCAAATCGGATAAAACTGTATCTCCTAAAGTTGTAAACCTAGAATGCTGAAATTTTGCACGTCAGCTAATGCTATGATTCTTTAAAGTCTGAAGACAAAATTATAAGCCTGGCCCATTAGGGGCGTGGCAAATCGGACCTGAAGATATAGTGATTTTTTATATTCTGCTATATTTTGGACACTATTGATGCCAGAGACTTCAAATTTTGTATATATACTCGGGTTAATCACCCAAGACCAAAAAGTTTTGTCGGATATATGTCCGCCCACAGGGGGCGTGGCAAACAGCAAAAGTTTATATCTCCTAAAGTATAAAACCTACTAGCTTTAAATTTAGATAGTTGAGTTGCTGGTAGCCTCCTCTATCGATGCCTCAAAAAATAATTTTTACGCCTCTTTAGGGGCGTGGCATATCGAAAAATACCCTGTAATTTTCATATTTTTTGAGCGTAAGAATTCAAAATTTGCATTTAGGTTACCGATTTCTCGTTCTAAGAACTCGCTACAAATGAGGAGCCTACGCCCAGTAGGGGCGTGGCAAATCGGAAAAACCTGTATATTCTATAGTATTAGAGCGAAACTTAACTACTAAATTGTTGATGGGATGTGAATGAGTATTCCGCAGTCGGTAACGCCCGACTGCAACGTTCTTACTTGTTTTTAATTGTTTCAAAATATTATTATATTTTCATAAATAAGTTTTGTACTTAATTTATATTTTTAAATACACCGAAATTGAAATTTTAACCATACTAAATGTGCGTTTTTAATAGTTTGGTTATTCTAGCAGATTCTTAGAATCACATCAGCAGCTAGTTTGGTTTAGTTTTGCTAGATGGCGCTGCAGCAGTAAATCTATTTCAGTTTTGCCACTGTAGCTCGCGTAAGTGAGGTGGCGTAGTGAGTAGCTGCGTGACGCTCGATCGAGAAGTCGGAGGTTCGAGTCCCGAGCGGTGCGAGTTATATTAATTTTTTCAATTGTTTCAAAATATTTTTATATTTTATTAAATGAGTTTTGTACTTCATTTATATATCTAAATACATCGAAATTGAAATTTCAGCCATACTAAATGGGCATTTTTATTAGTTGAATTCAGGGTAGTATCTAGTCGAGCACTGTCGACTAGAGTTTTCTTACTTGTTTCTGTATGTGTTTGTGTGTGTGTATGTGTGTGTGTGTGTGTTTTTTTTTTTTTTTTTTTTTTTTTTTATATTCATTTATTGACAAAATTAACAAATTGCAAGTTGCGTGGTGGCTAGGATAGCGCGCGGTGCTTGCGGGACGGCCGTAAAGCATTGCTTCGCAAGCACTATGCGCTACCTTAGCCTGGGACAGCTCGTCTTCTCAGTCGCTCGACTCTGCGGAGCTCCATCATCACCGTGGCCGCGAAGGTGCTTGTTAGTTCCCAAGCTTCCTCCGATTCCAGCATGGCGTTGACTAAGTTGTCCGCTCTGATGGAGCGTCCCACTGCCTCTTCCAGATGACGCCTCTCCTCCAGGAACCGTCCACATTCGAAAAGAATGTGGTTGGCGTCTTCCACATGCCCTCGCTCGCACCAGGGGCACTCGTCAGATTCCTCGTAGCCAAAGCGCTTCAAATAGCTCCGAAAGCATCCATGACCCGAGAGGATCTGCGTAAGGTAGAAGTTAACCTCGCCATGTTTGCGGTTAACCCATGGTTCAAGCTCCGGGATGAGCTTGTGCGTCCACCGCCCTTTAGCTGAGCTATTCCACCTTCTTTGCCATCGTGCGATGCTGTTCGCCCTGACAGCGTTGAGTCGCGTAGGCCCGTGCGAATTCCGCTCCGCGGCTTCGGCGACCAAATACTCCAGTGGCACCATACCGGCTATGACGAGCGCCGCGTCATCGGAGATAGTCCTGAAAGCGCAGCTGACTCTGATTGCGCTCAGCCTGTAGATCGCGCAAATGCCTCGGCTGTAGCTCGGCGTTGCCATCGCTCTTGCCCATATTGGCGCAGCATAAAGGATGACAGACCTAATGACGCTCATTAAGAGGAGACGTCGTTGCTGTTTAGGTCCCCGCGTGTTAAGCATGATTCTCGAGAGAGCTCTACAAGAATCAGCTGCCTTTTTATGCACATATTCTAAGTGCTCGCGGAAAGTTAATCTTGTGTCTATCATGACACCAAGATATCTTATCGCCCTCTGTGACGCAATGGTGACGCTGCCGAACTTTATATTGGCAGTTTCCACTCTTTTGCGACTGCTGACCAGTACAACTTCGGTCTTGTGTGCCGCAAGCTCGAGCCCAGCTCCTGTCAACCAGCTTCGTATGCGATTGATACTTTCGCTGCACATATCCTCTGTATCTTTGAGCTCCTTTCCTATGGCTACGACAGCTACATCATCAGCAAAGCCAATGGTGTGCGCGCCTGCTGGTAGTTCCAAGCGCAGTACGCCGTCGTACATGATGTTCCATAGGAGAGGCCCCAGCACTGAGCCTTGGGGTACTCCAGCTGACACTGTATGAGTTTGGGGACCCTCACTCGTATTGTATACCAGTGTTCTTCCTCTGAAGTAGCTCTTTATTATCTCTCTTAGATATTTAGGGATATTATATTGTGACAGCGCATTCAGTATCATATCCCAACTAGCTGTGTTGAAGGCATTCCTTACATCCAGGGTCGCAATGATGCAGTATTCCTTCGTCCCGTGCCTCCATCTGGTGCCTTGAATGGCGGAAGTGGCCAGACCGACAACTTTGTTAAGCGCGTCCGTTGTTGACCGGGCCTTCCGGAATCCAAATTGGTTTGGTGACAGGCCTCCGGCGCTTGCAATCGCAGTCTCCAGCCTAGAGCAGATCAGTTTCTCAAACACCTTTCCCATGGTGTCTAAGAGACAGATCGGTCTGTACGAAGATGGCTCATCTGGTGGTTTGCCAGCCTTGGGTAGCAATACCAGATTCTGGGCTTTCCATTTTGCCGGGAACGTCTCTTGGATCAGGCATTCGTTAAATAATTCGGTGAACGTACTTGGGTGCAAGGCGAGGGCTAGCTTTAGCGCACGATTTGGGATCCCGTCCGGCCCTGGAGCTGTGTTGGTTCTAAGACCTCGGAGAACTACTGATATTTCTTCCTCTGTAACTAAAACAATTTCAGTGCTCGTTGAGCCCTGATCAGCAGACTCGGACTCAGGGGCGTGAATGGAGCTTAAACTTTCTGGAAAGAGTGTTTCCACAATCGATTTAAGCTCCAGACGATCCGTAGGCTGCACCTGTCTACCTGCGTATAGTCTTTTAACTACTATCTTATATGCCCTGCCCCAAGGGTCATATTCGGCTGAGTCGCACAACTGTAAAAAACATTCTCTTTTGCTTGCCCGAATGGCCTTCTTCAGCTGTCTTCTAGCTGCCTGGTAAGCTAACTGTTTCTCAAAAAACGTTGACCTACCGCGAGCCCGTTGGTAGCTTCTTCTCACCTGGATGCATTTGCGACGAATGTCACCTATTTGCGTATTCCACCAATACGTAGGCTCATGTTATCGCGTGAACTGCTTGCGGCGTAACATGCTGCTATTGCAGGCACTCTGTATTTGGGCTACCGTTTGGCATGCTCTGGCCTCAGCATTACCAATTGTACCCAGAGACTGAATGGCCTCTGAAAAGACCGCGGGATCGAAAGTATCTAGCCGATACGACTCCCTCCACAATGTTGACGCCCTGGCAGGTGGCTCACCTATTGTGAACAGAAGTGCCGTATGATCGCTGCCTGTATAGCTATCGCAATGGCTCCATGTTGCTCCCCGAAAGAGGGATGAAGTGACAAAAGTAATGTCGATAACAGACCCGTATCCCGCCCGACTGAAGGTGTACTCATGGCCAGTGTTGAGCAGTGCAACATCTAGTGTCGCGAAGATCTCCAGTAGGATACGACCTCTGGCATTTGTTGTGGGGCTACCCCATTCTAGCGCCCAGGAGTTAAAATCTCCAGTTATAATGGCCTTCCGACCCCTAGCATCCTCGGCAAGCTCGTCGAGCACCGTCGTGAATTCACTGAGCTGCATGCTGGGGGCCAGATAGCAACTGTAGAGCCATAAGCTACCATATCGGCCACGTACGAACCCATTGAATGACTTAACATTCGAAAGTACGTTCGTTGAGTTGCCGCATACCCACAACGCAGCTTTGCCATTAACGTCTGTTGACATTGTCCTAGGGCAGCTGGTTCTACAGTGGTGAGGCTCACTGAGAAAAGCTACATCTATACATTTTTCCCTAATGGTCTGCTCTAGAAGATCTTGGGCAGCAACACAATGATTTAAGTTAAGCTGCAAAAACCTTAGCATTTCATTTTACGAGCAGCTTCACGGTAAGATGGGCACTTGAAGCTGCCTGCTGAATGGTCCGTCTGCTTTTCACCTTTCCGGATGCAGAGGCTACATTTTGGTGGCTTGGTGCATGCTTTGGCACTGTGACCCATCTCTCCACACCTGAACTAGGCGCCCTTTAAGTCACAGTCGCTGCCGCAGTTAGCTGCCATATGACCGTAATCGAGGCACTTGAAACAGCGTTTAGGCTGCTCCACGGCTCGTATACGGCAAACTACCCATCCTATTCTAATTTTGGACAGCTCGAGCAGAGTTTTAGCTTTCCCAATTGGAAGAGCAACCGTAGCTCTTTGCTGTCCACCAAAAGCTGGCCGAAGCGATTTGATAGCCTCAATGGGGAGTGAGCTATCCTTCAACTCCACCCTAATTGCCTCCAAGATCTCCTCTTTGGTCGCTAACTCATCTAGATCGCGAATCTCAACTTGGGCCGATTCGGTAAGTGTTTTAACTACCGCTCGGTCTCCCAAGGCCTTGCCTACAGCTTCGTGCAGAGCCTCAGCGCTATGCTCCGGCTTCCTACTCAGTTGCAATAAGAGGTCCCCCTTAGCTGTCTTCCTAATGCCTTGAACGTCGCTGCTCAGATGCTTCCAATTTGGGTCACTTTTAACTACACGGAGCATGTCCGCATAGCTGCAACCCCCTACGCCTGAAATCGCAATCGCGTCAGTCCTGGGACGTTTTTGCATAGGCTTTCGCCCTTTAACGACTGTCCAGCTGCTCTGGTTTGTCTGTCGAGCGGCCTGGTTTGAAGTTTCAGCTGCAGCCCGTAGAGCCATTGGTTCTTTTGGGTTCGCTGCACTTCTATTGGGCCTCGGCTTTTTTGAGGGAGTTTTCCTCTGTTCGGAGGCAACTTCCCTCGACCGCTTGGGAGTATTGCTACCTACTGTAGCACTAATGCTCGCTGCCTTAACATTTTCGCCTACTTTTTTGAGTGGCGTGGTCTGCACCTCACAGTTTTTAACCGAACGGTTGCAGAACGCTTCGGCCGTCTTGTGAAGGCTGACCAGCCTAGCCAGCTCCTCTCTCATTAAGGCATTTATATGCCGCTGACCCCCAAATAAGGCAGACAAACCCTCTAGTGTAGCTCCTATTTGAGCTTTGGCTGAGTGCCAGGCACCCAAGTCACTGGAGCCTGATTAGAAGTCGACGGCTGCGCCAACGCCCTCTGTTGTTGCTGCGGCGATCGCTGCAACGAGGAACGACGCGCAAAGGCTTGCAGCTCGTCCTCCATGATGGCATCCATTTCTGCTCCGACTACCACGGCGTGAAGACTGTAGTGGGCAATGGCTACTAAAATAATCTGAGTTTACAACCCGCAGTAACTTAAACTCAACTTGACTACAGTGAGAGCCCGAAAGTATGCACTACTTTTAATAACTGCTACTTCACTCCAGCAGCTAGGTTGCTGTCTTTGCTAAGGCTTAGCAACTCACCAACGTTAGTGAGCAGCTGATTGCCCGATGCAATTTCCAGCACTACTAACAGCTGTTAGAGTGAATGCACCTGATTTATATTATTGCGCAAGTGTGACGCCTAAAGTACCAAAATTTACGCGCCCACAAAAGACAAGGAAAGGAGAGAAGCCCTGACGCCAAAACAACGACGCTATCGCCCCCCCTCTCTTGCACCACCGAATTATACCGCTTGGGAATTCCACGAACCGCCGCGCAGTAAGTCTCTGGTAGTTTTTTTTTGAGGTCGCTGGGTACGCCGCGCCCACAGCAAACACATTGACTTCAGTTCTTTCCACTTTCACAGGGGAAAACACAGTTCAAGCTATTGTCTACGATGGATCACGATGACATCGACCGCACTCCGTGAAAACGCAACTCGAACTCCTGTGTGTGTGTGTGTGTGTGTGTGTGTGTGTGTGTGTCTGTGTTTTTTTTTTTTTATATTCATTTATTGACAAAATAAAAAAATTGCAAGTTGTGTGGTGGCTAGGATAGCGCGCGGTGCTTGCGGGACGGCCGTAAAGCATTGCTTCGCAAGCACTATGCGCTACCTTAGCCTGGGACAGCTCGTCTTCTCAGTCGCTCGACTCTGCGGAGCTCCATCATCACTGTGGCCGCGAAGGTGCTTGTTAGTTCCCAAGCTTCCTCCGATTCCAGCATGGCGTTGACTAAGTTGTCCGCTCTGATGGAGCGGCCCACTGCCTCTTCCAGACGACGCCTCTCCTCCAGGAACCGTCCACATTCGAAAAGAATGTGGTTGGCGTCTTCCACATGCCCTCGCTCGCACCAGGGGCACTCGTCAGATTCCTCGTAGCCAAAGCGCTTCAAATAGCTCCGAAAGCATCCATGACCCGAGAGGATCTGCGTAAGGTAGAAGTTAACCTCGCCATGTTTGCGGTTAACCCATGGTTCAAGCTCCGGGATGAGCTTGTGCGTCCACCGCCCTTTAGCTGAGCTATTCCACCTTCTTTGCCATCGTGCGATGCTGTTCGCCCTGACAGCGTTGAGTCGCGTAGGCCCCTGCGAATTCCGCTCCACGGCTTCGGCGACCAAATACTCCAGTGGCACCATACCGGCTATGACGAGCGCCGCGTCATCGGAGATAGTCCTGAAAGCGCAGCTGACTCTGATTGCGCTCAGCCTGTAGATCGCGCAAATGCCTCGGCTGTAGCTCGGCGTTGCCATCGCTCTTGCCCATATTGGCGCAGCATAACACATGACAGACCCAATGACGCATGACAATGACGCATGACAGACCCAATGACGCTCATTAAGAGGAGACGTCGTTGCTGTTTAGGTCCCCGCGTGTTAAGCATGATTCTCGAGAGAGCTCTACAAGAATCAGCTGCCTTTTTATGCACATATTCTAAGTGCTCGCGGAAAGTTAATCTTGTGTCTATCATGACACCAAGATATCTTATCGCCCTCTGTGACGCAATGGTGACGCTGCCGATCTTTATATTGGCAGTTTCCACTCTTTTGCGACTGCTGACCAGTACAACTTCGGTCTTGTGTGCCGCTAGCTCGAGCCCAGCTCCTGTCAACCAGCTTCGTATGCGATTGATACTTTCGTTGCACATATCCTCTGTATCTTTGAGCTCCTTTCCTATGGCTACGACAGCTACATCATCAGCAAAGCCAATGGTGTGCGCGCCTGCTGGTAGTTCCAAGCGCAGTACGCCGTCGTACATGATGTTCCATAGGAGAGGCCCCAGCACTGAGCCTTGGGGTACTCCAGCTGACACTGTATGAGTTTGGGGACCCTCACTCCTGTTGTATACCAGTGTTCTTCCTCTGAAGTAGCTCTTTATTATCTCTCTTAGATATTTAGGGATATTATATTGTGACAGCGCATTCAGTATCATATCCCAACTAGCTGTGTTGAAGGCATTCCTTACATCCAGGGTCGCAATGATGCAGTATTCCTTCGTTCCGTGCCTCCATCTGGTGCCTTGAATGGCGGAAGTGGCCAGACCGACAACTTTGTTAAGCGCGTCCGTTGTTGACCGGGCCTTCCGGAATCCAAATTGGTTTGGTGACAGGCCTCCGGCGCTTGCAATCGCAGTCTCCAGCCTAGAGCAGATCAGTTTCTCAAACACCTTTCCCATGGTGTCTAAGAGACAGATCGGTCTGTACGAAGATGGCTCATCTGGTGGTTTGCCAGCCTTGGGTAGCAATACCAGATTCTGGGCTTTCCATTTTGCCGGGAACGTCTCTTGGATCAGGCATTCGTTAAATAATTCGGTGAACGTACTTGGGTGCAAGGCGAGGGCTAGCTTTAGCGCACGATTTGGGATCCCGTCCGGCCCTGGAGCTGTGTTGGTTCTAAGACCTCGGAGAACTACTGATATTTCTTCCTCTGTAACTAAAACAATTTCAGTGCTCGTTGAGCCCTGATCAGCAGACTCGGACTCAGGGGCGTGAATGGAGCTTAAACTTTCTGGAAAGAGTGTTTCCACAATCGATTTAAGCTCCAGACGATCCGTAGGCTGCACCTGTCTACCTGCGTATAGTCTTTTAACTACTATCTTATATGCCCTGCCCCAAGGGTCATATTCGGCTGAGTCGCGCAACTGTAAAAAACATTCTCTTTTGCTTGCCCGAATGGCCTTCTTCAGCTGTCTTCTAGCTGCCTGGTAAGCTAACTGTTTCTCAAAAAACGTTGACCTACCGCGAGCCCGTTGGTAGCTTCTTCTCGCCTGGATGCATTTGCGACGAATGTCACCTATTTGCGTATTCCATCAATACGTAGGCTCATGTTGTCGCGTGAACTGCTTGCGGCGTAACATGCTGCTATTGCAGGCACTCTGTATTTGGGCTACCAGTTGGCATGCTCTGGCCTCAGCATTACCAATTGTACCCAGAGACTGAATAGCCTCTGAAAAGACCGCGGGATCAAAAGTATCTAGCCGATACGACTCCCTCCACAATGTTGACGCCCTGGCAGGTGGCTCACCTATTGTGAACAGAAGTGCCGTATGATCGCTGCCTGTATAGCTATCGCAATGGCTCCATGTTGCTCCCCGAAAGAGGGATGAAGTGACAAAAGTAATATCGATAACAGACCCGTATCCCGCCCGACTGAAGGTGTACTCATGGCCAGTGTTGAGCAGTGCAACATCTAGTGTCGCGAAGATCTCCAGTAGGATACGACCTCTGGCATTTGTTGTGGGGCTACCCCATTCTAGCGCCCAGGAGTTAAAATCTCCAGCTATAATGGCCTTCCGACCCCTAGCATCCTCGGCAAGCTCGTCGAGCACCGTCGTGAATTCACTGAGCTGCATGCTGGGGGCCAGATAGCAACTGTAGAGCCATAAGCTACCATATCGGCCACGTACGAACCCATTGAATGACGTAACATTCGAAAGTACGTTCGTTGAGTTGTCGCATACCCACAACGCAGCTTTGCCATTAACGTCTGTTGATCATGTCCTAGGGCAGCTGGTTCTACAGTGGTGAGGCTCACTGAGAAAAGCTACATCTATACATTTTTCCCTAATGGTCTGCTCTAGAAGATCTTGGGCAGCAACACAATGATTTAAGTTAAGCTGCAAAAACCTTAGCATTTCATTTTACGAGCAGCTTCACGGTAAGATGGGCACTTGAAGCTGCCTGCTGAATGGTCCGTCTGCTTTTCACCTTTCCGGATGCAGAGGCTACATTTTGGTGGCTTGGTGCATGCTTTGGCACTGTGACCCATCTCTCCACACCTGAACTAGGCGCCCTTTAAGTCACAGTCGCTGCCGCAGTTAGCTGCCATATGACCGTAATCGAGGCACTTGAAACAGCGTTTAGGCTGCTCCACGGCTCGTATACGGCAAACTACCCATCCTATTCTAATTTTGGACAGCTCGAGCAGAGTTTTAGCTTTCCCAATTGGTAGAGCAACCGTAGCTCTTTGCTGTCCACCAAAAGTTGGCCGAAGCGATTTGATAGCCTCAATGGGGAGTGAGCTATCCTTCAACTCCACCCTAATTGCCTCCAAGATCTCCTCTTTGGTCGCTAACTCATCTAGATCGCGAATCTCAACTTGGGCCGATTCGGTAAGTGTTTTAACTACCGCTCGGTCTCCCAAGGCCTTGCCTACAGCTTCGTGCAGAGCCTCAGCGCTATGCTCCGGCTTCCTACTCAGTTGCAATAAGAGGTCCCCCTTAGCTGTCTTCCTAATGCCTTGAACGTCGCTGCTCAGATGCTTCCAATTTGGGTCGCTTTTAACTACACGGAGCATGTCCGCATAGCTGCAACCCCCTACGCCTGAAATCGCAATCGCGTCAGTCCTGGGACGTTTTTGCATAGGCTTTCGCCCTTTAACGACTGTCCAGCTGCTCTGGTTTGTCTGTCGAGCGGCCTGGTTTGAAGTTTCAGCTGCAGCCCGTAGAGCCATTGGTTCTTTTGGGTTCGCTGCACTTCTATTGGGCCTCGGCTTTTTTGAGGGAGTTTTCCTCTGTTCGGAGGCAACTTCCCTCGACAGCTTGGGAGTATTGCTACCTACTGTAGCACTAATGCTCGCTGCCTTAACATTTTCGCCTACTTTTTTGAGTTGCGTGGTCTGCACCTCACAGTTTTTAACCGAACGGTTGCAGAACGCTTCGGCCGTCTTGTGAAGGCTGACCAGCCTAACCAGCTCCTCTCTCATTAAGGCATTTATATGCCGCTGACCCCCAAATAAGGCAGACAAACCCTCTAGTGTAGCTCCTATTTGAGCTAACGCTTCTTTTAGTGACTTGGGTGCCTGGCACTCAGCCACTGGAGCCTGATTAGAAGTCGACGGCTGCGCCAACGCCCTCTGTTGTTGCTGCGGCGATCGACGCAACGAGGAACGACGCGCAAAAGCTTGCAGCTCGTCCTCCATCATGGCATCCATTTCTGCTCCGACTACCACGGCGTGAAGCCTGTAGTGGGCAATGGCTACTAATATAATCTGAGTTTACAACCCGCAGTAACTTAAACTCAACTTGACTACAGTGAGAGCCCGAAAGTATGCACTACTTTTAATAACTGCAACTTCACTCCAGCAGCTAGGTTGCTGTCTTTGCTAAGGCTTAGCAACTCACCAACGTTAGTGAGCAGCTGATTGCCCGATGCAATTTCCAGCACTACTAACAGCTGTTAGAGTGAATGCACCTGATTTATATTATTGCGCAAGTGTGACGCCTAAAGTACCAAAATTTACGCGCCCACAAAAGACAAGGAAAGGAGAGAAGCCCTGACGCCAAAACAACGACGCTATCGCCCCCCCTCTCTTGCACCGCCGAATTATACCGCTTGGGAATTCCACGAACCGCCGCGCAGTAAGTCTCTGGTAGTTTTTTTTTGAGGTCGCTGGGTACGCCGCGCCCACAACAAACACGTTGACTTCAGTTCTTTCCACTTTCACAGGGGAAAACACAGTTCAAGCTATTGTCTACGATGGATCACGATGACATCGGCCGCACTCCGTGAAAACGCAACTCAACTCTATGCGTTTGTGTGTGTATGCGTGTGTGTGTGTCTTGTGTAAGCTGAAAGAAGCGAAAAATTATTGAAATAGCTATTACTCCAAAGGTTCAGGGGATCTCGTAGTCAAGCAGTCTCGACTACAGCTTTCTTACTTGTTCTATACATACTCGGGCTGATCACCCAAGACCAAAAAGCTTTGTCGGATATATGTCCGCCCACCGGGGGCGTAGCAAACCGCAAAAGTTGATATCTTCTAATGTATAATAGCTAGAAGCTTCAAATTTATAAAGTTAAGTTAACAGTAACCTCCTCCATCGAGGCCCCAAAAATAATGTTTACGCCTTTTTAGGGAATAGAATATCGAAAAATACCCTTTAATTTTCACATTTTTTGAGGATAAGCATTCAAACTTTGTAGTTAGGGTACCGTTATCACGTTCTAAGAACTGACCAAAAATGACGTGTCTACGCCCAGTAGGGGCGTGGCAAATCGGGAAAAACTGCATTTCTGAATGAGTATTCCGCAGTCGGTAACGCCCGACTGCAACGTTCTTACTTGTTTGTTGTGTGGGTGTATGATAATATCTTGTGCATGTAATACAATTACGTATTTCTTTAGACAGTTTCTGAGTCCAATTATCCAATATTTCCTTTGAATATAGTTTCTCATTACATTAATACCTCCGTGCATAGTGATAGTGTGGGCATCTTTAATTATTAAGTTAACTAAATGCATTTGTCATGAATAATTGGATGTTTTACGTCAAATCCAATACTAGCTTTCTCTAATCTTCCTCCTACTCGAAGTATTCCTTTTTCATTTAAAAATGGATTCAAGCTAATTATTTTACTCTTATTTTGTAATTATTTTTTCCCCAACAACTTTCCTATTTCTGCTCTAAGCTGACATGCTTGTTGTTGTTTAATAATTAATATTCTAGCGTTTTTATACCCTGAACCCATTGGTTCAGGGTATAAAAATTTCCAATGGGAAATCAGGGTATAATGGTTTTGTTAAAAGTATGTAACAGGCTTCTGCCTGTGGCAGGCGTGGCAGACCCCACAAAGTATATATATTCTTGATCAGGGCGACGAGCTAAGTCGATTTGGCCCTGTCCGTCTGTCTGTCTGTCTGTCCGTCCGTCCGTCCGTCCGTATGTATGAACGCGTCGATTTCAGAAGATATAAGAGCTAGAGACTTGAAATTTTTTTTCCTAGGTCCGTGTATATCACGCGCATATCAAGTTTTTCTTTATATATCGATAACTACTCCCGATATTTTATTATCGATCAAAAACCTTATCGAAAGCTAGTTATTTAATTATATCTCCTACACCTTTAGAGCTAGAGCTTGCAAATTTTAAATGTAGACTTATATGTATTTTATATAATTTCGATTTTTGTTGTAATTTACCCCCCACCCCTATATCCACCCCCTCACCATCACCTTTGTACAAGGCGTATTTCAAGTACTAGAGACATGTGCTATGGAATGTACATACATTTTCACCATATAATTACGCCCTGAAACTTTCATTAAGATTGTACGTATAGAAATTAAATTATTCAACAAATAAATTCTTATAATGTTACTACACTACAGCGCAGCCCAAGCGCAGTTAGCAGAGCGCATTCTAATACGTGTGTGTGTATGTATGTGTGTCGAAAAGAAGTGCAGACTGATTAGAATATCAGATTAGAGGGTTCAGGGTATCTCCTAGTCGAGCAGTCTCGACTAGAGTCTTCTTACTTGTTTATTTCTGCTACTTATATATTTTTGTGGCTTTTATATCGTTTTTTTTTTTTTTTTATACCCCTGAACCCATTTTCAATGGGAAATCCTGGTATAATGGTTTTGTTGAAATGTATGTAACAAGCAGAAGGAGGCGTGGCAGACCCCACAAAGTATATATATTCTTGATCAGGGCGACGAGCTGAATTGATTTGGCCCTGTCCGTCTGTCTGTCCGTCTGTCCGTCTGTCCGTATGTATGAACGCGTCGATTTCAGAAGATATAAGAGCTAGAGACTTCAAATTTTTTTTAAAATGTCCGTAATTACAGCGCGCATATCAAGTTTATCATTAAAAATCGATAACTCATCCCGATCTTTTTTATCGATAAAAAACCTTATCGAAAACCAGTTATAAAATTATATCTTCTACACCTTTATTGCTAGAGTCTCCAAATTTTTAATGTATGCTTATATGCAATTTATACAATTTCGGTTTTTGTTAAAATTTACCCCCCCCCCTTAAATTCACCCCCTCACCCTCACTTTTGTAAAAAGCGTATTTCAAATACTAGAGACTTGTGCTTTGGCAATTACATGCAATTACGAGCATATGAAAAGTTTCATGAAGATCGTACGTCCACAAAAAAAGTTATTAAGCAATTAAGTTATCATAGTAAGCGCTCACTGCCGCCCATGCGTGTTTTTGCTTGTGTGTGTATATGTATGTAATTGTTTGTGTATGTGTGTGTGTATATGTGTGTGTGTATGTATGTGTGTGTATGTATGCCTGTGTGTGCGTGCGTACGTGTGTGTGTGTGTGTGTGTGTGTGTGCGTGTTTCTTGTGTAAGCTGAAAGACGCGAAAAATTTTTGAAATAGCTATTACTCCAAGGGTTCAGGGCATCTCGTAGTCGAGTAGTCTCGACTAGAGCTTTCTTACTTGTTGGTTATGATTTTAATAAATCCGATAATAAATGCTACTACTTTTTGTAATTTTTCATACAAGAATATCGTTTGATCAATTCAACTACAGTGCTTATCATAATTATAGCCCAGCCAGCAACTTAAACTTTTAGCCAGTTTTAGCAACATATTTAAGGGTTTTCAAAAATAAATTTTACAGCACTTTGTAGACTGGAGCATGTTTAGTAGATTTTATTGAAATTTTTGTTCAATTTATGGAAAACTAAGAAATAACCGTTAATTTTTGCTCCGTGCTAGCATTTTTGCTTGCATTTTTGTGTATCATAATTATAGCCCACTGTCGACTTTTGGCTTTACGGACATTGTAATTAAGTAAATTTAGATAGTTTTTAAGAGATGCCGCTTGGAAAACAATTATCTTATTATGAAAAGGGCCGTATTTACTCACTTTTCGAGTCAGGTGAGTCTATTTCGAGTATTTTACGAATTTTGAGAAAAAGTCAAAGTGCAATTAAAATTTTTTTGAATAACCCCTAAAAATAAGGATCAAGAAGACGTACTGGGTGAAAACCGTTACTAATTGCGCACGATAAACGCAAAATTATTAAGAAAGCCAGCTCAACCGCAATCGCACATGTGGCCGAATCTATGTCAGCCATGACTGTTTAGCGAGTACTTAAGAGCTCAGGAATCATAAATCGGTCTAAACTGACCAAAGCATCCATGTTGCTAAATCGCCACAGGGTTGCTCGACTTGATTTTGCCGAAAGACATACTGCGACCGATCTGACATACGCACGTTTGAATCATCGTCTTTTGGCTTACAGTATATTTATAAATTTTTACCCTAACAGGTCATATTTTCTGATGGAAAGAAGTTTAACCTGGATAGTCCTGATGGGTTTGATACTTATTAGCATGATTTGAGGAAGGATTCTATGATTTTTTTTAAGGACAGGCTTTGAAGGTGGCTCCGCCATGATTTGGGGTACATTTTGTTCATTTGGTACCTTGGAATTGAAGTTTGTAACGAACGGAATGAACAGTGAAGAGTATATTCAGGCTCTGGATAGTAGTCTTAATCCATATTTAAGGGAATTACGTGAAAAGCCAATGGTTTTCCAACAGGATAATGCCACATCCATGTGAGCAGTCGTACAACGGAGTGTTTGGAGGAATTTCATGTTGATGTCCTTGACTGGCCAGAATGTTTTTCAGATCTCGCCCCGATAGAAAATGTCTGGGGTAAACTTGTAAGACGGGTGTATGCCAAAAACCGCCAATTGGAACAGTTGGATAACTTAAAACGCAAATTCTAAATGAATGACAAAGTTTCGAAAAGGACCTTTTTTTAAATTTAGTGGTTTTAATGAGGAAGAGAATTTTTGAGTTAACTAAGGCAAATGGGGGCCGGACTAAGTATTAACATTAGTTTTTCCATCAATCCGCAACGAATTCGGATTTTTTTTTTTTTTACCAAAATATAAATATGGGCTATAATTTTGATACAGCAAATGGTGATGTTTTTCTTTGTTTTTTACTTCTTTTTAAGAAATCGTTATTAAATCGTTAATTTTAAGTGAAAAAATGTTTTGCCATTGAAATACTGGACTACTCATTTTTGAAGATTTTGAGGAAATATGCCATTTGGGAAAAATTTTCAGCCTATTCGTTTAAGTGGATTAAAAGTGGGCTATAATTATATATTTTTAACAACTTAGAATCATGGCATCATTTCTTCAACCACCGCAAGCTGTATCTGTGAAGTTTTATAATATTATTTATGTTTTACCTGACGCTTGAAATTGAGTTAAGCATCACAGTATTGATCTGACGAAAAATGTTACCCACTTGAGCATTGGCAAAGAAAACAATGCAAAAGTGGCCAAGTTCCTAAATTTCTTATATCCTATCAAACCCTTAGAACACGCTTCTCAACTCAAAACTCTGTAGCGTCTTGAGTAGTTTCCTACTGAATTGGGTGGATGTTCTTATATTGGGGTTCAATACTATCAATGTTCTCCAAAAATATTTATGCATGAAAAGGAATCGACATTTTTTACTATTTGAAAATTTGTCGGCAACACATAAATTCTTGTACTACACGCTATCAAAAGAGTTGCATACATTTTTTAATCGTTTCGTTTCATTTACATAGAATCAAAAAGTTCGATATTGTTGTTCACAATAGGTTGTTCTGAATTAAATATAAATCATATCCTAGTTTAGTTAGTTCCATATTATTACCGCTTGGTTCGTTCATTGAAAATTGAATTACTAAACTATTTGGTTTTAATTTAACTACAATGAAGAACACTTCATTCTTCATACGTATTATCCATACAAAATACGAAAATTTCTTCAATAAAAAATAAAAGCGGAAATAAAGCAAATTATTCTTTAAAAAATCCAGAATTCCCGCTGTCCGCTGTTTTGGAATTTTTCCAGCAATCGGCTTTTCAAAAAAGCCAGATTTGACGGGAAGAAAGCTGATTTGGCAACACTGATGTGTACAGACAGAAGCGCGCCCTTTCCCACATTCTTAGAATTTCGATTGATTTCTGGATTTTCTTTCCGTTACTGTAGTGTTTTCAGATGACGCTCTGTTAAGCTAGGTACACACGATGCAAACAATTTGCAGCAAGTTGATTGCTGCAATTAAATTTGCACGTTTGAACACGAGTGCAAACATTTTGCTGCAAACAAAAAATTTGCAATAACTGTTTGCGGCAACTTTTTTTGCTTGTCGTCTGAACACAGAATTTTGCCGTTAACTTGGTTGCGTCAGTTGTTTGCTTTCAGCCGCAATATTGCAGCAAGCAAAGCAAAATATGGGATCGCGAGAAAACGATTGAATTAATTGAATTGTACGAGAATTTTTGAGTTTTATGGGATGTTTCGTCAGCAGACTTTATAAATAAGTATAACAAGTAAGAAGACTCTAGTCGAGACTGCTCGACTACGAGATACCCTGAACCCTCTAATTTGATATACTAATCACTCTGCACTTCTTTTCGGCATACATACATACACACGCACTTATTAGAACGCGCTCTGCTAACTGCGCAGTAAGCAGCGACTGCGCTTGGGCTGCGCCGTAGTGTGGGCAACATTATAAGAATTTATTTGTTGAATAATTTAATTTCTAGACGTACAATCTTAATGAAACTTTTAGAGCGTAATCATATGGGAAAATGTATGTACATTCTAAAGCACGTATCTCTAGTACTTGAAATACGCCTTTTACAAAGGTGATGGTGAGGGGGTGGATATAGGGGTGGGGGGTAAAATACAAAAAAAATCGAAATTATAAAAAATACATATAAGTCTACATTTAAAATTTGCAAGCTCTAGCTTCAAAAGTGTAGGAGATATAATTAAATAACTAGCTTTCGATAAGGTTTTTAATCGATAATAAAATATCGGGAGTAATTATCGATATATAAAGAAAAACTTGATATGCGCGTGATATACACGGACCTAGGAAAAAAAATTTCAAGTCTCTAGCTCTTATATCTTCTGAGATCGACGAGTTCATACATACGGACGGACGGACGGACGGACGGACGGACAGACAGACGGACAGGGCCAAATCGACTCAGCTCGTCGCCCAGATCAAGAATTTATATTCTTTGTGGGGTCTGCCACGCCTCCATCTGCCTGTTACATACTTTTAACAAAACCAGGGTCTGTCTGTCTGTCCGTCTGTCCGTATGTTTGAACGCGTCGATTTCCGAAGATATAAGAGCTAGAGACTTTTTTTTTTTTTTTTTTTAAATGACCGTATATACAGCGCGGACGTCGAGTTTGCTTTTAAAATTCGATAAATCATCCCGTTATGTTTTTATCGAGTAAAAACATTCAAGTTCAAATCAGATGCCACTATAGGTAATTGTGAATGATTTTTCTTTTTTTTAAATTTCTCAAATATTCAATATAATATGTAGATCATATGCTGAAAGTTTCATTAAATTCCGTTCAGTCAAAAATTAATAAAAAATAATCAAGTATTTGGCCAATTAACAAACGCACGTGCAGCAGCTACAACAGCATCGTATGCGTGTGCACACATACATTCAAACTTCTTCTAGAAACATTCGTTGAATCACATCAGCTGTTAGTTTCGTTTAGTTTTGGTAGATGGCGCAGCAGCAATGAATCTATTTGAGTTTTCCCAGCGCCACTAGCAGGAGTGGGTTGGCTTAGTGTGTTAGCTGCATGACGCTCGATCGAGAAGTCGCGATTCGAATCCCGGTCGGTGCAACTGATGTTAACTTTTTTAATTGTTTCAAAATATTTTTATATATTCATAAATGAGTTTTCTATTTAATTTATATTTTTAAATACACCGAAATTGAAATTCTAACTATACTTTATGTGCGTTTTTAATAGTTTGGTTATTCTAGCAGATTCTTAGAATCACATCAACAGTTAGTTTCGTTTAGTTTTGGTAGATGGCGCTGCAGCAGTGAATCTATTTGAGTTTTGCCAGCGCCACTAGCAGGAGTGGGTTGGCCTAGTGTGTTAGCTACATGACGCTCGATCGAGAAGTCGCGGTTTGAATCCCGGTCGGTGCAAACGATGTTAACTTTTTTAATTGTTTCAAAATATTTTTATATTTTATTAAATGAGTTTGGTATTTTATTTATATTTTTAAATACATCGAAATTGAAATTTCAGCCATACTAAATGGGCATTTTTATTTGTTGGGTTCAGGGTAGTATCTAGTCGAGAACTCTCGACTAGAGTTTTCTTACTTGTTTTTTTTTGGCAGACTTTGATCTTCTCATTTTTTTTTTTTATACCCTGAACCCATTTTCAATGGGAAATCAGGGTATAATGGTTTTGTTGAAATGTATGTAACAGGCAGAAGGAGGCGTGGCAGACCCCACAAAGTATATATATTCTTGATCAGGGTGACGAGCTGAGTTGATTTGGCCCTGTCCGTCTGTCTGTCCGTCTGTCCGTCTGTCCGTATGTATGAACGCGTCGATTTCAGAAGATATAAGAGCTAGAGACTTCAAATTTTGTTTAAAATGTCCGTAATTACAACGCGCATATCAAGTTTATCATTAAAAATCGATAACTCATCCCGATCTTTTTTTATCGATAAAAAACCTTATCGAAAACCAGTTATAAAATTATATCTTCTACACCTTTATTGCTAGAGTCTCCAAATTTTTAATGTATGCTTATATGCAATTTATACAATTTTGGGTTTTGTTAAAATTTACTCCCCACCTTTAAATTCACCCCCTCACCATCACTTTTGTAAAAAGCGTATTTCAAATACTAGTGACTTGTGCTTTGGCATATACATGCATATTCATGTTATAATCATAATCTGAAAGTTTCTCGAAGATCGTACGTCCACAAAAAAAGTTATAAAGCAATTAAGTTCTCATAGTAAGCGCTCACTGCCGCCCATGCGTGTTTATGCTTGTGTGTGTATATGTATGTAAATGTTTGTGTATGTGTTTGTGTATGTGTTTGTGTGTGTATGCGTGTGTATGTGTGTGTATGTGTGTCTGTATGCGTGTGTGTGTATGTGTTTTTTTTTTTTTTTTATACCCTGAACCCATTGAAAATGGGAAATCAGGGTATAATGATTTTGTTAAAAGTATGTAACAGGCAGAAGGAGGCGTGGCAGACCCCACAAAGTATATATATTCTTGATCAGGGCGACGAGCTAAGTCGACTTGGCCCTGTCCGTCTGTCTGTCTGTCCGTCCGTCCGTCCGTCCGTCCGTCCGTCCGTCCGTCCGTCCGTCCGTCCGTCCGTCCGTCCGTCCGTATGTATGAACGCGTCGATTTCAGAAGATATAAGAGCTAGAGGCTTGAAATTTTTTTTCCTAGGTCCGTGTATATCACGCGCATATCAAGTTTTTCTTTAAATATCGATAACTACCCCCGATATTTTATTATCGATCAAAAACCTTATCGAATGCTAGTTATTTAATTATATCTCCTACACCTTTAGAGCTAGAGCTTCCAAATTTTAAATGTAGACTTATATATATTTTATATAATTTAGATTTTTGTTGTAATTTTCCCCCCACCCTTATATCCACCCCCTCACCCTCACCTTTGTAAGAGACGTATTTCAAGTACTAGAGACTTGTGCTTTGGAATGTACATACATTTGAACATTATGATTATGTTCTCAAAGTTTCATTAAGATTGTACGTCTAGAAATTAAATTATTCAACAAAGAAATTCTTATAATGTTGCCCACACTACAGCGCAGCCCAAGCGCAGTCGCTGCTTACTGCGCAGTTAGCAGAGCGCGTTCTAATACGTGCGTGTGTATGTATGTGTGCCGAAAAGAAGTGCAGAGTGAATATCAGATTAGAGGGTTTAGGGTATCTCCTAGTCGAGCAGTCTCGACTAGAGTCCTCTTACTTGTTTTTATATATATTCATTTATTGACAAAATTAAACAAATTGCAAGTTGCGTGGTGGCTAGGATAGCGCGCGGTGCTTGCGGGACGGCCGTAAAGCATTGCTTCGCAAGCACTATGCGCTACCTTAGCCTGGGACAGCTCGTCTTCTCAGTCGCTCGACTCTGCGGAGCTCCATCATCACTGTGGCCGCGAAGGTGCTTGTTAGTTCCCAAGCTTCCTCCGATTCCAGCATGGCGTTGACTAAGTTGTCCGCTCTGATGGAGCGGCCCACTGCCTCTTCCAGACGACGCCTCTCCTCCAGGAACCGCCCACATTCGAAAAGAACGTGGTTGACGTCTTCGACATGCCCTCGCTCGCACCAGGGGCACTCGTCAGATTCCTCGTGGCCAAAGGGTGTGTGTATGTGTGTATGTGTGTCTGTATGCGTGTGTGTGTATGTGTGTCTGTATGCGTGTGTGTGTATGTATGCCTGTGTGGGCGTACGTGCGTGTGTGTGTGCGTGTTTCTTGTGTAAGCTGAAAGACGCGAAAAATTATTGAAATATCTATTGCTCCAAGGGCTCAGGGGATCTCGTAGTCGAGCAGTCTCGACTAGAGCTTTCTTACTTGTTTTTATACCCTGAACCCATTTTCAATGGGAAATCAGGGTATAATGGTTTTGTTGAAATGTATGTAACAGGGAGAAGGAGGCGTGGCAGACCCCACAAAGTATATATATTCTTGATCAGGGCGACGAGCTGAGTTGATTTGGCCCTGTCCGTCTGTCTGTCCGTCTGTCCGTCCGTCCGTCTGTCCGTATGTATGAACGCGTCGATTTCAGAAGATATAAGAGCTAGAGACTTCAAACTTTTTTAAAATGTCCGTAATTACAGCGCGCATATCAAGTTTATCATTAAAAATCGATAACTCATCTCGATCTTTTTTTATCGATAAAAAACCTTATCGAAACCCAGTTATAAAATTATATCTTCTACACCTTTATTGCTAGAGTCTCCAAATTTTTAATGTATGTTTATATGCAATTTATACAATTTCGGTTTTTGTTAAAATTTACCCCCCCACCTCTAAATTCACCCCCTCACCCTCACTTTTGTAAAAGCGTATTTCAAATACTAGAGACTTGTGCTTTGGCAATTACATGCATATTCATGTTATAATCATATTCTGAAAGTTTCATGAAGATCGTACGTCCATTTATTAAACAATTAACTTCTCATAGTAAGCGCACACTGCAGCCCATGCGTGTTTATGCGTGGTTGCTTGTGTGTGTATGTGTGTGTGTATGTGTGTGTGTGTATGCGTTTGTGTATGTATGCGTGTGTGTGTGTAAGTGTGTCTGTATGCGTGTGTGTGTATATATGCCTGTGTGTGCGTACGTGCGTGTGTGTGTGTGTGTGTGCGTATTACTTGTGTAAGCTGAAAGTTGCGAAAAATTATTGAAATATCTATTGCTCCAAGGGTTCAGGGGATCTCGTAGTCGAGCAGTCTCAAAATTTTAAATGTATATTTAAATGCATTTTGTACAATTTCGGTTTTTGTTAAAACTTACCCCCACCCCTATATCCATCACCTCACCCACATATTTGTAAAAGGCGTATTTCAAATAATGGTGACTTGTGCTTTGGCAGATGCATGCATATCCATATTATAATCATAATCTGAATCGTCCATCGACAAGAAAAGTTATTAAACAATTAGTAATCCACCTCTGCAGCCAATGCGTGTGTATGCATGCGTGCGTATGGCTGTGTGTGTGCGTGTGTGTGTGTGCATATGCGAATAATTATTGAAATAGCTGTTGCTCGAACGGTTCAGGGGATCTCGTAGTCGAGTAGTCTCGACTAGAGCTTTCTTACTTGTTTTCTTATTAATCTCACATATATTTTCATTTGTATGCTCAGTCAATTGGTCAAATATCCAGTTTGACAGTACGATTGTGTTGCGGCCGCTGTCAATCCATACGTCCAATAGCGTTGCATGACAAAACCTAAGCTGATCTATTCTGTTAAAGTAGCGCAAAAGCCGCAAAACGCCGCAAACAGGATTATTACGCTCTTTCTTAACAAATTGCACTGAATTTCTATCTTTTTGGACAATACAAAATAATATAAATACAGTAGAATCCGGTTATAGCGACATTCAAGGGACCGACGATTTTACGTCGCCATAGCCGGAGGACGCTTTAACCAGAAGGAACAAAAAAATATTGTTGTCATTTTTTTTACGGTTGTCATGTTCGTAAAAGGGTTTAACAAAAAAAAATTTAATTTTGTAATCAAAACAATAAATATTTATATTTATATGTCGCAGATTCATTATCGTCCGGTTCCACATTTATTTTCCCAGCAGCGCGAGTTATAGTTCTCACTATCGATGGTTTTTCATATATCTTTGGATATACAAGCACAATAAAAACTGTAAATCACTTTAACAAAATTGTCTTTGGATATTTATATATGTTGAGTGATAGTTCAATAAAAACACTTAATATCTTTGGATATTATAATTTTTCTTTATTGATAATAAGAACTTCTTTTCTGTTTGGAATGAATCTTAAGACTACTTGTAAAGTTTTTTCTTGGCATATGCAAATGCCTGTTATATACATGTATACATGTATGTATTTGTTGCTTACATTTATTGTTGCTAGCTGAGCATTTTCAACGTTTATATACATGTATGTATTTGTTGCTTACATTTATTGTTGCTAGCTGATCATTTTTAACGTTTATATACATGTATGTATGTATTTGTTGCTAACATTTATTGTTGCTAGCTGAACATTTTCAACGGAAGCGGTGGCGAGCATCCTCAATGGAAGCGGCGGCGAGCATTTTCAACGGAAGCGGCGGCGAGCATCTTCAATGGAAGCGGCGGCGACACTTACGTTGAAAATGCTTTGGTGATTTGGTTGCATAACGCGCGTGCCTTGCGTTTTCTCGGATCTGACATGACGCGACCTTTCTACTTCGAGTTTTCAACATCAATAATCGTCACTTTTCTCTTCTTCTTCAATAAACTCAAGTGGATACATACCAAGCTCAATACTAATACGTCTTACTAGATGTTATAGTCATCTCACTCTGTCGCATTGTCAGGCCGACACTACGCAGAACAGATGATCTGTTGGGCTCGCGAATATTACATGGTTTGTGAGACAGATACACATAAAGGAAAAGGGATGGAGTCCTATAACGGTAAAACAACAATTTGGTTCTTCATTCTCTTTACTTCGCTTACTAGAGATGATACATATGTAGATCAGTGATGGTACGAGAATTAATTGAATAACGAAATATCGGAAATGCAAATTAATAAAGAAAATAAAAATATCGATACGACACGGCCATCCTGACCATCACACGTCCTCGTGTGTTACAAAACTTTGTTAATTGTTAATAATTAACAACCTTTCAGCATCCATCAGACAGAAGATTCCTAAGTTAGCATCATATCCAGTACATTCAACCTGACGGATTCTACCACAGTGATAGCCACCAGACATCTCACAAGTCAACACATTAACTCGTGTACCTGCCAGCACTGGCAACCCTACACTATGGCGCTACCGGAGCTAAATGTATGGATCGTCACATTGAAGTCCATCAATGTTATTACAATTCATCTATGACGTCTCTTTCAACGTCCCAGTTGGAATCCACCAACTATCTCATGACGTCTCTTTCAACGTCCCAGTTGGAATCCACCAACTATCTTATGACGTCACTTTCAACGTCTTCACTTTCATTCTCACTGTATACGTCCAACGCTCTAGGAATCTCTTCTTCTGGCATACGTATCAAGGCTTCATGCGAATACTTATAGATTCGCTTGTTTACTAAGAATTTCAAGGTATATCTCCATCTCTGTCACCAGTAATGGACCTCTAAATCTTTGATCTGATCCCGTTTTCTCATTCCTAAGCAAGACATAATCGCCAATTTTGAATTTGTTAAGTTTAGATTTATTCTTGTCGAACCGTTTCTTATCATGGATCGCATTCTTGACCATGTTTTCTGTGGCCATTTTTCTTACAGATTTAACATCGACTTTATTATTTCTTCTTCTTTTCCAATAGGTAATTCTAAGGGACTAGATTTGGTAATGCGATTTATTGTACAATTTATGGCTAGTTGTATTTTGCCTAGGGCATCTTGCCAAGATCGTTGACTACTCTCGATTGCGGTAAGCATTTGTTTTAACAAGCTCATAACGCGTTCTACCTGACCATTGGCACGACTAGCGCCCGTTGCTATCAGGTGTAAATTTATTTTTTGTTTCGAACAAAAATCACAAAAGCCTGACCCAGTAAAAGATCTACCCTGGTCGGCAATGATACGTGTTGGCACGCCAAATATTGATATTGCCAACTTTACAGCATCTATACAACTTTCACTGTTAATATTTACAGTGTGATACAAGTAAACAAACTTTGTGAACGCATCTATTTGTACTATAATATATATTCCTTTTGATCCTTTTTACCGCTCAATTTACCCGTGATATCAATATGGACTGTATGCCATGGGATATCTATCTCTGGTATAGGGTGAAGTTCAATTGGCAACTTTCCTGATGGAGCTTTGGTCAATTTGCAAGTAATACACTTATCTACAAACTTTCGTACGTATTTGGCCATATGCTCGAACCAGTAAAACTCGTACATCTTATCTAGAGTTTCTTTTCCAACCAAGGTATACGATTGCTTCGTGAACATGATTCACTACGGACCACCTAAAAGATCTAGGAACGACTGGAAGACACCTAGTTTTAACGTTTCTTTGAATTTTACGGAAAAGTACTTTTGAACGTATTTCATAAGTTTTTGATACACTCTCTTCTAATTCATTATTTTGAATTTTTTTAATTAATGCCGTTTCTGAGTCTTTCTGTTGTTCCGCTATAAGTCAGTTATTGCAACTAACAAAACATGTTTGTTTTCTAAACTTGTATAAGATTGAGTCATTACTTCATTTGCAACCGGATTACGTGAAAGGAAATCAACATGAGCCATTTTGACACCCGGTCTATACTGAATATCGAAATCAAAAGACTGCATGTATGCCCACCATCTATGGATGCTTCTGAAAACTCGCTTAAAATTTCTAACAAGTGTGTCTTATCTGAACCACACAACTCTGTATCAATATCGGCCCAGCTGTCACGACTTTTCGAAGCAGATAGAGTGTATACAGTTTTTGTCTTATATAATTCTAACGTATTGGTTGTTACCTTAATACCAAAGTTCTGGGTTAGAATTTCTCGGCCAATTATTATGTCGTAATTAATATAGCTATTAAGAACAACGTGAAAAGGAACCTCAAGAGAGTATTCATTAATAATAACATTTGACAAAATTTGTAAAGTGCTGGTTATTGCACTACCTCCGATTCCCTTTAAAGCGACAACCTTATTGATTCGTGTGCCAGAAAGCCGCTGAGTGAGCACTCAGATCCGGAATCGAAAAAGAATGAGTACGACTTCCCAGATGATACCAGATTACCAATTGGATCGGTCAGTTGACACAAGTTTACCCTTTTCTCGCCTGCTTTATTTGAATGAGTTGACTCCGGTCGTCCAGTACAAGCCGATGCAATATGTCCAGGAGTCCCACACTTGTAGCATATAACGACTTTAGTCTTCACATCCGATGAATGGCCATAATTTGAATTGGATCCTTGTAGAGGTTTGGCGTTGTTCTTCCTTGATCGACATTCCGCAAATTTGTGGCCCAGTTTTCCACAGAAGTGACATATTACGGGTGTATGCAATCGCTGTCTCTTACAGGTTGAGTTTTCCTCAGCTGAACGATCTCTCTTTTTAAGAAAATCAAAAAAAACTTAGCTCGTTTTGTAATTCGTTGCGTGTGTTAACATTGGCCGTATAAACAGTGCATTGTAGTCTGCTATCGACATGAGTAGCATGCGCCAGCACGACCGACATGGCAATTTGTTCATGTGTTAGTGATTTACCATGAGCTTTGTTATTAGTCGGCTTGCCTTCATTTGGTTTTCCACTTAAAACATTGAAAACTGTAGCCGCTGGAGTCTCGTTTCCTTCAAACTGTTGTGAGAACAATTCCTTGAAGTCGCCCCATGTCATTCCATGAAAACAGATTTGTGACAGCCAGCTTGAAGCGTCACCTTCAACTGCTTTACTGAGCGCAATAAGTAAGGCACTACCATCCAAGGCATTCTCTATTAGGCTGCATTAGCATCAGTGGAATCGGGTTTAATATTTGGCAATATAACTGTATTTAGTTTGCCCGACGTTGATTTTGCTTCTTTTAACGCATTTGTAGCTTCCATGAAATATCGATGTTGAATTTCCAGCAGTGTACCAAAACGGTCTTCCCCTGTTGATTGGTGTGGAGGAGATCCCACTTCTGATGTCGTAGATTCATTATCGTCCGGTTCCACATTTATTTTCCCAGCAGCGCGTGCCTTGTTTTTCTCGGATCTGACATGACGCGTTTTTTCTTCTTCTTCAATACACTCAAGTGGATACATACCAAGCTCAATACTAATACGTCTTGCTAGATGTTATAGTCATCTCACTCTGTCGCATTGTCAGGCCGAGACTACGCAGAACAGATGATCTGTTGGGCTCGCGAATATTACATGGTTTGTGAGACAGATACACATAAAGGAAAAGGGATGGAGTCCTATAACGGTAAAACAACAATTTGGTTATCTTTCATTCTCTTTAATTCGCTTACTAGAGATGATACATATGTAGATCAGTGATGGTACGAGAATTAATTGAATAACGAAATATCGGAAATGCAAATTAATAAAGAAAATAAAAATATTGATACGACATACATATATATATATATTATATATTATTTCAATAACATGGTATCGAAACTTTTGTGAGAAGTCGGCATTGCAGCTTGTTTCTTTCTATCTCTCTCTCTCTCTCTCTCTCTTTGTCTTAGCAGCATTTGTGTCGCTGCTACGTACACACTGATCACTGATAAATAAAAACATATGTATATACATTTCTAACAGCGTCTTTTAATGCTTACATTTATTGTCAATATTTCGCATTTTTTTCGGCACGTCGTAATATCCGGTGAATGACTCAAAAATATGAAAAGCTTATCGAAAACCACTTCTAAAATTATATCTCCTACACCTTTAACGCTACAGTCTCCAAATTTTAAATGTATATTTATATGAATTTTATACAATTTCGGTTTTTGTTAAAATTCTTCATTCAACGTCTTTTCAAACCCAACTGCATCTTTAAATGGAGTTGACATCCTGTTGCTATTGTGTAACACCGCTCAATCACGCTTCTCATGCAACTTTACATATATACATAGTAATTCCAAAGTCTCTAAGTCTAATCTAAATGAGATAAAACAAGTAAGAAGACTCTAGTCGAGACTGCTCGACTAGGAGATACCCTGAACCCTCAAATCTGATATTCTAATCACTCTGCACTTCTTTTCGGCACACACATACACACGCACATATTAGAACGCGCTCTGCTAACTGCGCAGTAAGCAGCGACTCGGGAATAGTTATCGATATATAGAGAAAAACTTGATATGCGCGTGATATACACAGACCTAGGAAAAAATTTCAAGTCTCTAGCTCTTATATCTTCTGAGATCGACGCGTTCATACATACGGACGGATGTACCGACACACAGGCAGACAGGTCCAAATCGACTCAGCTTGTCGCCCTGATCAAGAATATATATACTTTATGGGGTCTGCCACGCCTCCTTCTGCCTGTTACATACTTTTAACAAAACCATTATACCCTGATTTCCCATTTTCAATGGGTTCAGGGTATAAAAATACGATAAACTTTTTACTGGTACGATAAACTTCACTGGTCCGTAATTTTTTGAAAAAAAAAGTTGGTGAGGATCACTCGGATACGCTTCACCATAAGAAGCAGAGGCGGGCATTTGAATGATGTTATATTCCACACTTAATGGCATATATGCGCCTTTCAAAAATAATTTTGTCAATACCTCAAACACAGCTTGTTTTATTCTATTTCAACATCTACCCGCCTTTATTGAAAATCCTTCTATTTTTAAAAGAGATATTTTACATACTAGACTTGTGCTTTGGCACATGCACGCATTTCAATGTTATATGATATAAAAGTTTCATTAAGGTAGTCCATCCATAAGAAAAGTTATCAAACAATTAAGTTCTCATAGTAAGCCACCACTGCAGTCCATGCGTGTTTATGTGTGCATGCCTATGTGTATCTGTGTGTGTTTCTTGTATAAGATTATTGAAATATAAATTCTTCGAAGGGCTCAGGGGATTTCGTAGTCGAGCAGTCTCGACTAGAGCCTTCTTACGTGTTATACCCTGAACCCATTGAAAATGGGAAATCAAGGTATAATGGTTTTGTGAAAAAGTATGTTACGGACAGAAGGAATCATCGCAGACCCTATAAAGTATATATTCTTAATCAGCACGACGAACTGAGTCGATATAGTCCTGTCCGTCTGTCCGTCCGTATGAGTGCGTCGATCACAAAAGTTATAAGAGCTAGAGAGCTGAAATTTGGCATACGTACTCGTGTGTACCATACGCAGTACAAGTTTATCATATTTTTTTCGATAACACATCCGATAACTTTTTTATCGAGAATAATCGAAAAATTTATTTCGTTTTATTAGCCTAATTTGAACTCTTTTAGACCTACAGACTTCAGATCTACTGTGTTTATACAGTTGATCGAAACGAAGTTTTTGTAATTTACAGATTTTGAATACCACGCCCCCTTCTCCCAAAATTTGTAAAAACGCATTTCAAGTACTAGAGAGTGCTTTGGAATGTACACACATTTGAACCATATGATCGCGGTCTGAAAGTTTCAGAAAGATTGTACGTCTACAAAAGAAACTATTCAATAATGAAATTCTCATAATATTGCCCACACTGCAGCGCAGCCCAAGCGCTGTCGCTGCTAACTTCGCAGTCAGCAGAGCGCGTGAATATACGAGCGTGTGGATGCGTGTCTATGCATGTATGCATAAAAGAAGTGCAGAATGAGTAGAATATCAGCTTAGAGGGTTCAAGGTATCTCCTAGTCGAGCAGTCTCGACTAGAGTCTTCTTACTTGTTAAATATTAAAATATTTTATCTTTACAGAGCCTGTTACTGAGGTTATCGGCGGCCCCGAGTTACACATTAATAAAGGGTCTACCATCAATTTAACTTGCATTGTTAGATTTGCACCTGAACCACCGCCCACCGTCATCTGGTCCCACAACCGTCAGGTAAGTGTTAAAATATTTATATTCATAATTAATTTGTATACCCTGAACCCATTTTCAATCTGAAATCAGAGAATAATGGTTTCGTGAAAAGTTTGTAACAGGCAGAAGGAATCATGGCAGACCCCTAAACTATATATATTCTTGACCAGGACGGCGAGCTGAGTCGATATAGCCCTGTCCGTCTGTTCGTCCATCCATATGAAACCCTTCGATTTCAGAAGATACCAGAGTTAGAGAGCTGAAATTTTTTATGCATACACGTGTATACAATACGCCGTAAAAGCTTATCATATTTTTCGATAACTAATCCGATATTATTATACTCATTCACGAAACTGAAATGAGTATATTGGATTTGTGCAATGTCCGTTTTGCTGTCCGTCCGTTTGTCCGTATGAACGCAGTCTATTTCGGCGGTATTGAAGCAAGAGACTGAAATTTGGAACACATACTCGTGTATATCTCCGATTTATAAAGTGTTAAAATTTTCCCGATCCGCCCACTAGGGGCGTGGGAAATCGAACCTGAAGATATAGTGATATATACGCGGGTTGACCACCCAAGTCGAACGAACTATGTTAGATATATGTCCGCCTATAGGGGGCGTGGCAAACTGCAAAATCTTATAGCTTCTAAACTATAATTGCTAGAAGCTTCAAACTTGGATAGTTGAGTTACTGGTAGCCTCCCCAAATATAATTTTTACGCCTCTTTAGGGGCGTGGCATATCAAAAATACCCTGTAATTTTCACATTTTTTGAGCGTAAGAATTAATATTTAGGTTACCGGTTCGTTCTAGAAACTGGCCAAAAATGATGATTCTACGGCCACTAGGGGCGTGGCAGTCGGCATTTATAGTGCCCGAATATAAATAAGCTGACGATCTTGCTTGCCTCTTTAGTCGTCGCAAGGATTCCCACTGGATGTCCTTGCTGTTCCCACAATGTCCTGGGAGTCCTGATCTGCCACTCACGTTGACTTTCACTTTACTGTTTCACTTCGGCACTCTTGTCACTCTGATTTTCACTATTAATAATCACTTTTTAACCCCCATATGGAGCTGCCGGTGGCCTTTTTTAGCCCAGCCACAGGCCCTGCTTCGGGTGGTAGCGGGGCCTGTTCGGCTCTGGAGCGGGGCCTTTCTGCCGCTCGTGCCCATAAAAACGTGATCTGGATGACGCCACCTTCCCGACAAATCGCGTGGCAGCCTCCCATTGGCCGAAGTACCGTTGGTGCCCTACAAGTGAAAGTGTCCACTACTATCACCCGGCCCGAACGGCACCTCGGCTAACGGTCCTTGATGATCGACGTACGTGCGACGCGAACCCATTGCTGAATCTGTAGGAGCAAAAGAGGCCGACTATAGTCGGATCTTGACCCCTTTCCAGTCGCGAGGGTCACTCCTATAGTACTCGCGTCGCTGTGTGGAGCAACATGTATATGCACGTATATGCATATAATCGCACAGCAACTACGTACGTTCATATACATTAATACGTGCGTACCAATATTGCTCCTCGCATTCCCCTCTTTCTTCGGGAAAACACGAGACCAGCGTGTTTTATATGTCGCTGTGTGTTTTGTTGTTGGCTGTTTTATATGTCTCTGTCGCTTTGTTATCTTCGTGCGCTGGCGATCGCTGAGCAGCCGACGTAGGTCCTTGACCCTTGCCTACGCTCGCTTGCTCTCGCTTCGCTCTGTGTGTGAGTGCAGCAATTCTTTCGCCTGGAATGCGTGCGGTTCGTTAGAAAATGCATAATTTCGGCTGCGCGCGTTGTTGTTGCGCATGTACCGTATATGGGTGCTGCTTGCGCATGCACTGCTTGTTGTTGTATCTGTGCATTGTGCATTGCGCATACACTGGCAGCTAAGTTTTTCGGTGCAGTACTGCACCCTGCTTGCTGTCGTGCGCACGAAGTTCAAACAAATTGTTGTTGTGTACCAATATACCATAAATTTGCGGTGGCAACTGTGATTTTCCAGCCACAGATGCGTTTCGCTGACGAAATTATGAATTTTTGAGCAAAATTTTCTTTTTTTTCTTAAATGAGAAGTAATACAAGTGTATTCACTCCCTTTTTTTTTCGGAAAAAAACGAAACAGCTCTATGGCTCACCCGTGTCTCCTCTCTACGGCTTGAGATCCGCCACATGCGCCGTCCTGGTCCCCTTCTCTGCCTGAGCGAGGCTGCCTTTGATCTCGGCAGCGGGCCAACAAAATCGGCACACACTGTTGCCCATGGCTCCTCGGGCACCTGCGTCAGCATTTGCCCAGCAGATTGCAGCTGACTGGGCTTATATCGCTGACACACTTCGCAGCGCTGTATACGTCCGCACATCTCTCTACATACCCGGCCAGTAATACCGCGCTGCCACCCGAGCAATTGTTTTTCGGCTCCCAAGGTGGCCATCGGTGGCTGCGTCGTAATTCTCCTGCAGTACTTGCTTGCGCCGGTCCGCACAACTTCCTTGTAGCCACGGCCGGCTTGATGCGGGATGTGCCGGTGTACGTTTCCAGACTCTTTCATATAGTCTGGGAACTTATGTGGCGCCTTTTCTAGGTCCTGACGAAGCTGTCCCAGCTGGCATATCCTTGCTCTTAACCAAACAGCACGCCTCCTCGCCCAGTGGCTGTCGTGAGAGCGCATCTGCCACCACATTCTGCTTGCCCTTTCTGTAGTGAATCTCGAAATCGTACTGCTGCAGCTCTAGTGCCCATCTGGCAATCCTTCCCGTTGGGCTCTCTATAGAATTGAGCCACTTCAGAGCCATATGGTTAGTGACCACTATATATTTGTAGCTTTCTAGGTATGGCCTGAGCTTCCGTATGCCCCAGATTATAGCCAGACACTCTTTTTCAGAAGCTGAGTAGTTCTGGCTGGCATATGAAATGACGAGCTCTCCTTCCTCCAAGGTCTGCGTCAAGATTGCCCCAAGCCCATAATTGCTTACGTCCTTTTGCAAGCAAAACGGCTTCGAGAAATCAGGGCCAGCACCAGTGACTCCGTCAGTTTGGCCTTCACCGTCTCGAACGCCCTTTGCCGCTGCTCCGTCCACTCCCACTTCGTGCCCTTTTTGGGCAGTGCATTTTGAGGGTACATTGTGGCTGCAAAATCTGGCACGAAGCGGCGGTACCACGAAGCCACGCCCACGTATTGGCGTAACTCTAACGTTTGTGGGCGGCTTCATCTCAGCGATAGCGGCCACTTTCTCTGGGTCTGTGCAAATGCCATCCTCCGAGACTTTGTGACCCAGATACTTCAACTCCTTCTTGAAAAAATCGCGCTTGTCGATATTGATCTTCAAGTTGGCTGCCCGCAGTCGCCGGAACACCTCTCGCAGGTTGTCCAAATGCTCCTGTCGCTTTCGGCCAATGACGATGATGTCGTCCAGGTAGGCAAAGGCATGGCGCATCATTTCTGGGCCGATAACCTGGTCCAGCGCTCGCTGAAATGTTGCTGGCGCAGAATGGAGTCCAAACGGCATTACCTTCCATTGATAGAGCCCCTTTCCTAGTACCGTGAATGCCGTCAGTGGTCTTTCGGTCTTCTCCATAGGTATCTGCCAATACCCATCCTTCAAATCCAGGCTGCTGATGTAGCGCGCCTCTCGCAGCTGGCAAAGGGTATGCATCTTTAATGGATCTGCTGTTCAGCTGTCGAAAATCCACACATAGTCGCCACATCCTATTCTTCTTGCGAACCATGACAATCGGCGCGCTATGTGGGCTCTTCGAGGGCTCGATGCTGCCTTTGGCCAACAGCTCATCCACCTGCAGGTTGATCTCCGCCTGCATTTTTTGGATTTTTGGGGATGTAGCGCTGCTTTATGGGCCTGTTTTCCTGCTTCCTGATACGGTGCTCCGTGATCCTGGTGGTGCCTTTCACATGTTGGAACTTCTCCAGCTCATGCCTCAGAAAAGCGTCGAACTCTGGGTCCTTGTGCATTGGCTTTGGCTGTTCCAGGTTCGCCTCCACTGGCATCTCTGGATTCGCCTCCACGCTGGCCACAGCCACGGATAGCTTCTCATCTAGCTGTCCGCTCGACTGTGGGATTCTTGGCTCGATCCTCAGTGTCAAGCCACCGTACTCCAGTGTGGTCCCCATGCTGACCAAGAATTCCCAGCCCAGCACCAGATCGTCGATCACTCCTGGCAGAATTCGCGACGGAATCTGGATTTGCTGATTCTCCAGGCTGCGCCGCCGTGTGGCACGCACAAAGCCCACTCTTCTGAGCCTGTCAGCAAGCTTTTCGCTGATAAAGCTGCTTGTGGCTCCCGTATCGATCGTGGCTCTTTGTTGAGTGACTCCAATGGTCACGATCGCTGCCATCTAGCTGCCTTCGTCCTGAAGACGGCCCACTAGCGCCTGGGGGCTCCTGGCCGCTACTCCTGCTCACCCCTGGATGACGGGTGCTGCTGCTCGTTTCCCGACTGGAAACAGGCAAACGTTCTCACTCCAATGCGCCTGCACTGCCAGCGCCTTATTGCGGCATGCAAAGTGCGATGCGCTTCTTGGCCACACATTCGGCAAGCCCTGGCTGGATTTGTGATGTGCGTCCTTGGTTCTGATGCGCCTGTACCTCCATGCAGCGGTACTCCACATCGCCTCCAGCTTCGTCCATGGCCATCAATCGTGACCGGCCAGGCCGTGGCTGCTGCCGATACCTCTCGCGGTCCCTCTCCAGCTCTTCGAACTCGTCTGCTAGGTGCATCAATTCCACCAGATTATGAAGTTGATACGGCCGGGCACAGGCACGCAGATCGGGCAGGCTGTTGTTATAGATGAGCTTCATCTCGCGGTCTGCTCTATAGCGCAGAGGCCGCATGAGAGTCTGCATCTCCACCATTTAGACTTTGAAGCTCTCATCTACCATTTGTCTCCGGCGTTTGACGTCATCCTCCAGATTCTCCAGATAGCCTCTGAGCAAGAAGAACTCCTGGAAGCTGCGCACAAACGTCGCCCACGCCGTCTAGTGCCGATTGTTGGCCACGTACCATTTCAAGGCCATGCCTTTCAGCAGCTCTGGTATCGCCCTCGGGATCATGTCCAGATCCAGGCCATGTGTATCACCACTCCACCTGCTTCAGGAACTCCAAAGGCTTTGTGGTGCCATCAAAGTGGAAGCTCCACTCTCGCACTTGTTTGGCCACCTTTGGGTATTCTTGGGCTGTGCTGCCCAATCCTCGTAGACTTATTTCAAGTTGCGAGGTGGATGTGGCTCTCATCTCACCCTGTCGTGTATCCTGTAGCCGCGCCGCTGCGCTCGTGGAGGGCCCACACATCCGCGCCACATGCGCAAGCTCTTCCTCCAAATCGACGGCGGTCGTTGCCTCCCTCAGTGAGGCACGGCGTCCATGCAGTCGGCCCAGCTCGGCGATACTCACTGAGGAATGCTTCCTTCATTCCTCTCAATCCACTTAAACTGCCTGGCAAGCTCACTCCGAACTCGTCGCCATGACGCAGCACTTCCTCCTTTTCCAACTTTTACCCCGACGCTCGCACCATAGTCACTAATATCAACTAATTAAACTCTTATCGCAGGGCCCCACGTTGGTCGCCACTTATAACGAACCTTCGGTTTATCCCGAGTCTAAGCTGGGCTAGTTTCAGCTGACTGTGGATTCGTGCCAACAAATTTATTTGTTGAAGCGATATTAATTAGTCACTTGTGATTTAGTTTATAGCGTAAAGTATATTTTCTTGAATATAAGGTTGTAAATTTACACGTCACTTATTTTATGATTCTATGCTGGTTCGCATTAGCAAGGCACACCGGCTGGGAGAGTGTTGTGCTAAAACACGCTAGTTTCAGTGGAACGATTCGGAAAACGCCAGGATTTGGGTCTGTGAACTCCGGCGGTTCGCTCTTCTATACAGACCTCTCCTACTATTCCACTCGCTCACAGCAAAACACTAGCTTCGTTTCACTCACAACACTTCACTTTTTACGCACGGCTACGTGAACTTACTCAGATATGTAGGCCTCGCTTAAGCTGTCGGGCTGCACCAATGTCCTTGTTGGTGCCGCTGACGATCTTGCTTGCCTCTTTAGTCGTCGCAAGGATTCCCACTGGATGTCCTTGCTGTTCCCACGATGTCCTGGGAGTCCTGATCTGCCACTCGCGTTGACTTTCACTTCACTGTTTCACTTCGGCACTCTTGTCACTCTGACATTCACTCTTAATAATCACTTTTTAACCCCCGTATGGAGCTGCCGGTGGCCTTTTATAGCCCAGCCACAGGACCTGCTTCGGGTGGTAACGGGGCCTGTTCGGCTCTGGAGCGGGGCCTTTCTGCCGTTCGTGCCCATAAAAACGTGATCTGGGTGACGCCACCTTCCCGATAAATTGCGTGGCAGCCTCCCATTGGCCGAAGTACCGTTGGTGCCCTACAAGTGAAAGTGTCCACTACTATCACCCGGCCCGAACGGCACCTCGGCTAACGGTCCTTGATGATCGACGTACGTGCGACGCGAACCCATTGCTGAATCTGTAGGAGCGAAAGAGGCCGACTATAGTCGGATCTTGACCCCTTTCCAGTCGCGAGGGTCACTCCTATAGTACTCGCGTCGCTGTGTGGAGCAACATGTATATGCACGTATATGCATATAAACGCACAGCAACTACGTACGTTCATATACATTAATACGTGCGTACCAATATTTCTCCTCACAATTCTATGCGTGCAGACATATATATCCATATGTATGTATGTATATGCGTCTATGTATTTGAGGACTATTTAAAAATGTTGAGGATTGATCTCGAAAAACTCATCATCAAGTGAGCATTTGAGCTAACGGTAAACACAGTCGTCGGCTGATCGCGCATTTGTCTCTAGAATAAGAAACCGAATGTTCTGGATTATGAAATAGACGCAAACATAGAAGCATAAGGAGACATCCAGAACATTCGATATGCAGTAGAAGTAGGTATATAAGCGTGCTGTAAGTCGAGCCAAAGTTCATTCAGTAAGTTCATTGTGTAAGATCAATGTCAGTGTGTCGGCTCGGTTAGTTAAGTTCAAATTGTCGCGGTACGTGAAGAAGTGTACTTGTTACTGAATATTGTGTTAAATAAACTTTTTGCGTTGCGCCTACATATACCGTGTTTCATTTAAGAAAAACCTTCAACAGGTTATGGGCCCAGACAGTGCTAAACGTGTAATGTAGTGTGAAATCGAGTGCAAGTACAAAAGTGAATTAGTGGCAAATTTGTAACTAAATAAAGACAATGAAAATGGAGCCATTAAATATGAGAATTGAACGATTACGCGACAAAGACAATTGGCATTTGTGGTGTTTTATGATTCGTACGCTATTGGAAAAAGACGACGATGTTCTTGCCGTTTGTGAAGGTAGTTTGACGTGTCCGACACAGGAGTCTGCAACATACGAGAGAGACTCGAAAAGGTTCTTGAAAGCTGATAAGACTGCAAGGAAAATAATTATTCATTCTATCGAGAGAAGACCGATGGAATTGATTGTGAGCTGCAAAACAGCAAGAGAAATGTGGATAAAATTGAACTCAGTGTATGATATGAAATCAGAAGAAAATTTATCGGCTATTCAGAAACAGTTTTTTGATTTCAAATGGATTGAAAGTGAGAGTGTGGACTACAATATTTCAAAGTTAGAAGTTTTGTGGAGCAAGATGAAAAATCTTGGAAGTGCTGTGCCTGAAACAATGTTAATGTCGCGAATCCTGTCATCTTTGCCTCAAAAGTTTAACTATTTTCATAGTGCGTGGGATTCGGTCGAAGACAGCAAAAGAACATTGAACAATTTGACGACTCGTTTAATGACAGAAGAAATGCGGTCAAAAGAACAAGAAGTGGTACCTGAAGAGTCAACAGCGTTAGTCGCCGGCAACGGAAAAAATAAAAGAGAACATGAAAATAAGAAGAAAATTATGAAGTGCTATAACTGCGGCGTGATGGGACATCTGAAGAAGGACTGCTACAGGTGTTATATATGCAAGAAGAAAGGCCACAAGAGCAACACCTGTCACCAAAGGAGAAATGCAGGAAGTCAAGCGGAAAATAATCAAGGAGAATCGGGTGAATCATCGAGGAAAGGATTGATTGCGAGCAGGGACGGCAGAGAAGATGACGTGTGGGTGATCGACTCAGGAGCTTCTGATCACATGTCAAGGCGTCGAGATTGGTATTCTACTTATGAAGAATTTTTGGAGCCCCTGAGGATAGGCGTAGGTAACGGTAAATATATCACGGCGCACGGAAAAGGTAATATTGATATTGAAACTTATGTCAATAATAATAAAAGGGCGACGACAATGTTTAATGTTTTGTATGTTCCGGAAATAGTTTACAATTTATTTTCTATTATGTCAGCTGCAAAAAGGGTGTTGATTGTCTTATTAAAAATAAAGGAACACAGTGTTTGTTGAGACGTGATAATAAAATAATTGCAACGGGTTCTAGGTTCGGAAACTTATTAAAATTAGATGCGAATGTTTTGATGCCAAAATTGTGTAATTTAACAAGAAAAATAGAATCGAAAGAAAGTGATTCTTTACAAGTATGGCACGAGAGGTTTTGTCATCAAAACGTTCGACATGTTTGCGATTATTTGAAAAATAAGAATATTGATTTTCTAGAAAATGATTTCTTTTGTGAAGGATGTGCTTATGGGAAGCAGCATCGGCTAACATTTCACAAAAATATTGACCGTGCAACAAAGACACGAGAGATAATTCATACTGATGTTTGCGGTCCGATAGAGGTAGAGTCTATTGGTAAAAAGTTGTATTTTGTTAGCTTTAAAGATGATTATTCAAGTTATCGGGAAGTTTATTTTATACGTCATAAGTCAGAAGTATTTGAAAAACTCCAAATTTTTATTCAGGCAATTCAGAATCAATTTCATGAAAACATTAAAGAAATTCACAGCGATGGGGGTAGAGAATATATTAATAAAGAAGTTAAATTGTTCTTTAATAAGAAGGGAATAAAACATATTGTTAATGCTCCTTATACACCTGAACAGAATGGAGTTGCGGAACGTGAGAATAGAACTATTATTGAAGCTGCACGATCAATGTTGCATTCTAATTCTGAGTTACCATTATTTCTATGGGCAGAAGCAGTAAACACTGCAGTTTATGTAATTAACCGCACAGGTCCAACAAAACATGGGAATAAAACTCCATATGAGTTGTGGTTCAAGAAAGAGCCAGATATCGGAAATCTTAAAATTTTCGGGACTGAATGTTTTGTACATGTACCAAAAGAAAAAAGGAGAAAATTAGATAAAAAGTCTATTAAAGGATTTATAGTAGGATACGTTGAAAATTGCAAAGGATATCGTGTATATGTTCCAAATATGAGAGATGTAATTATAAGTAGAGATGTATGTTTTAAACCAGAAAACTTTACAGCTCAGTTTAAAAAACCTGAAATTTTAGTTGACAATTCTGAAAGTGAGACTAATGAAAGTGAATACGAAAATAATAAAATTGAAGATGAACATAATAATAGTGAAATGGGTCGGCGATTGCGAGATAGATCACAGATTCGTATGCCAGATTTTTATGGTTGCCCTGTTACATTTATTACACAAAGCTTGCCTTTAAATTATAATGAAGCGTTAAAGTCTGATGAAAATGTATCTGCACAAAATAATTGTAATGCACCTTACCGCGAAGCAGTAGGAAATTTAATGTTTTTACAAGTTGTTTCAAGGCCAGATATAAGTTTTCTGTTAATGTAGTTTCCCGAGAGCTAGAAAACCCGAAGCAGCATCACTGGACGTTAGTTAAGAGAATATTTCGTTATTTGAAAGGAACGATGGATTTGGGAATTTTATACAGTAAAATTAATAATATTTTTGAGACATATAGTGATGCTGATTATGCAGGTGATAAGAAAACTCGGAAATCTACATCTGGAATTTTGTGTAAATATGCGAATGCTGCAATAACGTGGCAAAGTAAAAAACAACAATGTGTAGCTTTATCAACAACAGAAGCCGAATATGTAAGTGCAGCTCTAGCAAGTAAGGAAATGATATGGCTAAAGAAATTGTTTTTTGATTGTAACATTAATTTAAGTAACTACATCTTGTTTATAGATAATATAAGTGCGATTAAGCTAATCAAAAATCCTGAATTTCATCAACGAAGCAAACATATAGATGTTAAATATCATTTTGTACGCGATTTATTTGAGAAAGATGAGATAGATGTAAGGTATGTAAAGAGTGAAGAGCAGATCGCTGACATTTTTACTAAAGCTTTGCCAAAGCCCAGATTTTTGTATCTAAGAGAGAAATTGGGAATGAAGAATAAGGGACAAATTTGTTATAGAGATGTTGAGTTTTAGGGAGGGTGTTGAGGATTGATCTCGAAAAACTCATCATCAAGTGAGCATTTGAGCTAACGGTAAACACAGTCGTCGGCTGATCGCGCATTTGTCTCTAGAATAAGAAACCGAATGTTCTGGATTATGAAATAGACGCAAACATAGAAGCATAAGGAGACATCCAGAACATTCGATATGCAGTAGAAGTAGGTATATAAGCGTGCTGTAAGTCGAGCCAAAGTTCATTCAGTAAGTTCATTGTGTAAGATCAATGTCAGTGTGTCGGCTCGGTTAGTTAAGTTCAAATTGTCGCGGTACGTGAAGAAGTGTACTTGTTACTGAATATTGTGTTAAATAAACTTTTTGCGTTGCGCCTACATATACCGTGTTTCATTTAAGAAAAACCTTCAACAAAAAAGAAACAAATTTAAACTTATAAAACTATTTGATTAAGAAAAAGAAAAGTATTAAGTGCCTTTCATTCACCTTCCTCGCACCTTCCCAATAATATATTTATTTCATAAAAAACGAAAACACAAATATCATGGAAGAGGTTTCGAGCCTCCCCTACACTCTAACATAACTACAATGATGATAACAATAGCTATCGGTGATATACCCACCATAGCTCTTTGGACTTAGGTGGTCAACCCGCGTATATATACAAAATTTCAGGTCTCTAGCATAAATAGTGCCTAAAATAGGGGAGAATAGTACATGTAGCAAGCGAGAGTGTGTGTGTGCATGCTCATCGCGAAAACATTTTCTTTATGCGCACCAACGCTTTCATTCACTTCCCACAAATAATATCGAAAACGCAAATATTCTGTAGGAGCTTGGTAAACGGTTTGAAGAGTTCGGAATACTCTTCACACAGAAGGGAAGAAGCGGCAGTCTAACGCGAAGAAATTTCAATTTTCGTGAGCTGCTGCTTGTGCTCACATGCATACATACATATACATATTTGAGAGAGCAGAGAGCAGAGAGCAGAGAGAGCGAGAGAGCAAGAACAAAAATTGAGCATAGAGGCATCTTTTATTCAACATTTGACCATCTCGGTCGAGCCCATGAAGCGAAATGATTGTGCTTTCGTATATGTTCGTAGCCCGAACCTAAAAGGGAGGAGCCGAGCAAATACTAAGTAGTGTGGGACGCAACGCTCGGAAAAAAGTGTGCAAAAGGCTTTACAATACGTGTCCGTATGTTCTATGGTTAGTGTTTGAACACCTTTAAACTGGAGACTTCAGATATACTGTATATATACACGTAATGAATACAAATATGTTGTAATTTACAGATTTTGGATATCATGCCCCTTCACCTCATTTTCAATAGGATCAGGGTATAAAAACCATAATTCCCTTCTTTTTTCGTAGGTCCGTATATACAGAACTAAGTACATCCCTAAGAAAAGTATTTTTATTATTATTATTATGTACAGTTAACTAACAATGTAAAATTATATAGCTAACTTAAATTATAGAGTGCTGGCTGCTGGGGCTTTCGACTCTATTGTTGTGATTATATTTTGTTCACAATTTTTGTTTGGGTGAGAAACTTAAGGATAATATTTACATTATTTGGTGTTCGTTGGGATATGAGTTGAATGGGTTCAAGCTTTAAGAAATAAATAAATAAATTCTTGTAGTATATGGCGTAATGTTATTTCTGTATTATTGCAGAATGGACATGCTGAATTTAATGTTGGGTCGAGGTAATGTTGGTGGGTGATGTTGGTGTGGCCGAGTCTAAGTCTTGTGATTATAATTTGTTGAGATCTTGGCGTGTTTTTTGGGGCTATGTATTTCTGAGGGTCAAGAATTTGATACCAGTTTGATGTGTTGTGTATTGTGTTCAGTGTAAGTGTTTTGAGGGAGTTTTTTAAATATTTGTTTATGTCTTGGATGTTATGATTTGGGGTTAGGATGACCGGAAGAACGGTTGCATCTTTCGCAGCGAGGTCGGCTAACTCGTTACCCTTAATGCCTACAAGGCCGGGGATCCAGATGATTTTGAATTTTGGCTGGTATTTGGTGAAGATGTTTCGGATGAAGGATGGGTAATAGAATGAATTGTTGATGTTTTCTATTGCGTCTATGGTTGAGAGGGAGTCGGTGTATATGGCATATTTGCCGGGCTTGTTTTTAAAAATATTAAGGGCTTCTGTGATCGCGATGATTTCCGCTGAAAAAACTGTTGAGTAAAAAGTTATTAGGCCTGATTTTATTATGTAGTGTTCGTTGGTTATGGCGTAAGATGTGGTTTTGTTTATTTGGGAGCCGTCTGTAAATATGGTTTTGTATTTTTTGTTGTCGTCAAGGATTCTTTTAAATAATTTGTTGTATATGAGAGGAGGAATTGAGGTTTTTTGATACTTTCTGAGAGAGGAATCTGTTAATATAGTGCTTAGGTGCCACGGTGGGGTATGTATTATTGGGTTTCTGGGATAATGTTTGTGTGGAATATCGAAGGCTGTGGCAGTGCTGATGATTCTGTCTATTGTTGATTGGTATTTAACTTTCTTATTTTGTTTGTAGTTTTTTTTATACCCTGAAATCATTTTCAATGGGAAATCAGGGTATAATGGTTTTGTTGAAATGTATGTAACAGGCAGAAGGAGGCGTGGCAGACCCCACAAAGTTTATATATTCTTGATCAGGGCGACGAGCTGAGTCGTCCGTCCGTCCGCCCGTCCGTATGTATGAACGCGTTGATCTCAGAAGATATAAGAGCTAGAGACTTGAAATTTTTTTTCCTAGGTCCGTGTATATCACGCGCATATCGAGTTTTTCTATATATATCGATAACTACTCCCGATATTTTATTATCGATTAAAAACCTTATCGAAAGCTAGTTATTTAATTATATCTTCTATACCTTTAGAACTAGAGCTTGCAAACTTTATATGTAGACTTATATGTATTTTATATAATTTCGATTTTTTTGGAAATTTACCCCCCACCCTTATATCCACCCCCTCACCCTTACCTTTGTAAAAGACGTATTTCAAGTACTAGAGACTTGTGCTTTGGAATGTACATATATTTTAGCATTATGATTATGTTCTGAAGTTTTATTACGATTGTACGTCTAGAAATGAAATTATTCAACAAATAAATTCTTATAATGTTGCCCACACTGCAGCGCAGCCCTAGCGCAGTCGCTGCTTACTGCGCAGTTAGCAGATCGCGTTCTAATACGTGCGTGTGTATGTATGTGTACCGAAAAGAAGTGCAGAGTTATTAGAATATCAGATTAGAGGGTTCAGGGTATCTCCTAGTCGAGCAGTCTCGACTAGAGTCTTCTTACTTGTTTTTTATTCGTTTATTAACAATTTACTTATATAATACAATATGTGTTTAGGTGGCTAAGGGTAGCACACGATGTTTGCGCTCTAAGGGAGCGGCCCACTGCTTCTTCCAGACAACGCCTGTCGTCTAGGAAGCGTCCACATTCGAATAAGACGTGGTTGGCGTCTTCCACCAGACCTCGTCCGCACCAAGAGCATTCGTCGGTTTCTTCGTGGCCAAAGCGCTTTAAGTAGCGCCGAAAGCACCCATGTTCCGAAGAAGTCTGTGAAAGATAAAAATTAACCTCGCCGTATTTGCGGTTTACTCATGACTGAAGCTCCGGGATGAGAGTACATATGTGTCCACCGCCCTTTAGTTGAGCTGCTCCACCTTCTTTGCCATCGTGCAATGCTGTTCGTTCTGATATCGATGCGTCGTAGAGGCTCGTGTGCATTCCGTTTCACGGCTTCGGCGACTAAGTCCTCCAGAGGCACCATGCCGGCTATGACGAGCGCCGCAGACTCTGATTGCGCTCAGTCTGTAGGAGACGCAAATGCCCCGGCTGTAGCTCGGCGCTGCCGTCGCTCTTGCTGTTATACCAGTGTTCTTCCTCTGAAGTAACTCTTTATTATCTCTTTTAGATATTTAGGGATATTACATTGTGATAGCGCATCCAGTATCATATCCCAACTAGCTGTGTTAAAGGCATTCTTTACATCCAGGGTCGCGATGATGATGATCCAGGTGATGATGATGATGATGATGATGAGTATTGCTTCGTCCGTGCCTCCATCTGGTGCCTTGGATGGCGGAAGTTGCCCGGCCAGCAACTTTTTCTAGCGCATCTGTTGTTGACCGAGCCTTCCGGAAACCAAATTGGTTAGGTGACAGGCCTCCGGCGCTAGCAATAGAAGCCTCCAGTCTAGAGCCAATCAGTTTCTCAAACACCTTTCCCATGGTGTCTAAGAGACAGATTAGTCTATACGAAGATGGCTCCTCTGGTGGTTTCCCAGCCTTGGCTAGCAATACCAAGTTCTGGGTTTTCCATTTTGCAGGGAACATCTCCTGAATTAAACATTCGTATAATTCGGCAAACGTACTAGGGTGCAAGGCGAGGGCTAGCTTCGGGATCCCGTCCGGCCCTGGAGCTGTGTTAGATCTAAGACCTCTGAGAGCTACTAAGATTTCTTCGTCTGTAACTAGAACAATTTGAGTGCTCGTTGAGCCCTGATCAGCAGACTCGGACTCAGGAGCATGAATGGAGCTTAATCTTTCTGGGAAGAGCGTTTCCACAATCGATTTAAGCTCCAAGCGATCCGTAGGCTGCACCTGTTTACCTGTGTATAATTTTGGAGCTACTATCTTGTATGCTCTGCCCCAAGAGTCATATTCCCTCCACACGGTTGGCGCCCTGGCAGGTGGCTCACCTATTGTGAACAAAAGTACCGTATGATCGCTGCCCGTATAGATATCGCAGTGGCTCCATGTTACTCCCCGAACGAGGGATGAAGTGACAAAAGTAATGTCAATTACAGATCCGTATCCAGGCCGACTGAACGTGAACTCGTGACCAGTGTTGAGCAGTGCAACATCTAGTGTCGCGAAAATCTCCAGTAAGATACGGCCTCTGGCATTTGTTGTGTGGCTACCCCATTCTAACGCCCATGAGTTAAAATCTCCTGCTATAATGGCCTTCCGACCCCTAGCAGCCTCGGCAAGCTCGTCAAGCGCATCACTGAGCTGCATGCTGGGGGCCAGGTAGCAGCTGTAGAGCCATAGGCTTCCGTATTGGCCACGTACGAACCCATTAAATGACTTAACATTCGAAAGAACATTCGTTGTGTTGCCACATGCCCACAACACCGCTTTGCCATTAGCATCTGTTGCCCATGTCCTAGGGCAGCTGGTTCTACAGTGGTGAGGCTCGCTGAGAAATGCTACGTCTATAAATTTTTCCCTTATGGTCTGCTCTAGAAGATCTTGGGCAGCAACACAATGATTTAAGTTAAGCTGAAGGATCCTTAACATTTCATTTTACGAGCAGCCTCGCGGTAGGATGGGCACTTGAAGCTGCCTGCTGAGTGGTCCGTCTGCTTTTCACCTTTCCGGATGCAGAGGCTACATTTTGGTGGCTTAGTGCATGCTTTTGCACTGTGACCCATCTCTCCACACCTGAAACAAGCGCCTTTTAGATCACAGTCGCTGCCGCAGTTTGCTGCCATATGACCGTAATCAAGGCACTTGAAACTACGTTTAGGCTGATCCACGGCGCGGATACGGCATACAACCCATCCAATTCTGATTTTGGACAGCTCGAGCAGAGTTTTAGCTTTTCCAATTGGAAGAGCAACTGTAGCTCTTCGCTGTCCACCAAAAGCCGGTCGATGATACTTGATAGCCTCAATGGGGAGTGAGCTATCCTTCAACTCTGCCCTAATTGACTCCAAGATTTCCTCTTTGCTCGCTAACTCAATCTCAATTTGAGCCGATTCGGTAAGTGTTTTAACTACCGCTCGGTCACCCAAGGCCTTGCCAGCTTCATGAAGGGCCTCAGCACTATGCTCCGGCTTTCTGCTCAGTTGCAACAAAAGGTCCCCCTTAGCTGTCTTCCTAATGCCTTGAACGTCGCCGCTCAGATGCTTTAGATTTGGGTCGGTCTTGACTACACGAAGCATGTCCGCATAGCTGCAACCACCCACTCCTGAAATCGCGATGGCGTAACTTCTGGGTCGTTTTTGCATGGGCTTGCGTCCTTTAACGACTGTCCAGCTGTTCGGGTTTGTCTGTCGACCTGCCTGATTTGAACTTTCAGCTGTAGCCCGTAGAGCCATTGGCTTTTTTGGGTTCGCTGCGCCTTTATTGGGCCTCGGCTTTTTTGAGGGTGTTTTCCTCTGATCGGTGGCAACTTCCCTCGACCGCTTGGGCGTATTGCTACCTGTGATCACACTAGTGCTCGCTTTCTCCACTACTTTCTGGAGCGGCATGGTCTGCACCTCGCAGTTTTTAGCCGGTCGGTTGCAGAGCTTTTCGGCCGTCTTATGAAGATTAACCAGCCTAGCCAGCTCCTCTCTCATTAAGGCATTAATATACCGCTGAACCCCCAATAAGGCAGTCAAGCCCTCTAGCGTAACTCCTATTTGGGCTAACGCTTCTTTTAGTGAGTTGGGTGCCTGGCACTCAGCCACTGGGGACTGATTAAAGGTTGACGGCTGCGGCAGCGCCCTCTGTTGTTTCTGCGGTGATCGCTGCAACGAGGAACGACGCGCGAAAGCGTGCAGCTCGTCCTCCATCCTGGCATCCGTTTTTTGCTCCGACTACAAAGACGTGAAGCCTGTAGTGGGCAATGGCTACTAATATAATTTGAGCTTACAGACCGCAGTATCTTAAACTCAGCTTAACTACAGCAAGAACCCGTAAGTATGCACTACTTTTAGTAACTGCGTCTTCACTCCAGATTTTAGGTTGCTGTCATTGCTAAGACTTAGCAACTCAGCAAAGTTAGTGAGCAGCTGATTGTCCGCTGCAATTTCCAGCACTACTAACAGCAGTTAGAGTGAATGCACCTGATTTTTATACTCATACTCACGAAAGTGAAATGAGTATATTGGTTTTCTGCAATGTCCGTCTTGCTGTCCGTCTGTCCGTCCGTCCGTCTGTCCGTATGAACGCAATCTATTTCGGCGCTATTGAAGCTAGAGACTTGAAATTTGGAACACATACTCGTGTATATCTCCGACTTATAAAGTGTTAAAATTTTCTCGATCCGCCCACTAGGGGCGTGGCAAATCGGAAAATGCATTTTCCGATATACCAGAAATCATGTTTGTTGAAAAGCTAGAAAGCTAAAATTTGATATGAAGGTCCGCGCCAACCACCTAAGATCACAAGCTATGGCGGATATATCTCCGCCCATTAGGGTCGTGGCAAATCGGATGAAACTGTATCTCCTAAAGTTATAAACCTAGAATGCTGAAATTTTGCATGTAAGCTGATATTTTAATTCTTTGAAGATAGATGGAAAAAATTGTATATCTACGCCCACTAGGGGATTGGCAAATCGGACCTGAAGATATACTGATTTTTCGAATTCTGCTATATTTTAGGCACTATTGATGCTAGAAACCTGAAATTTGGTATATATACGCGAGTTGACCACCCACGTCCAACGAGCTTTGGTAGATATATGTTCGCCTATAGGGGGCGTGGCAAACCGCAAAACTTTATATCTTCTAAAGTATAATAGCTAGAAGCTTCAAATTTGGATAGTTAAGCCGGTAGCCTCCTCTATCGATGCCCCAAAAATAATTTTTAAGCCTCTTTAGGGGCGTGGCATATCGAAAAATACCCTGTAATTTTCACATTTGTTGAGCGTAATAATTGAAATTTTGCATTTAGGTTACCGGTAGCTCGTTCAGAGAACTGGCCAAAAATGAAGAGTCTACGGCCACTAGGGGCGTGGCAATTGGCATTTATAGTGCTCGAATCGCGGCATTTATATGCGTCAGCCATCTATTTATGTATTTGTACACATAAATAGGCTTAATAGGCATTGATAGCACGGAAGGAAACTTTTTTTTGAATTTAAAAAAATATAAAAGAAGCTAAAATAGCAAATTTGCAATTTACAACAAGTAAGAACGTTGCAGTCGGGCGTTACCGACTGCGGAATACTCATTCACATCCCATCAACAATTTAGTAGTTAAGTTTCGCTCTAATACTGTAGAATATACAGGTTTTTCCGATTTGCCACGCCCCAACTGGGCGTAGACACCTCATTTTTGGTCAGTTTTTAGAAAGAGATAACGGTACCCTAACTGCAAATTTTGAATGCTTACCCTCAAAAAATGTGAAAATTACAGGGTATTTTTCGATATGCCACGCCCCTAAAGAGGCGTAAAAATTATTTTTGGGGAATCGATAGAGGAGGCTTCTAGCTATTATACTTTAGGAGATATAAACTTTTGCGGTTTGCCACGCCCCCTGTGGGCGGACATATATCCGACAAAACTTTTTGGTCTTGGGTGATCAGTCCGAGTATATATACAAAATTTGAGGTCTCTGCCATCAATAGTGTCCAAAATATAGGAGAATTTAAAAAATCACTATATCTTCAGGTCCGATTTGCCACGCCCCCAATGGGCGTAGACTTGTAATTTATCATCCGACTTTATAGAATTATACCATTAGCTGACGTGCAAAATTTCAGCATTCTAGGTTTACAACTTTAGGAGATACAGTTTTATCCCCCAATGGGCGTAGATATATCCGCCATAGCTCGTGATCTTGGGTGGTCAACGCGGACCTACATACAAAATTTCAGCTTTCTAGCTCTTCAACAAACATGATTTCTGGTATATCGGAAAATGCATTTTCCGATTTGCCACGCCCCTAGTGGGCGGATCGGGAAAATTTTAACACTTTATAAATCGGAGATATACACGAGTATGTGTTCCAAATTTCAAGTCTCTAGCTTCAATAGAGCCGAAATAGATTGCGTTCATACGGACAGACGGACAGACGGACAGACGGACGGACGGACAGACGGACGGACAGCAAGACGGACATTGCACAAAACCAATATACTGATTCACTTTCGTGAATGAGTATAAAAACGAGTTTTCCGCGGGATTTGAATTCGCACCCAAACCGAATAGCATGTTCATGTCAAAATATCTAAAATAAAGATCGCCGGCTCTTCAGCCTACAGCACCACCGCGTCGTTTCGAGCAACAGTAGTTAAAACGAAATCACATTATTCTTATGACGCCACATAGCAAAGAAAATCCAGCGGCTGGAAATTCAAAAAAAATGCAAAGACAAATCAATCGCAACGAGATTCTTAGAATATGCTAGAGTACGCATTTATGTGTGCATGCATACACACATACAAATGAGCGCGTGTATAAGGCAGGAATGCTTGATGCTATGCGTGCAGACTTACATATATACAGAAATCAATCGAAATTCTAAGAATGTGAGAAAAGGCGCGCTTCTGTCTGTACGCATAGAATAGACGATGAGTGTGTGCACAAGCATAGGAAAATCGTGCTGATCTGCTGTTAGCTTGAAGCCGGTATCCAATGTATGGATATATATATATATATATCAAAATCAAAATTGTATAATGCAATAGCTATCGATGATTTTCCAATTTTAATGGCATCATGCCGGGTTTTTTGTTGCGCACTAGACACTGGATCACAATAACATCGACCGCACTCCACGAAAACGTACGTGTGTGTGTATGTATGTGTGTGTATGTATGCCTGTGTGTGCGTGCGTGCGTGCGTGCGTGTGTGTGTGTGTGTGTGTGTGTGCGTGTTTCTTGTGTAAGCTGAAAGACGCGAAAAATTATTGAAATAGCTATTACTCCAAGGGTTCAGGGGATCTCGTAGTCGAGTAGTCTCGACTAGAGCTTTCTTACTTGTTTTTTATTTGACTCGTGCGGTCAATTTGCACGCAGCGACCTGATTTTCACAGAAGACCTATCACGACGATAAGACACCCTCACCAACACTGAGCTCACTCTTAACGGCATATTATGGCATAAGATTCCATTAACGGCCAAAGGAGAGACTATAACCACAACAGCCAAAAATAAAGAAATTGAAATCTTTAAAACAACCACCACCATAAGGCAGAACAACGTCATCTGAACAAGTTTCCATAGAACAAAAAAAAAAAAAAAAAATATTAAAACAAAGAAATAATTAGATTAAGAGACCTTTATATTTACATATATTCATAATATTAAACCCCAGCAGCTAAAATCAGCATGCCATCGCCATCTTGGGCCCAGGAGTACAACGGTATGCAGATATTTTTATAAAACCAATTAACACGCTGTGTAAGTAATTAAATTTGAAAATATAAAAAGGTATAAAGCTCTCTAAAATCGAACTAAAATATACTCATACAAAAGTAATTAAATAAAAAAATATGGAAAAAGTATAAAGCTCTCTAAAAAAAAAATAAAATAAAACAAAACAAGTATGAACGTTGCAGTCGGACGTTACCGACTGCGTAATACTCATTCACACCCCATAAGCAATTTAGCTAAGTTTAGCTCTAATACTGTATAAAGTGCAGGTTTCCCCTATTTGCCACGCCACTACTGGGCGTAGACACCTCATTTTTGGTCAGTGATCGAGCTAACGGTACCCTAACTACAAAATTTGAATGCTTACGCTCAAAAATGGAAATTACAGTGTATTTTTCGATATGCCACGCCCCTAAAGAGGCGTAAAAATATTATTTTTGAATCATCGATTGAGGAAGTTACTAGTAACTTAACTATCCAAATTTGAAGCTCTAGCTTTTATACTTTAGGATATATAAACTTTTGCGCCAATGGGCGTAAATATATCCGCCATAGCTCGTGATCTTGGGTGGTCGACGCGGATTTACATTCCAAATTTCAGCTTTCTAGCTCTTCAACTAATATGATTTCTGGTATATCGGGAATTGCATTATTATGATATTCACGATTATGTGTTCCAAATTTCAAGTCGGACGGACGGACAGCAACACGGATATTGCAACTATTGTAACTAATTCACTTTCGTGAATGAGTATAATAATTCACTTTCGTAAATGAGTATACAAATTATACAAAGACAAAGAAAATGAAGTAAAACAAATATAAAAGAATTATAAATTTATAACGAAAAAGGAAAATGTAACACTAGAGTTAAAATTAAATTTTGTAGATAATAAGAAATATTGTAACTGAATATAAATAGAATGTAAGAAAAGTTATTAGCACATAAGTATAGGATGGTATTGATAAGAAAACCTTACTATATCCCCATCACGCCCCTGTCTTAGAATGGGGTGGTCTTTTCACTGTTCGAGTAGTTTTTACCCCTTCGAACCCCTTGAAAATGGAAAATCAGGGTATAATGGTTTTGTGAAAAGTATGTAAAAGGCAGAAGGAATCATTGCAGACCCTATAATGTATATATATATTATAGAGGGCTGCATGAGTACCAAAAAAATCGTAAACGTACTGAGATGTGTGGCACCGAGGCCAAAACGAAACTTGTATGAGTATGTGAGTGCGATCGTTTATGACTTAAGCTAGGTACACACGATGCAAACAATTTGCAGCAAGTTCAAAATAATTTGCAGCAAAAGTTTGCACAAATGTTCACACCAATGCAAATATTGCATGCAAATTACTTGCTTCAATCAATTTTTGTTTTGCACGCAAACTTTTGCATGGCTATTTCGTGCAATATATTACATTAATGTCTACACGTGTTTTCATTTTTATACCCTGAACCCATTTTCAATGGGAAACCAGGGTATAATGGTTTTGTTGAAATGTATGTAACAGGGAGAAGGAGGCGTGGCAGACCCCACAAAGTATATATATTCTTGATCAGGGCGACGAGCTGAGTTGATTTGGCTCTGTCCGTCTGTCCGTCTGTCCGTATGTATGAACGCGTCGATTTCAGAAGATATAAGAGCTAGAGACCTCAAATTTTTTTTTTAAATGTCCGTAAGCGCGCATATCAAGTTTATCATTAAAAATAGATAACTCATCCCGATCTTTTTTTATCGATAAAAACCTTATCGAAAACTAGTTATAAAATTATATCTTCTACACCTTTATTGCTAGAGTCTCCAAATTTTTAATGTATGCGTATATGCAATTTATACAATTTCGGTTTTTGTTAAAATGTACCCCCACCTCTAAATTCACCCCCTCACCCTCACTTTTGTAAAAAGCGTATTTCAAATACTAGAGACTTGTGCTTTGGCAATTACATGCATATTCATGTTATAATCATAATCTGAAAGTTTCATGAAGATCGTACGTCCATAAAAGTTATTAAACAATTATGTTCTCATAGTAAGCGCACACTGCAACCCATGCGTGTTTATGCGTGGGTGCTTGTGTGTGTATGTGTTTTTGTATGTGTGTGTATGTGTTTGTGTATGTGTGTGTGTATGTGAGTGTGTGTATGCGTTTGTGTCTGTATGCGTGTGTGTGTATGTATGCCTGTGTGTGCGTACGTGCGTGTGTGTGTGTGTGTGTGTGTGTGTGTGTGTGTGTGCGTGTTTCTTGTGTAAGCTGAAAGACGCGAAAAATTATTGAAATATCTATTGCTCCAAGGGCTCAGGGGATCTCGTAGTCGAGCAGTCTCGACTAGAGCTTTCTTACTTGCTATACCCTGAACCCATTGAAAATGGGAAATCAGGGTATAATGGTTTTGTTGAAATGTATGTAACAGGCAGAAGGAGGCGTGGCAGACCCCACAAAGTATATATATTCTTGATCAGGGCGACGAGCTGAGTCGATTTGGCCCTGTCCGTTTGTCTGTCCGTCCGTCCGTCCGTATGTATGAACGCGTCGATCTCAGAAGATATAAGAGTTAGAGAAATTTGTTTCCTAGGTCCGTGTGTATCACGCGCATATCAAGTTTTTCTTTTTATATCGATAACCTCTCCCGATATTTTATTATCGATTAAAAACCTTATCGAAAGCTAGTTATTTAATTATATCTCCTACACCTTTAGAGCTAGAGCTTGCAAGTTTTAAATGTAGACTTATATATATTTTATATAATTTCGATTTTCGTTGTAATTTACCCCCCACCCTTATATCCACCCCCTCACCATCACCTTTGTAAAAGGCGTATTTCAAGTACTAGAGACGTGTGCTTTGGAATGTACAAACATTTTCACCATATAATTACGCTCTGAAAGTTTCATTAAGATTGTACGTCCAGAAATTAAATTATTCAACAAATAAATTCTTATAATGTTGCCCACACTGCAGCGCACCCCAAGCGCAGTCACTGCTTACTGCGGAGTTAGCAGAGCGCGTTCTAATACGTGCGTGTGTATGTATGTATGCCGAAAAGAAGTGCAGAGTGATTAGTATATCAAATTAGAGGGTTCAGGGTATCTCGTAGTCGAGCAGTCTCGACTAGAGCTTTCTTACTTGTTTTTGCTTATTTTTTGTCCTGATTCAGCTATTTTTTGTCGGGGAAAAACGGCAACACTGCGCACAATATTGTATTGAGCGACAAAGAATACATGTCTTGAGCCCGAGTATATGAAGTGCTTCGATGAGTATATGAGTCGCGTCGCAGTTTGCAGAGAGAAAAAAAAATTTTAAAAACCCGAATGGAATTGTGTAGGTGCAGACCAAATAGCCGACCGACGGCAAATTTACCGTTACAATTTGGTAGCGAAGAAATATTCTTTATGCGTAACAACGTTTTCATACCCTCCCCACAAATAACGAGCAAACGAAAGGCAATGTCATTTTGTTATACAATATAGATATGTTTGTATATGTTTAATTAATATTAAAATTTGGAATCATTTTATTTAAGTTGTCAGGATTAGTAGATACATAAGATAATGTCATGAAAACGCTAACATTTTGCATGAGCATGGCCAACCCCTTTCAAGAGCTTGATATACCCTCTAAATGGAAAGGGCATAGAAAGAGACAGATTAAGAAAAAATAAGCGCACAATCAGGCTTCTTATTGAAATGCGTGCTTTACGCTTGAACGCTCGAAGCGCACTAATCTTGGGGTGAGATTTTTTCACTGCTCGAACCTCAAGCGACAGAGCCGAGCAAATACGAAGTGTTGATACGAAGATATATGCATTCAAAAACTCGAGTGCCTCGACGCAAAAATTCTTTGGTTAACTGTTGTATTGCTCCTTACGTCTTATTTATTCTCTTTGTTTTTACTAAAGGGTTGGAGACAAGAGATATTGAGTGCATGCGATCTCAAACTCAATCAAGTCACTCAGTCTCAATTCGAGTGCACTCTATTTTGCTAGGTTATGAGTGCGGCCATGCAGCTCTCTAATATATTATATATATATCCCTGTCCGTCTGTCCGTCCGTATAAGCAAGCCGATCTCAGAAGATATAAGAGCTAGAGAGAATTTGGCATGCATACTCGTGTATACCATAGGCAATACAAGTTTATCTTATTTTTTCGATAACTCATCCGATAACTTTTTTATCGAGAATTCTCAAAAAAACCGACTTTGTTTTTTCAGCCTAATTTGAACTCTTTTAAACCTAGAGATTTCAGATTTACTGTGTATATACAATTGATCGATACGCCCCCTTCGCCCCCAATTTATAAAAAACGTATTTCAAGTACTAGTGACTTGTGCTTTGGAGTGTACACATACAGCGCAGTCGCTGCTTACTGCACAGTCAGCACGCCCTCTGCTGACTATGATTATACATGCTTGTGTATGCAGAATGAGTAGAATATCAGCTTAGAGGGTTCAGGGTATCTCCTAGTCGAGCAGTCGGAAATGAATATGGATTCTTAAGTTTTCTTTGTCGACTATCCATGCCAGGATCGCGTAAGATGTGACATAGTTCTTTAAGGATTTGAATTGGGACGATACAACTTAATTACAGTATTGTCATGATAGGGTGGGTAGAGACGAGGGACGACCAACACCTATTGTCTCTCTGTGAGTTAAGTTCGTGGTTAAGTTTACCATATTAATATTGCGTGTCGCCGCATTGATTTAATACAACACTTTCGAAATATAGATTCTGAAGCTCAAAATAGCTAAAGTGTGTTAGGGTGCAATAGTGCAGAATAGGTGAAGAAGAACCCCGACAATCCGGCGAGCTAGTGACGAGCATAGTAAGAGTGCACACCTTGAAGCCTTCTGCACGCCATGGAGCAAGCCTACGACTAGGGACACGATATCGAATGCAAAGTATCGATCATGTACTCATAAGAAGCATCAAAAGAAAAGCATCGTACTTATAAAAATATCAAATCAAAAGCATCGATGTTGCAAGGTATCGGGTATTTATATTTGGATGAAATGTTTATTAAATCTAGGATATATTTCATGTTTTTTTAATTAAAAAGTAAAAGTTACAAGTAAATTTTCAATTATTACATAGTACAATGAAATTATGTTAAGTTATATATTCCTTTCCTCCTCTGCACAATCGCCTAAAAAAAGAATTTTGTCAAGCCTTTTGGGTGACAGTCGGCTGCGAGTTTTGGTTATGGTACTTCCAGCTTTGGAGAAAAGGCGCTCAGAGGGCACGGACGTCTCGGGAATTCCCAAATACTTTTGAGCTAAGTAGTATAGTTTGGGATAAACTACTTTCACCCCATTGTTTTAAAGGGTCGATGGAAAGTGGTAAAACATGGGTAGATAGGTAGCGACCTACTTCGTCATCGTTCATTGTAGATCTTGTTTTTTTGGTCTGCTTCCCTGCGTGCGTCCACTTCTTATAATCACTCCAAAGATTGTTTGCTGAGTCTATAGAAGTATCACTCTCATTCTCACTGGAGAGAGAATTAGGGCTGGATAATATAAATTTTCTTAGCAAATTAATTGCTTTCGTACAAGCTTTAAAAGGGCTATTTTTGAATCTTGGATCCAGTAAATAAACTATCGCAATTAGGTGGTTTTCTTCGATGGATCCGAATCGGCGTTCCAATTGTTTAATTATTTCCTTCCTTACGGCATGTATGACTGCCATACCACCGTCGTCCGCATCTACATCCACATTATTAATCTGGTTCTTCAGGGTATTCACCATCGGTAAAATTCTCTAGTGGTCTCAAAATACATATACTTATGCGGCTCAGTTTTATGACTTGAACTTATTAGATCAAGATCTCTTGTAAAAGTTGATTTTTTTTTTCAGTTTCTTTTGCACTAAAATATATGGAGCATAACATAATTTTATAAATTTAAATACATATATATTTATGACAATATTTACTTACCTCACTTCGGGGTGGCTCTTTATATGCTTATGCATGTTTGAGGTGTTTCCTGATGATTTAAGAGTTTTGAAGCAAATCGTGCACTTCACCTCGTCGTTGCGTATTCTGGTGAAATACTGCCAAAATTTTCGATGGAACCATCGATAGTATCGATGGTTTGAACCATCGTTGGAAAAACCATCGAGTACCGTCTCTATCGATGGTTCTCCAGCTCTAATGAGCACCAACGCTTTCATACCCTTCCCACAAATAATAACGAAAACGCAAATATTTTGTAGGAGCTTGGCAAACGGTTTGAAAAGAAAAAGAAGACACAGAAGGGAAGACATTGGTTCTTGCTGCGAAGAAATTTCAATTTTCGTGAGCTGCTGCTTGTGCTCACAATGTGAGCCTCATATGCATACATACATATACACATTTGAGAGAGCAGAGAGCATCGAGAGAGAGAGAGAGAGCAAGGGAAACATTGAGCATAGAGGGATCTTTTGTTCAACATTTGACTATCTCGGTCGAGCGCATGAAGCGAAATGATTGTGCTTTCGTATATTTTAGTAACCCAAACCTAAAAGTGAGGAGCCGAGCGAATACGAAGTTGTCAGGGGTGTTAACGCTCGAAAAAAATTGTGCAAAACGCTTTACACTACGTGTCCGGTCTATGTGTTCTCTGGTTAGTGATACGACGCTCTCGTCGAGAGAGTTGCAACTTAATCAAACCCGTACACCACAAGCACGAGCAACACACACACAAGCACCCACGCATAAACACTTATGGGCTGCACTGTTCGCTTACTATGAGAATTTAATTGCCTAATAACTTTTCTTATGGATGTACTTTCTTCATGAAACTGTCAGATAATAATTATCCCATAGACATGAATATATTTGACAAAGCAGTATCTCTCTAGTATTTGAAATACGCCTTTTACAAATATGTGGGTTAGGGGTAAATTTTAACAAAAGCCGAAATTGTATAAAATGCATATAAGTATACATTTTAAAATTAGAAAACTCTATCTTTAAAGATGTAGGAGATATAAGGTTTTTTATCGATAGAAAAATATCCGGAATAGTTATCGATTTTTAAAGCAAAGCTCGATATCCACGCGGTATACACAGACATATTTTTAAACAAGTAAGAACGTTGCAGTCGGGCGTTACCGGTTGCGGAATACTTATTCACATCACTCATCAACAATTTAGTAGTTAAGTTTCGGTCGAATGCTGTAGAAAATCCAGGTTTTCCCGATTTGCCACGCCCCTACTGGGCGTAGACACCTCATTTTTGGTTAGTTCCTAGAACGTGATAACGGTACACTAACTGCAGCAAATATTAAATACACATATTCGTACTTAATAATATAATGGATGACCCTTATTTCAAATTTTTTTCTACAAAAGAATGTCTATTTTCCGACTTGTTTTCGCCATTTCGTTCAAAATATCCTCTGGAGTGACTTCAATTTTAGAGTGGATGTTGAGCAAAGCTAGTCCGTTTACCCTCTCTTGACCCATTGTACTTCTTAGGTACGTTTTCAGCCTCCTTAGTGAAGAAAAAGAGCGTTCGCTCGGAGCAACAGAGACTGGAAGCGTCGCAGCAATTTGCAAATACCGATGAACCGTGGGGTAAAAACACTCGCAACAATGATTCAATGCATCAATGAACGTGTTTTGTCGCTAAATGTCCTAAATGAAATGTAATATATTTTTACTTTATAACCGTAAGTTTGAGGAAATCCAAAACATGATGATTCACTTGATATTCCAACTTGTAGAATTCGATATGACAATTTTTACTTACCTCCTGATTTTCTAACCTAGGTCTTTTAACGAAAAATTGACGAATGTCCATTCTTGTGTATGTGATCTTTTTAGTGTTTACTCACTATATTTAAGTTTACACGCTTTTTAGTGTTTACACTCAATTGGTTAAATCACAGAAAAATAAATATCATTCACTGATCGGTGGTAAGAACGCTGGTCATGGTGGAATGGAAAACAACATCAATTTTCAAAATGCTGTAATATATTACGGAAGTTCAAGAATTTGTCGTAAGAATTTCCATTCATAATATTGCAGCCGAGTCAAAATAAACGGCCCTCGCTCAAAACAGACAAATTTATTTCAAGACGGATTGGGCACACTGCCTACAGCCCACACTACGATCAGCTGTAGTCAGCTGATTGACTTAGTGTGGCAACTTAGCGAACCCCCGAAACCCTCCCCTGTATACGCGCCTGGCTATTATACTTTAGGAGATATAAACTTTTGCAGTTTGCCACGCCCCCTGTGGGCGGACATATATCCGACAAAGCTTTTTGGTCTTGGGTGATCAGCCCGAGTATATATACAAAATTTGAGGTCTCTGGCATCAATAGTGTCCAAAATATAGCAGAATATAAAAAATCACTATATCTTCAAGTCCAATTTGCCACGCCCCTAATGGGCGTAGACTTATAATTTTTCTTCTTCAGACTTTATAGAATCATGACATTAGCTGACGTGCAAAATTTCAGCGCTCTAGCTGTAAAACTCTTGAAGATACAGTTTTATCCGATTTGCCACACCTCCAATGGGCGGAGATATATCCGCCATAGCTCGTGATCTTAAGTGGTCGACGCAAACGTACATACCAAATTTCAGCTTTCTAGCTCTTCAACAAACATGATTTCTGGTATATCGGAAAATGCATTTTCCGAATTTGCCAAGCCCCTAGTGGGCGGATCGGGAAAATTTCAACACTTTATAAATCTGAGATATACACGAGTATGTGTTTCAAATTTCAAGTCTCTAGCTTCAATAGCGCCGAAATAGGTTGCGTTCATACGGACAGACGGACGGACGGACAGCAAGACGGACATTGCACAAAACCAATATACTAACTCACTTTCGTGAATAAGTATAAAAATTGAAATCGACGCGTTCATACATATGGACAGATGGACGGGCCAAATCTACTCAGCTCGTCGCCCTGATCAAGAATATATATACATTATGGGGTCCCATTTTCAATGGGTTCAGGGTATAAAAATTCTGGTAATAATAGCGATTCCCTGTAAAACACGCAAATATCAAATATGTTATAAACATCTACAGCATTAGAAATGTGAAATCAGTGTATTACTTCCTCAAAAGATTCAGGGATCTAGCAGTCGAACACTCTCGACTAGAGCAAATTGATTTCGTTTTTCAGCCTTATTTCAATACTAATACACCTAGGGACTTTAGACTTACTGTGTATATCCATTAGATGAATACAAAGATTTCTTAATTTGCAGATTTTGGATACCACGCCCTTTTCGCCACCAATTTATAAAAAAACTTATTTCAAATAGTAGAGACCGTGCAGCTGAAACGTAGTCACGGCTTACTGCATGTGTATGTATGTGTGTGTATAAAATAAGTGTAGAATGATTAGAATATCCGTTTTGAGGGTTCAGGGTATCTCCTAGTCGAGCAGTCTCGACTAGAACATTCTTACGTGTTAATTTTGTAGTACCTAATCATAGCTATTTTTATATTTTTCAGATTATAAATTTTGATTCACCTCGCGGTGGGATATCATTAGTGACCGAGAAAGGTATTCTGACCACTAGTCGGCTTCTAGTACAGAAGGCTATTCAGCAGGATTCAGGCCTTTATACATGTACACCATCAAATGCCAATCCGACGTCGGTACGGGTGCATATCGTCGATGGTGAGTAGCCCGGTATGCTACCATTTTCATTTCAATAATATACTTTATTTTGTTGGAATTCGTGAAAGATACCTTAAGCTGGTTAATTACTTCCAATAATACACTTGAGTGTGATAGTGAAATGTATTTAACAGGCAGAAGGAGGCGTGGCAGACCCCATAAAGTATATATATTCTTGATCAGCGTGACGAGCTGAGTCGATTAAGCTCTGTCCGTCTGTCCGTCCGTCCGTCTGTCCGTATGTTTGAACGCGTCGATCTCAGAAGATATAAGAGCTAGAGACTTGAAATTTTTTTTATGTTCGTATATGCAGCGTGGATATCGAGTTTATCAATAAAAATCGATAACGTATCCCGATATTTTTTAAAGATAAAAACTATATCGAAAACAAGTAAGAACGTTGCAGTCGGGCGTTACCAACTGCGAAATACTCATTCACATCCCATCAGCAATTTAGTAGCAAAGTTTCGCTCCGATACTGTAGAAAATGCAGTTTTCCCCAATTTGCCACGCCCCTACTGGGCGTAGAAGCCTCATTTTTAGTGAGTGCTTAGAACGAGATAACGGTACCCTAGCTGCCAAATTTGAATGCTTACGCTAAAAAGATGTGAAAATTACAGGGTATTTTTCGATATGCCACGACCCTAAAGAGGCGCAAAAACTATTTTTGGATCATCGATAGAAGAGGTTACTAGTAACTTAACTATCTAAATTTGAAGCTTCTAGCTATTATACTTTAGGAGATATACATTTTTGCGGTTTGCCACATCCCCTGTGGGCGGACATCTATCTACCAAAACTCTTTGGACTTGGGTGGTCAACCCGCGTATATATACCAAATTTCTCTAGCATCAATAGTGCCTTTTTTCACCCATCTTTATAGAATCAAAATATCAGCTTACGTGCAAAATTTCAGCATTATAGGTTCACAACTTTAGGAGATAAAGTTTTATCCGAATTGCCACGCCCCAATGGGCTGAGACATATCCGCCATAGCTCGTGATCTTGGGTGGTCGGCGTGGACCTACATACCAAATTTTAGCTTTCTAGCTCTTCAATTAATATGATTTCGGGCATATCGGAAAATGCATTTTCCGATTTGCCTCGCCCCTAGTGGGCGGATCGGGAAAATTTTAAAACTTATAAATCGGAGATAGACACGAAAAATCGTGGCATATCGAAAAATACCCTGTAATTTTCACATTTGTTGAGCGTAAGATTTGAAATTTTGCATTTAGGTTACCGGTAGCTCGTTCAGAGAACTGGCCAAAAATGAGGAGTCTACGGCCACTAGGGGCGTGGCAATTGTCATTTATAGTGCTCGAATCGCGGAATTTATATGCGTCAGCCATCTATTTATGTATTTGTACACATAAATAGGCTTAATAGGCATTGATAGCACGGAAGGAAACATTTTTATAAAATTAATAAAATATAAAAAAGCTCAAATAACAAAAATTTGCAATTTACAAAAACGAGTTTTCCGCGGGATTTGAACTCGCACCCAAGCCAAGCACCCAATAAAGATCGCCGGCGCTTCTGCCTACAGCACCACAGCGTCGTTTCGAGCAACAGTAGTTAAACCGAAATCACATTATTGTTATGACGCCACATAGCAAAGAAAATCCAGTGTAGCGGCTGGAAATTCAAAAACAATGCAAAGACAAATCAATCGCAGCGAGATTCTTAGAATATGCTAGAGTACGCAATTATGTGTACATACATACACACATACAAATGAGCGCGTGTATAAGGCAGGAATGCTTGATGCTATGCGTGCAGACTAACATATATACATATGTATGTATGTATTTGCGTATATGTTTTTGAGGGCTATTTAAGAAGAAACAAATTTAAACTTATAAAATTATTCGACTAAGAAAAAGAAGAGTATTAAGTGCCATTCATTCAAGCTCGCACCTTCCCAAAAAATTTCTATTTTATAAAAACCGAAATATATATGAAAAAAAAAGCAAGTAAGAAAGCTATAGTCGAGACTGCTCGACTACGAGATCCCCTGAACCCTTGGAGCAATAGCTATTTCAATAATTTTTCTCGTCCTTACAGCTTACACAAGAAATACGCACACACACACACACACGCACGCACGCACACACAGGCATACATACACACACACGCATACACACATACACACACACACGCATACACACACAAACGAATACACACACACACACATACACAAACACATACACACACAAGCACCCACGCATAAACACGCACGGGCTGCAGTGTGCGCTTACTATGAGAACTTAATTGTTTAATAACTTTTTTTGTGGACATACGATCTTCATGAAACTTTCAGATTATGATTACAACATGGATATGCGTTTTTTTTGAAATTTTTGAAATACGATTTTTACAAAAGTGATGGTGAGGGGGTGGATATGGTGGTAGGGGGAAAATTTTGACAAAAACCGAAATTGCATATAAGTATACATAAAAAATTTGGAGACTAACAATAAAGGTGTAGGAGATATAATTTTATAACTGGTTTTCGATAAGGTTTTTTATCGATAAAAAGATCGGGATGAGTTATCGATTTTTAATGATAAACTTGATATGCGCGCTGTAATTACGGACATTTGAAAAAAAATTTGAAGTCTCTAGCTCTTATATCTTCTGAAATCGACGCGTTCATACATACGGACAGACGGACGGACAGACAGACGGACAGGGCCAAATCAACTCAGCTCGTCGCCCTGATCAAGAATATATATACTTTGTGGGGTCTGTCACGCCTCCTTCTGCCTGTTACATACATTTTAACAAAACCATTATACCCTGATTTCCCATTGAAAATGGGTTCAGGGTATAAAAATAATAATAGCACCGAAGAGGCTCGAACCTCCTGCTGTAACATTACTTGCGTCGCCTTTAGCACCCGCACCACTGCTTTACTTGACCAGACAGTTGCTAAAATACAACAGCTTAATAAGAGAGCGTCATCAGACAAAACTACAGTAACGGCTAGAAAGTCCAGAAATCCATCGAAATTCAAAGAATGTGAGAAAAGGCGCGCTTCTGTCTGTACGCATAGAAGAGACGATGAGTGTGTGCAAATGTATAGGAAATCGCGCTGATGTGCTGCTAGCTTGAAGCCGGTATCCAATATATGGATACAAATATATATTATTAAAAGTCAAAATTGTATAAATTATATATGTATGTAATTTGAATGCAATGATGCCATGTGTAAGGATCCAATTTTCCAGCTGGGGCAGCGTCAGTTTACCCAGGGTGGATACCACAAGAAAATTTGTGATTCGCTGTGATCGGAATTCGGAGAGGGGGGGCATAGGGAACAACGGGGGCAATGCTGAGGGTTTGGCCTCTCAGCGAACGGGCATAGCCGCGTTCTCTACTTTAACTACTTAATGCCGGGATGCGCCTCGGCCAAATGACGAAATATGCAACGAGGAGGGAAGGGGGGAAATGGGATCTACTAGCACCATTAGTTAGTTATTAGTTGCCGGATAGAAATAAAACACACACAGATTCACTTCTTCACAATCTCTTTATTTCACAACTCTCTTAATTTCTTAATCTCGCTATTAACTATGGTCGCGCTCACCCACTAGCCTTCAGTCTCGCTGTCACTCACTAACTTTCAGTCTCGCTGTCACTCACTAATTAAAACTTCTATCGCTCTCCAGCCGCCTCCACACCTCGGCCGCGCGCTCCGCTTCGGCGTCGGCAATGCAACTCACCACAGCTTCGGGCCCTTTGAACTTTTCGCCGCGAAAGTCGAAACCATGGTTGCATTGCCGATCGCTGCGACTTGCGCGGGCATTTGAAAACGACTTATGTGAGGTGGCTCATCGAGCCGCCTTACACACCTCCCTTACTTTGTAGAGCGATGGTCACGCTTCCCGAAGGTGCGACCGTCACGTTTATTGCGCTCCCTTCGATCCAGATGCGGAAACGTGTCCTCCTACGCGGTAGCCTTCGCCTCTGCAACTCCCGTTGCACCACCTGGATTGTGTGTTCGTCTAGCGTCGCGCCTGCTGGACGGATCCGCCAGCCGTCTGGGATGGTCGGTGTTGGCTTGAAAGGGATGGAGCCCTCCCCCATGAGGATTTCGAACAAGTTCGGCTCCCACCCATCCAGAATGTCGGCCATGTCGGCCAGCAGTCTGGCCTCATCCTCCTCCAGCTCTGGCACCACGCACGGCTCTTCTTGTGGCTCGTGTCTGCCTTGTTCCGGGCCCCGGGCTCGTTCTCCTTCTTCAGGGATACCCTGATCTGGCTCAAAGGGGGTTGTTTGGTGATTCCCTCCCGTTTGGCGCAACTTCGCCGCCACACCCGCCAAATCGACCCTCGGGATCTTTCTGGCCGGGCTCTTCGACGGACTCCGCCAGCAACGGCGTCGGAGTGGGGGGCTCGATTCGCTCTCCTCGTCGCTGGATTCCGATTCGAGAGGTGCGGCTCGCGCCTTCCTCCTCTCGCCTCGCCGCGTCCACCATGATGGGGACCGTCGCCCTTCGTCCCGCGCCGCGGTCTCCGGGTCGAGTGGTGCGGCGAAAGGACTGCGCTCCCGGCCGTCACCCTGTCCCCGCGACGGGGATTGGTCTTCAGAGGACTCCGCTCCCCACTGTCTCCTTTCTCCCTCCGGCGACTGGACCTCTCGCGTCTCCTCTTCTTCGTCCGGCGACTGGACCTCTCGCGTCTCCTCTTCCTCGTCCGGCGACTGGAGGGCGGCGCATTCCTTCGGCACTGGCATCGCTGGCGGCGTCGAGGGGGTTTGTGGCTCCTCCACGTTTGGCTGCGCCCCTCGAGACTGGGGTATCTGCACGTAGATGGTGGTGAACTCTACCTTCATTAACATCACGCACCCATCGAGCCTCTCGGCGATGTTGATTGAGGATCGATGGACCGTGTGTTTAAATTTTGGTGGTGGTCGCTCCTCACGAGGCCTGTAATAATCCCGGCCCATCCTCGGGTCGCCTCGTCTTTGGTACCCCGTGCCCGGGAATGGCTCGGTGTCAGCGTCGCTGACATCTTCCACGCGAGCCGCCTCTTCTTCCTCCCTCTCGTCCTCACTGCTGATTACGATAGTCTCGTTCTCCATCGTCGTTATATCTGAAAACTCAAGCATAAATGATCCACTTCTAGGATACTGCCTCCCAAACTACTAGTTAGTAAATCAACTTTCACGAGATACTATGGAGGGGGGTTGGGTAACAGGTTTGAGGTGGGGAAGGGTGTGACTGAGGTGTGTTGCCGTCAGTGTTCAGGGATGGTCCCTCGGCCTTCGTCCCGCTCTTCCTCGCTCTCGTCGCCGTCGTGATGGAAAGACTTGAGCTGGGAGATGTTAGCTACCCTTCTTTTGCGTTCGCCGCGTCTGGCGAGGCGCACGATGTTGGGAGAGACAAAGCTAACGATCCGGAACGGGCCGTCATACTTCGGTGCCAGTTTCGCTGCGAAGCCATCTGCCGCGTTGGACAACTGGTGCTGCCTTAACAGGACTGACGAACCTAGCTTCGGCCTCCATTCGCGTCTACGCAGGTTATAGTAGCGGCTTTGATCGCTCGAGGCACTCTGCAGGTTATTGCGGGCGATCGCGAACACTTCCCTCATCCTGTCTCTTTTGGCGTCTGGGTGAAGCCCCTCCGTCGCCGATCCGGGTGTAACTTCGTCGTACAGGGCAGCCGGCAGGCGTGGCTCTCGCCCTAACATCAGAAACGCCGGGCTGAACCCCGTAGAGTCCGACACGCTGGTATTGACAGCCAGCGTTATTTCCGGCAGTAACTCATCCCATGAGCTCTGATGACCCTGGACGTATTGTGCTATCATCGTTTTTATCGTACGATTAGCCCTCTCCGTCGGATTCTCCTGTGGCGAGTACGGCGCTGTATGTTGGAGTGTCACCCCCAGGGACTCCATGAACGCCTTGAAGCTCCTGCTCGTAAATTGAACGCCGTTGTCGCAGACGAATGTCCTGGGTACTCCAAATCTGCTGAGTATCCGTTCCCGGAACGCCAACTGCAGATGCGCGGTAGTAGCCTTCCTCAACGGCACCAGCTCCACCCACTTAGCGAAAGCGTCGTGGAACACCAACAGCATTGTGTTCCCACGCTTGGATCGAGGCAAAGGTCCCACGAAATCCGCGCACAGGACTGCCATCGGCTCCGCTACCTGCCTGGTCAGCATCTGTCCGGCCGGCTTCTGTTGTACGCCCTTGAATTTCTGGCACGTCTCGCAGCGCTTCACGTAACGAGCGGCATCTCGGGACATACCTGGCCAATAGTATCGCTGTGCTAATCTTGTCGCCGTTTTCCTCACACCTTGGTGTCCCGCCGTGGGGGTATCGTGGCACTCCTGGAGTACCCGGTTCCTTTGGCCTTCCGGGACGCATAGCTTCCAGGGGATGTAATCCTCGTCGTCCGTCCGATGCCCCAGGTTGCGGTACAAGTGTCCATTCTCCTCCACTTGCAAGGGTAGTAAGCCTCCATCGCTTGTTGGCAGCTCTCCAAGGGTTGGCGAGACAATGCATCGGCCACCACGTTTAGGCTTCCCCGGCGATAACGAACGTCGAACTGGAATTGCTGTAGTTCCAACGCCCATCGGGCGATCCTGCCCGTGGGGCTCTCTATCGAGTTCAGCCATTTCAACGCCAGGTGGTCTGTTACCACGTCGAACCTGTAACCTTCCAGATAGCAACGCATCTTCCTGATTGCCCAAACGATCGCGAGGCACTCTTTCTCCGTGGCCGAATAGTTCGCCTCCGTTTTCGTCAGTCTTCGGCTGGCGTAGGCTATAACTCGTTCTCGACCCTCGATTTCCTGAGTTAGCACCGCGCCCAGCCCACAGTCGCTGGCGTCGGTTTGCAGCACAAATTTTTCTGAGAAGTCGGGGCATGCTAAGACTGGTGCCGTCGTCAGGCTCTCTTTCAACTTCTGCAGCGCATGTTCTTGCTCCTCGGTCCAGACCCATTTCTGCCCTTTCTTGAGCAGCTTGGTCATTGGTTGGACCAATGAAGCGAAGCTCGGCACAAATCGCCTGTACCAAGAGGCCATTCCCAGGCATTGTCGTAGCTCTTTCAGGTTCTTCGGCGTTGGGAATTCTCGAATTGCTTCGACTTTCGCGGGGTCGGTACAGATTCCTTCCCCACTAATGACGTGGCCTAGATACGCCAACTTTTCTCGGAAAAAGCTGCATTTTTTCCTATTAACCTTGAGGTTAGCCGCTCTTAGTCGCCGGAAGACCTCCCTCAAATTGGCCGTATGTTCTTCCTTCGAGGCTCCGATCACCACTATATCGTCTAGGTATGCGAACGCGTGGGGCTCCATCTCGGGTCCGATCACCGTATCCAGTGCTCTCTGGAACGTTGCCCCAGCCGAATGCAGTCCGAAGGGCATTACCCGCCACTGGAAAAAACCTCTCCCCTGGACGGTGAAAGCCGTGTACTCCCTGCTGTCCGCAGCCATCGGGATCTGCCAATACCCGCTCTTGAGGTCCAGCGTAGATATGAACCGGGCTTGCCGCAGTCTTTCCAGGATGTGGTTAATCCTGGGAACAGGATAAGCGTCCGGAATCGAGTGGGCGTTGAGCTGCCGGTAATCCACGCACATGCGCCATTCTCCGGTCTTCTTCTTCACCAGGACTATGGGCGCGCTGTGCGGGCTCCTCGACGGCTCGATAGCTCCAACCCTGAGCAGTTCGTCAACCTGCTCGTTGATTATCTTCTGCATCGCTGGATTTTTCGGGTAGTATCTCTGTTTGAGGGGTTTATCGTCCCGCATTCTGATGCTGTGTTCCGCTATGTGGGACACTCCTTCGAGCTTCTCGAAGAGTGCTAGCTCGGTCTCCAGGAACTCCTTTAGGCTAGGATCCAGATCTTCCGGCCACGCCACGGCTCCGAGGGCCGGCCTTGCGTCGCGTTCTTCTTCCGGATCTGTTGCGTCTCGCATCGTAGGGTGCTCTCCCAGCTTCCGTTCGAGCTGCTCGTCTCCCTTCCTGTCGGTCCTTGCGCAAATGTCCGGTGCCCTCTGCGATTCTGCATCCGCCCGAGCTCTCCGTTTCTTCGACGGTGGAGTCCAGCTTGGCGCCTCGGGGTTCAAACACCTCACATTAGCGTAACTCGAGCGTCGAGCGAGTGACCCCTCGTTTTCGACGCGACTGCTCTCTTTTGACGTTTCTTCCATTCTCATCGTCAGTTCCGTGTCGCCACAGCGCAGCGTCGCCCCCACCGCGCACAGGAAATCCATCCCTAAAATAACGTGATCCAACATAGTCGGCATGATGAGCACCGTCATCTGCACTACCTTCTCCGCGAGGGCCACGACTACCTTCATTGTTCGCGTTACGTCTAGCGACGACCCGTCGGCCAACCTTATTCGAGATCGTATCTCCTGCGACTCCCCTTGAACCGCCTGCTGGCGTACGCAGTCCTCAGACATGAAGCTGCGGGTGGCCCCGGTGTCAATCGTAGCGGTCATGATCTGGCCCCCGATCCTCACCGTCGCGACGATCCTTCCTTCTTTCACCCTTAACGGGTATCCGCCTCTCTCTCTTGGTGTTAATCGGCGCCACCCCGCTTCATAGGACGGCGCCCCTATGCGTTTCCCGCTTCCGTCCGAAGACAACACTCTTGCGTAGTCATCCCCTTTCTGCCGCATCGTCGGCAAAACAGTACCTGCGCGCCGCGACATTCTCTTGCGAAATGTCCCACCTGCGCACATCGATAGCAAACTCGTCGCGGATCGAAATCGAAACCGGCATCCTGGGCCACCATGCGATGCACTGCCTCCGCTGGTGCCGTTGCTGTCGCCGCGGTATGACCTGCGCCTTGCTGTTCGTTTCGCGGCTCCGACGTTTGCGCGCGGAACGGATTTCCAGGCCGACTGTCCGTCGGCATCGCCCAAGGCGCCCTCGAATGGCTCGCCACGGATTTCCTCTCCCAAATCCTCTTTTGGCCCTGGACATTTTCGTACTCCGTCGCCATCTGGGTTAGTTGCGTCAACGTTGTGAAGTCGTGGCGTCTTACGTACAACCGATACTCAGGCGCGGCATTCTCGTACACCCTGTGTAGTTCTTGGGCCGCGCTGTATCTGGCCTGACGTATCAGCAACCTGAGCTCGAGGAGGTAATCCTTGAAGCTTTCTCCCTGTTGCTGATGACGCGCCCGGATCTGGTCCTCCAGGCGCTCGAAGTATTGCGGCGGCAGGAAGAAGTCCAGAAACTCTCTTTTGAACTCGGTCCAGGTCGCGTCTCTCAGCCCGCTGGTTAAAAGCCACTTCGCCGCCTTGTCGCTGAATATCTCGCTCATCGCTCTCGGCATCCGGTCCAGCTCTATGCCATATGTTATGGCCCGCTCTTCTACCACCTCTACGAATCCTAACGGGTCCGCCTGGCCGTCATACCTCATGCCCCACTTCCTCACCTGTTCAGCCACGCACCAAGGTGTGTGTCTCTCCGGTGGTGATGAGGGCATGGGGTTGCGTAAAGGGGTTCTTGGCGTAGGTGGCGCCGCTCTCGCTTCGTCGACGCCAGGCACTTTTAGCCTCAAGTTTGCCATCGGGGCCGACTCTGGCTCTTGCAATTTACGGAGGTCAGGTTCCGATTTCTGATAGGCGCGTCCCCCCATACTTTCCGCTGCCGGTCCTGGAAGTGTATCTGTCCCTTTAGGGAAACGGGCCTCTATCTCGCCAAGGCGCATCCTCATCCCCGCAGAGTGTTTACCATTTTGTATGTATGCCGACAACCTCTTTCGTAGGTCGTCCACCCGACCGTCGCATTCCAGTCCGAGCTCTCGGGTTATTGCCACCAACTCTTCTTTATTACGGTAGTACACCCAGCGCACGCTGAGCCCCGAGCTTTGGCCTTCGCCTCCTTCCATCTTTATCTGAGTTGTACTTTTTTCTTTTCTTTTCTCTGCTCTTCTCTTTTCTTCTCTTCTCTTCTCTTCTTATATCGTTTTTTATTTTGTTTTATTTCATTTTGTTTTATTTTATTCTTTTTTATCTCCCCTTCGGCCCACTGTGCGCTCCTCTTTTATGACCCAGTGACCGTTAATCTATTCCGTCGTGTTGAACCGTGGGGTATATCCGCTCACGAGTCCGCGCGAGTTATGGTTTTTGCACTATACTTCATATATCTTGAGATACACAAGTACAATAAAAACTGTTAATCACTGAAACAAAACTGTCTTTAGATGTTCATATACTTTAAGTAATAGTTCAATAAAAACACACTTAATATCTTTAGATATTATAATTCTTGCTTTATTGATAAAAAGACTTCTGTTCTGTTCGGAATGAATCTTAAGACTAACTGTAAAGTATTTCTTGGCATATGCAAATGCCTGTTTATATATATATATATATGTTGCTTTATTTTATATATACGTTGCTTACATTTGTTGTTGCTTTATTTTATATATACGTTGCTTACATTTGTTGTTGCTAGCTGGGCATTTACAACGGAAGCGGCGAAGACGCTTACGTTGTTTATGCTTTTTGTAATCTGATCTCTTTTTAAATATTTCTGCATGATTATGCTGAGTTGGTCATTATTGTCATTCCCATGCACAAGTGCAATTGGTTGTGCAATTTGCATGAGCGTATTTGGTTGCATTGGTTGCATTGGTTGCATAACTCCTCCCCCTTTTTGATGAGGGATTCTCCTGGATTCCTCTTTTATATTGTATAGATATATATTCCTATGAAGAGGAGTACAAGAGCGATTGATGTTATGCCAAAGCTATTGGAAATTATTGTTTGCGCTCTGATTTCTTTTATGGCTTTAGTGTTTTTTATTTCTTCTAATATGATTTCTTTGAATGTTTGTTTTTCTGTAAAGTTAAATGAATTTTCTTCTTCTCCATCGTCAGAAAACGATTGTATGTATATTTCTTGATTGTTTTTATAGTAAGTTTGGTCAATGAAGATTGTACAATTTGTAAATTCTACGAGGAAGTTACCTTTTAATATTTCATTATTGGTGGATTCATTACAATTATATTGAATTATCTTATTTTCTGCGTTGCTTATTAGTAATGTGCCTTCATTTATTAATTGCATCTTAAACTCTATGTCTTCTATCATTCTACAATTATTCTTAATGATACAGTTAGAACTTAATTTTAGTTCATTTACTGTTTTGTGTTCTTCGTATGTGTAAGTTTTGTTATCTATTTTTACCACTCTTTCGGGACTCATGTCGATTCTTTTATTTTTCTGGTTTGTTAGTGGGGTTATCAGAAATATTGTGGTTGTTATAATGTTAGTTGGTATTTTAATTGCAATGATTATGTTATTTTCGTGAGTCATGACACCCATGCGGATTAATTTAATTTTGTAGAAGTCTATGTTGTAGAGTGTGAATTCTTCGTTTGTTAGTATAGAGGGATGAAAGAGGTTGTACTTAGCTGACGCTATTATGTCTAAGATGGTGTCGACTTTATCGTGCAAAAATTTAAGTTTTAGTAATTGGTCGTGATACATAATGTCAGTTTTAATTATATTATTGAATGTTTCTATGCTGTTAAGAGTGTTGGTTATTTTTTTCCTATCGTCTAGTATTACTTCTTTTAAAGTGTTAATGGATTTCTGAAGGTCATTGTTTATTTTTACTTGTTCGTTAATGTTTTTTATTATATTGTGTTCGTTTTCTTGATTGTTTAGGAGATGATTCATAATAATTTCCCTATCGTCATCGTCCATGAGGCCGGTGAGCCACTTCTGAGTTTTCCCTATAACGTTAACGAGACCGCGTTTTTGTCTTGTTAGTGGATTTGGGGTTATTGATCTTATTTTAATTCTTATGGTTTCTATTTCTGCGTCCAATCTATGTCTGTTTTGCTTAACTAAGATTTTTGTGTTGTTCTGTATTATGTTTGTTAATTCTAATATTTCTTGCGTATTTATTATATGTAGAACCATTTTAGAATTGTTTACCAGTTCCACTGTGCTCTCCCCTAGTGATACGAAACCGTTCTCAGCCAGGATTGGGGTTATATTGATCATTGCTGCCGACAGTGTTGGCAACAGGATCATGATGACGATTGTTATTATTACCTGGAAATTTGGTAGGTCTTTTAACATTTGTTGTATGAATGTTTTGTAAATTAGCTTTTCTGAATTTGGGTTCTTCCTTATGTCTTAGGTTTTTATAATTCTTAATAAAGCCCTCTGTTCTATTCTCTATATAGGTTTCTCTTTTATCATTTAGCTTTGCTATTTTTCTAGATTTTTCTGCTGACATTTCTTCGAACAATTTCAAGTGATCTACTTTGTGATTCTGTACTTCGAATGGTGTGGATTTCGTGGTGGTGTGGTATGTGTTATTGTAAAAGTATACAGCTCTAGCCATTTGTTCGATTATTGGTCTTTTCTCTTCTATGTTTAGTGTGCGAATTTTTTCTGTTAGTGTGTTATTAAGTCTTTCAACGTCGCTATTGCCAGTGTGACTGTTTGGTTTAGTTGTATGGTATTCTATGCCTTCCTTTTCTAGAAATTCTCTGACGTTAAGACTATTAAATTCGTTGTCGAAGACAAATTTATGGACTTTCCCTTTTATTGACAAGAATTGTTGAATGTGTTCTACGATTGTGACGCTATTTCTGTCGTTAAGTGGGAAGCAAGTGGCGTGTTTTAAGAATTTGTCGATGAATAGTATAAAGGATTGTTTTGAGTTAACGTATGTATCTACGTGTACTATCTCATTGCAAGTTCTTGGTGTTTCTGTAAGATAAAAGTTGTTCTTTATAGGTTTTCTATCGTATTTCCCACCACTACAGACGTCACAGTTATTGATTATTCTATGGATATGGGTCTTTAGGTTAGGGTGGTATATTTCGAGTTTAAGCTTCTGATAGGTGGCAACTATCCCGCAATGGCCACTCTCGTTTTTATGAAATAAGGCTATTTGGGTATGCAGTTCATCTTCTGACTCAATATCCCTAATGAACCTAGTGCACTTTACAAATTTTACTTTTGGGTTGGAAGTGTATTCCTTCGCTATTATTTTCTGTAGTTGGTAGAACTCATGGTCACTTAGGTGTGAATAAACTCCTATTTTTCCTGTTGTTATTTCTCGTCGGAGGATGTTTATTGCTTGGTTGTCTTCTATGTCTTTCTTGCTAATGTAAATTCTCTTTTTGTCGAACACCTGTACGGTGGTTTCGAGTTTTCTTTCTGTGAAAATTAGCTGTACATTGAATCTGTTAACTGCTGTTTCTAGTATGGACATGTCGAAACCCTGATCCTCTTCTTTAGAATGAATCGTTTGAGCTGCTAGGGATCTATTGTCTTCATCGTTCGTGGACTCAACTTCCATTAGGTTTATTTCGTCCTCTCTAATTCTACTCAAAAGTCAGCGATGTTATTACATTTCCCTTTTATATATTCTATGTGGAAGTTGTACTCTCCCAGACTGATGAGCCATCTCTGTAATCTTGGGCTTATGTCTTTGCCTGTATATTTAGCCATTAGCCATTTTAATGGTTGGTGGTCGCTCTCGAGGTTGAATTCTCTACCATAAACATATGGTCGAAAGTATTTTACGGCCCACACTATGGCTAAGAGCTCTTTTTCTATGGTTGAATAGTTACATTCGTGCTGATTTAATGTTCGGGATGCGTATGCGATTGGGTGACTTTCTTGAGAAAGGACTGCTCCCACCGCGAAATTGCTTGCATCTGTAGTGATAGTGAACTTTTTAGAAAAATTTGGGTACCGTAGGACTGGACTATTTGTAACTAATGTTTTCAACTTTTCAAATGCTGCTATGTAGCTTGGGTCGTCGGTGTTGATTGTCATGTTTTTCTTCAGATATCTTGACATAGGGAATGCTATTTTTGCATAATCTTTAACAAATTTTCTATAAAATCCTGTCATTCCTAGGAACGACTTAATCTGCTTTGCAGTTCGGGGTAATTTTAAATTCTGAATAATGTTTACTTTATCTGGGTTCGGTTTGATGCCGTGAGTGGTCAAGATATGACCAAGGAATTGCGTTTCTTTCTTTAGAAAGTCACATTTATCTACTTGAATTTTTAAATTGGCATCTTTTAAAGTTTTGAATATTTTTCTTAATATGGTCATATGTTCTTGAAGGGATGTGCTAAAGATTAGTATGTCGTCCATGTAGACGACACAATTTTCGCCAATATAGTCTTTCAAGACTTCGTTCATAAGTCTCTGGAATGTTGATGGAGCATTTTTGAGTCCAAACGGCATTCTGATGAACTCGTAGTGACCTGACGGTGTTGAAAATGCTGTCTTTGGTCTGTCCTCTTCTTTAACGAGAATTTGATGAAAGCCTTTCGCTAAGTCGAGGGTTGTGAAATATTGTGATCTACCCAGTTTATCTAGCAAAGAATTAAGATTAGGAATTGGGAATCTGTCGTCGACCGTAAATTCATTCAATTTGCGGTAATCGATGACAATTCTGAACTTTTTTGACCCTGAATTATCGAGTTTTTTCTCAACAATCCATAAGGGGCTGTTATAGGGGGAGTTACTTTCTTTTATAATATTCTGCTTAAGCATTTCTTTTATCTGTCTATTTATTTCTTTTTCGTGGATTTGGGGATATCTATATATTTTAGAATATAAAGGCCTATCCACTGTAGTAATAATTTCGTGAGAGATTTGGTTTGTTGCTGACAAAACGTCCCCCTCCCGAAAAAATAGATCATCGGATTCTGCAAGTAGAGCTTCGACCGCTTGGCGTTCTTCGTCATTTAAATGTTCGAGGTTGAGACGGTCTCGTATATGATCTATGTTTATAGGTTGCAGAGCACAAGCGTTGTGCATTGATTCTGGATATTCGTAGTCTAAAAAATAGAATTTCTTGTCTAGTAATTGTACGTATCGTTCAGTATTATTTATTTGAGCTTTGAATGCTTTTAGAAAGTTTTGCCCTATTATTGCTGAGAAATTTTCATTTGGGAAATCTATAAGTTTCCACTGAAGTGTTCCTAAGTATGGAATTTCTTTGGGGAAAGGTGTGGTTACGGCGTATTTTACAATATTAACACCGTTAAGGGTTTTGTAAGAGCAAGGTCTGGTGAGTTCAATTTTTGGGTACTGGTATTCAAGAACTTTTGATTTTAAGATGCTTGTCGTTGCACCAGTGTCGACTAAGCATCTGATTTCCTCCTTTCCTATTGTCCATGTTATTATGGGTAGGTTTGCCCTAGGCAAGGTATCAAAAAATTTACTTCTTCTGCCTGATTTTCTTCCAAAGTTCCGATTTCCATAGGAGTGGAATCGTTTCTTTGGGTATCGACGCTCATATGAGACATTCTTGTTTGTCCTGAGCCATTGTTTTTGCTGTTATAATTTGGTCTAGGATTATGGTTGAGTTGTGTTCTGTTATCTGGCTGTTGATTTATTTGACCAGTGTTCTTGTTGTTATAAGGGGGCTGGCTGTTTTGATTTGGTCTGTTGTATGTGGTGTTGGTATTAGTGTTAGTGTTAGTGTTAATGTTAGTGTTAGTTTTTGTGTTAATATTAGTGTTAGCGTTATTTTGCTTCTGGTAAGCGTTGTTAGTTGTTTTTCTATATCTCTGTGATATAGCCCTAGGATCATCTAGTGCTTTAATGTTTGAATATTTTGTTTGAAGAGCATGCATAGAAATTCCTTGATCGACATGAATTCTGAATGGGGTGTCTATTTTGTTTATTAATATATTTAACAAATCTCTATCTACTTTATCGTTTTCGTATATTGTAGGCTTTAATTCGTCGAACATGTATATTTTATTTATCTCGCATTTTGCCTTTTCGAATTCTAAAAATAGCTCTCTTAAATTACTTACTTTAATGTATCTGCATCTGTCGAACACATCCTCGTAAGTCGTCTTCGGACGCATTTGCTCCATTAGTTTCGTCTTCATCTGTTGCCAAGTTGGTTCCATCCCCAACTGTCTGATGTAGTCTGCTGCTGCTCCCGAGACCTTCTCGTTGGCGACGATGCTGGTCCCGAATTGAATTAGCAGCTCATTTCCTTGGCACTGCGTCATGAGAAATTCAACTGATCTAATGAAGGCCAACACATCATGTTGATCATCCAGCTGTCGTAGTTGGCGAAATTGCTGGATGATGTCTTTGTTCGATAACCACTGGGTTGGTTGTTGTTGTTGTTGTTGTTGTTGTTGTTGTTGTTGTTGTCTGAGTGAGTTTAGCGCTGCTTCTTGCTGGAGTATGACTCCTCTTAGATTTTGAAGCTCCTCTTCCATAATTGTATTTTCGATTCTGCGGTTTTTGTCAAATTTATGGATATTGCTTTTGTTCGTTGAGTACCTTGGGTACATAAAATTGTCACTTTTTTGAGTTAACTGCTAACTCACGAATTAGTTTGCTGTTGCGGTTTTATTTATTTCTGCACAAATTTGTCGGCAACGTTAACTAAACACAATTGTGCTTACACTTGCTTAGAGATTTTATACGCCAACAGTTTTCTTTTATGCATACGTTGCAGTTTTTATAGTTTTATTTTTGTTTATGCGGATTAACTTCGGTTAAATAGAACGCACTTGTTCGGTTTCGGCTGCGCCAGTTATGGTTTTTGCACTATACTTCATATATCTTGAGATACACAAGTACAATAAAAACTGTTAATCACTGAAACAAAACTGTCTTTAGATGTTCATATACTTTAAGTAATAGTTCAATAAAAACACACTTAATATCTTTAGATATTATAATTCTTGCTTTATTGATAAAAAGACTTCTGTTCTGTTCGGAATGAATCTTAAGACTAACTGTAAAGTATTTCTTGGCATATGCAAATGCCTGTTTATATATATATATATATGTTGCTTTATTTTATATATACGTTGCTTACATTTGTTGTTGCTTTATTTTATATATACGTTGCTTACATTTGTTGTTGCTAGCTGGGCATTTACAACGGAAGCGGCGAAGACGCTTACGTTGTTTATGCTTTTGTAATCTGATCTCTTTTTAAATATTTCTGCATGATTATGCTGAGTTGGTCATTATTGTCATTCCCATGCACAAGTGCAATTGGTTGTGCAATTTGCATGAGCGTATTTGGTTGCATTGGTTGCATTGGTTGCATAACTCGCGCACCAAGAATAAAATAAACAAAATTTCCCCAATGTATATATATATATTTTTTTTGTTTTTTGTTTTATTATAATTATTATTTTATTTTATTTTATTATATTTTATTTTATTGTATTTTAATTTATTTTATTTATTTTTTCCCCCTTTTTTTTTTTATTTTATTTCATTCTATTTTATTTCGCCCTTGGCCCACTGTGCGCTCCGTTTTTATGGCCCAGTGACCGCTAATCTATCCTGTCGTGTTGAGCCGTGGGGTATATCCGCTCACGAGGCCACACACTTAATAAACATTTGTAAATTTTTTTTCCCTTTTACATTAATTGTCATATCTGTATATATATACATATATATGCATATGCGTACATGTATATATAAGTTAAACGCTCCCGTACTAGAGTACTAGTGATTGGGGGACGCTGTGTTGGGTTCTTGTGAATATATAACAACTTCGTGTTCAATGAAATAATATATTTTATATAATTTGGAACAATAGGTCTAAACTCTCTCTAGTCCGAATATAAACTGAACTAAATCTGTTCAACTGGTTAGGTTCTCCCCTTGAATGTCTGACTGGACTCTCCAGCCTCCTTAGATTGTCGAAAGTCTTAACTCTTCCCCATCTAAATATCTGCGTCCCGCAGATCAGGGTGCATATGTCCATTATAACGATATTCATCCAATATAAATTGTCCAATATAATGATAATTATCCAATATAAATTGCCCAATATAATGATATTTATCCAATACGATATCCATCCAATATAAATTGTCCAATATAATGATAATTATCCAATATAAATTTATTATCCAGAGTCCATAAATTAGCATAAAGAGGGCCATCGATATCCACCTTCAAGTTAATTCAAAGCATTCATAGTTCCATACATTTAGTATTCATTTGTGGTTATGACAATACATCCAACATTGTAAGCGCATTTATTTCATTTCGTCTGGCATCTCGGAAATCCCTATTACCATGAATGATCAAAACTAGGAGGGATATACCACGTGTAAAATGCTGTGGATGCTATGGGTGCTAAGGAAGTTAAGGAAGCTAAAAGAAGATTATTGCAATATAATTAAATGTGCTATGGGTGCTAGGAAGTCAAGGAAGTTAAAAGAGATTTGATTCAATTCGTATTCGTTCGAACATCCCTTTTATCAGCATAATGCAATCGCCAAACTCGCTTAATTTCAGGCCAATCATCTTTTTGTACACCGTACGATTACAGTGAAACATCGGCAATTCCAATTACTTTTCCTCGTATATGTAAAATTATTGAGCGATATAGAGGTCTTTCCTTGATAATAGAATAATCTTCAAGTACGGACTCGATCCTGTTTACCCACGAGGCATATTGTGAAGGGTTTCCCTCAAATGTGGGCAACACTTTAACACAGTCCGGCAATGACGAAATTTCATTTAATTCAAGCTCCGAACGTGGACGGGCCAGTGAGGTTTGTTCCTCTATGAGAGACTGATTAGTATCCTCCTTTTCCAAACGATCCACTTTCCTATTCAATTGCTTCAAATCTTCCTTAAGACTCGAAAATTGATCGGCTAACACAGTTATTGCCGCGCTCAGCCCTTGCAACGTTCCGAACTAAATTATTTCAATGTCGGAAAACTTACTTACTATTCAATTCGATGCCTACTATGTTATCGATCTAATTTTCTACATTAAATCAGATTTTCATTGTTTCCAAGCTGCTGCTATTTACCGTTTCCAGTGGAGATAAGAAAATATTAATAATCGTCTCGTAGAATTGCTTCCTGTGGAGATAAATATATTAGTAATGCTCTCACATGGTCGTAACACCTTTTTTAAATAGTTGGCGTGAATATTATTTCTTTTATATTATTTCATTGAATTACTAATTATTTTATATGGCTTGGGAAGCCCTCAGGATCCTTTTTGGTGTAAGACCTACTTAGGTGAGGGTGTTTCCACAATCATCTGGTCTCTCTCTTGCTTTCGTTTCATTTATTTATTTACTTTACTTTTTTCTTTTATATATTGTTGCCAGACTTATTCTCTTCCGAAAGGGAAGCCCAAAGTATTCCTCTTTGGTTCTAAGACCTACTAGGGTAAGGGTTATTCCACGATCGAATAGAAGGTCTCTGCAATTCATGTTTTTATTTTTGCATATTTATGCTTTGCTTGTTGATTAGAGATTTCCTGACAACCGCCTTTTAATTATGTTATATAGTTAGTGCTTTAAACTTAACTTTGACCACTAGGTTTCTTTTAATTTATACGGAAGCCCATCATTCAACACAGGTGGAAATTGTGACGTTTATTTTTTTATGACATTTGTCTTACGGCAAGGATTTGAACCTCGATACGAGAATCAATCTCGTACCACCATTATGCCTGTAAATTTCTTGTATTTTCGTTTTAAGACTCGTCTCGGCAAGGATTTGAACCTAGGTATTGTTAATACCACCATTTAGCCACGATTTCTTTTATGTTATAGAATTATCTAGTGCACCAACACTTGCTAGAAATTATGTTATTATTTATTGTATTATGTTATGGCAAGGATTTTCACCCCATTACTTTGCAAATCGCAGAAGTACTTCGTAATTTTGCCAACAATTGCCCAATTTGATTGGAACAATTTATTTGTACTTGCTTTTTTAATAAGTTATTTTTATAGAATTATTGACACGTCACCATTTCCCTTTATTTCCGTGAAGAATGTGGGTCTCTGCTCGGGCGCCAGTTAAACGCTCCCGTACTAGAGTACTAGTGATTGGGGGACGCTGTGAAGGGTTCTTGTGAATATATAGCAACTTCGTGTTCAATGAAATAATATATTTTATATAATTTGGAACAATAGGTCTAAACTCTCTCTAGTCCGAATATAAACTGAACTAAATTCGTCCTCTTTGTTGGGTCGTCTAAATTTTTTGGTTCCGTCCCGATCAACTAGACACTATCGTCCGCTTCATTTACCTGTGTGCACTAGGGATTATTCTTTGCACAGTGCGTTTCATGTTCTTTGTGTTAATTTTAATAAATATTATCACGTTTTTTCCTTAGAGCTCTCTCCTCCTAAAATAAAAAGTGTACTATCAGCTTATCTTAGGGAAATCACTCACAATGCCCAGGCATAAGCATTGGCATACGCTTTTGCTGCTAATGTTGTGTTAGTGATTTCTCAATTCTATTCTTATACTCTATTTTTGGCTCTTCCATTACTCTTTTCTTTTTATTATTTCTTATTCTTTTTATTAACTTTTCTTGCAACTTCTCTTATTACCGGCCATTTTCTTTTTCTATACTTTATCTCTTCTTATTTTATTCTTTTTTTTTTTTTTTTTATTATTGTTTTTTTTTTAACTCCTTTTATTTATTTATTTATTTTATTTTATTTTTTTTTTATTATTATTATTATTTTTTATTTTTTATTATTATTTTAAGAATTATTTTAAGTATGCTAAATATTGTTTAATAACCTACATTTTAATATTTTATTTTTTTAAGTTTTCTTACTAACACTTTCTTTTCATAGCTTCAATAGTATCACTGACCATATTTGGCTGTGAGACGTGGGCATAGCCGGCCGGACTGGCAAATAAAATACCCCCATCGGGTTGGTGTTACTATTGAAATTATATCGTGTACTTTGTATAGGCTTTTTTAAATTAAAATTGACTCTCATTTTTGTCAATAGCTTTAAGAAAATAAATAAATAAAATAAAATAAAATAAATCTGTTCAACTGGTTAGGTTCTCCCCTTGAATGTCTGACTGGACTCTCCAGCCTCCTTAGATTGTCGAAAGTCTTAACTTATATATATACACCTACGCGTATATATAATTACATTTTTAAACAATGCGGTTAGTTAAATAGAAAGATAACTTTATTTTAATAGCATTGGAGTTGAACAAGTTTATTCTCGTGATGCAGATTTACAACTGATTCTAATTCTAAGCTTACTATGCAATGCGTCGGCGTTGGCAGCTATAAAGCTCCAGCATCGGATGACATTGCCGTTACAAAGCTCTAGGTGGCCTGATCATGCAGTTACCTTTCTTGTAAATGCTTTAAGTGGCGTGATTCTGCCGTAACTTCGCTTGCGAGCTTTGAGAGTCGTAAGATTAAGCTACAGAGTGGCTTAAGAGAGATTATAAGAGAAATTATGTATGCATACCAAATACTCTAATTTGTTTGAGTATGATGAATACGTAACTCCTCCAACCCGAGAATGTAGCCTGTCCTCAGGCGGTACACTTGAAGTATTACCATTCTACAACCTTTTTATACCCTGAACCCATTTTCAATGGGAAATCAGGGTATAATGGTTTTCTTGAAATGTATGTAACAGGGAGAAGGAGGCGTGGCAGACCCCACAAAGTATATATATTCTTGATCAGGGTGACGAGCTGAGTTGATTTGGCCCTGTCCGTCTGTCTGTCCGTCTGTCCGTCTGTCCGTCTGTCCGTATGTATGAACGCGTCGATTTCAGAAGATATAAGAGCTAGAGACTTCAAATTTTTTTTTAAATGTCCGTAATTACAGCGCGCATATCAAGTTTATCATTAAAAATCGATAACTCATCTCGATCTTTTTTTATCGATAAAAAACCTTATCGAAACCCAGTTATAAAATTATATCTTCTACACCTTTATTGCTAGAGTCTCCAAATTTTTAATGTATGCTTATATGCAATTTATACAATTTCGGTTTTTGTTAAAATTTACCCCCCACCTCTAAATTCACCCCCTCACCCTCACTTTTGTAAAAAGCGTATTTCAAATACTAGAAACTTGTGCTTTGGCAATTACATGCATATTCATGTTATAATCATAATCTAAAAGTTTGATGAAGATCGTACGTCCATAAAAAAAGTTATTAAACAATTAAGTTCTCATAGTAAGCGCACACTGCAGCCCATGCGTGTTTATGCGTGGTTGCTTGTATGTGTATGTGTGTGTGTATGTGTGTGTGTGTATGCGTTTGTGTCTGTATGCGTGTGTGTGAGTATGTGTGTCTGTATGCGTGTGTGTGTATGTATACCTGTGTGTGCGTACGTGCGTGTGTGTGTGTGTGTGTGTGTGCGTGTTTCTTGTGTAAGCTGAAAGTCGCGAAAAAGTATTGAAATATCTATTGCTCCAAGGGTTCAGGGGATCTCGTAGTCGAGCAGTCTCGACTATAGCTTTCTTACTTGTTGTATCTTGAATTAGTTAACAATTAAGTGGACTTAATTCTAACAATTCATCTTTTTTAGTATTAAATTTATGATTTTTTTTTCAATATTGATTAACATACTTATTACAAATATAGTGTGACTAACAATTCGTTCTTTTTCACTATTTGGTTTTTTTTTGTTTTTTTTTTGTATTCTTTGCTATTTTTCTAATATTAGGTATTAATATTTCGGATTATTTTAGATGTTCAAATATCAATTCTGAAAAGGTGATGTTAGGTTAAATAAATTGTTCAAAATGTTTTAATGATAGTAATAGCTCAAAAATGTTGGTGGGTTTATTTTATTTATTTATTTATTTTTTTTTTTTTATTTATTTATTTTTTTTATTGATATGTGGAGTAGGGATATGTGGAATCAATTGTCATCAGTATGAGTCATACAAACAAGTTCAGGAGGCCTGGTGTGATAGTTAGAGTCATTAATAACCTTCTTACGCATAAATTGATTTTTATGATGAATAAACTCCCTTCCTCTGTTTAATTCGCTAAAGTGTTTCTCGTCAACAGCCTTAATTTTGGCAGTTTTCTTGAATGGGTTTTGAAGTTTGCCTTTCAATATTGGTGCTTTTTTATATTTTGTATTGACTTCAAAAGATTTTCTATTTTCGTTGACTTTATTAATTTTTTGTGTTTTTAAGATTTGATTACTATATGCAGGGGTACCTGCAAAAATAAACAAATGGGCTGGTGTTCTACCTGTGCTATTGTGTTTAATTTTATGATTATAAATGAATAGGATAGTTTCGATTTTCATCTGCTTTTCTTCAACGTAAGTATCAGTATTTATTATTCTAATACGCTCGTTTAAGGTTTTGTGAAATCGTTCAATGTCCGCAACCCCTGTCTTTGTTGATGCTAATTCTAATTTAACCTCCTCCGAAGTCAACCATTGTTTAATTGCGTTACTTGTGAAAGCTGAGTCTCTGTCTGCTTTGAGTGTTATCGGCTTGCCCATTTGAGTAAATACTTATAATAGTGCACGTTTGGCTTCCAGCCAGTCACGGCTTTTCACTTGTACTAACATGACAAATTTTGAATAAATGTCGATACATGTTAGATAAGTTTTATTCTCTGAAATATAAAAGTCTATCATAAATATTTCGCGAGGGTTGAATACTTCTGGTGTTAATTCAAATGGGGCGTTTGTATTTCTGTGTTCTGTTTTCGACAATTGGCAAACGTCGCATTGATTAATAATGTTTTGTATCAATTTACCAGAATCTGGGAAATAATAACTTTCTTTGAAAAGTCTTAACATTTTTTCTATGCCAGGGTGGATAAGCTTAATATGCTGTTTTAATATTAATTCTTTAAATTCAGCGTAACTTTCTATATCTTTCAAATATAATAATGCTCTTACAATGGAAGTTTTTTGGTCATGGACTATCTCCTTGTAAGCTTTTTGGATGATGAGAAAGTCGGGATCGCTTTCAATATAGAGTGCACTGGATTTAGCAAAAAGGTGGTCTATTAATAACTGCTTTGCAGATTCGAAAGTTATCTCTTTATAATTTATTATAATTTTTTGTTTTTTGAAATATTGTTCTACTTTAACTGAAATATTATCTGTTTTAACCATGATTACTTGTCGAGAGTAGTGATTTAGAGGCTTTTCCGTTAAAGGGATTAAGAATGAACTATCCTCTTCCGCACTATGTACAGTTGCACAAGTACTTCCTAACATTACTTCTTCGTGTTGTGATTGAATACGTGAAAGCGCATCGGCTACATAATTGGTTTTTCCTTGGATGTATTTTATTGTAAAATCGTATTCTGATAGGCGAATTTTCCACCTTTGGAGTTTCATGTTGGGATCTTGTATTGAGTGAAGCCAAACCAATGGCTTATGATCACTTAATACCTCGAAAGTCCTACCAAATAAATAGGGCCGAAAGTATTTTGTTGCCCAAACAATGGCCAATAATTCCCTCTCAATGGTGCTATAGTTTTGTTCGTGATCGTTTAGTGTTCGACTAGCGAAACAAATAGCTTTACCTTCTTGTGACAAAACAGCACCTATTGCTACACTACTAGCGTCAGTTGTGATTTGAAACAATTTTTTGAAATCAGGGCAAACAAGTATTGGGTCACTTGAAATTAGAATTTTTAATTTTTCAAAGGCCTGGAGATAAGCTTCGTTTCTTAAATCAATTTTATTTCCTTTTTTAAGACAATGGGTAATAGGTTTGGCAATTTGTGCGAAATTTGGGATAAATTTCCTATAGTAGCCGCATAATCCAAGAAATGATTTTATTTCTTTTGGACTCTTGGGAAGAGGAAAATATTTAATTGATTTTATTTTATCTTCATTGGGCTTGATGCCATATGGGCCTATAATATGACCTAAAAACTTTGTTTCCCTTTTAAGGAATTCGCACTTATCAAGCTGCAACTTTAGGTTGGCTTCTCTTAATTTGCTAAACACCTTTCTCAACGAGTCCAAGTGTTCAGTTAATGATGTCGAGAATACAATGACATCATCGAGATATACTAAACAACATTTATTTATTACCTCTTTCAAAACATTATTCATGCAACGCTGAAAAGTTGCTGGTGCGTTTTTCAACCCAAATGGCATTCGTGTATATTCATAATGTCCATTTTTGGTTGAAAATGCAGTTTTGGTGATGGAATCTGGATCCATTTCTATCTGGTGGAAGCCTTTTGCAAGATCGATTGTCGTAAAATACTGACACCTGCCTAACTTACTAAGAATTTCGTCAATATTTGGGATGGGGAATTTATCGCTTATAGTGATTTCGTTCAATCCTCGATAATCGACGACAACTCGATATTTTTGATTCCCTGAAGCGTCTAATTTTTTGGGCACAACCCATAAGGGGCTGCAATATGATGAATTACTTTCCCTGATAATCCCTTGCTGAAGCATTTCCTCAACTTGAGCGTCTATTTCTTGCTCGGCGGCGAACGGATAACTGTAGGGTTTTTTGTAAACGGGATTATTGTGAATGGTTTCAATTCTATGTTTGGTTTGATTAGTAAAGCTTAATATTTGGCCTTCGCGATACTGAATGTCAATAAATTGTTTTAAAAGCTTCAGCAAATTTGCCCGTTCTTCTTTATTGAGGTGATCGAGTCGGTATTGAGGTTGCTCGTCTATTGGATTTTCAATTGCGTAAGTAAGCTCTGGAGTAGTTGTGAAATCTTTATTGTTGTCAGGAAAATAAAGTTTGTGAGAAAATGTTTTATTGTTTATTATAATTTGATCTCTGGAATAATCGATAATTGAATTAGTTGCCTTTAGAAAATTGCGTCCTAATAATATGTCATAATAGTGTGAAAATGGAAATATGTAAAAATGTTGTTCTACTGGGAAAAGTTCATTAGGTTGAACAGTAATTATTTTGTTCAAATTCACCACTCCTTGCAATGCACGAACTACTGTAGGCTTTGATGTTATGGGTAGGTTAAAGAAATTTTGGCTCATAATATTAATTGAACTACCTGTATCAATTAGACAACGACAGAGTTTATTATTAAATTTTAAGGCAATATATTGGTGTGTTGGGAGGCTGATAAACGAAAATTTTCGGCATTATCTTCATCTGGTTGTTGGTATGGATGATTAAGATTCTGATGGTCGGTTTCGCAATAAGGTTCGTCACTATTATTTTGATATTCGCAACTTTGATTATAGTATTGATCAATCGGCATTTCTATATGATGGTAATCATCAATTTCCATCTTTTGATGGCCACTTGTACTTTCACGTTGGCGCTTTTGAGGTTGAGTTAAATTTGGTATCGAATAACCTTGACTTGACTTTCTATGGGCATCACTTTGTTGAGCTTGTACGAGTTTCTGTTGAAATTCTTTAAATATTTGTGGATTTGGCGATGGTAAAGAGGGTGGTAAAGAAGGTCGTCCCTGATTAAATGTGTTCTGTCGGACATGGTGCGGTATGAGATATTGATTGCTGACAATTTCGTTAGTTTTTTGCTGGGATGGACTGTTATTGTATGAAGTCATTTTAGTATTATTTATTTCTTTATTAGAAGGCCTATCAGGATTGATATTTGAATTTGATTTCCTACTATTTTGTACGAGAATTAAGTTTACATTATCTTCATACATGCCTTCTTGTTGGGCAACACATTTTAACTTAGAAATACTAGATATATCATGACGTGCTAAAATCATGAACATACGATCGGGCAATTTTTTATTTATTACATTTTTTACTGTTTCGTTCATAGCTTGTGTATAATAAAAGTTGTTTACTTCGTCATTTTCTAATGATAATTTGTTTACAATTATGCTGGCTTTGATTTCGAGCTCTTCTACAAACTTACGCAAGCTACCCTGGAAATTAGTATTATAGAGACGGCGAAGCAGCTCCTCAAAAGATATGTGCGGTTTGTACTCATTGATTAAAGCTGCCCTTAGGGATTTCCAGTTGCTGACACCTTGAAGTCCTACTGCCCTTTGTGCTTGGATACCCAGCAACACTTCTGTCGCTCCAAAGATTATGCTTTGCTGCCTGAGATCATGTGTTGGATAGAGAGCAAGTAGATAATCCAGTCGACGAATAAACGGCCCCAGAGTATCTTCTTGACCCTCGAATGTTGGAATTTGTTTTAATTGCATTAACAATTGATTGAGTTGGCCTTCAGTAAGCATATTTGTGCTACTCCCAGTTGGAGGTAGTTGGTTATGGTTTTCAGTCAGCGACATAATTTATTTATTTTTTTTTGTTACGTGGTCAAATTTTCACTCACGATTTAAATTAGGTTCTTATGCGGATACGGTGGTTTCCACTCAATAATTTTTGTTTGAAATGTTTGTGGCAGTTGATTATAACTTAACTGACGCACTTTTTCACTGTCTTTTATTGATTCCGCACAATTGGGTGATGGTACTAGTATTTGACCAATCAAATAAAATGACTTTATAGAGTTTATGTTTACCGCGCGTATCCTACCGGCTGCGCCAATTACATTTTTAAACAATGCGGTTAGTTAAATAGAAAGATAACTTTATTTTAATAGCATTGGAGTTGAACAAGTTTATTCTCGTGATGCAGATTTACAACTGATTCTAATTCTAAGCTTACTATGCAATGCGTCGGCGTTGGCAGCTATAAAGCTCCAGCATCGGATGACATTGCCGTTTCAAAGCTCTAGGTGGCCTGATCATGCAGTTACCTTTCTTGTAAATGCTTTAAGTGGCGTGATTCTGCCGTAACTTCGCTTGCGAGCTTTGAGAGTCGTAAGATTAAGCTACAGAGTGGCTTAAGAGAGATTATAAGAGAAATTATGTATGCATACCAAATACTCTAATTTGTTTGAGTATGATGAATACGTAACTATATATATATGCGCATATCCACTTATATGCACACATACACACAAACCTCCACTTTCTTGCTCCACTTCCTTGCTCTCTTTTTATACACTAATTGATATATATATATATATATATATATATGTACTTATATGTGCATGTATATACATATATACACTCACGCGTATATATATATGCTCCTATCCGCTTATATGCATACATACGCACAAACCTTCACTTTCTTGCTCTCACTTTCGCACAACGTTTTCGGCGCGCTGCACTGCAACGCCGTTACGCTTACACCGTTGTTCGCCACCACTACTGCTATGTTCTTTGCTCTCTCGTTGCGTCGATCGGGTACCCGTTGGTATGCTCGACTACGCGCTTCCACGCACTTTTTTCTATGCGAACGCTTCTGCCGTCCAGCTCCCTATATTCGGGCAAGTTTGCGGGTCTTTACGCCGCTAGCTTGCCACACTCTCCTCAGTCAAGTCCCTGCTCGGGCGCCACTTGTAAGGATCCAATTTTCCAGCTGGGCCAGCGTCAGTTTACCCAGGGTGGATACCACAAGAAAATTTGTGATTCGCTGTGACCGGAATTCGGAGAGGGGGGGCATAGGGAACAACGGGGGCAATGCTGAGGGTTTGGCCTCTCAGCGAACGGGCATAGCCGCGTTCTCTACTTTAACTACTTAATGCCGGGATGCGCCTCGGCCAAATGACGAAATATGCAACGAAGAGGGAAGGGGGGAAATGGGATCTACTAGCACCATTAGTTAGTTATTAGTTGCCGGATAGAAATAAAGCACACACAGATTCACTTCTTCACAATCTCTTTATTTCACAACTCTCTTAATTTCTTAATCTCGCTATTAACTATGGTCGCGCTCACCCACTAGCCTTCAGTCTCGCTGTCACTCACTAACTTTCAGTCTCGCTGTCACTCACTAATTAAAACTTCTATCGCTCTCCAGCCGCCTCCACACCTCGGCCGCGCGCTCCGCTTCGGCGTCGGCAATGCAACTCACCACAGCTTCGGGCCCTTTGAACTTTTCGCCGCGAAAGTCGAAACCATGGTTGCATTGCCGATCGCTGCGACTTGCGCGGGCGTTTGAAAACGACTTATTTGAGGTGGCTCATCGAGCCGCCTTACAAATGATCATAACAATAGCTATCGATGATTTTCCAATTTTAATGGGATCATGCCCTGGTTTTTGTTGCGCACGAGACTTGAAAATTGCACTATATACTCTGTTTGACAGCGTTTGGGCTGTGAATGAGTCTTCTGCAATCGGTATCGCCCGACTGCAACGTTCTTACTTGTTAATGTATACTTATATGAATTTTATACATTTTCGGTTTTTGTTAATATCTACCCCCACCCCCTATTTCCACCTCCCCACCCATATGTATTTGTAAAAGGCGTATTTCAAATACTAGAGACTTGTGCTTTGGCAAATACATGCATATCTATTTTATAATCATGATCTGAAATCATGAAGAAGACATACATAAGTTCTCATAGTAAGCGCACACTGCAGCCCATGCGTTTTTATGCGTGGCTACTTGTGTGTGTGTATGTGTGTGTTTTTATACCCATTGAAAATGGGAAATCAGGGTATCATGGTTTTGTTAAAAGTATGTAACAGGCAGAAAGAGACGTGGCAGACCCCATAAAGTATATATATTCTTGATCAGGGCGACAAGTTGAGTCGATTTGGCCCTGTCCGTCTGTCTGTCCGTCCGTATGTATGAACGCGTCGATCTCAGAAGATATAAGAAGTAGAGACTTGAAATTTTTTTCCTAGGTCCGTGTATATCACGCGCATATCGAGTTTTTCTATATATATCGATAACCACTCCCGATATTTTATTATCGATTAAAAACCTTATCGAAAGCTAGTTATTTAATTATATCTCCTACACCTTTAGAGCTAGAGGTTCCAAATTTTAAATGTAGACTTATATGTATTTTATATAATTTCGATTTTTTTGTTGTAATTTACCCCCACCCTTATATCCACCCCCTCACCATCATCTTTGTAAAAAGCGTATTTCAAATACTAGAGACTTGTGCTTTGGAATGTACATATATTTGAGCATTATGATTATGTTCTATAATATTGCCCACACTGCAGCGCAGCCCTAGCGCAGTAGCTGCTTACTGCGCAGTTAGCAGACCGCGTTCTAATACGTTCGTGTGTATGTATGTGTACCGAAGTGCAGACTTATTAGAATATCAGATTAGAGGGTTCAGGGTATCTCCTAGTCGAGCAGTCTCGACTAGAGTCTTCTTACTTGTTTTTTATTCGTTTATTAACAATTTACATATATAATACAATATGTGTTTAGGTGGCTAAGGGTAGCACACGATGTTTGCGCTCTAAGGGAGCGGCCCACTGCTTCTTCCAGACAACGCCTGTCGTCTAGGAAGCGTCCACATTCGAATAAGACGTGGTTGGCGTCTTCCACCAGACCTCGTCCGCACCAAGAGCATTCGTCGGTTTCTTCGTGGCCAAAGCGCTTTAAGTAGCGCCGAAAGCACCCATGTTCCGAAGGAGTCTGTGAAAGATAAAAATTAACCTCGCCGTATTTGCGGTTTACTCATGACTCAAGCTCCGGGATGAGAGTATGTGTCCACCGCCCTTTAGTTGAGCTGCTCCACCTTCTTTGCCATCGTGCAATGCTGTTCGCTCTGATATCGATGCGTCGTAGAGGCTCGTGTGCATTCCGTTTCACGGCTTCGGCGACTAAGTCCTCCAGAGGCACCATGCCGGCTATGACGAGCGCCGCGTCGTCAGATACTATTCTGAACGCGCGGCAGAGTCTGATTGCGCTCAGTCTGTAGGAGACGCAAATGCCCCGGCTGTAGCTCGGCGTTGCCATCGCTCTTGCTGCTGACTAAGACGACTTCGGTTTTGTGTGCCGCTAGCTCGAGCCCAGCTCCTGTCAACCAGTTTCGTATGCGACTGATACTTTCGCTGCACATATCCTCTGTACCTTTTAGCTCGTTGCCTATGGCGACGGCAGCTACATCATCAGCAAAGCGAATGGTGTGCGCAGCTGCTGAAAGTTCCAAGCGCAACACGCCGTCGTACATAATATTCCATAGAAGAGGTCCCAGCACCGAGCCTTGGGGTACTCCAGCTAACACTGTATGAGTTTGGGGACCCTCACTCATATTGTATACCAGTGTTCTTCCTCTGAAGTAACTCTTTATTATCTCTTTTAGATATTTAGGGATATTATATTGTGATAGCGCATCTAGTATCATATCCCAACTAGCTGTGTTAAAGGCATTCTTTACGTCCAGGGTAGCAACAATGCAGTATTGCTTCGTCCGTGCCTCCATCTGGTGCCTTGGATGGCGGGAGTTGCCAGGATAGCAACTTTGTCTAGCGCATCTGCTGTTGACCGAGCCTTCCGGAAACCAAATTGGTTAGGTGACAGGCCTCCGGCGCTAGCAATAGAAGCCTCCAGTCTAGAGCCAATCAGTTTCTCAAACACCTTTCCCATGGTGTCTAAGAGACAGATTAGTCTATACGAAGATGGCTCCTCTGGTGGTTTCCCAGCCTTGGCTAGCAATACCAAGTTCTGGGTTTTCCATTTTGCAGGGAACATCTCCTGAATTAAACATTCGTATAATTCGGCAAACGTACTAGGGTGCAGGCGAGGGCTAGCTTTAGCGCACGATTTGGGATCCCGTCCGGCCCTGGAGCTGTGTTAGATCTAAGACCTCTGAGAGCTACTAAGATTTCTTCGTCTGTAACTAGAACAATTTGAGTGCTCGTTGAGCCCTGATCAGCAGACTCGGACTCAGGGGCATGAATGGAGCTTAATCTTTCTGGGAAGAGCGTTTCCACAATCGATTTAAGCTCCAAGCGATCCGTAGGCTGCACCTGTTTACCTGTGTATAATTTTGAAGCTACTATCTTGTATGCTCTGACCCAAGGGTCATATTCGGCTGACTCACACAACTCTAAGAAGCATTCTCTTGTGGTATGCACATATCGAGAGCTCACTGTGCTCATCACTATGTCAAGTTTATACTCTCTATATACCAATAATTGTTTACACTAGAAGGCAACGATACTTACTCATTATACCCTGAACCCATTTTCAATGGGAAATCAGGGTATAATGGTTTTGTTGAAATGTATGTAACAGGCAGAAGGAGGCGTGGCAGACCCCACAAAGTATATATATTCTTGATCAGGGCGACGAGCTGAGTTGATTTGGCCCTGTCCGTCTGTCTGTCCGTCTGTCCGTCCGTCCGTCTGTCCGTCTGTCCGTCTGTCCGTCTGTCCGTATGTATGAACGCGTCGATTTCAGAAGATATAAGAGCTAGAGACTTCAAATTTTTTTTAAATGTTCGCAATTACAGCGCGCATATCAAGTTTATCATTAAAAATCGATAACTCATCCCGATCTTTTTTTATCGATAAAAAACCTTATCGAAAACCAGTTATAAAATTATATCTTCTACACCTTTATTGCTAGTCTCCAAATTTTTTAGGTATGCCTATATGCAATTTATACAATTTCGGTTTTTGTTAAAATTTACCCCCCACCCTTAAATTCACCCCCTCACCCTCACTTTTGTAAAAAGCTTATTTCAAATACTAGAGACTTGTGCTTTGGCAATTACATGCATATCCATGTCATAATCATAATCTGAAAGTTTCATGAAGATCGTACGTCCACAAAAAAGTTATTAAGCAATTAAGTTCTCATAGTAAGCGCTCACTGCCGCCCATGCGTGGTTGCTTGTGTGTGTATGTGTGTGTGTATGCGTTTGTGTATGTATGCGTGTGTGTGTGTATGTGTGTCTGTATGCGTGTGTGTGTATGTATGCCTGTGTGTGCGTACGTGCGTGTGTGTGTGTGTGTGTGCGTGTTTCTTGTGTAAGCTGAAAGTCGCGAAAAAGTATTGAAATATCTATTGCTCCAAGGGTTCAGGGGATCTCGTAGTCGAGCAGTCTCGCGGCAAAAAGAGGAACCAAAAACTCAGCGACGGAACGGAGGACAGCTGGATAAATAAATAATATTTTAGTTTTTATACACTAATAACAATGCACTGCGATGCATAACACACACAAATGATAAGAAACAAGTAAGAACGTTGCAGTCGGGCGTTACCGACTGCGGAATACTCATTCGCATCCCATCAACAATTTAGTAGTTAAGTTTCGCTCTAATACCTAAAAAAAGTGAAAATTACAGGGCATTTTCCGATTTGCCACGCCCCTAGTGGGCAGATCGGGAAAATTTTAACACTGTATAAATCGGAGATATACACGAGTATGTGCGCCGAAATAGATTGCGTTCATACGGACAGATGGATAGACGGATGGACGGACAGACGGACAGCAAGACGGACATTGCACAAAACCATTATACTGATTCACCTTCGTGAATGAGTATAAAAATAACTTTGTAAAATTGAGCAATATTAAAGTTGCCCGATTAGACTAGGCCCGTGAAGCCATACGCAAATAATAGGTAGGAAATATGTAAAAACACATACACTCATGTACGAATGTATAAACTATAATAACATCAACAAATCAGTAGAAACGAATTTAGAATCATTTAAAACCACAAAAGTTACAAAATATAAAACTCCAAAGATGGGTTTAGTAGATACAAAGATAGTGAACTCCACTGCGAATGTAATTAATAAAGTTGAAGAGAGACTCAAGATCTTTTTATGATAACTGTACTGTTAAGCATAATTGTTGTAATAATGACAGCTACTTTGATATTTAAAATTTATAAAATACACAGTAAATGTAAAAAAAAAAGATATTTAAGTAAGGCAAATGATCTTGATAAGGTCTAAATAGAACAAATAATTATAATCATAACAAAAAAAAATGTTTCAGATGGAAATAAAAGCTATTTTTAATAAATTTTCAAATTTTTGGTATCAACTTAAAATAACTGAAGCATAATGAAAACAGAATTGAAAATTACAGAATTAGATAACAGATATGGAATGGCAACAAATATATGCCACATTACAAGAAATTAAGACGAAATTTTCTGGATCATATAAATGTATCACCCAAAATAGAAGTACGCAAGTTGAAACAATCAACAAACATGCAAAGATATTAGTAGAATGTTTTAATGAAGCACGAATACTAATACATAATCACAGGGACAAACTAAATCAAACTCAATGGTCAGTAGTATCTCGATTACTGGTCAAACTCCGATCAAATTTAGTATTAGTACAAAGAAGGTATAATTTAGACATTTCGATACCGACAATATTGAATACCCCTTTGACAGTAACAACCAGTGAAGAATCGAAGAATGACCAAGTAAATATAGATTCAGATGAATCCGAATCAGACCATAGCAGTGACACAGAAATAAAAGAGAAAGATTTACAAGACCTAACAATACCTGCGGTACTAAACTTACCGGAAGCAGAAGAAACAAACTGTTGTTCAGATCCCAGCTTATAAGAGCAGAAATCACTAATCATGGCGCAAACCAATATTGAGTTCATAAACACTGCATCTAAGATTATACCGGATTTCAGCGGTAAAGCTGAAAACCTGCGTAGTTTTCTGGATGCATTGGAAATGATAAAGTCAATACAAGGAGCACATGAACAAGTGGCTATTTAATTAAAACAAAACTAAAAGGACCAGCTAGAAACCTAATAAGCAAAGAGAATACGGTAGATCAAATAATCACCAAACTCAAAACTAACGTCACGGGTGAGTCAATTGATAATTTATCGGCAACATTAGTGACTCTTTCGTTGAAAAACAAGACACCCAATGTATATACGCAGGAAATTGAAAAATTGGCTATGTCTCTAGAGGGAGCATATATTGAAAACAAATATACCCTAGAACAAGCTAGATCTCTAAGTACGAAACAAGCTGTATCAGCAATGAAGAAAAATTGCGTAAATAAAGATGTTAAGACAGTTATGCGTTCTCGTGTATTTAACGATATAGATGAAGCAATAACTGCATACATCGAAACATCCAATGATGTAGCCGAAGAATCAAATACCATTATGTTTTACCAAAACCACTCTCAACGCGGCAGAATCCTCGGTCGTCGTGGTAGATATAATGGCCGTAATCACAACAGAGGCGGCCAAAGGCATTACAATAACCATTATAATAATAATAATACCAACTTTAGAGGCGGCTCGAGAAGAGGCGGCCCAAATAGAGCAAACAGCAACAACAATCAAGTACGAGTTACGTAAAGTAACCCGGAAAGCACTCAAACCCCCTTGAGCAACCAATCGTAAAAGTCTTTAATATAAATCTAAATCTCAGCAGCATTACAAAAATAAACAATCAAAAAAATAATAAACCTTTAACTTTATGAGTAGATACTGGAGCTAACATATCAATTTTGAAAGACAATAATCTATGTTCTGAAATTAATCAAAGTTTCAAAACCAACATTGCAGGAATTGGTCATAAAATCAATTGGAGTAGCTACAATTGATTTACTCTTCGCTTATTTCATAATCAGTCACGACTTTCAAATAGTCCATAACGAATTCCCCGTACCATGTGACGGAATTCTGGGACTTGACTTCATTCGAAAATTCAATTGCATAGTAGATTATCACAATGATGAATTAATACTAAAACCGCAATCGCTTAAATACCACATACATGTACACCTATTACACAATGATATTGACAATTCAATATAATTACCAGCTAGATCGGAAGTTATGAGAAAAATTACACTTCAGACTACTGATGATACAGTATTAATACCAAATCAGGAAATTCATCCTGGGGTATTGATAGCTAACAGCATCGTAACAAGTAATAATGCAATAGTTCGTGTCTTGAATACAACAAATGAACATATAAATATTAAAAATCCAAAAATCAAATTTGAAACAATAAATAATTACGAAACCAAATCATTTAGTAAAAACAATATAAATAGAACAAATAAAGTCTTAAGTAAATTAAAATTTCCTGATCATGTAAAGCCAGAACTTACCGAACTATGTACCAAATACATTGACATATTTGGTCTAGAAACAGAAGCAATTTCAAGCAATAATTTCTACAAACAAAAATTAAGGTTAGCAGACAAAACACCAATATACATTAAACAAGTAAGAACGTTGCATTCGGGCGTTACCGACTGCGGAATACTCATTCACATCCCATCAACAATTTAGTAGTTAAGTTTCGCTCTAATACTGTAGATTATACAGGTTTTTCCGATTTGCCACGCCCCAACTGGGCGTAGACACCTCATTTTTGGTCAGTTTTTAGAAAGAGATAACGGTACCCTAACTGCAAAGTTTGAATGCTTAACCTCATAAAATGTGAAAATTACAGGGTATTTTTCGATATGCCACGCCTCTAAAGAGGCGTAAAAATTATTTTTGGGGAATCGATAGAGGAGGCTACCAATAACTCAACTATCCGAATTTGAAGCTTCTAGCTATTATACTTTAGGAGATATAAACTTTTGCGGTTTGCCACGCCCCCTGTGGGCGGACATATATCCGACAAAACTTTTTGGTCTTGGGTGATCAGTCCGAGTATATATACAAAATTTGAGGTCTCTGCCATCAATAGTGTCCAAAATATAGGAGAATTTAAAAAATCACTATATCTTCAGGTCCGATTTGCCACGCCCCCAATGGGCGTAGATATATCCGCCATAGCTCGTGATCTTGGGTGGTCAACGAGGACCTACATACCAAATTTCAGCTTTCTAGCTCTTCAACAAACATGATTTCTGGTATATCGGAAAATGCATTTTCCGATTTGCCACGCCCCTAGTGGGCGGATCGGGAAAAATTTTAACACTTTATAAATCGGAGATATACACGAGTATGTGTTCCAAATTTCAAGTCTCTAGCTTCAATAGCGCCGAAATAGATTGCGTTCATACGGACAGACGGACAGACGGACGGACGGACAGACGGACAGACGGACGGACAGCAAGACGGACATTGCACAAAACCAATATACTGATTCACTTTCGTGAATGAGTATAAAAAATTATTCTCATAGGCAAACCCACGATCATTGATATAAAATCAGGTACTTAAATATAAGCGCGCCTCTTCAATTAAAGCCCAAAATCGTTCACACAATTCTAAGTTGTCGTAGGCACACGTCAATGCTCATGTCGCATGCATACACACATAAACATACACAAACATACGCATATACATATAAAGGCACTCAAATGCTCAAATGCTTCTACAATGATTACCCCATCATTTGTGAGCATCGCGGCCCCTGCGTACAGACAATCAAACATATGTACATATGTAAGTGTGAGCAATTCACAAGATCAACCAAATGCAAATGCTGGGCTTTAAAATTGCTACAGCCAGCAAGAGCCTCGCACACAGGCATACAAATGCTCATAGTACATGTAGCAAGCGAGAGTGTATGTGTGCATGCTCGTCGCGAAAACTTTTTCATTATGCGCACCAACGCTTTCATACTCTTCCCACAAATAATAACGACAACGCATGGCAAACGGCTTGAGAGTTCGGAATACTCTTCACTCAGAAGGGAAGACATGGGTTTTTGCTGCGACGAAATTTCAATTTTCGTGAGCTGCTGTTTGTGCTCACATGCATACATACATATACTGTGAGGCGGCTCGCCGATCACCGCCTCGCAAGATTTATATAATAAGTGAAAAATAGATTTTTAGTTGTATTGTTTAGTATTAAGTGAATATTGAATTTGATTTTTAGTTGTATTGTTTAGTATTAAGTCAATATTGAATTTGATTTTTAGTTGTATTGTTTAGTATTAAGTGAATATTAAAGTTGATTTTTAGTTTAATTGTTTAGTATTATTAGTATTATTATTGTTTAGTATTATTATGCATTATTGAATGGGCATTTAAATTTACATTTGAAAATGCCGCCCAAAGCGCTGGCGATTTATCAGCGATCGGCGGCGCAACCCTGCGCGGAGAGTTTTGAGCGGAGACTTGCGTCGCCGATGCCAAGCGCTTTGGGCAAGGCAAAAAGAACAAGTAAGAAAGCTCTAGTCGAGACTACTCGACTACGAGATCCCCTGAACCCTTGGAGTAATAGCTATTTAAATAATTTTTCGCGTCTTTCAGCTTACACAAGAAACACGCACACACACACACACACACACGCACGCACGCACACACAGGCATACATAAACACACACACACACACACACACAAACAATTACATACATATACACACACAAGCATAAACACGCATGGGCGGCAGTGAGCGCTTACTATGAGAACTTAATTGCTTAATAACTTTTTTTGTGGACGTACGATCTTCATGAAACTTTCAGATTATGATTATAACATGGATATGCATGTAATTGCCAAAGCACAAGTCTCTAGTATTTGAAATACGCTTTTTACAAAAGTGAGGGTGAGGGGGTGAATTTAAGGATGGGGGGTAAATTTTAACAAAAACCGAAATTGTATAAATTGCATATAAGCATACATTAAAAATTTGAAGACTCTAGCAATAAAGGTGTAGAAGATATAATTTTATAACTGGTTTTCGATATGGGTTTTTATCGATAAAAAAGATCGGGATGAGTTATCGATTTTTAATGATAAACTTGATATGCGCGCTGTAATTACGGACATTATAAAAAACAAGTAAGAACGTTGCAGTCGGGCGTTACCGACTGCGGAATACTCATTCACATCCCATCAACAATTTAGTAGTTAAGTTTCGCTCTAATACTGTAGATTATACAGGTTTTTCCGATTTGCCACGCCCCAACTGGGCGTAGACACCTCATTTTTGGTCAGTTTTTAGAAAGAGATAACGGTACCCTAACTGCAAAGTTTGAATGCTTAACCTCATAAAATGTGAAAATTACAGGGTATTTTTCGATATGCCACGCCTCTAAAGAGGCGTAAAAATTATTTTTGGGGAATCGATAGAGGAGGCTACCAATAACTCAACTATCCAAATTTGAAGCTTCTAGCTATTATACTTTAGGAGATATAAACTTTTGTGGTTTGCCACGCCCCCTGTGGGCGGACATATATCCGACAAAACTTTTTGGTCTTGGGTGATCAGTCCGAGTATATATACAAAATTTGAGGTCTCTGCCATCAGTAGTGTCCAAAATATAGGAGAATTTAAAAAATCACTATATCTTCAGGTCCGATTTGCCACGCCCCCAATGGGCATAGACTTATAATTTTATCTTTAGACTTTATAGAGTCATACCATTAGCTGACGTGCAAAATTTCAGCATTCTAGGTTTACAACTTTAGGAGATACAGTTTTATCCGATTTGCCACGCCCCCAATGGGCGTAGATATATCCGCCATAGCTCGTGATCTTGGGTGGTCAACGCAGACCTACATACCAAATTTCAGCTTTCTAGTTTTTTAACTAACATGATTTCTGGTATATTGGAAAATTTTAACACTTTATAAATCGGAGATATACACGAGTATGTGTTCCAAATTTCAAATCTCTAGCTTCAATAGCGCCGAAATAGATTGCGTTCATACGGACAGACGGACAGACGGACGGACGGACAGACGGACAGACGGACGGACAGCAAGACGGACATTGCACAAAACCAATATACTGATTCACTTTCGTGAATGAGTATAAAAATATAGAAATGCAGAAACAGAAAAGCCCGAAATAAATAGACAAGTAGAAAAATTGATAAAAGATGGTATAGTCGAACCATCTATATCCGAATATAATAGCCCATTTCTATTAGTTCCAAAAAAATCACTCCGAAATTCGAAAGAGAAAAAGTGGCGTTTGGTAGTAGATTATCGGCAAATAAATAAAAAACTTTTAGCAGATAAATACCCACTACCCAGAATAGAGGAAATACTAGATTTCACCAAATAGAACTAGAAGATAAATCTAGAAACATAACATCATTTTCTACGAGCACTGGCTCATATCGCTTTACGCGATTACCGTATGGTCTAAAAGTAGCCCCAAACTCATTTATGAGAATGATGCAACTTGCTTTTTCTGGTCTAGAACCATCGCAAGCATTTCTCGACATGGATGATTTAGTTGTTATTGGCTGTTCAAAACAACACATGCTAAACAAGTAAGAAAGCTCTAGTCGAGACTGCTCGACTACGAGATCCCCTGAACCCTTGGAGCAATAGATATTTCAATACTTTTTCGCGACTTTCAGCTTACACAAGAAACACGCACACACACACACACACACGCACGTACGCACACACAGGTAAACATACACACACACACATATAGACACACATACACACACACACGCATACAGACACAAACGCATACACACACACACACACACACACACATACACATACAAGCAACCACGCATAAACACGCATGGGCTGCAGTGTGCGCTTACTATGAGAACTTAATTGTTTAATAACTTTTTTTATGGACGTACGATCTTCATGAAACTTTTAGATTATGATTATAACATGAATATGCATGTACTTGCCAAAGCACAAGTCTCTAGTATTTGAAATACGCTTTTTACAAAAGTGAGGGTGAGGGGGTGAATTTAGAGGTGGGGGGTAAATTTTAACAAAAACCGAAATTGTATAAATTGCATATAAGCATACATTAAAAATTTGGAGACTCTAGCAATAAAGGTGTAGAAAATATAATTTTATAACTGGGTTTCGATAAGGTTTTTTATCGATAAAAAAGATCGGGATGAGTTATCGGTTTTTAATGATAAACTTGATATGCGCGCTGTAATTACGGACATTTTAAAAAAAAATTGAAGTCTCTAGCTCTTATATCTTCTGAAATCGACGCGTTCATACATACGGACAGACGGACAGACGGACAGACGGACAGACGGACAGACAGACGGACAGGGCCAAATCAACTCAGCTCGTCACCCTGATCAAGAATATATATACTTTGTGGGGTCTGCCACGCCTCCTTCTCCCTGTTACATACATTTCAACAAAACCATTATACCCTGATTTCCCATTGAAAATGGGTTCAGGGTATAAAAATCTCACAAGCATATTTGAACTATGTCGAAAACACAACCTTAAATTAAATCCAGATAAATGTTCATACTTTATGCACGAAGTAACATTTCTCGGCCATAAATGTACAGACCATGGCATCCTTCCGGATGATAAAAAGTATGATGTAATTAAAAACTATCCAACTCCAACAGATGCAGATAGTGCAAGACGCTTTGTAGCTTTTTGTAACTATTATAGGAGATTCATTAATAATTTCGCAGAATATTCACGTAATTTGACCAAATTGTGTAAGAACAACTAAGAAAGCTCTAGTCGAGAGTGCCCGACTACGAGATCCCCTGAACCCTTCGCGTATTTCTGCTTACACAAGACACACACACGCACACACACACACACACACACATACACACACAGGCATATACACACACATCATACACACACACACACACACGCACACACACACACACACACATAAACACGCATTGGCTGCAGTAGTGGTTTACTAAGGGAACGGATCATAGATCACTAATATATCTATTTTCAATGAAGAATCCTACTTCAAAACTGACAAGAATGAGATTAGATTTAGAAGAGTATCAATTTACAGTTGAATACCTCAAGGGGAAGGATAATCACGTTGCGGATGCATTATCTCGCATAAACGTAGAAGACTTAATTAAAATGAACAAAAATATATTGATGGTGCAAACAAGGTCATCAAAAAGACAGGAAAACATCTGCGCAGATGAAAAAATTAAATTATTTTACAAATTTTAGTAAAAGATTTATATTCTAATGAAAAATTCAATTTACATCAATTTTTTCAAAGGCTTGTTTCAGAAGCCGGAATACACAAAATCTTTAACTTGCAGATGTCACCAAGTGAACAAATTTTCGAATTTGTCACTCTAACTGAAATTAAAAACAAGTAAGAAAGCTCTAGTCGATACACACACACATACACAAACACATACACACACATACACAAACACATACACACACAAGCACCCACGCATAAACACGCATGGGCTGCAGTGTGCGCTTACTATGAGAATTTAATTGTTTAATAACTTTTTTTATGGACGTATGATCTTCATGAAACTTTCAGATTATGATTATAACATGAATGTGCATGTAATTGACAAAGCACAAGTTTCTAGTATTTGAAATACGCTTTTTACAAAAGTGAGGGTGAGGGGGTTAATTTTAACAAAAACCGAAATTTTATAAATTGCATGTAAGCATACATTAAAAATTTGGAGACTCTAGCAATAAAGGTGTAGAAGATATAATTTTATAGCTGATTTCGATATGGTTTTTTATCGATAAAAATAGATCGGGATGAGTTATCGATTTTTAATGATAAACTTGATATCCGCGCTGTAATTACGGACATTTAAAAAAAATTTGAAGTCTCTAGCTCTTATATCTTCTGAAATCGACGCGTTCATACATACGGACAGACGGACAGGGCCAAATCAACTCACCTCGTCGCCCTGATCAAGAATATATATGCTTTGTGGGGCCACGCCTCCTTCTGCCTGTTACATACATTTCAACAAAACCATTATACCCTGATTTCCCATTGAAAAGGGGTTCAGGGTATAATAAGGGCAATGAAAATTTACAAAATATAAAAATAGCGCTATTACAAAAGGTGACACAAGTAGATCGAAATGACGAAAGTCAAATTAATGCAATCCTGTAAAAATATCATAATGACCCAATAGAAGGACGCCATACAGAGATTACGCGTACCTTGTTAAAAATAAAGAAATTATATTATTGGCCAAAAATGACCCAAACAATTAAAAATGATGTAAAAAAGTGTCTAGACTGCTAAAGAGCTAAGACTACAACACATACAAAAGCACCAATGATTATAACAAATACACCAAACACAGCATTTGATACTGTTTTAATTGATGCCATAGGTCTATTACCTAGAACAAAGAATGGCAATGAGTATGCAATAACGATAATATGCGATCTTACAAAATATCTAGTTGCAATACCAGTAACGGATAAAAGCGCAGAAACAGTAGCCAAAGCAATATTTGAATCGTTTATACTACAGTACGGTCCTATGAAGACGTTCATAACAGACATGGGTACTGAGTATAAAAATGCACTTATTAATGACTTGTGCAAATATATGAAAATCTGTAATTTATTATCAACAGCACACCACCATCAGACTTTAGGAACAGTAAAAAGAAGTCACTGAACATTCAACGAATATATATGTTCATACATCTCGATTGAAAAAGATGATTGGAATGAATGGTTGAATTACTTCACATATTGTTTTAACAATATGTGATTACTGTCCTTATGAACTAGTTTACGGTAGATTACCAAGTCAATTCATAGAATTCAATACTTCATCTAAAATAGATCCCATATACAATTTGGATGATTATGCAAAAGAATTCAAATTTAAATTACAGATAGCGTACAAAAGGGCAATGTCATTGATTGAAATAGAAAAACAGAAACGTAAAATAGAATATGATAAAAGGACTAATGATTTACAGTTAGAAATAGGAAACTTAGTACTACTTAAAAATGACTCAGGTCATAAATTAGATAACCAATATCTAGGGCCCTACAAAGTAATAGAAATAGGAGATAAAAAACAATATCATAATAGATTCAGGAAAAAAGTAAACCACAGATAGTTAATAAGAATAGACTAAAGTTATTCAAAAGTTAATACAAAACAAAAGCATATGTCGGATATTTCTGCAGATTAGATAATTTTGTGGAGTGCAGCGTGTTCCTGCACTGTTGCCCTTCTTCCTCTTGCTAATCAACTGTCCGATTTTCACTAGTACGTTCGATTACATCCATCGTAACCAACTGCACTGACCAGAGAACACATAGACTAGACATGTAGAACAAACTTTTTCAACACCGAAAAAATGCGCTGAACGGACCGGACAACTTCGTATTTGGTCGGCTCGGTCTTTTGAGGCTCAAGCAGTGAAAATAAGGCAAGACAAAATCAGTGTGCTACGACTGCTGCCACGAAATGCACGCATTACTATGTAAATGAAGCACGGCTATACGCTCTTTTTCCCTTACTCACTCTCTCCCTCTCTTTATGCTCTCTCTCTCTCTCTCTATGGTCTCTCAAATAGCAGCAGCGCACAGAAATTGAATATTGTTCGCGACGATCCCAGCTCTTTCCTCTTGAGTGAAGGGTATACCGAAATCATAAAAGCATTTGTCACGCTCATGCAAACAAAATGTAAGCGTTTCGATGGTTATTCGTGGGAAGGGTATGAAAGCGTTGATACGCATAAACAATATTATTTCGCGACGGGCAAGTACACACACACTTGTAGTCCCTTGCTACATGTATGAGCATTTGTGACCTGCGTGCGTTACTCTTGCTGCTTGTAGCAATTTTAAAGCCCAGCATTTGCATTTGGTCGGTCTTACGGACTGTCATAACCACTTTAAACAGATGTACTATGTATGAACATACATACATATGTACATAAGTACATTTATATATTATTATTGCTAATCATGTTTATAAATGTGTTTATATCCGTAAATAATTATATATAATTAAAACTATTTTATACACATTTTTAACCGAAAAAATTATCGTAAAACACTACTAACGTTATTAAATGCTTTGCAATATATGAAATACACATTTTATATTATACTCAAGCTTTACTCATTATTGTCAAAAATTTCTAATTAAGTCATAATGGCCCATTTGATAGTCACCCTACGATTCAAATCATACAAAATTTACAAACTACTAAATCCGGAGACAATTAGCTTGCCATCCCATACAAGCATACACATACACAAATGTATGTATGCATGTGCTCACTTCACAAGGCAGACCAACGGCAACTTTTGGGCTGATAATAGACGAAAATATTGAGAAAGAATTGAGTTTCGCGACGCACGCACACAAAAGCACATACACGTAGCAAGGATGTAAATGTGTGTGCATGCTCGTCGCGAAAATGTATTCTTTCTGGGCAGAACAGGCTGTGCAAATTGTAAAGCCCAAAATTTGCCGTTTTTTTTTTATTTATTATTATTTTATTTTATTTTATTTTATTCGGATATACCTTGGGTAGAGTATCACGAAATAACGCACGGGTAAGCAAACTATAATAGACGAGCTGCATAGTGGGCCTCAGGCCACCAAAACCGGACGAATCTCGATGCAACGCGTTTTCATACCCACATGCCCTACGTAGGGTGCAGCGAACAAACGGCCAAAAGTTGACCCTCACCTCTTTCCCTCGCTCGCTTATACGCTCACAAGCATATGCATCAGTGTTGCCAATTTTTGTTGAGCAAATAAAGCTGTTTTTAGTAGGAAGATACTTTGAAAAAAGCCGAAATTTTGTGAAAAAAAATCGGAAAAAAAGCTGATTTGTTTTTTATTTGATTTGATTGATATTTAAATATATTTTTAACAACTTATAATCATGGCATCATTTCTTAAAACACCGCAAGCCGTATCTGTGAAGTTTTATAATATATGTTTTACCAGATGCTTGAAATTGAGTTAAGCATCACAGTATTGATCTGACGAAAAATGTTATCAAAGAAAACAATGCAAAAGTGGCCAAGTTCCTAAATTTCTTATATCCTATCAAACCCTTAGAACACGCTTCTCAACTCAAAACTCTGTAGCGTCTTGAGTAGTTTCCTACTGAATGGGTGGATGTTCTTATATTGGGGTCCAATACTAACAATGTTCTCCAAAAATATATATGCATGAAAAGGAATCAACATTTTTCACTATTTGAAAATTTGCCGGCAACACATAAATTCTTGTACTACACGCTATCAAAAGAGTTGCATACATTTTTCAATCTTTTCGTTTCATTTACATAGAATCAAAAAGTTCGATATTGTTGTTCACAATAGGTTGTTCTGAATTAAATATAAATCATATCCTAGTTTAGTTAGTTCCATATTATTACCGCTTGGTTCGTTCATTGAAAATTGAATTACTGAACTATTTGGTTTTAATTTAACTACAATGAAGAAAACTTCATTCTTCATACGAATTATCCATACAAAATACGAAAATTTCTTCAATAAAAAATAAAATAGCGGAAATAAAGCAAATTATTCTTTAAAAAATCCAGAATTCCCGCTGCCCGCTGTTTTGGAATTTTTCCCGCAATCGGCTTTTCAAAAAAGCCAGATTTGACGGGAAAAAAGCTGATTTGGCAACACTGATATGCATATAGCGAAAAGCGGGAGTAAAGGAAAAAAAAAACGGACAAAGCGCGTATATATGTATATGCGCGTTAGCCTGCATACATATGTAACGGACAAGCGGCCAAAAATTGACCCTCACTCTCCTTACCCCACCTGCCTATATGCTCACGCGCATATATATATGTACACCTACCGCCATTTAAATATGTGCACGCCTGTACTCTCGCGCCTAAAGTCGCGCCGTTAACATATATATATATATATATATATATACATATATATCCACATATATATATATCTGCCTTTGAACCTTATGTACTTATACTTATATTCACTTATATACATACACTGATCTTCGCGCATAAAATCGCACAATTAGCCCATATATATATATCCGTATATATATATGTACTCCCCCATCATAAACTGCGTCTATATGAAAGTATGTATATACATATGCGTGCACGCGTTCACTATTTTGCACAAATCAATCTCTCCTCTCTTTTTTTCTAAGCCAGCAACATCCACCAACATATTCGCATACACGCGCAATAATTCACTCCCGTCTTCATGCACCTCTACATTAGCGTTCACTTGTTCATTCTCCCATACACTTTCCCTCTCGCTCGCATACTTACATACATGCATATATGCGCAACCATTTATACTCACATATGCGCGTTCATTTGATCGGTTTCTATTCTCACTTCTTCCGCTAATTCGCTAATACATACTTACACGCCGGCCGTTACAACGGTCCCGGCTAACCCACGCTACAATTTCGGCGCGCTTTAGGTACAGCACGCGCCACAAATTTAGAATTCGCGAACTCTAGAATGTTCGCGTTTTCTCGACCAAACTACGGGGGAGGGTTTTATATGTTAGAATTTTTATATATTAAAATTTTCAACTGTCGACCTCTAACTGCCGGCCATCAGACGCACCGCGCACCGCCCTGGGTCCCTGCTCGGGCGCCACTTGTAAGGTAGTAAATTTAAGCCGGGGACAGACTCAGTCTGCCCAGGGTGTACTCACAAGAAATTTATTTGAATCGTGTGACACCAGGGGGGGACGTTAGTGATATGACCGGGAATTGTGAAAGAGGGGGGAACTCACTATGAAAACCGCCACTCACGTGCACCGCTCGCTTCGTAATCGCCTCGCCACCGTCCGATCCTTTGCTTAACCGCCGCCGCTTCTCTTAATGGAAACTCTGTGATCCTCTGCTTAACCGCCGCCGCCTCTCTTAACGGAAACTCTTCTTCGTTTTATCTCTTTTCACTGAGTCGCTTTATTTTTCACTCTTTACTTAGTTTAACCGCACTTAAAGATAACTTTCACAATTTAGTCTCGACCTTTTCAACCGACCGGCCGCCTCCGCTGCTCGATCCCGACTACTCATCCCTTTTTATACCCTGAACCCATTTTCAATGGGAAATCAGGGTATAATGGTTTTGTTGAAATGTATGTAACAGGCAGAAGGAGGCGTGGCAGACCCCACAAAGTATATATATTCTTGATCAGGGCGACGAGCTGAGTTGATTTGGCCCTGTCCGTCTGTCTGTCCGTCTGTCCGTCTGTCCGTCCGTCTGTCTGTCCGTCTGTCCGTATGAACGCAATCTATTTCGGCGCTATTGAAGCTAGAGACTTGAAATTTGGAACACATACTCGTGTATATCTCCGATTTATAAAGTGTTAAAATTTTCCCGATCCGCCCTCTAGGGGCGTGGCAAATCGGAAAATGCATTTTCCAATATACCAGAAATCATGTTAGTTAAAAAGCTAGAAAGCTGAAATTTGGTATGTAGGTCTGCGTTGACCACCCAAGATCACGAGCTATGGCGGATATATCTACGCCCATTGGGGGCGTGGCAAATCGGATAAAACTGTATCTCCTAAAGTTGTAAACCTAGAATGCTGAAATTTTGCACGTCAGCTAATGGTATGACTCTATAAAGTCTAAAGATAAATTTATAAGTCTATGCCCATTGGGGGCGTGGCAAATCGGACCTGAAGATATAGTGATTTTTTAAATTCTCCTATATTTTGGACACTACTGATGGCAGAGACCTCAAATTTTGTATATATACTCGGACTGATCACCCAAGACCAAAAAGTTTTGTCGGATATATGTCCGCCCACAGGGGGCGTGGCAAACCACAAAAGTTTATATCTCCTAAAGTATAATAGCTAGAAGCTTCAAATTTGGATAGTTGAGTTATTGGTAGCCTCCTCTATCGATTCCCCAAAAATAATTTTTACGCCTCTTTAGAGGCGTGGCATATCGAAAAATACCCTGTAATTTTCACATTTTATGAGGTTAAGCATTCAAACTTTGCAGTTAGGGTACCGTTATCTCTTTCTAAAAACTGACCAAAAATGAAGTGTCTACGCCCAGTGTGTGGTGTGGCAAATCGGAAAACCTGTATATTCTACAGTATTAGAGCGAAACTTAACTACTAAATTGTTGATGGGATGTGAATGAGTATTCCGCAGTCGGTAACGCCCGACTGCAACGTTCTTACTTGTTTTTTATAATGTCCGTAATTACAGCGCGCATATCAAGTTTATCATTAAAAATCGATAACTCATCCCGATCTTTTTTATCGATAAAAACCCATATCGAAAACCAGTTATAAAATTATATCTTCTACACCTTTATTGCTAGAGTCTTCAAATTTTTAATGTATGCTTATATGCAATTTATACAATTTCGGTTTTTGTTAAAATTTACCCCCCATCCTTAAATTCACCCCCTCACCCTCACTTTTGTAAAAAGCGTATTTCAAATACTAGAGACTTGTGCTTTGGCAATTACATGCATATCCATGTTATAATCATAATCTGAAAGTTTCATGAAGATCGTACGTCCACAAAAAAAAGTTATTAAGCAATTAAGTTCTCATAGTAAGCGCTCACTGCCGCCCATGCGTGTTTATGCTTGTGTGTGTATATGTATGTAATTGTTTGTGTGTGTGTGTGTGTGTGTGTGTTTATGTATGCCTGTGTGTGCGTGCGTGCGTGCGTGTGTGTGTGTGTGTGCGTGTTTCTTGTGTAAGCTGAAAGACGCGAAAAATTATTTAAATAGCTATTACTCCAAGGGTTCAGGGGATCTCGTAGTCGAGTAGTCTCGACTAGAGCTTTCTTACTTGTTCTTTTTGCCTTGCCCAAAGCGCTCGGCATCGGCGACGCAAGTCTCCGCTCAAAACTCTCCGCGCAGGGTTGCGCCGCCGATCGCTGATAAATCGCCAGCGCTTTGGGCGGCATTTTCAAATGTAAATTTAAATGCCCATTCAATAATGCATAATAATACTAAACAATAATAATACTAATAATACTAAACAATTAAACTAAAAATCAACTTTAATATTCACTTAATACTAAACAATACAACTAAAAATCAAATTCAATATTGACTTAATACTAAACAATACAACTAAAAATCAAATTCAATATTCACTTAATACTAAACAATACAACTAAAAATCTATTTTTCACTTATTATATAAATCTTGCGAGGCGGTGATCGGCGAGCCGCCTCACAGTATATGTATGTATGCATGTGAGCACAAACAGCAGCTCACGAAAATTGAAATTTCGTCGCAGCAAAAACCCATGTCTTCCCTTCTGAGTGAAGAGTATTCCGAACTCTCAAGCCGTTTGCCATGCGTTGTCGTTATTATTTGTGGGAAGAGTATGAAAGCGTTGGTGCGCATAATGAAAAAGTTTTCGCGACGAGCATGCACACATACACTCTCGCTTGCTACATGTACTATGAGCATTTGTATGCCTGTGTGCGAGGCTCTTGCTGGCTGTAGCAATTTTAAAGCCCAGCATTTGCATTTGGTTGATCTTGTGAATTGCTCACACTTACATATGTACATATGTTTGATTGTCTGTACGCAGGGGCCGCGATGCTCACAAATGATGGGGTAATCATTGTAGAAGCATTTGAGCATTTGAGTGCCTTTATATGTATATGCGTATGTTTGTGTATGTTTATGTGTGTATGCATGCGACATGAGCATTGACGTGTGCCTACGACAACTTAGAATTGTGTGAACGATTTTGGGCTTTAATTGAAGAGGCGCGCTTATATTTAAGTACCTGATTTTATATCAATGATCGTGGGTTTGCCTATGAGAATAATTTTTTATACTCATTCACGAAAGTGAATCAGTATATTGGTTTTGTGCAATGTCCGTCTTGCTGTCCGTCCGTCTGTCCGTCCGTCCGTCTGTCCGTCTGTCCGTATGAACGCAATCTATTTCGGCGCTATTGAAGCTAGAGACTTGAAATTTGGAACACATACTCGTGTATATCTCCGATTTATAAAGTGTTAAAATTTTCCCGATCCGCCCACTAGGGGCGTGGCAAATCGGAAAATGCATTTTCCGATATACCAGAAATCATGTTTGTTGAAGAGCTAGAAAGCTGAAATTTGGTATGTAGGTCCTCGTTGACCACCCAAGATCACGAGCTATGGCGGATATATCTACGCCCATTGGGGGCGTGGCAAATCGGATAAAACTGTATCTCCTAAAGTTGTAAACCTAGAATGCTGAAATTTGGCACGTCAGCTAATGGTATGATTCTATAAAGTCTGAAGATAAATTACAAGTCTACGCCCATTGGGGGCGTGGCAAATCGGACCTGAAGATATAGTGATTTTTTAAATTCTCCTATATTTTGGACACTATTGATGGCAGAGACCTCAAATTTTGTATATATACTCGGACTGATCACCCAAGACCAAAAAGTTTTGTCGGATATATGTCCGCCCACAGGGGGCGTGGCAAACCGCAAAAGTTTATATCTCCTAAAGTATAATAGCTAGAAGCTTCAAATTTGGATAGTTGAGTTACTGGTAGCCTCCTCTATCGATTCCCCAAAAATAATTTTTACGCCTCTTTAGGGGCGTGACATATCGAAAAATACCCTGTAATTTTCACATTTTTTGAGGGTAAGCATTCAAACTTTGCAGTTAGGGTACCGTTATCTCTTTCTAAAAACTGACCAAAAATGAGGATTCTACGCCCAGTTGGGGCGTGGCAAATCGGAAAACCTGTATAATCTACAGTATTAGAGCGAAACTTAACTACTAAATTGTTGATGGGATGTGAATGAGTATTCCGCAGTCGGTAACGCCCGACTGCAACGTTCTTACTTGTTTTTACAAAAATGTAGTACCTGATTAATCCCAGTCGGCAAAATGGGATGCGATTTTCGAACCCATACATTTGTGCACACATATGCAGGTCAATTTGACCTTTTTTATGAAATATTAATCCGCATACAGGTCAAATTGACCCTTTTTAAAAGGGTGCATATGTATACAAGTCAAATTGTCCCTGTTTAAAAATATGCATCCGTTAGATGGCAGCATACTGTAAGGGTGTGTGTGCATGCTCGTCGCGAAAACTTTTTCATTATGCGCACCAACGCTTTTATACCCTTCCCACAAATAATACCGAAAACGCACTCAGAAGGGAAGACATGGGTTCTTGCTGCGACGATATTTCAATTTTCGTGAGCTGCTGCTTGTGCTCACATGCATACATACATATACACATTCGAGAGAGCAGAGAGCATTGAGAGAGAGAGAGAGAGCAAGGGAAACATTGAGCATAGAGGCATCTTTTGTTCAATGTTTGACCATCTTGGTCGAGCGCATGAAGCGAAATGATTGTGCGTTCGTATACTTTCGTAGCTCGAACCTAAAAGTAAGGAGCCGAGCGAATCCAAAGCTGTCTGGGTTGTTAAAGCCTCAGAAAAAGCGTGCAAAAAGCTTTCCACTAGTTGTCTAGTCTATGTGTTTAGTTTATTTTGGCTTATTTGTTGTCCTAATTCAGCTGTTTTTTCTCGGGAAAAACGGTAACACTGTTTCTCGTACCAAAATAACCGCAACATCGACAGATTTTCTGTGATGCTCATCACGCCAGATAGGATGTTTACACATGTATAAGATAATAAAAAACAAAGGAAGTAACAGAAATCAGCTGACAAGAAAGTGTTTACACAACTCGCTTTTTCGTTTCTTTTTGTCGCATATTCTAAATTTACCGTTGTTTCCCGGAATTTTCCGATCGACAGCGATGACAGCTACAAATTTTTGTGTGGTTTCATTATTAGTTGAAACATTTATTCCGGTAATAGCATTATTTTCACTAAATAAAAAATGCCAGGCAAACGTGTATCATTTGATATGGCCCAGTTGGTGTATTATAACCACACATTGGGTAAAACTGTCACTGAAATTGCCCAAATGTTTTTGATCACACGGAAAACGGTATATAATATACTAAACCGTGCAAAAAAAGAGGATAGGCTCGAGTCAAAGCCCGCAACAGATCGGCCTCGTCTATTAACACCCAGGGCAGAGCGGTTTATGTTGAGAAAAATTGACGAAAAACCATCCATTTCGACTAGGAAGCTTGCCAGTGAGTTGCTGGCATAACCATTTCCCGGGAAAGTGCCATAAGTGCAATAAAACGAAACGATCTCTCGTCTCGAGCAGCCCGAAAAAAACCACTGTTGTCGGCAGATCACGTTCAAAGGCGTCTAACGTTTGCTAGAATGCATGGAAATCAGCCGGATTCATATTGGGATGATGTTATATTTTGCGATGAATCCAAAATGATGCTATACTATAACGATGGTCCAACTAGAGTGTGGCGCAAGCCGCTAAAAGCCCTCGAGAATAAAAATATAATACCGACTGTAAAGTTTGGAAAGCTTTCGGTAATGGTCTGGGGGTGCATCTCAAGCAAAGGAGTTGGAGACCTATGTTTTATTGAGAACACCATGGATGCTGGGCAGTATTTGGACATTTTGCGCACACATTTAGTAGCCAGTGCCAACAAATTTGGGTTTTTTGTCAATGGTAAACCAACTTATAGGTTTTATCAAGACAATGATCCCAAACATAAGGCAAATATTGTTAGGTGCTGGCTACTTTATAATTGTAAAACTGTGTTGGATACGCCAGCTCAAAGCCCGGATTTAAACCCCATTGAGAATTTGTGGGCTTATCTCAAGAAGAGAACCGCCAAGAGGCATCCAATGAATAAAACAGAGTTGAAAACCATTAATTTGGAGGAATGGCAAAATATTCCAGTGGAATATGTCAGAAACTTGGGCCACTCGATGAATAGACGCTTGGGATCAGTCATAGATGCTAACGGTGGCCATACAAAGTACTAGCTTTAACTACAAAATAGTTAAAGCACTATATATAAACAAGTAAGAAAGCTCTAGTCGAGACTGCTCGACTACGAGATCCCCTGAACCCTTGGAGCAATAGATATTTCAATAATTTTTCGCGTCTTTCAGCTTACACAAGAAACACGCACACACACACGCACGCACGCACACACAGGCATACATACACACACACGCATACAGACACACATACACAAACAATTACATACATATACACACACAAGCATAAACACGCATGGGCGACAGTGAGCGCTTACTATGAGAACTTAATTGCTTAATAACAAAAAGTTTTAGTTGTGTAAACACTTTCTTGTCAGCTGATTTCTGTTACTTCTTTTGTTTTTATACCCTGAACCCATTTTCAATTGGAAATCAGGGTATATTGGTTTTGTTGAAATGTATGTAGCAGGCAGAAAGAGGCGTGGCAGACCCCACAAAGTATATATATTCTTGATCAGGGCGACGAGCTAAGTCGTTTTGGCCCTGTCCATCTGTCTGTCTGTCCGTCTGTCCGTCCGTCCGTATGTTTGAACGCGTCGATTTCCGAAGATATAAGAGCTAGAGACTTGAATTTTTTTTAAATGACCGTATATACACGCGGACGTCGAGTTTGCTTTTAAAATTCGATTAATCATCCCGTTATGTTTTTATCGAGTAAAAACATTCAAGTTCAAGTCAGATGCCACTATAGCTAATTGTGAATGATTTTAAATTTCTCAAATATTCAATATAATATGTAGATCATATGCTGAAAGTTTCATTTAATTCCGTTCAGTCAAAAATTAATAAAAAATAATCAAATATTTGGCCAATAAACAAACGCACGTGCATCAGCTACAACAGCATCGTATGCGTGTGCACATATACATTCAAACTTCTTCTAGAAACATTCGTTGAATCACATCAGCTATTAGTTTCGATTAGTTTTGGTAGATGGCGCTGCAGCAGTGAATGTATTTGAGTTTTCCCAGCATCACTTGCAGAAGTGAGGTGGAGTAGTGTGTTAGCTGCATGACGCTTGATCGAGAAGTCGCGGTTCGAATCCCGATCGGTGCAACTGAGCGATCATTAAAAGAAGGGAATGTCGTTGAACTGTATGTTTTCTATGGTTCGTCTTGGTGCCTCCGTTACTTTCTTTACTTGGCTACTGTCCAATAGTAACGTAATTTTTTTCGCCCTCTTTGTGTAGAGGAAGGCAATGACAATGATTATCACGACTATGCAAACCAATATTATGGATGATATTGCATGTGTCGTAAGTTTTAGGTGTTCTAGTCTTTGGGTATTGTTGATGTGTAATGCCTGCAAAGCCTTTAGTGATAGAATTTGGAGTCGTCTCGATTCTTCTGGTGTCATCTGGATTATCGAGGAGCCGACTCTCAGTGTGCTGCTCTCTAGGTTGTTGAAAGTCCGGTTGCCAATTGAAATGGACTCGTTGGTAAAGCGAATGACATAGGTGCCATTTAACCATGTACTTGTTGTCGCCGATGTCACCATTCCATCAAAGTTGTTGAGGATCAGAAGACCGTTGGCCACTTCTTCGATGGGTTCCACATGTTCGGCGTTACTGAACTCACACAGCGACTTTTCTCCATTGAGGAGCCTAGGCAAACATGTACTATTGCTAATGTTGACAATGTTATTTTTTGAACAAATCTTAATGTTATTATATTTTTTACAATTTTTTATAATTCCGAACATTACATTTTTGCGAGACAATATTTGTTTATACTCTATATTTATGATAATTTTATTTCTTACAACTGGTTTCACAATTAGGTTTTCATAATCAGTTTCTTCTACGTTAGGTATTTTTATTACATAAAACAAAGTAGTAGTATTGTGAAATATGGCCACGTCTGAATATTCTAGCATTTCTTCTACAGATAATGAAGGCATTCTACCAGCTTTGAAGATTCTCTCTATTTCGTCTATTTCTGCCTTTTTTAATAAAAATGAGTTTATTACGTTAACTTTTGCCCATTGTATGGCATATTTTATATTAATAACCTCCTCTTTGATCAATCTAACTTGGTTCTGTAAACTTTCCGCTATACCATGTGTGAATCTATCGTCTTTCCGTATATTGTTTGTAAGGGTATTGGTAACTGTGGTCAACTTATTTAATCTTTGTTCTAACTGTGAGTTTATTATTACTTGTTTGTTATTGTTATCTATGACTTTATTAATATGTTCTTCTATCTGCACGAAGTCATCATGATCTGGGCTGCCTGCTATGTATTTCCAAGCTGTGCCTAGAATATTAATGGCCCTGGTGGTCCTCTTGTTAATGTCGTAATCTATAGTGCGTAAAGTCAAGTGAGTTTGGTTAATTTCGTGGTGCAAGGTGTGGTATAAACTGCTAAATTTTAAATTTTTTTCTGTATGAAATTCTATCTGCTCTAAAGCTTCTTTAATTTTGCCTAAGTTAATAATGTGAATAATTCTTGTTGTCGTTGTTTGTATTTTGCCTAGTCCGTCGTAGATCGTTATGGTTTGTGCTTCCGTATGATTCGTTATGTCCATATTCGGTTCGATAGGTTGTACCATCATCGCCATTATTACGAGTAGTCTATAAATGTCAAACGTTTTTTATATTACTTTTGTGTATGACTCTATTTGTTGAGGTTAGTACTGTTGTGTTTCTGTCCTCTTTTACTGTTTCTTTTTTATATCTGGGAGACAATTTAGTTCCTAGTCTGTTGTTGATCTTGACGTATATTTCTTGTCCTGGTGTGTAGGTACGTATTTCGTTGCGTCTTTTATTGTGGTTCTGTAAGTCCATCGTTTGTTTCTGTCTAAGTCTGTCAATGTTGTCTTGTCTAGATTTTTCATATTGTTCTGGGTTCGTCGTTAGGTTTCTGCCAAAAAACAAATCTAGTGGTCGTCTGTTAGTCGTTGAATGAATGGTGTAGTTATAGTCGTATATTGATTTGTCAATTAATTCTTGGAAGGTTTTATATTCTTGTTTTCTTTTGTTACATCTCATGATGTCTGAAAGCGTAGAGTGAAATCGTTCGACTTGGCCGTTGACTGTACTTTTATAAGGTGGAGTGTTATAAATTTCAATCCCTAATTGATCTCGCATCATGAATGTTATGGATGCTGAATTCAGAGATTTTTCGTTATCTATGACCACGAATTTCGGAACTCCATAATAAAATAAGATGTCGTGAAGTGTTTTTTTTATGTCCTCTATTGCTCTAGATTTGATGATGCGTCCTTGGGCTAGTTTCGAAAATTTATCTATTGCTGTCAGGACTAAGTTTTTGCCTGTCGTGTATATGTCTACATGAATTATATGTCCAGGATATTGAGGTATGGGTGTTTCATTTAGTTTAGGGTTGTTTGGTTGTCTGTCGTATTTTTCATCTTTACAAACTTGACATTGTTTGACTAATGCCGCTATTTTCTGTTTTATTTTAGGGAAGTAATGGGTTTCTGATAATTGTTTTTTATTTTCTATTGCGTTTCGGTGAGCTCTATTGTGTATTTTTAGTATATGTTCGTCCTGTTCTGTTTCGTTAGTCAGGTCCTTCACTTGTGTCTGGGTGAATCTGATTTTATAATTCCTAAAGTGTTTGGGGTATATTTGTTGAATTTGATTCATGATTTCTTCTGACGTTATTATTCCGTTAATTACAGAAGGATTTAAATACTTTTTTAATATCTGAACTAGGTTATTTTCCGTGAGCTCTTGTCTAGTTATTAGGTGTCTATGGAAAGTTGGGAAAGGAATTTGGAATTCATAGTCGTCTGTGTTTGCTTTGTTTAAGAATATTTGATTCTTGAATACGTTTATCGGGACCTCCATACTAGGTATTAGGTTATGACTTGAACTTTCTGCGCTATGCTGAGTGGATGTTACTGAATTGATTTGGTTTACTATGGGTATTCTTGACAATGCGTCTGCTACTGTGTTATCCCTGCCTGGTTTATAAAGGAGTTCATAATCAAACTCTTCTAGGTACGTTTTCCATCGTTTGATTCGAGCGTTGCCATTCCAACTGCTAAGCGAATGTGTAAGTGGTTGATGGTCTGTGTATATTTTTACTTTTGCCTTACCGTAAAGGTAATTTTTGAGGGCTTTTAGTGCCCAAATAATCGCCAACATTTCTTTTTCATTAGTGGCATAATTTTCTTCAGATTTTGACAATGTTCTTGAGAGGAAGCATATGGGTCGTTTATTCTGAGATAAGACTGCTCCAATTGCATAATTGGATGCGTCTGTTGTTAATTGAAATTCCTTATTAAAGTCTGGGTATTGTAAAATGACTTCATTGGATATTAGAGCGTTTTTGATTTTATCAAAGGAATCAATGGCTTCTTGATTGAGATTAATTAGTTTTTTTGAAGACTGGCTTTTGGACACTCGTCCATCCTCCCCTCTTAAAAGAGAGCTAAGTGTTTTGCCAACTTAGCGAAATCTCTTATGAACCTTCTATAGTAGCTAGAGAGTCCGAGGAAAGATCTCAAATCTTTGAGTGTTTTTGGATAGGGATACTTGGCTATGGTTGCTATTTTGTCTGGGTTAGTCTCGACGCCTTTATCTGAGATGACAAAGCCGAGAAATTCTACTTTGTCTTTGAAGAACTCGCATTTGTCTAACTGACATTTCATGTTAGCTTCTTGAAGAGTTCGAAAAATTGTGTCAAGATTTTCTGCATGTGTTTCATTATCTTTGCTAAATATGATAATGTCGTCTATGTATATGAAGCATATCTTGCCGATATGATCACGAAGAATGTCATCTAACGCCCTTTGAAAAATAGAAGGTGCGTTTTTCAGACCGAAAGGGAGTCGTGTAAACTCGTATTTTCCGTTGTTTACGGAGAAGGCGGTCTTTTCAATATCTGCTTCTTTTAATGGAATTTGGTGGAAGCCACTTTTTAAGTCAAGCACTGAAAAAATTTTATTATTTCCAAGTTGTGCTAGTACTTCGTTTATTTCTGGAATAGGGTACTTGTCTGCTATTGTTTCTTTATTAAGCTTTCTGTAATCGATAACCATTCTATACTTTTTCTCTTGGGAAGCATCCATTTTCTTGGGAACAATCCACACAGGTGAATTGTAGGGTGATCGGGATGGGCGAATAATTCCGTCCTCTAAAAGTTCTCGTATTTGTTTATGGACTTCGTCTTTTAAAGACATTGGGAATTGGTAAAATTTAGAATATATGGGTGAATCTGTTTTGGTTCGAATTTCTGCTTTTACATTGGTTGTGTAGGTTAATTTTTCGTTTGGGGTGGCAAATAAATTGGGGTATTTCGTAACTAACTGTTTTAATCTTTGTTTCTGTTCGATAGTCATGTGATCTGTCCGTGGTATGACAGTGTTAACTGCCTCGATTTTTTTTTGTCTAAGGGGTATAAATATGGTATCTTTAATTATTAATTGATTCTTGCTGCTATGGATTACAGCGTCTAATTCTTTAAGGCTGTCGTTGCCCAGAATTGCGTCAAATGCTTTTCACGTAGGTAATAGGAAAAATTTTACTTGGATATCTTGTCTGTCAAAGAGATTAGCGATTTTATGGTGAGTTATTTTTATATTTCCGCCGACTGTTACGGCTTCGAAAGGCTTTTGATTGGGAATCGGGTTAGAAACTAGTTTGGGCTGTATGTAGTTTCTGTTTGAACCTGTGTCTATTAGTATTTTAAGTATCTCTCCGCTTTTTGTCTTACATTCTATGTAAGGAAGCGAAGAGCTAGTTATTCTAAAAAATTGATGTTATCATGTTCAATGGGGCTCTCTTGTTCGTTGTCATCTTGTTCTATTTGTTGTGCGTACTCTTGTAGTGATTGCTCGTGTTCGGTCTGTTGTTCGTAGCTTTCGATGGTCTGTCCGTATTCTTCCATAGTTATGGAAGCGTTGTGGTAGTCATTGTCGGGATATTCCTCTCCCGTTTGAATATTAAAATTTCGTTGTCTTTTATCTGCTGTATTTGCTATTGGTGGGGGTCTTTTCCCTGGTTCAAAATTTGGCCTGTTCATGTAATTTACCATCCGTGTTTGGATGCTTTTGTCAACGTCCATTGGTTCGGGGCGTGGCTGTGGTTTAGGTGCTAATGGTCGGGGCGGTACGTTTGTCTGTTGAGGTTGCGTTTGGTAATATTGTTGTCTATGGTATTGGTGTCCCTGATTCATGGTATTTGGCCATGCATGTTGCATTGGTACTTGAGCTCTGAAACTAATTGGTACAGTTCTCATCATCTGAGGGGGATTTTGTGCGTATTGAACCATACGCGGTGGTAACATGGGTGGAGTTGCGTTTCGAGCTACGCTTTTGTGACCTGTTTGATGGCTTTTATTGAAGGCTATGTTTGTTCTATAGTTCTGATTTTCTAATTTTAAACATAAATGGAGGGCTGAGGGAAGGTCTGCTGGTTCCTTTATGCTAAGAATACGTGGCAAGTCTCCTCTCAAACCTCTGATGAAAGTGTCTAATGCTTTTTCTCTGTACATTTTCGTCATGAGTAGTTCTGACTCTCTACTGAGTTCCATACATCCTACCTTGTTCAGTATTAAAGTCAGCTGGTTATAGACAACCTGATAAAACTGTTCTACTGTCTGGTTGTTGCCCTGTATTAACATAGTCATCTCGTATTCTAATGTATTTATATCTCTTTTATCTGCATAGTGCAGTGTGAGACACTTGGAGATGGCATTCCAATTAAGGGGTACATTGTACGATTCGAGGGCCGCGTCGGCTTGGCCGATGATCTTATTTCTCACTGTATGCAAAATGCCATAGTACATTGGTGATCCAACTTGGCTTGCATATATGGAGAGTATGCGATCCACACTCTTTTTCCATGAGCTAAATTCGATCTTATTGCCGGAAAATTCCCTAAGACTTTTGACAATGTCTGGTACTCTGTTAAGGTCGTTCAAATTTTGATTGTCATTTATGGTCTGATCGTCCACGTCATTGAATTCCCTGGAAGGGTTAACTATTTGTCTCACTAGCGTCGGAAGTTGTTCTGTCAAAATTTCAGCGACAGTGGCTGCAATCAACTGTTCTGCGTTATTCGCCATGCCTCTGTTCTGTAAGTGTTCGTTCTGACGGTCTATATGTCGTTGTTGCTGTCTATTGATAATATGTGCACCTACTTGGGTTGTTCGACTAACGCTGGGGGCCTAATCAAATTATTCTCGTTAGCCATACGTTATTAAGTGCCTTTTATTGTGGCTTTGATCTATTGTTTTATGTTTACAGGTGGATTTATGATTGAATTTATTGATGTTAGTGTTAGTTTATGATTATCATTAGTACAACTTAATTTCTATAAATAAATTTTTATTATAAAAATTTTTTTTTTTTTTTTTTTTTTTTTTTTTAATTTAAATATTTTATTTTTATTTTATATTAAGACCAGTTGCTGGTTTTTCCCTTCTACTTTGGAGGGTCCCTTGGGAATCGCAAAGTTGGGTTATTTTATACTACTATTGTAGTCACTTTGAATTTGATCGCTTTACGCTGTTTTATTTTTTTGTGTTTTATTAATATTTTATTTTCTCTTTTTATACCCTGAACCCATTTTCAATGGGAAATCAGGGTATAATGGTTTTGTTGAAATGTATGTAACAGGGAGAAGGAGGCGTGGCAGACCCCACAAAGTATATATATTCTTGATCAGGGTGACGAGCTGAGTTGATTTGGCCCTGTCCGTCTGTCTGTCCGTCTGTCCGTCTGTCCGTATGTATGAACGCGTCGATTTCAGAAGATATAAGAGCTAGAGACTTGAAATTTTTTTCCTAGGTCCGTGCATATCACGCGCATATCAAGTTTTTCTTTATATATCGATAACTACTCCCGATATTTTATTATCCATCAAAAACCTTATCGAAAGCTATTTATTTAATTATATCTCCTACACCTTTAGAGCTAGAGGTTCCAAATTTTAAATGTAGACTTATATGTATTTTATATAATTTCGATTTTGGTTGTAATTTACCCCCCACCCTTATATCCACCCCCTCACCCTCACCTTTGTAAAAGGCGTATTTCAAGTACTAGAGACGTGTGCTTCAGAATGTACAAGTTATCACCACGCAACTCAGGCAAATCTTATGACAAATGTAAACAACTTTCAAATAACATAATTCCCTCTATAGTATCACGCCACTCAGCCCAGACATAAAAGCTTCTTGCACTATTCCCACAGAGTAAGCAGTTTTAGCCTCAATATAAACATAAGATCTCCCTGCGTTGTTTCCATGAGCCCATAGAGCCGGCAACCCAGCTTTGATGTAAACAAATCTTAATTTCACAATTCCGATATAAAATCACGTAAGCCAATCTTGGGAGCTTTTGAGCTTTGAGCTTTAATGAGGGAAGCTTTAGCATAAACATTAGCTGACTTGCAGCATAAGATCATATCTTGTAATCAGTTCAATTTTGGAGTTTAATAAAAGAACACTAAGTTCACTAAATATAAAATTATTTTTTTATCAACTTGCAAAGTCAACAAGTTAATTGGCGCCCAACGTGGGGCATACGTTAAATAAGAAAACACATTGAAAGAATATAAAAACCTTTTAATGTAATCGTACGCCGCCGAAATTTTAAACGTGAACTAAAAAGTGTTAAAGAAATTAAACCCAACAGAAACAAAAGGTTTCTGGAACTCAACCAAAAAGTGCATTAAAAAGTTTTGATAAAAGAACAAAACAATTGTGCTTACAAAAAAACCATAACGTTAACAAAAGTTAAAGAATCGATTATTAATATATAGAATATTCAATGAACAAGGTGTAAAAGTACCAAACCAAAAACTAAAAGTAAACAACGAAAATCTGTGGCCAAACCAAAAACTAAAAGTAAACAACAAAAATCTGCGACCAAAAAGACGATTAAGAAGGAAGGAAGGAAGGAAGGAAGGACGACCTACCCAATTTGCTGAAACCCCCAGAAAGAAGCACTACTACGTGAGCGATCGTGAATTTTTTAAATAAGAAATAGTATTAAAAATATTGATTGTTTTAAAATTGTATTAAACCAACATTCATTTAAAATTGTACTAAACCAACATTCATTTAAAATTGTACTAAACCTGGACGAGTTAATTGAAAATTTAGGAAAATTAAAGGTGACTACAGATAATTCAAAAATGGCTAATAATCTGACAGCAGATATTATAGCTCAACTGATAGCGACTCACACTAGAGCACTGCAAGATCAAATTTCAGAATTAAAATCCCAATTAACACTATCATCTACTAATGAACAGGAGTTTAGAGCAACAGTTATCAATGAAGCGATTCGATGCGATGAATCGTTTGATATAATTAAATCTTTACTTGAGTTCTCAGGAAGCCATAACGCGTATGTAAGCTGGCGTGAAGCAGCTTGCGGCGCTATGCGAATGTATAAAGAAGGCAGTAGAAGATACGTAGGTGCTTTAACAATACTTCGAAACAAGGTCACTGGTAGGGCAAACGATGTCCTAACCAATCATGGAACCGTACTTAACTTTGAGGCGATACTTGCTAGATTAGATTTTGCATATAGTGACAAGCGTCCGATGCATATTTTGGAACAAGAATTAAGCGTATTACGACAGGGTAACTTATCAGTTCTTGACTATTACAATCTGGTCAACAAAAAACTAACTCAGATAATAAACAAAACTATCATGACATACGGCGATAAAGCTAATTTAATTAACGAATTAAATACTAAAAATAGGGATAACGCTTTGCGAGTTTTCATTACAGGCCTTAACGGCTCATTATCCAACATTTTGTTTTCTCTTAACCCAGAAAACCTTCCAAATGCTTTAGCAAAAGCTCAAGAACTAGAAGCGAATCATCAAAGAGCTAATTTCGCTTATAACCATTCCTTTAATTCGCAACAATCATATGCGAATAAAACGGAACAAACGAAGCAAAACAAATCTGATCAACCTTATAAAAAATATGATAACCGCTTGCGATTCAATCAAAGCTCGCAAAATCAGAAACATCCAAACGCTCAACCCCCTCAAGTACCGATGGATGTAGATAGATCCATTCAAATACAAAACCCGTCCTTTCAACAGAATCCAAATTTGGAGCAAGCCAATAAAAGAGGATTCTCTTCACAAACAATTCAACAACCGAAAAAGGTTATGCGCGTAAATAATATTCAGGAGGATCATTTTTTAGAGGAGCAAGGGGAGACCTCCCATTCATCTATAGAATAGATAAAAAAATAAACAAACAATTAAAAGTACTAATAGATACAGGTGCTACATGTTGTTATATTAAAAAGGGAATATATGATAACCCAGAGGAGCTAGCTATTAAAAAAGAGTAAAAACTGTAAACGGATACAGCATCATAACACACTTTCATAATATAAATATTTTTGGCAAACGTTATAGATTTTATGAAATCAGTAACCTAGAAGCTGATTTGTTAATCGGCTATAATCTATTAAAAGATATCAATGCAATAATTGACCTATCAAAAGGTTCCTTGCAGTATAATAATAAAACGGAAAAAATTAATTTAGTAAATTCAAATCTAGATAAGGAGCATTGTGCCATTCCTTATCTAAATTATGAAACTCTCAAATCCGATTCATTATTCAATGTATCTGACATAGAATCATCGTCATCAAGTGACTCTGATTGCCCCAAACTAAACTTCAAGAGAAATAAGCATAAAATGAAGAAAGCTAAAAAGAGCAGGCAACAAGAATTGTCGGTATCCTCTACAAGTACTTCTATATGCAAAGTAAACCATTCCATTGATGAAATGGTTAACCTCGCAAATCTTGAAGAACAAATCATTCAGGAAATTAAAACCAAACACTCCCAAAACTGAATAGCAATACAATCCCTGATAGATATCCGATGCCAGATCCCTCGGTAATACTATCTAATTTAGGTAAAGCAAAGTTCTTCTCAACTATTGATCTAGAGTCTGGTTTTCATCAGATCTTGATGAAAAACGCAGACATTGAAAAAACCGCCTTTTCCATTAATAATGGAAAATATGAATTTCTTCGCTTGCCATTTGGACTTGCGAACGCACCTAGCATTTTCCAAAGAGCAATGGACAATATTCTACGCGACAAAATTGGCAAAACTTGCCACATCTATATAGATGACATAATAGTTTTTTCAGAAAATATCGAACAACATTTCAACGACCTACGAGAAATCATTGAAATATTATTTAAAGCCAATATGAAAATATCTCTAGAAAAATCTAAATTCTTTAAAAAAGAAATCGAATTCTTAGGATATATGGTATCTCATAACACTATCGCAACCGACCCCAAAAAGATAGAAACTATTTTGAAATATCCCCCTCCCAATAACTTGAGAGAATTACGAAGCTTTCTAGGTCTAACTAATTATTACAGAAAATTCGTACAAAACTACGCAAATATAGCCAAGCCACTGACAAAACTGCTACAAGGACATAATGGTATGATTTCAAAACACATGTCGAAAAAAACAAAAATATCTCTAAACGACGAAGCCCATTCAGCATTCGAAACTTTAAAATCACATTTAGCTACAAAGGTTGAATTAACCCAACCAGACTATTCCAAAAAGTTCGTTCTTACTACAGACGCTTCCGACATCGCTATAGGCGCCGTCCTTTCACAAGAAAATAAACCAATAACATTCATTTCAAAAACTTTAAATAAAACAGAGAAAAATTATGCAACAAACGAAAGGGAATTATATGCCATTGTCTGGGCATTAAAAAATCTTCGTAATTACTTATATGGTATTACAAATCTAGAAATTCAAACAGACCATCAACCACTTTCTTTCGCGGTTTCTGCACGAAATCCTAATTCAAAAATGAAAAGATGGCACGCTTTCATTGAGGAATTTTCCCCAACCATTCTCTATAAACCTGGGTCAACCAATGTTGTTGCTGACGCATTATCCAGAGTAGTAATAAACCACATCTCCACTGAAAACAATCAAATGTCCGATAACAAACCCTCGTCTGACAATGAATCTTCATCCGATATAGAAACCATACATTCAGCCGACAGCAGTCATGATTACATATTAGAAGAAACAAAAAAACCACTAAACCAATTTAAACAGCAACTACTAATTTCAAAAAATAGTTTCACTATCCACGAAAAATGTAACCCATTCAATAAAACTAGACATATTATAGAATATGATACACTAGACAACCTAATCACAATACTTAAAGAGTTTCTACAACCAAATATAACTACAGGAATCCATTGCAGTCTTGAAGACTTATACGAAATTCAAAATAAGCTAAAAATCACCTTTACAAATAAATTTTTATTTACCAGAAAATTTGTCGTAGATATCGAAAACAAAAACGACCAAGAAATCATTATAGAAGAAACACATGCTCGTGCTCATAGAGGTTTCGATGAAAATCTCAAACAAATTCTTAAATATTACTATTGGCCAACACTATACAAAACTCTCAAACAATACATACGACATTGCGAAATCTGCAATAAAAATAAATACGACAGAAACCCAAAACAAATACTTATTTCCAAAGCACCGATTCCAAAAACAGAAGGTGAACAGTTGCATATAGATATTTTTTATGCTCAAAAACTTTCATTCATCACTTGTATAGATGCTTATTCCAAATTCCTAGTTATTAAAGAAATCAATAACAAGTCTGATATGGCTAACAAGGTATTAGAATTGATCCAAATCTTTCCATTTGCTAAATCAATAATGCTAGATAATGAACCTAGTTTTTCATCAGCACAATTCAAATCAACAATGTCCCGTTCAGGCATAACTATTTATTATACAGACCCCAGACACAGCCTTAGTAACGGTCAAGTAGAAAGAGTTCACTCAACACTTATTGAAATTTCTCGATGCATCCAAGAAGAATTTAATATAATTAACTATTCTGAAGTCATATACCGCGCAGTTAAAGAATATAATAACACAATACAATCAACAACCCAGCAAAAACCATGCGAAATTCTATTCAACAAAATAAATCATTCTGAATTACCCGAAAAACTAGAATCAGCTCAATCCAAAATGCTAGAATACCATAACAAAAAAAGGATATCTAAAAATTATCAAGTAGGTCAAGTCATTTATGAAAAAAAACATGGCGAAAGAAATAAATTACAGCCGAAATATAAAAAACAAGTAGTCAAAGAAGATTTAGGAAATACAGTAAAAATAAATAATAGAGACCGCATAATTCATAAAGATAATATAAGATCTTAATAAAACAATTTTTTTTAAATTTTTAGCATGACCATTTTATATGTACTAATCACTTTACTGCCCTTCTGCCGCCCCGATATCATAAACTACTCCAATGACGACTACGTTTTACTTGAGGACGTTGACAATTTTTTATTATACGAAACATTCGGAGAAGTCTTCCACGTTACTAATTTAAGTTTTTATAATGACATATTTGAAAAAGAGCTAATATTTTTTAGTAATAGAAGTAACTCTACTGACTGGGAAATAACTATGGAACTAAATTTAATTAAAACCCTTCTTTCTCAACTTACACCCCATAGAGTCTCTAAGCGAAGTATCAATGAATTAGGTACTATTTTTAAATGGATTACAGGAACACCAGACCATAATGACATGTTAACAATTCAAAATAAAATAAACGAACTCATTGAAAATAATAATATACAAAATCAAATTAATTCTGCAATTTTTAAAGAAGTTACTAAAATAACAAATCTTCTAAAAAATATTAAATTCAATCAAGAAATATTATTGAAAAAATATCGATTAAAACTATTATCACTTGACCTACAAAATCTGCTCGACACTATTACATTTTCAAAAGCCAACATAATAAACCCAAAAATTTTAAATAAACAAGACATGACAAACATATTTAATCACGAAGCATTCAATATTACTCTTATTGACCTCCTAGACGTATCCTCTTTTTCAATTATCTCATACCAAGGTTTAATTATAGTTTTCATAAAATATCCAACCATTAACCATAATTGTAAGTTATACCATGCTAAAGCAATTTCCCAATCAGATGGAAAACTATTTATAGACGATAAGATCGCTAAATGTAAGAACACTTTTTATCTTATAAAAAAACTTTAAAGCCGAAATTTATAATACCTTTGCTCAAATTGTCTACGAAAAGAACTGCTTCATCGATTTAGTTAATAAGCAATTCACAAGCTGCACAAAAATATCAGAAAAAAATAAGCCAATAGAAGTAATTACAGATGGTGCAATTTTAATATCAGGAAAAAATTGCGTTAATAACACCTGGCTTACAGGCACTTATCTCATAACTTTCAAAACCATTGTAACCATAAACAATTTTACTTACACAAACGAAAAAGAGAAACTGCTTAATTATGTAAAACATAACAAATTTACAAATTATTTAATTACTGAATATAAAACCTCTAATGACACCGAATTACGATTAGAAAATACTAACACTCTATCAAAAATTGTAATAGAATTAGAAAACAACCACACAAAAATAACATTCATTATATTTTTAATAATTTTTACATTCATTATGATAAAGCTTCTCAAATTTTGTTCAAGGAACAATTTCAACCCTATTACATTTTTATTTTCAAACCCGTCAAATAATCAAAATATTCAAAATTCTGATATACTAAATGCCATAAATAATCAAATCGAATTTCTAATGAGAAATCGTTAAGAATCGAGGACGATCCTTCTTAAGAAAGGGGGGAGTTATCACCACGCAACTCAGGCAAATCTTATGACAAATGTAAACAACTTTCAAATAACATAATTCCCTCTATAGTATCACGCCACTCAGCCCAGACATAAAAGCTTCTTGCACTATTCCCACAGAGTAAGCAGTTTTAGCCTCAATATAAACATAAGATCTCCCTGCGTTGTTTCCATGAGCCCATAGAGCCGGCAACCCAGCTTTGATGTAAACAAATCTTAATTTCACAATTCCGATATAAAATCACGTAAGCCAATCTTGGGAGCTTTAGAGCTTTGAGCTTTAATGAGGGAAGCTTTAGCATAAACATTAGCTGACTTGCAGCATAAGATCATATCTTGTAATCAGTTCAATTTTGGAGTTTAATAAAAGAACACTAAGTTCACTAAATATAAAATTATTTTTTTATCAACTTGCAAAGTCTACAAGTTAATTTACACACATTTTCACCATATGATTACGCCCTGAAAGTATCATTAAAACTGTAAATTAAATTATTCAACAAATAAATTCTTATAATGTTGCCCACACTACAGCTACGACTCAGCTCGTCGCCCTGATCAAGAATATATATACTTTGTGGGGTCTGCCACGCCTTTTTCTGCCTGTTACATACTTTTAACAAAACCATTATACCCTGATTTCCCATTAGAGGTGGGCACGGGCCGGGTTTTTATCGGGTACCCGTGGGCACCCGCGGTTACCCGTGGGTATGGGCTGAAAAATCTAATTTCGGGCTGGGTGTGGGCGGTTGCGGGTTAGACTGCTTAAATCCGATTTACCCGATCAAATTTTTACTGTTTTATTAAAATTTAAAATGTATAATAAATTGTGTAATTTGCAGGTGCTCTGTACTTGCCTGCAAAAACAGGGTTGCTTTCGACATCGATAATTTTGTGTGCGCTTGCAAATTAAGCAATTATTATGCATTTAAATTTGAATAAAACTGTCCGCTGACGGAAATACAAATCTTAATTTTATTCCAGCATTTTGACAACAAAATCAACAAGTAAGAAAACTCTAGTCGAGAGTGCTCGACTAGATACTACCCTGAACCCAACAAATAAAAATGCCCATTTAGTATGGCTGAAATTTCAATTTCGATGTATTTAAAAATATAAATAAAATACCAAACTCATTTAATAAAATATAAAAATATTTTGAAACAATTAAAAAAGTTAACATCAGTTGCATCGATCGGGATTCGAACCACGACTTCTCGATCGAGCGTCATGCAGCTAACAGACTAGGCCACCTCACTCATGCTAGTGGTGCTGGCAAAACTCAAATAGATTCACTGCTGCAGCGCCATCTACCAAAACTAAACGAAACTAACTGCTGATGTGATTCTAAGAATCTGCTAGAATAACCAAACTATTAAAAACGCACATAAAGTATAGTTAAAATTTCGATTTCGGTGTATTTAAAAATATAAATTAAATAGAAAACTCATTTATGAAAATATAAAAATATTTTGAAACAATTAAAGAAAATTAACATCAGTTGCATCGATCGGGATTCGAACCGCGACTTCTCGATCGAGCGTCATGCAGCTAACACACTAGGCCACCCCACTCATGCTAGTGGCGCTGGCAAAACTCAAATACATTCACTGCTGCTGCGCCATCTACCAAAACTAAACGAAACTAACAACTGATGTGATTCAACGAATGTTTCTAGAAGAAGTTTGAATGTATGTGTGCACACGCATACGATGCTGTTGTAGTTGCTGCACGTGCGTTTGTTAATTGGCCAAATATTTGATTATTTTTTATTAATTTTTGACAGAACGGAATTTAATGAAACTTTCAGCATATGATCTACATATTATATTGAATATTTGAGAAATTTAAAAAAAAATTTAAAATCATTCACAATTAACTATAGTGGCACCTGATTTGAACTTGAATGTTTTTACTCGATAAAAACATAACGGAATGATTTATCGAATTATAAAAGCAAACTCGACGTCCGCGCTGTATATACGGTCATTTTAAAAAAAATTCAAGTCTCTAGCTCTTATATCTTCGGAAATCGACGCGTTCAAACATACGGACAGACGGACGGACGGACGGACGGACAGACAGACAGACGGACAGACGGACAGGGCCAAATCGACTCAGCTTGTCGCCCTGATCAAGAATATATATACTTTGTGGGGTCTGCCACGCCTCCTTCTGCCTGTTACATACATTTCAACAAAACCATTATACCCTGATTTCCCATTTTCAATGGGTTCAGGGTATAATAAGATTGGTTCGCTGCTTAGAAAATGTAGCAACGTAATATTCCGTTAAATATTTAAATATTTGCTATACCTGATTTCGTGTACACATACGATTAATTTTTGTATCGATGATCTCTATAAAATTGTCATTACGATTAAAAGCATAATAAGCATTGTACAAGAAAATGAACGCTAATAATAATGAGTGTGCTAAAACAAAATGTGAAGTGCAAAGAGCAATTAGTGCCAATCACAATATGTACAAATTGATAGAAAATTCTTCTGGAAAGAGTGATGTTTGGAAAACTTTCAAGATTATGGAATTCGATGGAAAGCCTCTTGATTTTGTGTGCTGCTGCAAATGCAAGCTTGTTTTGGCTTTTAGCGTCAAAAATGGCACCACAACACTTGCTCGGCACAAATGCGCTTTCATGCCTCCACCCAATCAACCATTGTTAAACTTTGCATCGAAGGCTGTTCCGAAGAATGTTCTTGATGATTTAGCTAAAAAACAATTAGCTTTTGTAGCCAAAGACTTGTTGCCATTAAACGTAACTGAGGGTAGGTAAAAGATAATTTTTTTTTTATATTCATCAATGTTAATATTTGCTAAATTTATAGGAACTGGTTTTCGTAATTATGTTCAAGCTATATTGAACATAGGCGCCCAGTACGGAACGCGCGACTCCCATGATCTGATTCTGTCCCGAAAAAAGTTAACAGGAAATGTTATGGTTGCAGAATACAATCGAATAAAGGATCTGCTCACTACTGACTTGTCAAACAAACACATGGCATTCACTACCGACATGTGGACCGACCAGTTTACCCAGAGAAGCTTTCTTTGCTTAAGTGCACATTATATTGATGAATCCTTTTGTTTAAAAACGTCAATATTAGGAGTAAAAGAATTTCTAGAAGAAAAAAAAACTGGCGGTAACATTTTAGAGCAAGTGAAGTATATATTGCTTGAGTATAATTTAGAAAGTAGTTTAAGGAGTAGTGTTATTGTTACTGACAATGGAGCCAACGTGGTTGCCGCCTTCAACACTTATAAGAGACTTTCTTGCGCCTGTCATAACTTGAACTTAGTCATGGACGACGTTTTAGAAAAGAATCCCGTTGAAGAAATTAAGACCTTATTGGAAAAATCAAAAAATCTTGTTAAATATTTTAAGCATTCAGAGCTTAACAAAAAACTGAGCAAATCACTAAAACAAGATATTAAAACGCGTTGGAATTCAGTTTTCATTATGCTTGAAAGCATTTGGGAAGTTCAGGAAGAGATTAAAATGTTACTTTTAACAAAAAATCAACTACAACGTATAGCAGATATTGATTTCACTTTAATGGAATGTTTAATTTCATTTTTAAAACCATTCAAAGATTGTTCTGACAAATTGTCATCTGAAACAGAGCCAACCATTCATATATATGCTTTATGGTACGAGAAACTAAAAAAAATTGTAAAATTGAAATGTATGAATGAAATGTATGTTATGGAACATGTAAAAGAAAAGACCTTGAACTCTTTAGAGAAGCGTTTTCAGCCAACTTCCGTTCATTTGGTTGGATTATTTTTAAATCCCCCATTCAAAGAATTAAGTTTTTTGCCAGCTGAAAAAAAAATCATGTCTTAGAAACCGTTAAATGCATGATGTCAGAAATTTATGATATGCAAAATGATTCAGTTGAGGACGCGAAAATTGAAAACTCTCCGCCAAATTTGAATCATGAATTTCAAGAGTTTTTGGACAAAAATCAACCAAAAACAAGTAAGAACGTTGCAGTCGGGCGTTACCGACTGCGGAATACTCATTCACATCCCATCAACAATTTAGTAGTTAAGTTTCGCTCTAATACTGTAGATTATACAGGTTTTCCGATTTGCCACGCCCCAACTGGGCGTAGAATCCTCATTTTTGGTCAGTTTTTAGAAAGAGATAACGGTACCCTAACTGCAAAGTTTGAATGCTTACCCTCAAAAAATGTGAAAATTACAGGGTATTTTTCGATATGTCACGCCCCTAAAGAGGCGTAAAAATTATTTTTGGGGAATCGATAGAGGAGGCTACCAGTAACTCAACTATCCAAATTTGAAGCTTCTAGCTATTATACTTTAGGAGATATAAACTTTTGCGGTTTGCCACGCCCCCTGTGGGCGGACATATATCCGACAAAACTTTTTGGTCTTGGGTGATCAGTCCGAGTATATATACAAAATTTGAGGTCTCTGCCATCAATAGTGTCCAAAATATAGGAGAATTTAAAAAATCACTATATCTTCAGGTCCGATTTGCCACGCCCCCAATGGGCGTAGACTTGTAATTTATCTTCAGACTTTATAGAATCATACCATTAGCTGACGTGCCAAATTTCAGCATTCTAGGTTTACAACTTTAGGAGATACAGTTTTATCCGATTTGCCACGCCCCCAATGGGCGTAGATATATCCGCCATAGCTCGTGATCTTGGGTGGTCAACGAGGACCTACATACCAAATTTCAGCTTTCTAGCTCTTCAACAAACATGATTTCTGGTATATCGGAAAATGCATTTTCCGATTTGCCACGCCCCTAGTGGGCGGATCGGGAAAATTTTAACACTTTATAAATCGGAGATATACACGAGTATGTGTTCCAAATTTCAAGTCTCTAGCTTCAATAGCGCCGAAATAGATTGCGTTCATACGGACAGACGGACGGACGGACAGACGGACAGACGGACAGACGGACGGACAGCAAGACGGACATTGCACAAAACCAATATACTGATTCACTTTCGTGAATGAGTATAAAAAGAAAGCTTGACGAACCTGACAAAAATGCAATTGACTTAGAAATTGATAAATATTATGCCACACGCTATAATTCAAACTTGTCAATCTTAAATTTTTGGCAGGAGGCAACGAACCTTAAATTGTTGCAAGTGGTGGCCAAAAATATTTTATGTATTCCGGTAAGCTCTGCAACAAGCGAGCGAGTATTCTCCTCTTCTGGAAAAATTTTAAATGAAAGGCGAACAAGGCTATCAAGCGCAAATCTTGATATGCTCCTTTTCTTATATAAAAACATGTAATATTTCTGTAAATAATATTGTAATTTTTAAGAATAAAATTGTTGTTATTTTTGAGAAAAAAAAATTGTAATGTTTGAGAATTAAATTTGTTGTAATTGTTTCGGGCGGGCGGGTTGGGCGCGGGTATGACAATTTTTTTTGCTTTCGGGTACGGATAAAATTTTGAACTTCTGACCGTGGGCGGATCGGGCCGGGTGCAAAAAATTCGGCCCGTGCCCACCTCTATTTCCCATTTTCAATGGGTTCAGGGTATAACAAGTAAGAACGTTGCAGTCGGGCGTTACCGACTGCGGAATACTCATTCACATCCCATCAACAATTTAGTAGTTAAGTTTCGTTCTAATACTGTAGAATATACAGGTTTTTCCGATTTGCCACGCCCCAACTGGGCGTAGACACCTCATTTTTGGTCAGTTTTTAGAAAGAGATAACAGTACCCTAACTGCAAAGTTTGAATGCTTACCCTCAAGAAATGTGAAAATTACAGGGCATTTTTCGATATGCCACGCCCCTAAAGAGGCGTAAAAATTATTTTTGGGGAATCGATAGAGGAGGCTACCAGTAACTCAACTATCCAAATTTGGAGCTTCTAGCTATTATACTTTAGGAGATATAAACTTTTGCGGTTTGTCACGCCCCCTGTGATCCCCCCCTGGGTGATCAGTCCGAGTATATACACAAAATTTTAGGTCTCTGCCATCAATAGTGTCCAAAATATAGGAGAATTTAAAAAATCACTATATCTTCAGGTCCGATTTGCCACGCCCCCAATGGGCGTAGATATATCCGCCATAGCTCGTGATCTTTGGTGGTCAACTCGGACCTACATACCAAATTTCAGATTTCTAGCTCTTTAACTAACATGATTTCTGGTATATCGGAAAATGCATTTTCCGATTTGCCACGCCCCTAGAGGGCGGATCGGGAAAATTTTAACACTTTATAAATCGGAGATATACACGAGTATGTGTTCCAAATTTCAAGTCTCTAGCTTCAATAGCGCCGAAATAGATTGCGTTCATACGGACAGACGGACGGACAGCAAGACGGACATTGCACAAAACCAATATACTGATTCACTTTCGTGAATGAGTATAAAAATTTGAATATGCATATTCTTACTGTTTTTATTTCGCTTCAAAGCAAAAAAGTAAAATATTTTCCCTCTGTGTAAACACTTTCTTGCCAAACTGTATGAACTTGCTGTGTGTTCATATTTACGTATATAGGCATATGTGTATTCATACAAACTTATAGCTGACTATGTATATTGCTACTTACAATGTATTTTGAGAGAATCTTTAATTAAATGATTTTACCACTAACATACGTATGTATGTGCTATATATACGCATTATGTCACAAACACATACATTTGCTCAATATTATACTTTATTATTCATAGGCGAGCATCCTGCGGCTATGCATCATGGAAACTCGGCACCCTTACAACCGCCGGAATTGATTGCACTAGTGCTGCTGTCATGCGGATTATTGTTCTTCTTGAAGTCACACACGCTGTCTATTCATCAAGATACCAACCACTACAATAAAAGTGCAGTGAGCAAAACAAATATACCAAGCTCAATCTTTCTAGCAAACTGCCGAAGTCTCCAGCGTCAACGATCACTCCGAAATAAATTGGATAACAGCCATATGCCACCAACTACATAGCTACCTAGGACTATATACGGATGTAGATACACAAACACCTATTAATTTTGTTCATAAGGATTCTAAGTTTGTCTTACATTTGACGTTAATATTATTAAATTTAAACTTCAGATATGATTGGTTAGAACTTACTTTGTATTCTATCTGTATTCCAAAAATAATACATATATAATATAAAGTAATCAAATGCGGTAAATGGTATCAAAAACATCTCATTTGAAAGTGTATATTTTTAAACGGACTATATTAATTGACTAAACCATAATTTAAATCAAAAATATTGTAAATACTGCTACTAGTGTAATTTGTCCTCTCTATAATTACTTAAAGTACTTGCAAAGTTTTAAATATATTTATTTATATATAAGTTATTGTTATATGTACTTATTTGCTATGCTAGCAGAAATTTGATAACTGTAATATTCTATAAAAAGAATTAGGCTATAGTTTAAATATAAATACGATAAAAGGAATGTTTATTTTTGGTTTTCTAAATTTTTTTAACAATATAGGAAATTATACGAAAATAATAATAATTTAAGGTATAAACATACCAAAAGTTATATACGCACATGTTTTTAGAAATACGTACACCCAGCTACAATGAAAAAATCCGCACTTTAAGGTTAAGATAACCTTTACCTTCTCTTTGTCGGGGTTTCCCTAAATGTTATTTTATTCGCTTAACTATTATTTTCGAAGCTTCCTGCGATTTTTTCTTCACTTTTTGTACAAATTTCGGTATGTCAATTGCTATAATTCCATTTAGCGGAGAAATCTGATGACCCTCGCAGGAAAAGTTACTATAATTTTCGCATTGGTTAAACAAAATGTTTAGGCAGGAATTATTAGAAAATTCAATGGGAGAATCATGTTAGTATAAAAATGAGCCTCCAGGATCACTTCGAAAATTCTGTAGAAAATGCAACAAAGTGCAGCATCAATTAGCTAAACAAGTTTCAGCTCGAACTATTTAATTTCGGATCAATAAGATGAGGTCAATGGCAAGAAAACCAGTCAAAAAAAAGCGATTCTCAACCAGAGAATGCAAAAAGCTCGTTTAGATTTGAAAAAATAAACAAAATTGCGGTGATGATTCATATTTTCGAACTACTCCAAATTTAATAGAATTGGCCACTGGCTTTTGAAAAAGTTCAGCGCAGAAACGGACAATGGTGCTCCAAAAATTGCAGCGTCGCCACAGGATGTATATCAAAATACAAAATACAAAAAAAAAAAAAAAAAAAAAAAAAAACAATTAAGAAAGCTCTAGTCGAGACTGCTCGACTACGAGATCCCCTGAACCCTTGGAGCAATAGCTATTTCAATCATTTTTCGCGTTTTTCAGCTTACACAAGAAACACGCACACACGCGCACACACACACATACACAAACATTTACACACACACATACACACACAAGCACCCACGCATAAACACGCATGGGCTGAATAATTGATGAATAATTTTTTTTGTGGACATACGATCTTCATGAAACTTTCAGATTATGATAACAACATGGACATGCATGTATTTGCCAAAGCACTCTACTATTTGAAATACGCTTTTTACAAACATGGGGATGAGGGGGTGGATATGGGGGTGGGGGGTAAATTTAAACAAAAACCGAAATTGTATAAATTGCATATAAGCATACATTGAAAATTTGGAGACTCTAGCAATAAAGGTGTAGAAGATATAATTTTATAACTCGTTTTCGATGCGGTTTTTTATCGATAAAAACGGTCAGGATGAGTTATCGATTTTTAATGATAAACTCGATATCCGCGCTGTAAATACGGACATTTAAAACAAATTTAAGTCTCTAGCTCTTATATCTTCTGAAATCGACGCGTTCATATATACGGACAGACGAACAGACGGACAGGGCTATATCGACTCAACTCGTCACGCTGATCAAGAATATATATACTTTGTGGGGTCTGCCACGCCTCCTTCTGCCTGTTACATACATTTAACAAAACCATTATACCCTGATTTCCCATTGAAAATGTGTTCAGGGTATAAAAATGAATTGGTTGTCAACTGCTCAAAACTGAATAGACAATTGAAAATTCGATGCTTGCATGCAGTCTTATCAGCAGAAAGAGAATGGAAAATGTAAACAGCATAAAATTTGGCATGCACAACATGATTTCGTCCAAATACTTATGCCGACTAGTGTATATAGACCTATTTATATGATCTACGCCTCAATACCTTTCAGTTGATATTTAATATGTACATGCGTATGTACATACGTATGCATATATAATTATTTGCTTAGGCACCTGCCCACATCCTTTTCAGCGGGAAACGCGTAAGCAATAATCTTTACATCTGCCACCAATTGCACGCACTTTTTTTGACCTCGATTGTCAATATGGAAATGGAAATGTATTGATTTTGAGTTCCTGGAAAGATTCAGGGGATTTCTTAGCAGTCTCGACTAGAGCAGTCTTACTTGCATTAATTTGAATTATAATAAAATAATAAATATGTGAAATATAAGCTTAAGCAAAAATCAACCATTTTTTTCTTAAATGCACATAAAATAGGAAAATTAACATAAACTTTAATATTATAGCATATGCATATATGTATGTATGCATGTAGGTATATTATACGAAAAAATGTATATTTCAGCATGGACTTTAAATAGAGGGTACCACTTTATCGTCTATTTTCGGCTGGACCACTTTTACTCGTTTTAAATACATTTTCAAACTCTCGTACATGTTGTTCAATACTTACTATAACGCATAACCAAAACGTTCTATGCATAATATTATAGAAATAATATAAATATAATATATACATATATAGTGGACACTCGGTTAACGAATACAATTCGTTCCAGCATCAAGCGAAAATTTAATTAACCGAAACTATCATATCTTAAAAATGTTTGCACTTAAATTGCATGCAAAAGGTGCCAAAAATGCTAAAACAGACAATGAAAAGTGTATTCGGTGTTTCCCCTCGTTGTTTAAGACAGACAAAGATTTTGGATAGAATAAAAGTTTTCCAATTTTATCCGTGGCGTGGCGTGGCGTTCGTTATCCGAAAGTCCACTATAAAAATTAAAGACCAAAAAAGTTATGAAAGTTTGAAAAACATTCTTAGCACCGCAAGAATTGTTCGTACGAATGTATATTATTAGTTTTTTTTTTTTTTTTTTTTTTTTTAACAGTAATTTATACTAGTATATACATTAAACATCTATAAATATAAAGCACCTTGTAAAGGATACACAAGGACATCCGGCTATACTTAACATAAGGCGATTACCAGTGTCACAAGATACATTTTAATAAACTTTGAATATACAACTTTCTGTGTTTATTTGATTTATTTAAGTTGGTAACGCTAGCATTAAAGATGTAGGAGACATAAATTTATTACTGCTTTTCGATAGGGCTTTTAATGGATATCAAAAAAACGGGGCAAGTTTTCGATATTTAAAGCAAAACTGGTATGCACGGATCTAGGAAAATAAAATTTCAAGTCTCTAGCTCTTATATCTTCTGAGATTGACGCGTTCAAACATACGGACAAACGGACAGAGCTAAATCGACTCAGCTCGTCGCCCTGATCAAGAATATATATACTTTATGGGGTCTGCCACGCCTCATTCTGCCTGTTACATGCATTGAACAAAATCATTATACCCTGATTTCCCATATTCAATGTGCACACATACAGTTCTTCTAGATGGCGCTGCAACAGTGAATCTATTTCAGTTTTGCCAACTGTAACGTGTTACAGTATATTGCGCAGATGGTTGATTAGGAGGGATGGTGCAGCGCACGCGCTAGATCCGGCCATTGGGTCATCGGGAAGGGGGGAGAGGGTATGAAGAGGGGAGCTGCAACTCCTAGCGCTGCCAAGTTATATTTATAAATAAAATTCGCGTGCAAAGGACTATCACCGGCCACTTGTTTAGAAAAAGAAGAAAGCAAGAGAGATAGGAAAGACTTAGACGCACACAAACATACCTGACCAAGGTGGGTCTCGTTGCGCAAGCAAATATATGCCTGCTCAGCGAAAGTCGATATTAAGGCGACCGACCGTGCCCACCATACCTTGATCGTTGGCTACCTGCCTTTATTGACAGCGATCCCCCCAGCTTGGAGAGCTAAGAAAAACGTACAAAAACGCGCCGCATGGCCCCCAAAATAATCAAACTTAGTTAAACTTCATTATATTTAATAATAACTGTAATAACCCGCTACTTTAAATAAAACACTTTATTTCCAAAGTAATGATACATATATTGTTCCGCTTCAATGCGGCCGCTTAGCTTGTCACAAAAGTACTAAACGCTAGAACTTGAATGGGGAGAGAAGTAACAAGAGATTATCAAGAGAGAGTGTTAACGGGCTCTGCTTTGTAGGCGTCGCTTTCTGCTTAGCATCTCGGTGCCGGTTCCCACATCCCTCCTTTCCTCACGAGCTTGAGCTTTAGTCCCTCAGTGGAGTTTCCGTGATCCTCTGCTGGTGCTTGGTCCTCGAATTGTGCGGCTGGCTGTGGAGTTGGTTTTGTGGCCGGTATTGGAACCGATTTCGCGTTGGTGACATCGGCCGGTTCCGTTTCACCCAGGACCCTTTTAAGGTGATTTGCATTCCTTAAGAGCGTTTTCCCTCCCCCACTCACTTGTACTATATTCCCTTCTCTTTTTAAAACTTCGTATTCAGTAGTGTCAAACATTGGTGTTAATTTGTGGGGAAAAACTACATTCTTGAGTTGCTCGATGCCGCACGATTTACAGTAGTTTTTGAACTCAAGGCTTATATATTGTCGGCCATTATCAGTTCGCAATTGTTTCGGGTAACCCAGCCTACTAAAAATTTCCTTACACGCCCCAATTAATGATTCAGATGTGATGGAGCGTAGAACCTTAAACTCCATGTATCTGGAGTAATAGTCTATTAGAACTAAGATATATTCATTGTTGGGTAACGGCCCTAAGAGATCTGTAGCGACCGAAATCCATGGCCCATTCGGAAATTCTGTTCTCTTCATTGGTGGTGGATTTGTTGCTTGGGACCCCAGAATACAATCAAAACAATTCTTCACGAATTTTTCGGTGTCTCTGTCAATTTGGGGCCACCAGACTTTGGACCTCAATCTCCGCTTCATGGCCGATTCCCCTGGATGTCCCTCATGTGCCAGCACCAGCACTTTTTGTCTCAATGTTGTTGGGATAACGATTCGAACTCCTCTAAGCATAATTGCTCCAATAGCCGACAGTTCATGTCGAAATGGATATAATTTTTTCGACATTGCCGAATCCCAAGAGCCCTGTTGAAGGCACGTCATCGCGTCTACTATTTCCTCATCTATTGTGCTGTTTTCCGCAATTTCAGATATAGATATTGGTATTGGTGCAGAGCTTTCAACAATTCGCAATATGCTGTGCTCCCCCTTGATATCGTAGCAACTGGATGGTGTTTGCTCACACAGCCGGGACAGACTATCAGCAATGTTTTCCTTTCCCGATTTGTAAATAACTTTAAATTTATATGCTTGAAGACGCAGAAGCCATCTCTCGATACGCGCTGGAGGCTTTGATGTTGGCTTAAAAATGGTTTCTAGTTGCTTATGATCTGTCACTAATTCAAACTCTAGTCCTATCAAATAGAAATAGTATTTCTCTACTGCCCATACCAAAGCTAAACTCTCTTTTTCTGTCTGGGAGTAACGCTTTTCTACATCTGTTAAGCTTCTACTAGCAAATGCGATTATGTTTGGTTCCCCCTCATCGTTAAATTGTAATAGTATCGCACCCAGAGCCACAGGGCTGGCATCAGCGATTAATCGTGTTTTATTTTTGGGATTAAAATATGAGAGGTTCGGGATCTTAGTCAATACTGACTTTAGTTTCTGAAACCCATTTTCTTCAGTTGGTCCCCAAGTAAACTTCCGATCTTTCTTTACTAGCTCACGTAAGGGTTCCGTTAGGTCTGCTAGGTCTGCGATGAACTTGCCCACATTGGTTACTAGTCCTAGGAAACTACGAGTCTCCTCCTTATTTTTGGGTGCCCGAAATAATCTAATAGACTCTGTTTTGTCAGGATCTACTTCAATTCCTTTGTCTGTTAAGATGTGTCCTAAAAATTTAATTCTGTTTGTTTCCCAACTGCATTTTTCATTATTTAGAGTTACATTATTATCTTTAAAAATGCTTCTAATCTGTTCCAGTGTTTTATCGTGCTCTTCTTTGCTATCCCCGAATATTATAACGTCGTCGATATAATTCATTACGTTGTTGCACGGTGCTAAGAGTTCTTCCATTCGTCGTTGAAAGATTTCCGGCGCCGCATTTATTCCAAACATTAGTCGCTTATACCTAAATAGGCCCCGAGGTGTAATGAAGGTCGTTATCTGCCTACTTGATTCATCCAACTCCAATTGATGATACGCGTCCTTAAGATCCAGTCGTGAAAATATTCTGGCGTTTTTTAATTTAGTCATAAAAGATTCAAATGTTGGCAAAGGGTAGTTCTCACGAAGAATCGCCCGGTTGGCTTGCCTCATATCCAAGCATATACGAATATCACCATTACCCTTGAACGTGATCACCATCGGAGATATCCACGGGCTGTGACCCTCGACCGGTTCAATGATGTCCAGTTTGTAGGCTTCCTCTAACTTGGCATTGACTCTCCCTTCGAGCGCCACCGGAATGCGCCTCATTGGTTGTTTCACGGGATTAACGTAGGGGTCTATGGTTAGCTTCACTCTAACACCTTTCCACTTGGGAAATGGTGGCACGAACTCAATGTTGTTAATCGGTAGTCCCACTCGCAGAACGTTCAACTTCGTTGCCGTTTCTCGTCCCAGCAGTGACTGCCGTCCTTTTTCAATTACGAAAAAGGATGCAATCACCTCGGCGTTCAACTTGATAGATATTGGTGCCTCGAAAATACAAATAACGTTAAGAATTTGATCTGAGGCATATCCCCTAAATTGATTTTGTGAACTTCCGCGGACATTTAAAACTGTTGCCTTTTTCAATTGAAGAGTTAACCAATCGTCTTGCGAGATAATGTTAAATCGAGATCCCGAATCGATTACTAGTGAAACATCCGCCCCTCCAATTCTGCATTGCATCATCTCCTCATACTCCTCGTCACTGTCTATCTTAAAACAATTTCGTTGGATTGTCTTATTTCCCTCGGGATTCCCGTTTTCAATTCTATGCACATATTTGCGCTTGGGATTTCCTATCGCTTCTTTATTATTCGAATGTGGGTATGGGCGTTTAAGGTTTGTTCTGCATCTGCGGGCAAAATGACCTACGCGAGAGCAGCGACTGCACTTAACTTGACGTGCTGGACACATTGGACTGTCTTCCCTGTGTCCTGGCCGTCCGCACCTTCCACAATCCCCAATCTTCCCCGATTTTAAATTAGTTATTTTATGTATGGTTTCTGGCACTGGCTTCGATTGCATCAGCTGCGACTGCTTATTTATTTCCTCGTCCACTTGGCAGGCTTCGATAATTTCGTTTAAAGTATGTTCTTTTTCTAATAGTTTCTTTTTTAGCTCTGTACTAACCCACGTATCGATGATTTTATCTTTAAAACAAATTTCTTCTATTTCGGCCTTTGTAGATCCAAAATTACATTTTTGAATTTGTTGACGCAACCGCAAAATGAACTTTCCAAATGTTTCACCTTCTTCGGGAGAGATTTTCCTAAAAAGGTGTCTTTCAAAAGTCGAATTCTGCTTTGGGGAGAAATAAGCTGTCAACTTATCGACTAAAACAGTAAAGACATCGTTTTGATCGGCCTCGCTAAATTCTACTATGGCACCCGGCAATGCGTATGCAACCGTTTGCAATTGGGTACCACCTAAATGTAACAATTTTGTTCTTTTCTGAATTACTGATTTGACATCTTCCACCTCCAGATAAATCATGAAAGCTCGCAACCATTTTTCCCATTCATTCTGTAGTAGTGCGTTTCCCAAGCTTTCACATAAGAAAGGTTTTATGACGCTTTCGGTCATTGCGATCAAGTATAGATGTTTGTCTGCAAATAAAATCAACCATTAATTAGATGCTTCTGTCTAGCAAGTTGCATTTTATTGACTTTCTCATCGGCGGACTGCCACTGACCACTGTCAGATAATATAAGAAATGTTTATTAAACTTTTGTTTAATATCTAATCGGCATTCCGCCTCTGACCTTTGTCAGATAATTCTATTTATTAAACATTTATTGAATATTCGATCGGCATTCCGCCTCTGACCTTTGTCAGATAATTCTATTTATTAAACATTTGTTTAATACTAATCGGCGTTTTGCCACTGACCTTTGTCAGATAATTCTATTTATTAAACATTTGTTTAATACTAATCGGCCTTTTGCCTCTGACCTTTGTCAGATCGTCATCTTTTTAAACATTTGTCTAATATTTAGTCGGATTTTTTTCCTTTCCCCTGACCTTTGTCAGATAATACTTCTTATTTCATAATAATTGAATAATTAGTCGGCATCTCTTTCACTTTCTTCTTTTTTTTTTTTTCATTGCCCGTGAGCCACGCATTTTACTTTATTTTGCATGTTCATGTGTACGCGTCCGTATGTGTGTATACATTCACACTTACGCTTCTTGTAATTACATTGCTTTAGGGTTTCTCTTACGAATATTTCTCTTTCTTTCTCTTCGAACTCGCGAGCACAAAAAACGTCACGCGAAAAGGGAAAGACAACGAAAACTAACGGATCCTATCCAGGCATTGGAATTGCATTGACACAGCCACGCTGCATTTATATTGTTTTTTTTTCTTTTTCACCGTTCTGTTTCATCTTTTTCTTTTTATTTAACTATAATTATCTAGTTTGTTATATTTTTACATTTTTTTCACCTCGTCGCCAATGTAATAACCCGCTACTTTACATAAAACACTTTATTTCCAAAGTAATGATACATATATTGTTCCGCTTCAATGCGGCCGCTTAGCTTGTCACAAAAGTACTAAACGCTAGAGCTTGAATGGGGAGAGAAGTAACAAGAGATTATCAAGAGAGAGTGTTAACGGGCTCTGCTTTGTAGGCGTCGCTTTCTGCTTAGCATCTCGGTGCCGGTTCCCACAATAACAAAATAATTATACATTGTTGCTTTGGGCAGAAGGCAAAAGAGAAGATAAGAAAACGATAAGGGAGCTTTTGGAGAGCTTTTTCTCTCAGGGATATTAACGATCAGCTGATCGAAATGAAGATAATGGATTAGTAAGAAGATTATTGCTTATGCATTATGTTTTTTCCAATGCGGTGCCTGACATTAACGCTGACAATAAATATAATAATATCAAATATGCTAAAAGTGCTAAATATGAAATAGTGCTTAACTTACAGTAATATCCCGCGATGAAAGCGCTTCCGTTTCGGTGTGGCTGCAAGATGTGCTAGAATTTATAAATGTAACTACAAAAAAAAAAAAAAATATAATGTATGAAAAAAAAAGGAAACAAAAGCGGATAGTGAAAACTAAAGAAGTTACAATAGCTAATAAGGAATTTTCATTGAGAGGAGGTTGAGGTATGGATACATAATTTATATTGCTTAGCGATTATGATTATCTTATATTATTTTATTATTTATTTCATGATGTAATCGCTCAAAAACAGTGCAAGAAAAAATAAGCCGGTATTGCCGATGGTATTAATTATTTAATTAATACTCTCAAAAGTTGGCGAGATGGCTGTGCCTTTTTTAACTCAAATAGTGATTCGTGCAGCAGTAAGTCCGTGCAAAGGCGTGGCAGGTGAGAAGATATAAGAATATGTATTTTTCAACTAGCCAGACTACGCAATGCGTATGGGTAGATGCGTGCAGCTGTAGCTATTCAGACAGCGCGATGCGTGAGTTTAGTTGCGCGCGGCTGCTGGCTTAATTGCACGCTAGCAAAAAGATTAAATTTTAGGCTGGGTGCCAAACCGCTTATTGACTTGGCACTTTCACAAAAAAATTTAAATTTTTCATAATTCTCAAATCAAGTTTTCACAGCGAAATTTTTATGCAACCTTTGTAGTCGGTGGTTGAGATGCGAAAGAAAGAAAGAAAATATGGCCGATCCCATGAAGCGGAAGTCATCGCTTGGGAACAGTTCTTATAGCCTAGGTGAGAGTGACAATTGCTCCTGTTATTAATGCAGATTCGTGATTGCCAGATTCGCGATAGCGCTCAACTACGCTAAGCCACTCCTTGCTCAGCGGATTGCCTACTTTTAGGCTGTTTCTTTTTTCTCTATTCGCATATCTATTTTCGCTATTCCAGCGCCACTACAAGACCCCCCTACCCAAATCACACTAATAGGGTGATTCGCGCTGGACTCTGCGATTATTGTTTTAGGTATTTTGCATAGTATTTACCAATCAAGCAACCCTGCAAATCTTCAATTTCATAATAACTATCGCCAAGTTTTTTCTTTATTCTTGCCTTCACGAAGTTCGGAGCTAGTTTCGCATTGAAGCCCCGTACAAAATTACTTTGTTGAAAATTACGCCTGTAAACTTCCTGGCCTACCACAAATGAAACACGCGACAACGCATATTATATGTGTTCTCGTTTCGGATACGTTGTTGTTGCATGCAATCTTTTGCTCTATCGCGTATAAGATCAAATGAATCGTCGCGATTAAATTGAATTGCGCGATCTTCTAAGAAGTTCAAATTACGTGGATGCATTGGTCACCATATTTTGACCAAAGGCGAGTCGATAAGGGCTAGTGCCGATAGCCGAATGCACGTCTGAACGCAAAGCGCAACAAATAGAGCTTAGATGCGCGTCCCAATCTTTTTGGTCAGGTGCAATATATGACTTTATTGCTGCTATCACCGATCGGTTGACTCGCTCCGAAGCATTTGCTTGTGGAGAGTAAACGGCCGTATATGTATGATTAATTCCATACTTTTGCAATAATACGTTGAACAGCTGAGACTTGAACTGTACACCGTTGTCAGAGACTATAGTTTCGGGAACTCCGAAGCAATGAAACAACAAAGACTCCTATATTCCTGGTGCGACTTTGCGGATATGGACCTAGAAAATCAATATAAAGCTTTTGGAACTCGTGTTGCGTTGAGCCCGATTTTCCTAAGGGTGGACGAAGTGTATAATTTGGGTGCTTATTGCACTTGCAACTATCGCAATCATTAACGAATTTTTGTACATCTACTACCATTTTTGGACAATAAAAATAGCGGCGCAGCTTATCTAGCATCTTGTTTATGCCTGGGTGAGAAGCTAGTGGAGGCTCGTGGGCCTTCTTAAGGACTTCTGGAACCAGCGATTAGGGAACCCAAAGTTTCCAACACAGATCATCGGCTACTTTCTCACCCGACGCGTGATCGGCTCTCCGATATATATAATCGTTAACTACCTTCACATCTGGTGATCTAGATTGATTGGGTAATATTTTGGCTTTAAGTTCTTGATAGTCAGACGTCTTGAAATGAACCGACTCGAGATCCACTAGACAATCGGCTGAAATTGCAGACACATCTTCTGTGTATACTCGCGATAAAGCATCTGGTACAATGTTTTGACTGCCTTTTCTATGGACTATTTTAAAATCATAACCCTGAAGTTTTAAAGCCCACCTTGCTAACCGAGAACTTAAGTCAGTTTGAGACATGAGCCATTTTAGGAAAGCATGAACTGTGACTACAGCAAATTCTTGCCCTTCAACGTAAGCTCTAAATTTTGTATCGCTAAAATAGCTGCCAGACATTCTTTTTCCTTTACGGAATAATTCCTTTGGCAACGGTTAAGTTTACGAGACATAAAAGCCACCGGTACCTCTTCATTATTGTCCGTTACCTGAACTAACACAGCACCAACACCTGTATGGCTGGCATCGCAGTGCATAGAGAATGGTCTGTCAAAATTTGGGCTATGCAAAACTGGAGCCGTACTAAGCTTCTCCTTGAGTTCTTCGAACGCCTTTTGTGCTGATTCACCCCATACTAATTTTTGTTTATGTTTCAGCGTGTCGGTTATAGGGGATGCAATGGTGGCATAGTTCTGAATAAATTTATTATACCATCCAGTTATGCCTAAAAACCGCCTAACTTGTTTGACCGACCTAGGAACTGGGAATTCTGCGATAGATGCAATCTTATCTGGATCTGTGCTAACTGTACCATTGCGATTCACATGACCTAAATATTTTACCTCTTTGAGACAGAAATTACTTCTCTCAATATTGATGGTCAAACCTGCTGTTTTTATCTGATTCGCTAACTCTTTTAGGACATTTAGATGCCGTTCGAAAGTATCCGATACTACCAACAAGTCATCTAAATAGATAAAAACTTCACGACGCAGATTAGTGGGAATTACTTTATCCATTAACTTCGACATTGTCTGTGGAGCATTACAAAGCCCAAAAGGCATAACAGTGTATTGATACAACGGCCTACCAGGTACGCTTAATGCGGTTTTATCGCTTGATTTTGGCTCTAATGGAATTTGACAGAACGCGTCTTTTAAATCTAAGCTGGTTATGAATTCAGCTTTTGGAAGCCTACTAAGAATGCCATCAATGAACGGCATAGGATATGCATCCTTAATGGTAACCGCATTAACACGCCTGCTATCTAAACACAAACGAACCTTTCCTGGTTTGCGAATTAACACAACTGGAGAAGACCAAGCGCTTTGTGACTCCTCTATCACGCCTAATTTAAGCATTCTGTCCAGCTCTTTGTACATTAACTTTTCTACTTCTGGTGAAACGGGATAATGACGTTGCTTAATTGGAGCTGCTCCGGCGACATTAATCTCAAGCGAAAGAAGAGTTGTTCGTCCTAAGCCCAGTTTAGCAAAAGAAGGGAACATGTTAACGTGTTGCAGCAGCAATTGATGCTGCGTGACTGTAAGTGGTTTTAGGTTGCGATCCTCTAGAGAAGACAAATTATTAACTGTGGGCACCACCTCCAGCGAAAGAAGATTAAATTGGGTCCTGTAAGGTGGCCTATTTGCCCACCTTACATTATACCCATTGTTAATAGAGAGGAGTTTGAATTTGGAATTATATTTTTGTAAAGTAGTGAATAAGTTGAATAATCTAAAGTGAAGCAGTATTTTGGTTACAGTAGAGAGGAGCTTGGATTCGGAATTATATTTTTAGTTTGCAGTAAATAAGCGGAAACGGTTGAACTATGTTTTGTTATATTTTGAAGTGACGCAATTGAAGTCGTCGATTTATATTTTTTGCTTCATAGGTAATGAGTTGAATTATGAAGTTATATTTTGGTAGAGAGTAAGTTAGGCTATAAGTAGAATAAGCATTAGTTTGTAAAATAGTACTAAGTAGTTAATAAGTAGTCGTAAGTGTTATAGCAGTTAGTTTTAGAACATAAGCGGAAATTCAAATTAGTGGGCGGGCGCGCGATCAGCAATACAACCGTGCGCGTAGGCAAGCGTGCGTATATATGTATGTGCATGTGAGACAATTAGTTAAGAGAGGGTGAACGGCAGAGTGTATATATGTATGTGCGCGGGTGCATGCGTGCGTATATATGTATACACATACGTAGCGCTCAGTTAAGAGAGAGTGAATAGTGAAGAGTACTACGCGCGCATGGGCAAGGGTACATATGTGCATATGTATGTGGGAGAGTAAGTTGAGAGAGAACAAACGGTCATATGACATTAGGCGATTTTGAAATGAAATGAAATGAAATAAAATAAAATAAAATAAAATAAAATCAAATAAAATCAAATGAAATCAAATAAAATCAAATAAAATCAAATAAAATCAAATAAAATCAAATAAAATCAAATAAAATCAAATAAAATCAAATAAAATAAAATAAAATATTACTAAAAAAACGGAGCGGAGCGAAGCAGAAAATAGCGTAAATCGAAGTCAAGTCAAGTGAAGATGAAGTGAGGCAATATGAAATAAAGTGAAGAGAAAATAAAGCCAAGAAAACTGAAGCGGAGTGAAGCAGAATAAAAGCGGAGTAATAAAAATAAGAGTAGAGGGAAGTAGGGTCGAGAAAATAAGGCGGAAATAAGTAGAGAATAGTAAAGTCAAGTAAAGCAACAAGAGTAAAGAGAAGAAAAGTAAATTCAAGTAAAACGGTAGTGAAAGCGAAGCAAAATTGAGTTGGACGAGCGAGCGGAAAGTATAAGAAAACAAAATATAACAAAACAGGATCAGTAACTTAAAAAAAAAAAAGGATAAAGTCAATAAAGAAGTAAAATTAGGGGAAAAAAATTAAATCAAATAAGGAAAAGTAAAATAATCTAAACTAGATTAAGACGAAATAAAGAAAGCGAAATAAAACAAAATAGATTAAGAAGAATGAAGAAAGCAGTATGAAACAAATTAGATTAAGAAGGATAAAGAAAACGAAAGAAATGAAACAAATTAGATTAAGAAGGATAAAGAAAACGAAATAAAGAAAACAAAATAGATTAAGATGAAATAAAGAAGAAAAGTAAAAGAGAACAAAATAGATTAAGACGAATAAAGAAAAGTAAAGCAAAACTAGAATGAGTGTAAAAAGACACAGAAGAGAATAAAGAAGTAAAATAAGATAGATAAAGACGGTAAAAGCAATCGAAATTGTATAGAATAAGAAATAATAATAAAGAAGAAATACGAAATAAGAAATAATAATAATAAATAAAAAAGAAAAAAAAAAATGAACGACAAGGAGAGAGAAAAAAAGGAAGAAAAGAACAAAGAAAAGAAAACTAGATTAAGTGAGCGAAACAAAGCAAAATACAGAATAAGTGGATAAAAATTGAGTAAGCAAAACAACTGGGGGAGATTAGTATAAGCGAACAAGGAAGCAGAGTATCCAGGCATCAAGAATGGAAAGAGGAACATCCCACAGTTCGGGACTAAGCGTCGGCTGGGTCTACCAGCGCTGTAAGGAGGAATTGATAGCTGTAGCACGGGATCTCGGCCTCGAAGACGAGGGCCGCGTGGAGGATTTGAGAAAGAGGTTGTCGTCGTTCATCCAGGGCGGCAACTATTCGGCGGAAATGAAAGGGAGGCTAGTTGAGTGAGAGGCGCGTTTTGCAAAAGAACCAGGATTCTCTCTGGGAGGCGCAGCGACAAGCATGGGCGGCCGCGCCTATAAGAAGTCAGAGCCGGATCTACGGAAAGCTCAAGAACGCGACCCCCTCTCGACAGCATCGTTGAATCTGAGCATACCCACTGCGAGTGGTACGACTGGTAATCGGAGGGATGAGAGGCCGCGGGAATTCTGTTTTGGCGACGAAGACAAGGTGCTCGCACCGGCACCGAAGGCAGATCGTCGGATTCCTGTCCCCTCTCCGCCGTCGGAAAGGCACCCGCCGTGGAACGTAGCTGAGCAGGTTCGAAAATGGGGGATGAGGTACGACGGACGGTCGGACCCCCTTGGTTTTATTGAAATTCTGGAGGAGCGGGCGTTCACGTACGGAATCGAACTCGACCGGAAGCCGAGGGCGCTAAGCGAGGTGCTGGTAGACAAGGCGGCCAAGTGGTTCCTAACCAGTGGGCTAAGAGATGTGCCCTGGTTGGAATTCAAGAAAGAGTTCCTGGACTTCTTCTTACCTCCCCAATACCTCGAGCGCCTGGAGGACCAGATTCAAGCGCGCCGGCAGCGGGAAGGCGAACCCTTCAAGGATTACTTAATCGAGCGTTTGTTAATGCGTCAGGCTAGACGCAGCCCGGCCCAAGAGTTAAACAGGGCCTACGAAAACGCATCCCCGGAATATAGGTTGTACGTACGGAGGCACGATTTTACATCCCTTACACAGTTGACACAGATGGCTGCAGAAATCGAAAACGTGCGGAATCAGCAGAGGGAACTAGAGAGGAAGACAGCGGTGGAGACTGCCTGGCCCAAGCCAGCGGAGACGCGGCAGAGCAACACTTTCCGCGCGAAGGCACCTGATCCCCGGTCTGGAGGACAGGAACGCTGGATCCAGGCCGAGTCGGGTCTGTTACCGATGTGCACAACCTGGACACTTTGCGCGAGAATGTCGTAACGCGCCGGGGTTATTCTGTCGACACTGTCGACAGCGAGGCCGGACTGGGAGGGAGTGTTGCGAGCAGGGCAGCGCAGGAAACGGCCAGGGGCGCCCTCCAAGGGAATGGAGCGGCGCCGATTAGATACTGAAGGCGAAGAGAGGTACCCGCTTTGAGTAAAGGAGTGGAAGATCGTCGCGACGGTGGTGGTCGGAGGTCAAAAGATGACCGCCACGATCGACACCGGGGCCACGCGCAGTTTTATCAGCGAGGATTGCGTGCGCCAACGGACGATGCGGGGCGAGCGTTGCCAGGCAGAGTCGCGAATCAGGCTGGCCGATGGATCAGCGCTGGACGTGACGAAGATGATGAGGACGGATGTGCGGATGTGCGGCGGAAGCAAACCTGCTAATAATGCCGACCATGCTGGACCATGTCATCCTCAGCATGGACTTTCTATGCGCCATCAGCACTACGGTGCGTTGCGGCAACGCGGCGCTGGAGATGAGGATGGTGGGCGACGTGGCAGAAGGAGCGTCGCCGTCGAGTAGACAAGTAGTGGAGAGAGGCAGCAGCGGTTTTAGAGGGCAAGACAGCCCAGAGGTGTTGCGCGAGGCCTCGACGCCAAAGGCGGACCCAAGGTCGGCGATCGCGGTGTCGATGAAGAAAAGCAGAAACAAGAGGAAGCGAATGAACAAAAGGAACGCCGAAGGAAGGGTTTGGAGAGGATCTTCCGTCGATAAGGAGGAATGAAAAGGAAAGAGACAAGACACTGGATCACAAAAAGGGAGCTGGGCCTCCCGCGAGAGCTGAGAAGCAGAGCGAGGATTTGAGGAGCGGACCCGAGGAGCGGCCGCCGGAGTTTAGTTCAGTCGAGTTGGAGAAGGAAGCAGCCTGCCGGAGGCAGCCTGCCGACGGGAGAAGCATCAGGGAGTGAATATGGAGGCAATGAACGATCCGCGCCCAGTAGCAAGGAGTGGCCGGACGATTTGGAGGGAGAACTACAGGAGTTCCTAGAAGCGGAGCTGGCATTATTTGAAGACATCAGAGGCGTGACGCACATCGCTGAACATAGCATCCGGATGAAGGACGACAAGCCTTTGAAGCAAAGGTACTACCCTAAGAATCCGGCTATGCAGAAAGTGATCGACGAACAGGTGGACGAGCTACTTCGAGCTGGGGCTATTGAACCGTCGAAAAGCCCACACAGCGCACCCATAGTCTTGGTCAAGAAAAAGACTGGGGATTGGCGCATGTGCGTAAATTATCGGCAACTCAGCGCCCACTCGATCCCGGATGCGTACCCTGTTCCGCGGATCCTTCACATTTTGGAGAGGTTGCGACACGCACGGTTCATATCCACGCTGGATCTAAAGAGCGGTTACTGGCAGATCCCGATGGCGGCGGATAGTAGGGAATACACGGCGTTCACTGTGCCAGGCAGAGGACTGTTCCAATGGCGAGTGATGCCGTTCGGTTTGTATTCGGCGGGGACGACATTCCAGAGAGCACTGGATACAGTCATCGGGCCCGACATGGAGCCTCACGCGTTTGCGTACTTGGAAGACATAGTGGTCGTCGGGGCGCGAAGGAACAACACGTAGCCAATCTGAAGGAAGTCTTCCGACGATTGAGGGCGGCCGATTTGAAGGTCAACCGGAAGAAATGCAGTTGACATATCTTGGCCTCATGATAAGCGGTGAGGGGATTTTCACCGATCCCGCTAAGGTTGAGGCGATCCGGAGCCTCCCATCACCTTCGGATCTCAAGGAGTTGCGGCAATGCCTAGGAACGGCATCCTGGTATAGACGTTTCGTACCAAACTTTGCGTCGCTGGTACGACCGATGACGAGGCTTCTCAAGAAGGATCAAAAGTGGATCTGGGGCGAGGAGCAGGAAGAGGCACTACGGGAGCTCAAGGAGAGGCTAGCGACCGCGCCTATCTTGGCCTGTCCAGACTTCTCGGCAAAGTTCGTGTTGCAGACCGACGCCAGCGACTACGGCTTGGGCGCGGTGCTGACACAAGAGGCCGAGGGTCAAGAACGGGTGATAGCCTACGCCAGCCGAAAGTTATTGAATGCCGAGCTGAACTACTCGGCCACGGAGAAGGAGTGCCTCGCGATCGTTTGGGCGATCCGAAAGATGCGGTGCTACCTGGAGGGCTACAGATTCGACGTGGTCACGGATCACCTAGCGCTGAAATGGCTTAACTCCATAGATAGTCCCACGGGCAGAAGCGCTCGGTGGGCGCTAGAGTTGCAGCAATATCAATTCGACATACGTTATCGTCGAGGGAGCTTAAACGTAGTGGCTGACGCACTGTCCCGGCAACCCATAGACAGTTGTCGACAGGCCGTCGAAGATGATCCCCCATGCGGGTGGATACAAAAAATGCGCTAGAGGATTGCAAATAAGTCTGAGAAGTTTCGAGATTACGTGCAGGAGAACGGACAGTTATATCGGAATTTGGGTCATCGGATAGACGAGGAGGATTTTATCCCATGGAAGCTCTGCGTCCCCAGCAGTTTGAGGAGCAGTGTGATGAGGGAGTGCCACGATGCTCCCACGGCCGGGCATCAAGGAGTGAGGAAAACGGCAGCACGACTACTACTATTGGCCGGGAATGTTCCGCCAAGTACGTGAAGCGCTGCGAGACGTGCCAGAAATTCAAATGCGTGCAACAAAAGCCGGCCGGGTAGATGCTGACCAGGCAGGTGGCGGAGCCTATGGCGGTCTTGTGCGCAGATTTCGTGGGTCCTTTGCCTCGTTCCAAGCGTGGGAACACAATGTTGTTGGCGTTCCACGACGCTTTCGCCTAGTGGGTGGAATTGGTGCCATTAAGGAGAGCCACTGCCGCGCTGCTACTGGACATTCGTCTGCGACAACAGTGTACAGTTTGCAAGCAGGAGTTTCAAGTCGTTTATGAAATCCTTGAGAGTGACACTCCAATATACAACGCCTTATTCGCCGCAGGAGAACCCGACGGAGAGGACAAATCGCACGGTGAAGACCATGATAGCGCAATATATCGAAGGCCATCAAAGCTCGTGGGACGAGCTGCTGCCTGAGATAACGCTGGCGGTCAACTCGAGCGTGGCCGACTCAACAGGCTTCACACCGGCATTCTTAATGTTGGAGCGGGAGCCACGCTTGCCCGCCGCTTTATACGATGAAGTCACTCCCGGTTCGGCGACGAGGGAAATTCAGCCCGAGGACAAAGGAGATAGCATGAGAAAAATTTTAGACTTAGTATGCAGCAACTTGCAGCGAGCATCGAGAGATCAAGGCAGACATTACAACTTAAGACGACGCGACTGGAAGCCAGCGCTGGGCTCGGAGGTCTTGTTGCGACAGCATCAGCTGTCGAATGCGGTGGAAGGATTTGCGGCGAAATTGGCTCATTTGTCCACCTTACATTACACTCATTTTGTAGGGGAGAGGAGTTTGTAGACGATGAGATTAGGAGTGAATAAGCTGAAGTTGTCAAGTTATGTTTTGAGTATATTTGGTAGCGAATAAGTTGAAGCCAGTGGATATAGTTTTGGTAGCAAATAAATGAAGTTGTTGAATTATATTTTGAGCTATATTTGGTAGTGAATCAGCTGATTTTTATTTTGTAGCAGATAAGTTGAAGTCATGAAATTATATTTTGGTATAAAATAAGTTAGGTAATAAGTAGGATAAGTGTTTGTAAAGTATTACTAATTAGTTAATAAGTAGTCGCAAGTGTCATAGCAACTAGTTTTAGAAAATAAGCATAATTCAAATTAGTGAGCGGGCGCACGATCAGCAATGCAACCGTGCGACTCGAAAGCTCGCGGTGGTGAGAGTTGCATTGCTGATGCCGTGGTAAAATCTGCACAGCAGCAGAAGAAAATTAAAAGCTGCGTGCAGATTTGAATTAGCTTTAAGCGCTCGAAGCGAGCAGGCGTGTTCGGGTGATCTGGAGTTTATCGGCGCGAGGCGCAGGCGACCACGTGTTCTTTTGGTTAGCTTCGAGTAGCGTTGTAATTGAGGTTAGGACTTGGAAGCATTATGTAATAAAGTAAGCATACATGAACATGGTCGTGTACTCATTTACAGTAACTTGCCTAACATACCAACCCTTAACGCTAACCGTAGTTAACCGTAGCAGCACTAACTGGTAGTTTGAACGTGGTTTCGACCCGTTCGTCGGATGAGTAAATCTCCGTCAGTGAAAACTGTGTGGTCTGCGAATGAACGCCGGCGGCAACGCTGGGCGTTCCTCGACCCGCGATCTACCATTCGTGGTGGCCCCACTAACTGCCACGGCACGCCTTCGCAACCCCGACCCCAGCAATCTAGAGTGCGCTTGATCGCGCCACTCGATTGCTGCCGCCCTCCCGCGTGCAAACGCGTGGGCGTGGTCGGCGAGTTCAGGCCACGTGGTCACCTAACCTCAAATGGTACCCTTCCCCTCTCCCATTTCTCCAATTAAATAATTAAATTAAATAAATAAATAAATTTCTTGTAAGTTATGGCCCTGGGCAGACTGAGACTCTGACCCCGGCTGGAAAATTAAAGTAACCTTACAACATACCTAATTTCAGCTTTCTCTTTTCTTTTCTTTAACTAACATGATTTCTGGTATATCGGAAAATGCATTTTCCGATTTGCCACGCCCCTAGTGGGCGGATCGGGAAAATTTTAACACTTTATAAATCGGAGTATACACGAGTATGTGTTTCAAGTCTCTAGCTTCAATAGCGTCGAAATAAATTGCGTTCATACGGACAGACGGACGGACGGACATTGCACAATACCAATATACTGATTCACTTTCGTGAATGAGTATAATGATTCACTTTCGTGAATGAGTATAAAAAATTAACTGAAGTATTTCAGTTCTCTATCTCAAAAGAGAGACAGAGTAAAGCTACAAAAAACAGCAAACAACGACGAAAGAAGGAGACTCTCAGCAAAATCGTCAGAAGACACAGGGAAGACGACTCTCATCAACTCATCAGAAGCCCCTTCAGAGAAGACTGGATCAGCAGGAGGACAGCGCTGTTAAGATAAAGATAAGTCGTAGTTTAAATTAAAATCTACAACATTTCCTGCTCCCATATAAAATAGAACATAAATCATAGAATCAAAAAAAAAAAAACACTGCGCGTCATCAGGTTAGCGCCCCCGTTAACACTCAACCTCAAAGCTAAATAAAATCTAAATCATCAGAGATCCATCTTTGAATTTTTTTATATTATACTCCATTTATTTCTCTTTAAAATACAAAAAGAATGGCTACTGTAACAATAAGGATTATTTTTAAATAATTTTTTTTTTTAAATGTACAAAAAACATGTAACAAAAATTTGGTCATCAGATTAGCGCCCCCTGCGCTAAATTCAATTTATTTAAGTTAATGACCAAAAATAACACCTGTATTTTAAGCTATTATTATTTTTAAGTAATATTAGTAGTGCGTAGTGCCGTTTTTGTTTGAAATTACTTCAAAAATTCGATTAGGAATGGAATTATAAAGTTGTTCAATATTATTCAAGGATATGGTTGACCAAGCGTGTTCAGTACCTTCGATTAACTCTGTCTTTGTACTATAATGCTTTCCGAACTCATATACTTTCCTGACCAACCATCCCCAGACGTTTCCAATGATATTAAGGTCGAGTGAGTATGGTGACCACTCCATGAGATCAAATTTTTGTCTCTGAATCCAGGACTTCACGGATCGGGCGGTCTGAATTGGAGCATTATCATGCTGGAAAATCTAATGCCGGTTTTCAGACAGGTTATAGAAATGCGGAACAGCAGTTTTAAACACGATGTTATAGTCCTATGCGTTCATGCGCGATGTCAAAAATTCAAGCTTGCAAGTGCTGTAGTAAGACATTGATACCTACACAAATGCCACACCACCCCCCCCGCCGCAGCGGCTTGGAAACCGTTCCAAATAATGTTCTTCTATGAGTAGGTCATGGATATAATAATTATATCCATCAGTTCCTTCCAAATTCAATTTTTGTCATCAGAAAAGACAACATGCTGCCATTGGGTAGACCACGTCATATTCGCCCGGCCAAAATTAATGCGTATTTCTTTTCTCAGCATATCGACTGGTATCTTTTTTTTACATTCTGTTTCTTTAAGTAATTAACTTTCTTAATTGCTCTTTAGACCGTTGATAAGCTCGTCCTAACACTGATTTTAACCCTAATCTTGGTGGTCGATTCGTGGGAATTCGAAGCTTCTCGAACTAATGCTCTTCTATTTCCTTCTGAAATCACTTGATTATTGCCGCTTATATAGTTTTTTCCATAGTTTTCCCTATTTGTAAGAAAATTGCCACTTAGTTTTCTGTTTTTTCCTGATTTTTCAGCAATTTTATGGTTGCATAGTCTAGATTCAAAGTATGCCTCAATCTTTGATTTTCAACCAAAGATAAAACAGTTTCTTTACCCATACTATAAATATATTGAATACTTTGAGCTTCACAAAAAATTTGGTGAGTGTAATTGCCAAAATAAGCAAGATAATTATAATTGCATTTGGGGGCGCTAATCTGATGACGCAAAATAAGTGCACACATTTTTTGCGAAAATTGAGAAGGATAGAAAATAAAACATAACGGGTTTTCACTCGCGCTTTTTTTGGTATGAGAGACATCTCATATGATGATAATGAAATAAAAAAAAAAACCAAGAAGTTACGTGCAATAGGCAAAGAGAAAAACGTAAAAGAAAATGATTGTAAGGGGGGGCGCTAACCTGATGACGCGAAGTGTATATATATATATAGAAAAATATTCGATAACCTGAAACTAATATGAAAATTAAAAAAGCAAATATATATTTCGGCCTCTATGGCAGAATGTTGAAAACACGCCAATACTGGATGACCTGCGAGTCATGGAACAAAATATAAAAAATTTTACAGCCACATTTTTGGGCCCCGGTCAGAATGTTCAAACATGAACATGTCATATACATAAAAATAGAGACAATACTCGATAACTTGCGCGTTATCCGACACAAAGTAATAAATATGTCATCCCTTAGTTGCAGCGACCAATGCAGCGACTAATATATGTAAATGTAACGTGAGCCTGGGCCCAGCGATCTAAAAAAGAGACACTTGAATAAACATCTGTGCATCTGTATGGGAAAATGCACCCTTCCAGTGACTGGAAGTAGTTCTAAAAGTCTCTGTTAGGTATATAAGAGCTAGGATTTTAAGCAATAAAGAGTTCAGTTTCAATCTTGAATTCGGCAGATGTGGAGTTGTTTTCATTTAACGCTCTAACATTTTGGTCCTTCGGCGTTCTCTAAGTTTTTTCCCCCACCCGTGCTAAGAGACACTTAGAAAGGAACCAGCGTCTTCATGCTGAGAGTTTATAGAAACCTCAGCATGTGAAAAAAATAATATATTACTCTGTGCTCAGAGGTAAGAGACAGAGTATATATAAAGTGGTGCTCAAATTTAAAGAAGAAGAAAATTTGTAGTGCTGGTGGGTCTGCATTCCCAAAAAGTGGATCAGACGAAAAAAGAAACCCGAAGTGTTTCTGTTCTCTCTCGCAAGGTGCGGAGGAACGAAAAAAAAAAAAACTCCCGAAGTGGTTCTGTTCTCTCGCGCAAAAGAAGCGGAGAGACAGAGTAAAAAAAGAGAATCCGAAGAGATTCTGTTTTCTTGCGCAATGTGCGGAGAGACGGCAAAAAAAGGAACAACAAAAATCAGAAGTGCTTCTGGTTTCTCGCGGAAAGTGCGGAGAGACAGGATAAAAAAAAAATTAACTAAAGTATTTCAGTTCGCTATCTCAAAAGAGAGATAGAGTAAAGCTACAAAAAACAGCAAACAACGACGAAAGAAGGAGACTCTCAGCAAAATCGTCAGAAGACACCGGGAAGACGACTCTCATCAACTCATCAGAAGCCCCTTCAGCAGGAAGACAGAGCTGTTAAGATAAAAATAAGTCGTAGTTTAAATTAAAATGTAAAACATTTCCTATATAAAATAGAACATCAATCATAGAATCAAAAAAAAAAAAAAAAAAAAAAAAACAAGTAAGAAAGCTATAGTCGAGACTGCTCGACTACGAGATCCCCTGAACCCTTGGAGCAATGGCTATTTCAATAATTTTTCGTGTCTTTCAGCTTACACAAGAAACATGCACGCACACACACACACACACATGCACGCACGCACAAATAGGCATACATATACACACACGCATACACACACACATACACACACAGGCATACACACACAAACGCATACACACACACATATACACACACACACTTACACAAACACATACACACACAAGCACCCACGCATAAACACGCATGGGCTGCAGTGTGCGCTTACTATGAGAACTTAATTGTTTAATAACTTTTTTTGTGGACATACGATCTTCATGATACTTTCAGATTATGGTCACAACATGGACATGCATGTATTTGCCAAAGCACTCTACTATTTGAAATACGCTTTTTACAAACATGGGGATGAGGGGGTGGATATGGGGGTGGGGGGTAAATTTTAACAAAAACCGAAATTGTATAAATTGCATATAAGCATATGTCGAAGCAAGTAGTATTAATATGTTGGCGAGCACTATAATTGCGCTTACTACCTACTCGCATATTTTCCCTTTTCTGTATGCCTTCGCACTTATGCGTGTAGTTGTAGTGTCGGTGTGTAATGAGGTTGTATGTGTGTGGTTGTAGTTTTCGGCTATTTTCCAAGAATGGATTTCATCATATTGCATCAGCCAATATTTGTATTTTGTCGCTTAAGAAGTACCGTCTTAGCGGGGCGACAGCGTCGTGTCGCTGTCGCCGAGTGAGGTTCGATGGTAGGCACAAAGAATAATTGAGAGACACAAGTTAGTTGCGTCCAGAATTCAAGTGCGGTCGAAACTCGCTGCGCGAAACGATGACTGATAAAAATACTGTTCCGACATCAGAAGTGGGATCTGGCTCGCGACTCAGTATGAGAAATGAAACAATAAAATTAAAATTTGTTAATTTGATTAACTTGTAAAAGCCGGCATCTGACGAGCAATTTGAATTGGTGCAACTTCACAACAATTAATAGCGCAGCGAGGAGGATCATGTTCGTGCATGTTCATGTGGCTTGCGGTGTGTTTTTTTTCTTGCTTGGCAATGAGTAAGCGAGAGATAGAGTGAAAAGTGGCACAAAAATTACAAAAGACAAAAAAAAAAAAAAAAGTGCGTAGAGCAGTGGAGCGCCGCCGCCATGTGTAATGTGCGGATGCTTGCATGCGGCAAATGAGATTTCAGGAGGTTCCCGAATGTTCATTAAGAGAAAAGCTAAGTACAAAATTTGTTTGTAATTCATTTAATACGTTGAAGGCCAGTCGTAGTACTGGAACGTGCAAAATGTGTAGTGTATAAAAATTTAAAATCTTTCGATGGAGCCCAAAAAAAAAAAAAAAAAAAAAAAAAAAAATTATTTCTCGAGTTTGTTTGTTGAGTTTCATTTTGGTGTCATTGGTGTCATTAGTGTCATTTTGCCAACTACAATTACTGTCGGTGCTGCTATACAGCATTTTCATTATTATTATTGGACGGACACAAATATTGTCGTTTTTAGTGATTGTAATTAGGCATCAAGAACTAAACGTAACATATTTTACAGGACAGAAAGATGGTGTGCTAATTTATAGATGTTTTCATTTGATTTGCAGTACATAGAGGGAAGAAGAATGGGTAATGTTGACTTATTTTCTAGAAATCTCTCATGCATTAGTAAGTATCATATGGCTGAACAGCGCAGAGATTCTGACGGAATTCATTTTGTGAATAAGTTGCAATTCTTTGGCCGAGGCTCGATCCTTGCTTTGATTCCCAGGGGTTAAATGTTAATGTCAATCAGCTTTTTGTATTTCACTTGTAATTTATTTTGGTAAATGAGTAAAGAAAGTCTTAAAGGGTGAGGACAGTTGAGAAGAAAGAAATGAAGGCGTTGAAAGAGACGTCAGTAGTGAGTAGGAAGAGTAGTGGAACGTAACATGTGAGACACACTGTGGACATCAGACACTATACCTCAGAGTCTTAATGATAAACATGTCATTGGTTTGCTAGCGCTGTTAGGAACACGAGTTAATGTGTTATCCTATCGACTCGCTGGTAGTCACTGACAGTAGGATTTTAGGTAAGCTGTTGTCCTGATGACCTAAGTAATCTTCATGTAATAGTAGTCAGCTAGTAAAATGCCTTTGCTATAATTATTTTATGTTGGAAACTCTGTCAATGAAATGACTTAGTTTGCCTTGTTCATTTATACTTTGTACTCACGAGGACGTGTAAATGTCAGAATGGCCGTAGTGAGATTTGTTTCAAAAAAAAAAATAAACAAACAAAAAAAAAAAAGGTTTTTAAAGCAAATGTACAAGTTAAAAGTATTATGCTCTTTTGTTTTGAAAGATCTCTCTGTGTTTTTAAAAAATTAAGAAAGCTTTCGAACAAAGTTAAATTTAAAGTTTAGAGGACAGTTGTAAGCATCTGAATTGTTAGAAAATTAATAATAGGAACAAATAGTTAAATAATAGAAAATACAATCATACTCATGATGATATGAGGAAGTTGCCAGATGGAGTGGAAGTATGTCAGTTGAATCCGGAATGTTGTGATGATCATATGAATGATATTGAAAGTGAAACTGTTGGAAGAGACAGTAATGTATTGAGAAACTGTTGCAAGAGACAGTAAGGTATTGAGAAACTGTTGCAAGAGACAGTAAGGTATTGAGAAACTGTTGAAAAAGACAGTGAGAATAAAAAGGTTGAGAATGTTGAAGTCACTAAAGAAAGTGAAGGAGAGTGAAGTCACTAAAGAGAGTGAAGAGTACGGCTGGCCAAAGAAAATGGCAGAGTACTTGATTATATAATAATGCAAGCACAAGTGCAAAATGTACTGAAGTAGTTTTGATCATGGCGTGTGGGGCATTTGATTATATAATGTTGATTATATAATAATGCAAGCACAAGTGCAAAACGTACTGATGTAGTTTTGATCATGGCGTGTGGGGCATTTGATTATATAATGTTGAATGAAATGGAGTAAATAATGTTTAAAGAAGAATGCTAACAAAACTACTCATCAAAGAAATATAAATGGTGATAATGAATGGAGATTATAATTGTGTTAAGGTGTTTTGGTAATACATGGAGGCTGATGCTTTGTATGAATTGTATGGAAGTGTATTGTTGTAATGATGGGTTGATACGAGTTGACAGGTTACATGAAGGGAGGATCGATTTTGTAAGGAATGATGTGTATCGTTTGGTTGGAAAAGGAAATATGAAGAAACAAGAAAAGAAAAGAAAGACTTAAATGTTATTATTTCACACACGAGGGCGTGTTAGAGTCAGGATGGCCGTGTCGAAGCAAGTAGTATTAATATGTTGGCGAGCACTATAATTGCGCTTACTACCTACTCGCATATTTTCCCTTTTCTGTATGCCTTCGCACTTATGCGTGTAGTTGTAGTGTCGGTGTGTAATGAGGTTGTATGTGTGTGGTTGTAGTTTTCGGCTATTTTCCAAGAATGGATTTCATCATATTGCATCAGCCAATATTTGTATTTTGTCGCTTAAGAAGTACCGTCTTAGCGGGGCGACAGCGTTGTGTCGCTGTCGCCGAGTGAGGTTCGATGGTAGGCACAAAGAATAATTGAGAGACACAAGTTAGTTGCGTCCAGAATTCAAGTGCGGTCGAAACTCGCTGCGCGAAACGATGACTGATAAAAATACTGTTCCGACACATACATTAAAAATTTGGAGACTCTAGCAATTAAGGTGTAGAAAATATAATTTTATAACTGGTTTTCGATAAGGTTTTTATCGATAAAAAAAAGATCGGGATGAGTTCTCGATTTTTTAAGCAAAACTCGATGTGCGCGTGGTATACACGGTCATTTTACAAAATTTACAATTTACAAAATTGAGGTCTCTAGCTCTTGTAACTTCTGAAATCGACGCGTTCAAACATACTGACTGACGGACAGGGCCAAATCAATTCAGCTCGTCGCCCTGATCAAGATCTACCATTGAAAATTGGCTTCTGGTTTTAATAATAATTATTATATTAGTAAAATTAAAATTAATCAGTAACAGAGCTTGAACTGAATGAAATTTCCGGGCAGTGTCAAAGTGTTGCCCACATTTCCGGGAAATCCTTCAGAATACGCGTCGTGGGTAAACAGGGTCGAGTCCGTACTCGAGGATTATTCTATTATCAAGGAGAGACATCTACATATATCGCTCAATAATTTTACATATACGAGGAAAAATAATAGGAAATGCCGATATCTCACTTTCATCATACAGTGTACAAAATGATGATTGGCCTGAAATGAAGCGAGTTTTGCGATTGCATTACGCCGACAAAAGGGATGTTCGCACCTTGGAATACGAATTGAATTAAATGATTCAAGGCAACAGCGACATGGAAACCTTCTATAAGCAAGTTAATAGTCAGTTTTCTTTAATTTTACAGGCCTTGAAAGCATTGATCGTATAGGGATAGAGCCCTAGATGTTTTCATAAGGGGACTAAACGGTGACTTACCGAGGTTGTTAACAGTTAGCCAGACAAAAAATTTACCGGAAGCTTAAGCAATTTGCGTGAATTTACAGAATATTTCATTAAAAAATAACGGTGTACAAAGGGCATATGTGCCTCGTGGAATTAAACCTCAACCCAGGGGTACCGATAATAATGCTTATGAACAAACAACGTTCGTGGCTACTCATCCTCAAGTCAGGGGTTTAGCAACTGCATTGAATGGTCCAAGGCAAATTTTTCAAAGTAAGCGACCGTTAAATACACCAAGTAATTCGGCTTCACCGTTCAAATCTGGATAATATTAAAAGAGATGGAGCAGTCAAACAAGGCCTGAATGAGGCAATAAATCTATTCTCTAAAATACAACGAGTGTAACATATGGGCCCAGTCAACAGAAGTTGAGATTGGAGATGCTGGTACAGTTTATTATGTGCACAACATGGAGGCTTGTGGAAACAGTCTTCAATCTGGTGAAGCATTTGAACAAGAAGAAGTCCTGACAAGTAATGGCATAAGTCAAGTAAATTTTATGACAGAAGCCTCTCCAGCGTCCCATATATAAATTATGGCACAAAGGATGGAGCCGGTCTACAGTTTCTAATTGATACAGGAACAAACAAAAATTTCATCAGTTCTACAATAGCCAGTGGAAACATTCTTATCACACATGAAGTTACTGGTCTGTTCTTTGCCTTCGTGGGGAATAATATCCCAATCACGTTATATAAGTTAAGCGCTCCCATACTAGAGTACTAGTGATTGGGGGACGCTGTGTTGGGTTCTTGTGAATATATAACAACTTTGTGTTCAATGAAATAATATATTTTATATAATTTGGAACAATAGGTCTAAACTCTCTCTAGTCCGAATATAAACTCAACTAAATCTGTTGAACTGGTTAGGTTCTCCCCTTGAATGTCTGACTGGACTCTCCAGCCTCCTTAGATTGTCGAAAGTCTTAACTCTTCCCCATCTAAATATCTGCGTCCCGCAGATCAGGGTGCATATGTCCATTATAACGATATTCATCCAATATAAATTGTCCAATATAATGATAATTATCCTATATAAATATATATAAATTGCCCAATATAATGATATTTATCCAATATAAATTTATTATCCATAGTCGATAGTTCCAGAGTCCATAAATTAGCATAAAGAGGGCCATCGATATCCACCTTCAAGTTAATTCAAAGCATTCATAGTTCCATACATTAGTAGTATTCATTTCTGGTTATGACAATACATCCAACATTGTAAGCGCATTTATTTCATTGCCTCTGGCATCTCGGAAATCCCTATTACCATGAATGATCGAAACTAGGATGGATATACCACGTGTAAAATGCTGTGGATGCTATGGGTGCTAAGGAAGTTAAGGAAGCTTAAAGAAGATTATTGCAATATAATTAAATGTGCTATGGGTGCTAGGAAGTCAAGAAAGTTAAAAGAGGATTATTACAATATAATTAAATGTGCATTTTCCTTTTTTTTTCCTATTTTCTTAAGTCTGATTTATGAAGAATTTTTCCAGTTTGATAATCATTAATTCCACGAGACATATATGTCCCTTGTACACCATTACTTCTTAATGAAATATTCTGTAAATTCACACAAATGGCATAAGCTTCCGGTAAATTTTTAGGTTTGCTAACTGTTGACATCCTCGGTCACCGTTTAGTCCCCTTATGAAAACATCTAAAGCTCTATCTCTATATGATTGTATTAATGCGGACAATACTACGACTCATTGTTCGCTTGCCTTTAAGGCAGTGAAACATCGGCATTTCCAATTACTTTTCCTCGTATCTGTAAAATGATTAAGCGATATAGAGGTCTTTCCTTGATAATAGAATAATCTTCAAGTATGGACTCGATCCTGTTTACCCACGAGGCTTATTGTGAAGGGTTTCCCTCAAATGTGGGCAACACTTTAACACAATCCGGCAATGACGAAATTTCATTTAATTCAAGCTCCGAACGTGGACGGGCTAGTGAGGTTTGTTCCTCTATGAGAGACTGATTAGTATCCTCCTTTTCCAAACGATCCACTTTCCTATTCAATTGCTTCAAATCTTCCTTAAGACTCGAAAATTGATCGGCTAACACAGTTATTGCCGCGCTCAGCCCTTGCAACGTTCCGAACTAAATTATTTCAATGTCGGAAAACTTACTTACTATTCAATTCGATGCCTACTATGTTATCGATCTAATTTTCTACATTAAATCAGCTTTTCATTGTTTCCAAGCTGCTGCTATTTACCGTTTCCAGTGGAGATAAGAAAATATAAATAATCGTCTCGTAGAATTGCTTTCTGTGGAGATAAATATATTAGTAATGCTCTCACATGGTCGTAACACCTTTTTTAAATAGTTGACGTGAATATTATTTCTTTTATATTATTTCATTGAATTACTAATTGTATTGAATTACGTGTGTGTATTACCACGTGTGTTATTGCGTTGTCTGTTATAGAATTACTGAATTACCAATTACTAGTTGTATTATCTTTTGTTACCGAACCGGCAAACAGTTTTTATTATTTTATATGGCTTGGGAAGCCCTCAGGATCCTTTTTGGTGTAAGACCTACTTAGGTGAGGGTGGTTCCACAATCATCTGGTCTCTCTCTTGCTTTCGTTTCATTTACTTATTTATTTTACTTTTTTCTTTTATATATTGTTGCCAGACTTATTCTCTTCCGAAAGGGAAGCCCAAAGTATTCCTCTTTGGTTCTAAGACCTACTAGGGTAAGGGTTATTCCACGATCGAATAGAAGGTCTCTGCAATTCATGTTTTTATTTTTGCATATTTATGCTTTGCTTGTTGATTAGAGATTTCCAGACAACCGCCTTTTAATTTTGTTATATAGTTAGTGCTTTAAACTTAACTTTGACCACTAGGTTTCTTTTAATTTATACGGAAACCCATCATTCAACACAGGTGGAAATTGTGACGTTTATTTTTTATGACATTTGTCTTACGGCAAGGATTTGAACCTCGATACGAGAATCAATCTCGTACCACCATTATGCCTGCAAATTTCTTGTATTTTCGTTTTAAGACTCGTCTCGGCACGGATTTGAACCTAGGTATTACCAATACCACCATTTAGCCACGATTTCTTTTATGTTATAGAATTATCTAGTGCACCAACACTTGCTAGAAATTATGTTATTATTTATTGTATTATGTTATGGCAAGGACTTTCACCTCATTACTTTGCAAATCGCAGAAGTACTTCGTAATTTTGCCAATAAATGCCCAATTGGATTGGAAAAATTTATTTGTACTTGCTTTTTTAATAAGGTATTTTTATAGAATTATTGACACGTCACCATTTCCCTTTACTTCCGTGAAGAATTCAGGTCCCTGCTCGGGCGCCAGTTAAGCGCTCCCATACTAGAGTACTAGTGATTGGGGGACGCTGTGTTGGGTTCTTGTGAATATATAACAACTTTGTGTTCAATGAAATAATATATCTATATATATAAAAGAGAGTTGTGTAAAAGTGTCCAAACACTTATAACTTGATATGTGCTGGACCAATTTTCATGGTTTTTGATTTGTTGGATTTGTCTCCGCCACGAGTAGGTCAGTAGATCTTTAAAATACTGAAAAAATTTGACGAATACTTGAAAAACGCGGGTTTTTCCCTAAAGATTCAAATTTCCATTTATACTCAGTAGCCTTGACAACAGTGACAGTTTCGGTCCTGTATAGAAGTAAATAAACAAATGTAGTCAGTCAGTCTACGGAACAGCCTCGAGCAGACCTGACTATTCAACAAAAAAAAAAAAAAAAAAAAAACTATTCAACAAAAAAAAAAAAACTATTCAAAAAACAAAAAAAAATCAACAAAAAAAAATGTTTTTTTCCAAATCAAAAAGAAAAATATTTCAAATCAAAAATCTGCAAAAATTCAAAAAAATCAAAAGATTAAAACCTGACTGTTCAAAAAATAAATAAAAAATTCAAAATTCGAAATTAAAAAAAAAAAAAAAAAAATTATTAAAAAGTGTATTTTTGGCTTTTTATATTTTTGGACTTTTAAACTTTATAAATAATAATTGTGCGCGTGCGTACAAAAGCTAAATATCTCGAAAGTTCAGGTATTTGTTTGTCTCAAACATAAATTTGTGTAAATTATTTATATTTATATTTCTCGATTGTTTTATATGGTTTTGTGCGAGGGCAGTATTACTATTAATAAAAATGCCGCGTCCTAGAAGATCTAATCTTTCCCGGCGGACCCATAATGCAATTAGGCATCGGAATATCGCGAGTCAATTATCTGACGAAGAACGAGAAATCATCCGAGAAAGGCGCCGCCGGCGTTAGTACCCAGCAAAGAAGGGCCTTAATTCGTGCTTCTCAAAGAGAGGCAGCCCGTGAAATGGCAATAAGAAAATAAGCTTGAATCGTTTAGTTTGCATTGGTCCAATGGATGTTGTTTGCAAAACACTAGAATCACGACATTTTCTAGCGAACACTCAAAAATACAATGCCTGTTTCCAAATGACTTCATTTGGGGCAGAAATTATTGGAGACGGATATAATCCGACATTTAAGGTAATTTACGTTAAAAATTTAATTTTCTATGACTGTCAAAAAAAAAAAAAAAAAAAAATGGAATAATGTAGTTTGTTATTTCTGTAAAAAGTGTTTGTAAATCTAACTATAACTATGGCTTTGAATTTAAAGATTCAAGGCCAGATTTGCCATCGCATTGGATCATTGCAACCTATTGAAGATGCACAGCACAAATTCTTGCAAATATACTTCATGGGCAATATGGAAGAACAACTTGACCGGCGTCAAGAAATCAACACAGCTATGAAAAGAGCAATTCTCCAAGATTTAAACCAACCAAAACTGTGCAATGGAACGCGTTTGGTGATAAGAAAACTGATGAGCAATGTGATTCACGTGTCGATACTCAAAGGAAAATTTAAAGATGAGGAAGTTCTTATTCCTAGGATTCCGATGATCTCAACAGATATGCCCTTTGAATTTGAACGAATTCAATTCCCGCTTCGTCTTGCCTTCGCCATGACGATCAACAAGTCACAGGGCCAATCTTTGACTATTTGTGGCCTCAATCTGGAAAATGCGTGTTTTTCTCATGGTCAATTGTACGTGGCATGCTCACGTGTTGGCAAACCATCCGCATTATTTGTTCTTGCACCCGACCAAAAAACGAAGAATGTCGTTTACCACAAGGTGCTTGAGTGAAAATCCGATTAATAAATAAATCAGAGTGTATCCCAACCTGAACAACATAGCTTTAAAAAATTTTTTACCTAGAAATAATATAGAGGGCAATGCAACGTTTGCCGGGCCAGCTAGTTTTATATAATTTGGAACAATAGGTCTAAACTCTCTCTAGTCCGAATATAAAATCAACTAAATCTGTTCAACTGGTTAGGTTCTCCCCTTGAATGTCTGACTGGACTCTCCAGCCTCCTTAGATTGTCGAAAGTCTTAACTTATATGTCGGAATGATATTATGAGAAATGAATTACACAGGGACGTGTAACTGTCAGTATGGCCGTGTCGTGTTAGTGCGATATTACACTGTTGAAATTGCAATTAGATATCTTGATATCGTGTTAATCGATTGATTTAGTATTGTGGTGCAATTAAAGGATGCACTCTCCCTAATAGAGAGACAACAATAGCTGTTGCTGAACGTAGTCCCGGGTGTCGCTGGGTGAGACGGCTAGTCATGCCGTTCGCAGCAGGGTCGCTGTGCTTTCGATGAACAAGAATATGCGACCATGATTAGAACTTTCGAGAGTAGAAGAGAAGACACTTGGTCAATGACTATTGAACGAGAAAGAGCATTAAAAAGAGTTTAGCGACACACCGGGAATTCGTTATTACGCGCAGCTATGATGGAAAACCAGAATGATAAATGCAACGCCCCGACATCAGAAGTGGTACGATTTTGGGCCTACAAAACCGAATTTGTCAAGACTATCAATACGTGAAGTGAGCAGCAGAAACGTGGCGTCATTCTACGAAAATTTAACGCTGACGTGGCAGACGTTGATGCTGAAAATTGATGTCCGACTGTAACTGAAATATGTGTGATAGATGAATCGAAGATAAGTAATAAGTATACTGATCCGAGGTGAGAGCTTTCCAATTATCTTTGATTCTGGTGTATTATTCCTTGGCTAAAGATAGCTTTGCACAAAAGGCTATATGAAACAAGTGAGAGTACTCGGTCGACTCTGTTCGACTGGTTAATGCCCTTGGCTCCTTGGACTGTTGCTCTGGTTATTCTGCGCATTTGTACGGTGGCGCATGCACGCGCTGTGCTGGCTGCGCTGTGCGCGGCGGCTGCGCTTGGGCTGCGCTGCGTTGAGACCGGTGTTGTGAGGGTTTTGTTTGTTGTATGGTTTCTCTTGTGGTGGGACTGTTTCTGTGGGAATTTCAGAGCGTGATCGTGGTGCTCAGATGTGTGTGTTCCGAGGCGCGGATCTCTAGTGCATTTTTGGTGGTAGAAGTTCTAATATTTGATAAAGTCGCTTAAAGATAATCGAATGTATAAGTATTGCCATGAAAATGTTCGAATGCCAAATGGTTCATGTAGATTTTCTGTCCCGCAGAAGTCAAAATTATTATAAATGTAGAAGAAGTTCGTGTTGATTTAGCAGAAAATTACAGATAATTGGCTATTGGCGGAGCAACAACGCGATATGAACATGATAGACATAGTCAAACAATCAGACGCTGGGAACTCAAAACGATGTTTTAAGAAAATATGAAATTTACCGGGTTGCTATTATTCTGCGAAATGGTAAGACACGTGTGCCTGTAATATCGCACTGACACGACACGGCCATACTGACAGTTACACGTCCCTGTGTAATTCATTTCTCATAATATCATTCCGACACGGCCATACTGACCCTTACACGTCTCTGTGTAATTGTTGTATCATAGTATCATTCCGACATATATACTCACAGGGCTACAAAGTTTTGATGGTATCATAGGTGATGATACCCTGAAAACCCTGAAAGCTATAATTAATAGAGGACGGAAAGAACTTATCATTGCACCAGGCATAAAAATACCTCTCGTTGAAAAACAATCATTAAATGTCAATACATTACTTGACACTGAACACTCTGAAGATATCAAACAATGATAAAATCAATAATAACGAATACTCGGATATCTTTGGACTACTTTCAACCGAAAGGGACCACTTTCAAGAACCAATATATTCAAAAATCTACCCATACCCCACTAGTATGCGAGAGGAGGTAGAAAGGCAAATTGGGGATCTCTTAAAAAATGGTATTATCAAACTATCAAAAAGCTCTTATAATTATCCTATTTGAATAGTTAAAAAAAACAAAAACAGTATCGGATGGTGATAGACTTCAAGTGTCTTAATGTGGTGACTATCGCAGACACTCACCCAATACCTGATATCACTGCTACCTTGGCTAGCCTAGGAACATCCAAATTTTTTACAACACCCGACTTAACTTCGGTCTTTCACCAGATACTTATGAAAGAATCGGACATGGCCAAGACGACGTTTTCAACACTGAATGGAAAATACGAATTCCTTCGTCTTCCTTTTGGATTAACAAAACACCCCCGCAATTTTTCAAAGGATGATTGACGACGTATATATTGGTCAAATATTGGTCAAATCTGTTACGTTTATATGATATTATAATCTTCAGCAAGGATTATGAAACACATTGGCGAAACCTCAGAGCTATTTTTACGAGACTTGGGGAAATAAAACTTCAAAAAAATCTGGAAAAGACGCAGTTCCTATGCTCGCAGGTAGAGTTCCTTAACTACATCGTGTGTGCTGACGGTATAAAGCCCAATAAAAACAAGTAAGAAAGCTGTAGTCGAGACTGCTCGACTACGAGATCACCTGAACCCTTCGAGCAACTAATATTTCAATAATTATTCGCACATGCACACGCACAGCCACAGCATTTCAATAATTATTCGCACACGCACGCAATAACACGCATTGGCTGCAGTGTGGGCATACTATGGGAACTTAACTAACTTTTCTTGTGGATGGACTATCTGTGAAATGACTATCATGAAACTTTCAGATTATGAATATTACATGGATATGCATATATTTGCCAATGCACAAGTCTCTCTTTTTCTACTCATTCACGAAAGTGAATCATTATACTCATTCACGAAAGTGAATCAGTATATTGGTTTTGTGCAATGTCCGTCTTGCTGTCCGTCCGTCCGTCTGTCCATCTGTCCGTATGAACGCAATCTATTTCGGCGCTATTGAAGCTAGAGACTTGAAATTTGAAACACATACTCGTGTATACTCCGATTTATAAAGTATTAAAATTTTCCCGATCCCCCCACTAGGGGCGTGGCAAATCGGAAAATGCATTTTCCGATATACCAGAAATCATGATTGTTGAAGAGCTAGAAAGCTGAAATTTGGTATGTGGGTCCGCGTTGACCACCCAAGATCACGAGCTATGGCGGATATATCTCCACCCATTAAAAGCGTGGCAAATCGGATAAAACTGTAACTCCTAAAGTTGTAAACCTAGAATGCTGAAATTTTGCTCGTCAGCTAATGTTATGATTCTATAAAATTATAAGTCTACGCCCATCAGGGGCGTGGCAAATCAGACCTGAAGATATATTGATTTTTTATATTCTGCTATATTTTGGACACTATTGATGCCAGAGACCTCAAATTTTGTATATATACTCGGGCTGATCACCCAAGACCAAAAAGCTTTGTCGGATATATGTCCGCCCACAGGGGCGTGGCAAACCGCAAACGTTCTAAGAACTGACTAAAAATGAGGTGTCTGGGCCTAGGAGGGGCGTGGCAAATCGGAAAAACCTATATATTCTACAGTATTAGAGCGAAACTTAGCTACTATATTGTTGATGGGATGTGAATGAGTATTCTGCAGTCGGTAACGCCCGACTACAACGTTCTTACTTGTTCAAATATGTGGATGAAAAAGAAGAAGAAATTTTAACAAAAATCGAAATTCCATAAAGTACATACATATAAATCTACATTGAATATTTGGTGACTTTAGCTTTAAAGATGTAGGAGATATAAATGTATTACTGGTTTTCGATAAGGTTTTTTTATCGATAACTAGCTGGCCCGGCAAACGTTGCATTGCCCTATCCATTATTTCTAGGTAAAAAATTGTTGAAAGCTATGTTGTTCAGGTTGGGATACACTCTGATTAATTTATTTATCGGATTTTCATTCAAGCACCTTGTGGTAAACGACATTCTTCGTTTTTTGGTCAGGTGCAAGAACAAATAATGCGGATGGTTTGCCAACACGTGAGCATGCCACGTACAATTGACCATGAGAAAAACACGCATTGTCTAGATTGAGGCCACAAATAGTCAAAGATTAGCCCTGTGATTTGTTGATCGTAAAAATTGTATTTTAGAACCCCTAATAGGTTTTCGACTCTTACAGCTACTCTCACCTAAATTAAGAGTGATAACTTTTGTTGTGTACCAAAAGCAAACAGAATGAAATGTATATAAAGTTAAAATGAAAACAATGATTGATTTTACCATTCAATGGATTAATCATTTTGATATAAAAGTGATATCCATCGTCTCCTTGCCAAAACATCAGCGGGTATTGTAAAGCGTCATATGAACGGTGCGTTTCAGATATTCTTTGTAGTTGCCCAATACTGCGTCGTGTAAGCACAATATCGCATGCTTCCAATCTTTCACCAACAATCAGGATTGCCACTTAGCCGATTGTTGGAGCATTAAATGTGCGTTCATGTGTTCCAGCTGGTCTTTTATCTGCTCTGATTACTGCTTTATAGTCATCTCTTGGCATGCACTCTAAAGCAGTCTTGAACAGATGGACCAATGCATGATGTTCTTGAAGCATTTGCTGCAAATCTTGGAGAATTGCTCTTTTCATAGCTGTGTTGATTTCTTGACGCCGGTCAAGTTGTTCTTCTATATTGCCCATGAAGTATATTTGCAAGAATTAGTGCTGTGCATCTTCAATAGGTTGCAATGATCCAATGCGATGACAAATCTGGCCTTGAATCTTTAAATTCAAAGCCATAGTTATAGTTAGATTTACAAACACTTTTTACAGAAATCTAACAAACTACATCATTCCAAATTTTTGTTTTTTTTTTTTTTTTTTTACAATCATCATCATCTATATATATAAAAGAGAGTTGTGTAAAAGTGTCTTAGCACTTATAACTCGAGATCTGCTGGACCAATTTTCATGGTTTTTGATTTGTTGGATTTGTCTCCGCCACGAGTAGGTCAGTAGATCTTTAAAATACTGAAAAAATTTGACGAATACTTGAAAAACGCGGGTTTTTCCCTAAAGATTCAAATTTCCATTTATACTCAGTAGCCTTGACAACAGTGACAGTTTCGGTCCTGTATAGAAGTAAATAAACAAATGTAGTCAGTCAGTCTACGGCACAGCCTCGAGCAGACCTGACTATTCAACAAAAAAAAAAAACTATTCAACAAAAAAAAAAAAAAAAAGACTATTCAAAAAAAAAAATAAACAAAAAAAAATGTTTTTTTCCAAATCAAAAAGAAAAATATTTCAAATCAAAAATCTGCAAAAATTCAAAAAAGTCAAAATATTAAAACCTGACTGTTCAAAAAATAAATAAAAAATTCGAAATTAAAAAAAAAAAGTTAATTATTAAAAAGTGTATTTTTGGCTTTTTATATTTTTGGACTTTTAAACTTTATAAATATTTGAAATCAACAATCTGCAAAAATAAAAAAAAAAAATCAAAAGATTAAAGCCTGACTAATCAAAAATAAATAAAAAATTCAAAATTCGAAATTAAAAAAAAAGAGAAAAGTTAATTATTAATAAGTGTATTTTTGGCTTTTTATATTTTTGGACTTTTAAACTTTATAAATAATAATTGTGCGCGTGCGTACAAAAGCTAAATATCTCGAAAGTTCAGGTATTTGTTTGTCTCAAACATAAATTTGTGTAAATTATTTATATTTATATTTCTCGATTGTTTTATATGGTTTTGTGCGAGGGCAGTATTACTATTAATAAAAATGCCGCGTCCTAGAAGATCTAATCTTTCCCGGCGGACCCATAATGCAATTAGGCATCGGAATATCGCGAGTCAATTATCTGACGAAGAACGAGAAATCATCCGAGAAAGGCGCCGCGTTAGTACCCAGCAAAGAAGGGCCTTAATTCGTGCTTCTCAAAGAGAGGCAGCCCGTGAAATGGCAATAAGAAAATAAGCTTGAATCGTTTAGTTTGCATTGGTCCAATGGATGTTGTTTGCCAGCATTGTGGCGCATTGAAGTTTGCTGGTGAAACGCCCGGTTTGTGCTGCCTTAGTGGTAAAGTGGCATTGCCATTAGTGGTCCCGCCACCAGAGCCATTGCGTCCCCTGCTTTATGGCGAAACACTAGAATCACGACATTTTCTAGCGAACACTCAAAAATACAATGCCTGTTGACTGTTGAAATGACTTCATTTGGGGCAGAAATTATTGGAGACGCATATAATCCGACATTTAAGGTAATTTACGTTAAAAATTTAATTTTCTATGACTGTCAAAAAAAAAAAAACAAAACAAAAAAATATGGAATAATGTAGTTTGTTATTTCTGTAAAAAGTGTTTGTAAATCTAACTATAACTATGGCATTGAATTTAAAGATTCAAGGCCAGATTTGCCATCGCATTGGATCATTGCAACCTATTGAAGATGCACAGCACAAATTCTTGCAAATATACTTCATGGGCAATATGGAAGAACAACTTGACCGGCGTCAAGAAATCAACACAGCTATGAAAAGAGCAATTCTCCAAGATTTAAACCAACCAAAACTGTGCAATGGAACGCGTTTGGTGATAAGAAAACTGATGAGCAATGTGATTCACGTGTCGATACTCAAAGGAAAATTTAAAGATGAGGAAGTTCTTATTCCTAGGATTCCGATGATCTCAACAGATATGCCCTTTGAATTTGAACGAATTCAATTCCCGCTTCGTCTTGCCTTCGCCATGACGATCAACAAGTCACAGGGCCAATCTTTGACTATTTGTGGCCTCAATCTGGAAAATGCGTGTTTTTCTCATGGTCAATTGTACGTGGCATGCTCACGTGTTGGCAAACCATCCGCATTATTTGTTCTTGCACCCGACCAAAAAACGAAGAATGTCGTTTACCACAAGGTGCTTGAATGAAAATCCGATTAATAAATAAATCAGAGTGTATCCCAACCTGAACAACATAGCTTTCAAAAATTTTTTACCTAGAAATAATATAGAGGGCAATGCAACGTTTGCCGGGCCAGCTAGTTTTATATAATTTGGAACAATAGGTCTAAACTCTCTCTAGTCCGAATATAAACTCAACTAAATCTGTTCAACTGGTTAGGTTCTCCCCCTTGAATGTCTGACTGGACTCTCCAGCCTCCTTAGATTGTCGAAAGTCTTAACTTATATGTCGGAATGATATTATGAGAAATGAATTACACAGGGACGTGTAACTGTCAGTATGGCCGTGTCGTGTTAGTGCGATATTACACTGTTGAAATTGCAATTAGATATCTTGATATCGTGTTAATCGATTGATTTAGTATTGTGGTGCAATTAAAGGATGCACTCTCCCTAATAGAGAGACAACAATAGCTGTTGCTGAACGTAGTCCCGGGTGTCGCTGGGTGAGACGGCTAGTCATGCCGTTCGCAGCAGGGTCGCTGTGCTTTCGATGAACAAGAATATGCGACCATGATTAGAACTTTCGAGAGTAGAAGAGAAGACACTTGGTCAATGACTATTGACGAGAAAGAGCATTAAAAAGAGTTTAGCGACACACCGAGAATTCGTTGTTACGCGCAGCTATGATGGAAAACCAGAATGAGAAACGCAACGCCCCGACATCAGAAGTGGGATCGGCACCACCTCCTACGTTCTCGGAGGAGCAGTGGCATACGATTTTGGGCCTACAAAACCGAATTTGTCAAGACTATCAATACGTGAAGTGAGCAGCAGAAACGTGACGTCATTCTACGAAAATTTAACGCTGACGTGGCAGACGTTGATGCTGAAAATTGATGTCCGACTGTAGCTGAAATATGTGTGGTAGATGAATCGAAGATAAGTTACTGATCCGAGGTGAGAGCTTTCCAATTATCTTTGATTCTGGTGTATTATTCCTTGGCTAAAGATAGCTTTGCACAAAAGGCTATATGAAACAAGTGAGAGTACTCGGTCGACTCTGTTCGACTGGTTAATGCCCTTGGCTCCTTGGACTGTTGCTCTGGTTATTCTGCGCATTTGTACGGTGGCGCATGCACGCGCTGTGCTGGCTGCGCTGTGCGCGGCGGCTGCGCTTGGGCTGCGCTGCGTTGAGACCGGTGTTGTGAGGGTTTTGTTTGTTGTATGGTTTCTCTTGTGGTGGGACTGTTTCTGTGGGAATTTCAGAGCATGATCGTGGTGCTCAGATGTGTGTGTTCCGAGGCGCGGATCTCTAGTGCATTTTTGGTGGTAGAAGTTCTAATATTTGATAAAGTCGCTTAAAGATAATCGAATGTATAAGTATTGCCATGAAAATGTTCGAATGCCAAATGGTTCATGTAGATTTTCTGTCCCGCAGAAGTCAAAATTATTATAAATGTAGAAGAAGTTCGTGTTGATTTAGCAGAAATTACAGATAATTGGCTATTGGCGGAGCAACAACGCGATATGAACATGATAGACATAGTCAAACAATCAGACGCTGGGAACTCAAAACGATGTTTTAAGAAAATATGAAATTTACCGGGTTGCTATTATTCTGCGAAATGGTAAGACACGTGTGCCTGTAATATCGCACTGACACGACACGGCCATACTGACAGTTACACGTCCCTGTGTAATTCATTTCTCATAATATCATTCCGACACGGCCATACTGACCCTTACACGTCTCTGTGTAATTGTTGTATCATAGTATCATTCCGACATATATACTCACAGGGCTACAAAGTTTTGATGGTATCATAGGTGATGATACCCTGAAAACCCTGAAAGCTATAATTAATAGAGGACGGAAAGAACTTATCATTGCACCAGGCATAAAAATACCTCTCGTTGAAAAACAATCATTAAATGTCAATACATTACTTGACACTGAACACTCTGAAGATATCAAACAATGATAAAATCAATAATAACGAATACTCGGATATCTTTGGACTACTTTCAACCGAAAGGGACCACTTTCAAGAACCAATATATTCAAAAATCTACCCATACCCCACTAGTATGCGAGAGGAGGTAGAAAGGCAAATTGGGGATCTCTTAAAAAATGGTATTATCAAACTATCAAAAAGCTCTTATAATTATCCTATTTGAATAGTTAAAAAAAACAAAAACAGTATCGGATGGTGATAGACTTCAAGTGTCTTAATGTGGTGACTATCGCAGACACTCACCCAATACCTGATATCACTGCTACCTTGGCTAGCCTAGGAACATCCAAATTTTTTACAACACCCGACTTAACTTCGGTCTTTCACCAGATACTTATGAAAGAATCGGACATGGCCAAGACGACGTTTTCAACACTGAATGGAAAATACGAATTCCTTCGTCTTCCTTTTGGATTAACAAAACACCCCCGCAATTTTTCAAAGGATGATTGACGACGTATATATTGGTCAAATATTGGTCAAATCTGTTACGTTTATATGATATTATAATCTTCAGCAAGGATTATGAAACACATTGGCGAAACCTCAGAGCTATTTTTACGAGACTTGGGGAAATAAAACTTCAAAAAAATCTGGAAAAGACGCAGTTCCTATGCTCGCAGGTAGAGTTCCTTAACTACATCGTGTGTGCTGACGGTATAAAGCCCAATAAAAACAAGTAAGAAAGCTGTAGTCGAGACTGCTCGACTACGAGATCACCTGAACCCTTCGAGCAACTAATATTTCAATAATTATTCGCACATGCACACGCACAGCCACAGCATTTCAATAATTATTCGCACACGCACGCAATAACACGCATTGGCTGCAGTGTGGGCATACTATGGGAACTTAACTAACTTTTCTTGTGGATGGACTATCTGTGAAATGACTATCATGAAACTTTCAGATTATGAATATTACATGGATATGCATATATTTGCCAATGCACAAGTCTCTCTTTTCTACTCATTCACGAAAGTGAATCATTATACTCATTCACGAAAGTGAATCAGTATATTGGTTTTGTGCAATGTCCGTCTTGCTGTCCGTCCGTCCGTCTGTCCATCTGTCCGTATGAACGCAATCTATTTCGGCGCTATTGAAGCTAGAGACTTGAAATTTGAAACACATACTCGTGTATACTCCGATTTATAAAGTATTAAAATTTTCCCGATCCCCCCACTAGGGGCGTGGCAAATCGGAAAATGCATTTTCTGATATACCAGAAATCATGATTGTTGAAGAGCTAGAAAGCTGAAATTTGGTATGTGGGTCCGCGTTGACCACCCAAGATCACGAGCTATGGCGGATATATCTCCACCCATTAAAGGCGTGGCAAATCGGATAAAACTGTAACTCCTAAAGTTGTAAACCTAGAATGCTGAAATTTTGCTCGTCAGCTAATGTTATGATTCTATAAAATTATAAGTCTACGCCCATCAGGGGCGTGGCAAATCAGACCTGAAGATATATTGATTTTTTATATTCTGCTATATTTTGGACACTATTGATGCCAGAGACCTCAAATTTTGTATATATACTCGGGCTGATCACCCAAGACCAAAATGCTTTGTCGGATATATGTCCGCCCACAGGGGCGTGGCAAACCGCAAACGTTCTAAGAACTGACTAAAAATGAGGTGTCTGGGCCTAGGAGGGGCGTGGCAAATCGGAAAAACCTATATATTCTACAGTATTAGAGCGAAACTTAGCTACTATATTGTTGATGGGATGTGAATGAGTATTCTGCAGTCGGTAACGCCCGACTACAACGTTCTTACTTGTTCAAATATGTGGATGAAAAAGAAGAAGAAATTTTAACAAAAATCGAAATTCCATAAAGTACATACATATAAATCTACATTGAATATTTGGTGACTTTAGCTTTAAAGATGTAGGAGATATAAATGTATTACTGGTTTTCGATAAGGTTTTTTTATCGATAACTAGCTGGCCCGGCAAACGTTGCATTGCCCTATCCATTATTTCTAGGTAAAAAATTGTTGAAAGCTATGTTGTTCAGGTTGGGATACACTCTGATTAATTTATTTATCGGATTTTCATTCAAGCACCTTGTGGTAAACGACATTCTTCGTTTTTTGGTCAGGTGCAAGAACAAATAATGCGGATGGTTTGCCAACACGTGAGCATGCCACGTACAATTGACCATGAGAAAAACACGCATTGTCTAGATTGAGGCCACAAATAGTCAAAGATTAGCCCTGTGATTTGTTGATCGTAAAAATTGTATTTTAGAACCCCTAATAGGTTTTCGACTCTTACAGCTACTCTCACCTAAATTAAGAGTGATAACTTTTGTTGTGTACCAAAAGCAAACAGAATGAAATGTATATAAAGTTAAAATGAAAACAATGATTGATTTTACCATTCAATGGATTAATCATTTTGATATAAAAGTGATATCCATCGTCTCCTTGCCAAAACATCAGCGGGTATTGTAAAGCGTCATATGAACGGTGCGTTTCAGATATTCTTTGTAGTTTCCCAATACTGCGTCGTGTAAGCACAATATCGCATGCTTCCAATCTTTCACCAACAATCAGGATTGCCACTTAGCCGATTGTTGGAGCATTAAATGTGCGTTCATGTGTTCCAGCTGGTCTTTTATCTGCTCTGATTACTGCTTTATAGTCATCTCTTGGCATGCACTCTAAAGCAGTCTTGAACAGATGGACCAATGCATGATGTTCTTGAAGCATTTGCTGCAAATCTTGGAGAATTGCTCTTTTCATAGCTGTGTTGATTTCTTGACGCCGGTCAAGTTGTTCTTCTATATTGCCCATGAAGTATATTTGCAAGAATTAGTGCTGTGCATCTTCAATAGGTTGCAATGATCCAATGCGATGACAAATCTGGCCTTGAATCTTTAAATTCAAAGCCATAGTTATAGTTAGATTTACAAGCACTTTTTACAGAAATCTAACAAACTACATCATTCCAAATTTTTGTTTTTTTTTTTTTTTTTTTACAATCATCATCATCTATATATATAAAAGAGAGTTGTGTAAAAGTGTCTTAGCACTTATAACTCGAGATCTGCTGGACCAATATTCATGGTATAGAAGTAAATAAACAAATGTAGTCAGTCAGTCTACGGCACAGCCTCGAGCAGACCTGACTATTCAACAAAAAAAAAAAACTATTCAACAAAAAAAAAAAAAAAAAAAGACTATTCAAAAAAAAAAATAAACAAAAAAAAAATGTTTTTTTCCAAATCAAAAAGAAAAATATTTCAAAAAAAAAATCTGCAAAAATTCAAAAAAGTCAAAATATTAAAACCTGACTGTTCAACTTTATAAATATTTGAAATCAACAATCTGCAAAAATAAAAAAATAAAAATCAAAAGATTAAAGCCTGACTAATCAAAAATAAATAAAAAATTCAAAATTCGAAATTAAAAAAAAAAAAAGAGAAAAGTTAATTATTAATAAGTGTATTTTTGGCTTTTTATATTTTTGGACTTTGAAACTTTATAAATAATAATTGTGCGCGTGCGTACAAAAGCTAAATATCTCGAAAGTTCAGGTATTTGTTTGTCTCAAACATAAATTTGTGTAAATTATTTATATTTATATTTCTCGATTGTTTTATATGGTTTTGTGCGAGGGCAGTATTACTATTAATAAAAATGCCGCGTCCTAGAAGATCTAATCTTTCCCGGCGGACCCATAATGCAATTAGGCATCGGAATTTCGCGAGTCAATTATCTGACGAAGAACGAGAAATCATCCGAGAAAGGCGCCGCGTTAGTACCCAGCAAAGAAGGGCCTTAATTCGTGCTTCTCAAAGAGAGGCAGCCCGTGAAATGGCAATAAGAAAATAAGCTTGAATCGTTTAGTTTGCATTGGTCCAATGGATGTTGTTTGCCAGCATTGTGGCGCATTGAAGTTTGCTGGTGAAACGCCCGGTTTGTGCTGCCTTAGTGGTAAAGTGGCATTGCCATTAGTGGTCCCGCCACCAGAGCCATTGCGTCCCCTGCTTTATGGCGAAACACTAGAATCACGACATTTTCTAGCGAACACTCAAAAATACAATGCCTGTTTCCAAATGACTTCATTTGGGGCAGAAATTATTGGAGACGCATATAATCCGACATTTAAGGTAATTTACGTTAAAAATTTAATTTTCTATGACTGTCAAAAAAAAAAAACAAAACAAAAATTTGGAATGATGTAGTTTGCTATTTCTGTAAAAAGTGTTTGTAAATCTAACTATAACTATGGCTTTGAATTTAAAGATTCAAGGCCAGATTTGCCATCGCATTGGATCATTTCAACCTATTGAAGATGCACAGCACAAATTCTTGCAAATATACTTCATGGGCAATATGGAAGAACAACTTGACCGGCGTCAAGAAATCAACACAGCTATGAAAAGAGCAATTCTCCAAGATTTAAACCAACCAAAACTGTGCAATGGAACGCGTTTGGTGATAAGAAAACTGATGAGCAATGTGATTCACGTGTCGATACTCAAAGGAAAATTTAAAGATGAGGACGTTCTTATTCCTAGGATTCCGATGATCTCAACAGATATGCCCTTTGAATTTAAACGAATTCAATTCCCGCTTCGTCTTGCCTTCGCCATGACGATCAACAAGTCACAGGGCCAATCTTTGACTATTTGTGGCCTCAATCTGGAAAATGCGTGTTTTTCTCATGGTCAATTGTACGTGGCATGCTCACGTGTTGGCAAACCATCCGCATTATTTGTTCTTGCACCCGACCAAAAAACGAAGAATGTCGTTTACCACAAGGCGCTTGAATGAAAATCCGATTAATAAATAAATCAGAGTGTATCCCAACCTGAACAACATAGCTTTCAAAAATTTTTTACCTAGAAATAATATAGAGGGCAATGCAACGTTTGCCGGGCCAGCTAGTTTTATATAATTTGGAACAATAGGTCTAAACTCTCTCTAGTCCGAATATAAACTCAACTAAATCTGTTCAACTGGTTAGGTTCTCCCCTTGAATGTCTGACTGGACTCTCCAGCCTCCTTAGATTGTCGAAAGTCTTAACTTATATGTCGGAATGATATTATGAGAAATGAATTACACAGGGACGTGTAACTGTCAGTATGGCCGTGTCGTGTCAGTGCGATATTACACTGTTGAAATTGCAATTAGATATCTTGATATCGTGTTAATCGATTGATTTAGTATTGTGGTGCAATTAAAGGATGCACTGTCCCTAATAGAGAGACAACAATAGCTGTTGCTGAACGTAGTAAATTACCTTAAATGTCGGATTATATCCGTCTCCAATAATTTCTGCCCCAAATGAAGTCATTTGGAAACAGGCATTGTATTTTTGAGTGTTCGCTAGAAAATGTCGTGATTCTAGTGTTTCGCCATAAAGCCGGGGACGCAATGGCTCTGGTGGCGGGACCACTAATGGTAATGCCACTTTACCACTAAGGCAGCACAAACCGGGCGTTTCACCAGCAAACTTCAGTGCGCCACAATGCTGGCAAACAACGTCCATTGGACCAATGCAAACTAAACGATTCAAGCTGTAATCAATGGTGCAATCATATCGAAACGCTGCTCGATTCAAATCCTTGAACCATTTCTTATTGCCGTTTCACGGGCTGCCTCTCTTTGAGAAGCACGAATTAAGACCCTTCTTTGCTGGGTACTAACGCGGCGCTCTTCTCGGGCGATTTCTCGCTCTTCGTCAGATAATTGACTCGCGATATTCCGTTTCCTAAAAACATTTACTATCCTACTCGTGGCGGAGACAAATCCAACAAATCAATAACCATGAAAATTGGTCCAGCACATATCAAGTTATAAGTCTCTGTACACTTTTACACAACTCTCTTTTATATATATAGATAATATAACAGAACCTATCGACCTACGTCTCTAGCTCTTATATCTTCTGAGATCGACGCGTTCAAACATACTGACAGACCGACGAACGGACAGACGGACGGACGGACGGATAGACGGACTCAGCTCGTCACCCTGATCATGAATATATATACCTTGTGGGGTCTGCCACGCCTCCTTCTGCCTGTTACATACATTTCAACAAAACCATTATACCCTGATTTCCCATTGAAAATGAGTTCAGGGTATAAAAGAGTGGAGGCTGTTAAGGAGATGAGGGCTCCTTCGAACATTGGAGAAGAAAGGAAGGCTACGCGCCAAATGAAAAGCAAATGCTTGCAATTATTTCGGCACTGGATAATCTACGATCCTATTTGTATGAAGCAAAATTAAGTTACACACAGACCATCATTGACTTTCGTTTGTGGGAACAGAATTTATAGTGCTAAGCTGAAACGTTGGAAGTCGAGAATTGAAGGATATAATTGTGAACTTTTTTATAACCCAGGCAATCAAATGTAGTTGCAGATGCTGTTTCGAGTATTCCAGCACAAGTTAATGTACTGACCCATGATTCTGCTTCCATGCTAACGGTACAGGTGCCCTCCAAGATGCTTCAGATCTAGTCCCTTACGTGGAAGTGCCTATTACTGTTTTCCGAAACCAATTCATATTCGACCCACATATAAACAATTACGAGTACAAGGCTCTGCAAATCGGGTATAGTCGACATCTAATTGCCATAGGGGAGGATGTTATAAATAATTTACCAAACACACTGTTACTAATCAGGAAGAAATACTAAAAATAATTGAAGCTGAGCATAATAAAGAGCACCGCTCCAAAAGAAGTAGAGTTACAGATTTTTGATAAAATTTATTACAATATATTGAAATGAGCTATCAAATCAAGTAATGGAGCTCATCCTGTCAAATTTATAAAATTTATAAAAAATATGAAAGACGCGCAAACAAACCATTTCTACAATCTACACCGGTACCAACATATCCATGCAAAATAATACACGTGGATATCTTCACATTACAAGGAGAAAAATTCTTGAATTGTATCGATAATTTTTCGAAATTTGCAAAGCTTTTTCCCATAAAATCGAAGTCTGCGAAACATTTACGCAACAAGTTGTCTGAAGTGCTTCATTACTTCATGGTCCCCAAAATGATGGCTACAGACAATGAAAGAGCACTTCTGTGCCCTATTGTTTTTAATTATTTGGCATCTCTTGATATCCAGCTGTACTACACTCCAACACAAAACATGTAAGAAAGCTTTAATCGAGACTGCTCGACTATGAGATCCCCTGAACCCTTCGAACAATTGCTATTTCAATAATTTTTCGCGTCTTTCTACTTACACAAGACATACGCACACACAAACACACACACTCACACACACACGCATACACACACACATAGAAACACACATACAGACACACAAACATACACACACACAAGCACCCACGCATAAACACGCATGGGCTGCAGTGTTCGCTTACTATGAGAACTTTATTGTTTAATAACTTTTTTGTGGACATACGATCTTCATAAAATTTTCAGATTATGATTACAACATGGATATGCATTTGCCAAAGCACAAGTCTCTATTTGAAACACGCCTTTTACAAATATGTGTATGATGGGGTGGATATAGGGGTGGGGGATAAATTTTAACAAAAACCGAAATTGTATAAATTGCATAAAAATTTACATTTAAAATTTGGAGACTCTAGCTTTAGTTGTAGGAAATATAATTATATAACTGATTTTCGATAAGGGTTTTATCGATAAAAATATCGGGAGTAGTTATTGATTTTTAAAGCAAAACTCTATATCTGCGTGGTATACACGGACATTTTACAAAAAAATTGAGGTCTCTAGCTCTTGTATCTTCTGAAATCGACGCGTTCAAACATACTGACAGACGGACAGACGGACGGGCGGACAGACAGACAGACAGACGGACAGGGCCAAATCAACTCAGCTCGTCGCCCTGATCAAGAATATATATACTTTGTGGGGTCTGTCACGCCTCCTTCTGCCTGTTACATAGATTTCAACAAAACCATTATACCCTGATTTCACATTGAAAATGGGTTCATGGTATAATTAGTAAGAAAGCTCTAGTCGAGACTGTTCGACTACGAGATCCCCTAATGTTTTTAATCGATAACAAAATAGCGGGGAAAATTATCGATTTTTTAAGCAAAACTCGACATTCAACAACAACAAAAATTGAGGTCTCTAGCTCTTATATCTTCTGAAATCGACGTGTTCAAACATACTGACAGACGGACAAACGGCTTCGTCCGGAAAAAATAACATAATAACAAAATAACAAACATCCTCTATCCGGTAATTTTTCCTTTTTTTGTGAATGCGAATTAGAGGTGCCAAACTATCGATGGTGGGCCCCATCGATTGTGGTCGATAGTCGCAAAAAAAACAACAGTGATTCTTAGCTTTAAAAATTTGAGCACTTCAATTTTCAGAAATTACATTTTAAGATAAAAGCTGAATTGACTTAAAAGCTAAATCCTAAAAACTATTAAGTTATGGTTTTCATTGTAGTGATCGATATTTGTTGTCTCACACAATAAGAAAGATTCAGACAGAAACTGAGCGAGACAGTTATTTCTGTTTTCATTTCGCTCAAGTCAAGCACTGATCGTTTGCTTGAGTTAAATGAATTGCAATAAGAAATAAGAGGTTAGAGTTTTTGCAATGCGTTGTCAAAATAATGTTGTCCTCTATTGTCTGTATGTATGTATTTGCATGCACACGAAGATCATTTTTGTTGAGTTTTTTAGTCAAACTGTCTTTTACTGAGTCTTTGTGTAAGCGAAAATCGTATTACTCTTTACGCGACACTCATATGAGATCGTCACACTAATCAGTCAATGCGAAGCGCTTGACCTAAACCGATTCAAAGCAAAACAAAGAGATTGTGTCTGCACAATCTTTTGGGTTATGTTATGAAGCAGAGCATATTCGAAAAAACGATCAACCACCATTTGCAAGCTATGATATAAGATTAAGAAAAATTATAATTATTTGTCACGCACCTTTGACGATATTATCGTCTACTATCGAGACATTAACCCATCGATAGTTCAGTCGCTCGATAGTGGCCGACCAGCGATAGTAACGATAGTGCCATCGATAGTTTGTCACCTCTAATGCGAATCGTGTTCATATTCTTCTAGTTGGTTGGTTGTTTTCCAGTTGATCGGTTGTGGATGCAGCAGAATTCTATTAATTCATGGCATAGCAGCTGAAGAGAACCACTTACCAGATAACACATAGATTAGGCATCTAGAACAAATTTTTGACTTAATCAGTAATTTTGGCAATAAAGATCATTTTGCCGCTGGTTGGTTGGTCTTACGGACTGCCATATCCACTTCACGTTGATGTATATGTACATATTTACGTACATTTATATACTTTTATATCTAATCATGTTTATAAATGCGTGTATTGATAAAAACTATTATTGTATATAATTATAATTACATATTCTATTCAAATGTCAGCCGAAAAAAATGATCGGGGTACACTAATAAGTTTATTAAATGTTTTGCAATATATTGGCTAGTAGACTATAAAAACTTCAAGTGGGAATAAAATACACATGTCGAAATGATCTTCATTGCCAAATTTATTGATTATGTCATAAAGGCTCATTTGACAGTCACTCTACAATTCAAACCGTACAAAATTGACAAACTACAGAATCGCCAAACAATTATCATCCCATCTCATGCATACATACACATATGCAAATGCTCACACATGTTTCCAGAGACTGCAAGTGTGTGTGTGCGTGCCCGTCGCGAAATCATATTCTTTATGCGCCTCAACGCTTTCATACCTTTCCTAGAAATAATCATGAGAACACAAACATTTTGTATGAGCGTGGCAAACGCTTTTAAGAGTTCGGTATACCCTTCACTCAAAGAGAAAGAGCGGGGATCGTCGCGAAAAATTTCCAATTTCTGTGCGCTGCTGCTATTTCCCAGTGGCGGAAATGCCCATTATTTCGTCCATTACTCATGGATTACTTGTCGCCTGTGTGCATGAAAAGATCGATTACAAGCTGCCTTACTTTTTTAAGGAATGGCCGCTTTTTCTCCCGGGTGCATGAAATTATTGAATTTTGTAATGCAGAAAGTAATGAGGTGACGAAGTTTCCTTCGGCTCTCCATTACCCATGCGTATACTTTTTAAATATTGCAATGTAGAAATTCCGCAACCTGAAGAAAACGCCTTATACATTTTCAAAATCGCTTATGGGTTAGTAATATGCGTACATTACAACACAATATACCTGCAACCCATTTTCCCACTATATAAAATGGCTTACTTCTTAATGCAATGTAATTGGAGAAATAATTGATTACTAATTGAGAGATAGAAATGCTTGAGTAATGCAGTATTTTTTGTTTTAATTTTTAAAATCTATTATTTATTATTTCTTAATATCTATAAATAAATGTATAGTCTTAAACTATGTATTATTACTATTTTATTATATCTATCTACATCTAAATCTAAAGCTATGTCTTATTATCTAGTTTGTCCTTATTATCGAACTTCTGCTTTGCCAGTCGACCTTTCTGGACCCGAAAGCAGTTTCTTATTGTACTTATATAGGTCTTCTTAGTGGACCCTTCGGTTTTTATAGCATCTGTAAATTAAACAATATTAATTTTTTTGTCATTAAAAATACATGTAAGATGATGTATACATACCAGATACTTCCCTTTAAATTTACGTCCGCACGGCTCAACAATAGCAGAAAAGTGACGCGCCGCGGCGGGTAAAACGAAAACAGAAATCATCACACATATGCATTTTTGAACTTGTATTTACACTCATTAACACTAACACACAAAAGGAATAGGCATAGACAAAAAAACCAAACGAAAGAAGGCACGCATTCCATGCAAAAAACGGTAAAGTCCAAAACGAAATTCGGCGATTTCGTCGCGACGCAACGAAAGACGAAAATCGTTTGTTGGTTAGCGGGGAAGGGGCATACAGAAACGAAGTTGACAAGAGCTCGATTCTGTCGTATGAGTAGCACTTTTTATTTTGTACATTACAAATGCGCTGAAAAAAATGTTCATAGGTAATGCATTACTTTTTTTGTCGTATGTAATGCATTATTTCAACAGACCTCATTCAGGTCGTCGCCACTGGGTTGAGAGACCATAGAGAGAGAGCATAAAGAGAGGGAGAGAGTGAGTAAGGGAAAATAGCGCATAACCGTACTTCATTTGGGAATGGTGCATTTCGTGGCAGCGGTCGCAGCGCACTGATTTTGTCGTGCCTTATTTTTACTGCTTAAGTCTCAAAAGACCGAGCCGAGCAAATACGAAGTTGTCTGATCTCTTCAGCGCATTTTTTCGACATTAAAAAAATTTGTTCTAGATGTCTAGCCTATGTGTTCTCTGGTTAGTGACAGAACTTTGTCATTAAATATGCTAAATTGTGTACCCATATTTGTTTAAGAACCGTGCCTAAATGAGTATGAAATTTAATTGTGTAGGTGCTTTGTATGTATTATCGATATCGTTTGTAATTGTGTTCATTGCGAATAGAGTGATAAAATGCCCAAGGAGACTTATAGGCAAAAATTTCGATATTGCTGGCTACAGCAGCCAGTCGTGGATAGCCCGATATGAAGACGACAACAATAAGGCGTTCTGCAAAATCTGCAAATGTAGTATAAATTGCAAATTTATAAAAAAAAAAAATAAATAAATAAGTAAGAACGTTAAGACGAGCGTTACCGACTGCGGAATACTCATTCACATCCCATCAGCAATTTAGTAGCTAAGTTTAGCCCTAATATTGTAGAGAATACATTTTTTCCCGATTTTTTTTTTTTTTTTTTTTTTTTTTTTTGACACCTTATTTTTGGTCAGTTTTTAAAACGAGCTAACGGTACCTTAACTACAAAATTTGAATGCTTACGCTCAAAAAATGTGAAAATTGCAGGGTATTTTTCGATGTGTCCGCCCCTAAAAAGGCGTAAAAATTATTGTTGGGTCATCGATAGAGGAGGTTACTGGTAACTTAACTATCTAAATTTGAAGCTTCTAGCTATTATACTTTAGGAGATATAAACTTTTGCGGTTCGCCCCCTGTGGGCGGATTGCACAATGGTATTTTAGTGAGTATCCAGTAAAAGGAATTTAACTTAGGGTTAATATTTTAGTACATGAGATATTTTATACTGTATAAGTTAATGAGTTCTTTATTTTTTTTATATTTTAAACATGACGAAATTGAAATTTTTAACTGTACTAAATGTGCATTTTTATTTGTTTGGTTCAGGGTAGTATCTAGTCGAGCAGTCTCGACTAGAGTTTTCTTTCTTGTTATACCCTAAACCCATTGAAAATGGAAAATCAATCAATCAAAATCAGGTATTGTAGTATTTTGTATGTCATATAAACATATGCTCACAGTATTGTAGTGTATACAATATATGAAGTTGACATATGCCCAAAATATAAGTAAGAGTATCATGCTCACAACATAGCAACACTTTGTTGCTTTATTTATATTATAACAGCTATACCGTAATAGATCGGTCACTTATGTATAGACTGATCTGCAACGTAAGCATTGTTACGTTCTCGTCCACGCCGTAGCTTAAACACCTGAATATATGTATATGCCTTCTGCATGTACATACAAACATATATACACACACATACGACATGCTATTTACCTCCATTCTGCCGCTGCTTTTAGTGACAGAATTCTTTATGTAAACTTTATGTATTTTAGGCTAAGATTTAATTTGAATAAAATACGGAGAACATTCTCTGCTCAACGATCAAACCAAACGGTCAACTTTTATTTAATTACATGGCGACCGTGACAAGTGTCACTTTAGTGCCTGTTTTATATTTTGATTCAAAAACTATAAGTGTTATGTGGCTGCATACATTTTGGCTGTTCTCGGTGGACAAGATGGCCCCGCCAATGCTAATTCAACTCTGAAGGGCAAAAGCATAGACGATCGATGCCCGTTGCAACAACAGCAACAACAGCAACAACAAAACAACAACAGCGACAGCAACAGCAAAAACAATGAGCAGCAGCAACAACTGACATCTATGAATAATATGAAAAAGCCAGTGCGAAGACCTGCACCGGCCCCGATTGCGTTGCTCGGTATAGCGCATGGCCCGTAAAGCCATGCAAATACTAGCCAGGAAGACCACTGCGTTGGTCGAATAGGAACTATTTTCTTTTTATACCCTGAACCCATTTTCAATGGGAAATCAGGGTATAATGGTTTTGTTGAAATGTATGTAACAGGCAGAAGGAGGCGTGGCGGACCCCACAAAGTATATATATTCTTGATCAGGGCGACGATCTGAGTTGATTTGGCCCTGTCCGTCTGTCCGTCTGTCCGTATGTATGAACGCGTCGATTTCAGAAGATATAAGAGCTAGAGACTTCAAATTTTTTTTTAAATGTCCGTAATTACAGCGCGCATATCAAGTTTATCATTAAAAATCGATAACTCATTCCAATCTTTTTTATCGATAAAAAAAAACCTTATCGAAAACCAGTTATAAAATTATATCTTCTACACCTTTATTGCTAGAGTCTCCAAATTTTTAATGTATGCTAATATACAATTTATACAATTTCGGTTTTTGTTAAAATTTACCCCCTCCCCCTCTAAATTCACCCCCTCACCCTCACTTATGTAAAAAGCGTATTTCAAATACTAGAGACTTGTGCTTTGTCAATTACATGCATATTCATGTTATAATCATAATCTGAAAGTTTCATGAAGATCGTACGTCCATAAGTTATTAAACAATTAAGTTCTCATAGTAAGCGCACACTGCAGCCCATGCGTGTTTATGCGTGGGTGCTTGTGTGTGTATGTGTGTGTGTGTATGCGTTTGTGTGTGTATGCGTGTGTGTGTGTGTATGCGTGTGTGTGTATGTATGTCTGTGGTTGCGTACGTGCGTGTGTGTGTGTGTGTGTGTGTGTGCGTGTTTCTTGTGTAAGCTGAAAGACGCGAAAAATTATTGAAATATCTATTGCTCCAAGGGTTCAGGGGATCTCGTAGTCGAGCAGTCTCGACTAGAGCTTTCTTACTTGTTAATACATGAATCACCCAAAAAAAAAAAAATAAATAAATAAAAAAATAAATATATATATATATATATATATATATATATATGTGGAGACCCGTACCAAGAGAGCTTTCTGTGGAAGACGATCCACTCACAGAAAGCTCCGCGGCACAAGCCACGGAATGAGCTTTCGTATGCGAGCTTTATTATTGTTGTTACTTTTGTTCCTTTTGCTACTTCTATTCTTCCTTCCAGCGAGCGTGGCTGATCATTGTAAACGACGCGTGAATAAATAAATATTACTTTGCAAATTAACTAACCGATAACTGTGTTTATTTAAATCCGGGCAAACACGGGTTTATACATTGGCGACGAGGTGAAAACACAAAAAAAAAGAAGAAAGAGAACATAAAGAAAACGCGGCCTACCAATTGAAAAAAAAAGTGAGGTTAAACACGAATCTACCCATCCAGCACTCCACAGAGCACCGCCATAAACAAAAAAAAATAATGAAATAAATAATAATAATAATCAAAATCATTGTAATAACAATACGTGCATACGTAGGCTGAGTTGAGAGAGTGCAAAGGCGACTCTAAGACAAGCCACAAAAATAAAAGCAATCGCAAAAAGTACAAGAGTACATGAGCTGAGTTGAGAGAGCGCAAAGGCGACTCTAAGACAAGCCAAAAGAGAACAAGTAAGAAAGCTCTAGTCGAGACTGCTCGACTACGAGATCCCCTGAACCCTTGGAACAATAGATATTTCAATACTTTTTCGCGACTTTCAGCTTACACAAGAAACACGCACACACACACACACACACGCACGTACGCAAACACAGGCATACACACACACACACGCATACATACACAAACGCATACACACACACACATACACACACACATACACAAACACATACACACACAAGCAACCACGCATAAACACGCATGGGCTGCAGTGTGCGCTTACTATGAGAACTTAATTGTTTAATATTTTATGGACGTACGATCTTCATGAAACTTTTAGATTATGATTATAACATGAATATGCATGTAATTGCCAAAGCACAAGTCTCTAGTATTTGAAATACGCTTTTTACAAAAGTGAGGGTGAGGGGGTGAATTTAGAGGTGGGATTAAATTTTAACAAAAACCGAAATTGTATAAATTGCATATAAGCATACATTAAAGGTGTAGAAGATATAATTTTATAACTGGGTTTCGATAAGGTTTTTTATCGATAAAAAAGATCGAGATGAGTTATCGATTTTTAATGATAAACTTGATATGCGCGCTGTAATTACGGACATTTTAAAAAAAATTTGAAGTCTCTAGCTCTTATATCTTCTGAAATCGACGCGTTCATACATACGGACAGACGGACAGACGGACAGACAGACGGACAGGGCCAAATCAACTCAGCTCGTCACCCTGATCAAGAATATATATACTTTGTGGGGTCTGCCACGCCTCCTTCTCCCTGTTACATACATTTCAACAAAACCATTATACCCTGATTTCCCATTGAAAATGGGTTCAGGGTATAAAAAAAACAGCTGAGCAAGGCAAGACAAACGCCCGTGCAAGCTGATGAAAGAAAGAACGCAAAAAAAAAAACTATTTGAAAAGCAAATCAGAGGCTGGGCACAAAAAGTGCAAGCCAAATAAATTATCTGAAAAGTCAGAAGCTGGGCATATATATACATATAATTAAAAAAAAAAAAGTGCAAGCTAAAACAGATCGGTAGAATGACAGAAATTAAACCATTTCTGTGCGCGAGCATAGAAAAATCGTTGTGGCGCAATGAGTGGGAGAAGTGGCTACGGTCATTTAATATCTACGTAGACACAGAAGAAATTTCGTCAGTAGTCAAAAAGCGAAACAAATTACTCCATCTAGGGGGACCACAGCTACAAGAGGTAGTGTACAGTCTGCCAGGCGCGTTGGTGCCATACGATGCGAACATCGAAAATGACGTATTTACTCCACTGGTGGACAAACTGAATGAATACTTTTCACCGCAACGTAACGCAGTTTTCGAGAGACAGCATGACGCCTCGCCAAGGTGAGTGCTTTGCCGAGTTCTTGTTGCGTCTAAGACAACAAGCCAGCAAGTGCTCGTTCGGAACAACCAAGATTGAAATCCAGGAGATCTGCATTGCGGATAAAATAATTAATGCCTGGGCTAAGGCCACGTTTAAAAAGAAGCTACTGGAATCGGAGCTGAAGCTGGAGGAGATAATAAATATGTGCACCATTGAAGAACAAGTGAACCAGCAGTCAGAGGCAATGCTGATCCCGCCGGATGCCGAGATTGTAAAGAAAATCGCGGTTCAGTCAAGGAGACAAGACAAAGTAGGTGTCGTGTGTGGCCGGTGTGGAGCAGAAGACCATGATGAACGGAATATGGCATGCCCGGCAAGGAAATCGAAATGTAATAAGTGTTCCCGGTTCGGACATTATGCTCGTATGTGCAAAACCACATTAAAGAGGCAGCGTAGCACACCATATGAGTATCAACGCAAGCGACCGCGAACCTCGGAGTCCCACGTGCACGCCATCGATGAGGAAGAGGCTAAAAGTCAGGGCGGCCAGGGTTGGTCAAACTGTTTTAAAGTGATTAGCGAGCCAGGAGGAGAAGAAACCGTGTCATGCCTAGTTGGGGGATCCCAGCTGCAGATGATCATTGACTCAGGATCGCGGTACAACCTGATAAGCCACGGCGATTGGCTGCGATTGAATCGTAAACAGGCGACGGTGTTTAATATTCGCACCACTTCGGCTACCCAGTTCAAAGCTTATGCGTCGGACGAGGCGTTGAGAGTGGTTAACGTCTTTGAAGCCCCGATTAGAGTTCAAGAAAGACCAGAAATGATTGCCACATTTTATGTAATCGAAAATGGGAGACAATCGTTACTGGGTCGAGACACAGCCGTGCAACTCAACGTCCTAAAACTTGGCTTAAACGTAAATAGAGTGGAAGCTCACACATGTTTTCCCAAATGGAAAGCATCACCTGTGAGACTGGCCATTGACCACAATGTGAGACCAGTGCAGCAGCCAATGCGCAGATTCCCGGCTGCGTTAGAGGACCAAATCGCAGAAAGGATAAACCAGGCGGTGCAGCAAGATATCATAGAACCAGTTCGTGGACCGAGCCCATGGATTTCGCCAGTGGTAGTTGCATTTAAAGGGAACGGAGAAATAAGGCTATGTCTGGAAATGCGAAGAGCGAATCTAGCCATCTCAAGAGAGAATCACCCACTGCCAACATTCGACATGTTTATGACCACGCTTCGAGAGGCAAAATACTTTTCTAGGCTGGATCTGAGAAATGCCTATCACCAATTGGAGCTCGACGAATCGAGTCGGCAGATCACTATATTTATTACACACAAGGGACTATTTCGTTACAAAAGACTATTCTTTGGGGTTAACTCGGCCCCAGAAATATTTCAGAGGCGGCTGGAAGAATTGCTAGCAGGCTGTTCAAATGCTCTTAACTATATTGACGTTGTCATCGTATTTGGCAAAAACGAGGAGGAGCACGACAAGGCACTAAAAGCAGTTCTGAAAATCTTTGATGCCCACAACGTGGTGCTGAATGAACAGAAATGTGTGTATAAACCTAATAAACTCAAATTCCTAGGTCCCATTCTGTCGGACCATGGTATTGAAGCGGATCCAGAGAAGGTAAAAGTGATCGCAGGCTTCCGGGCCCCGAAAACTAAGGAGGAGACAAGAAGTTTTCTAGGCCTCGTAACATACGTTGGGAAATTTATACCAGATCTAGCCAACACGACTAAGCCATTGAGAAGATTAATAAAGGCAAACACCACATTCGAATGGAGCGACAAGGAACAACGAGCTTTCGATATCTTGAAGAAGCAAGTCGTCGAGGTAACAAATCTGTCATATTTTAATAAAAATTTTCGTACGTGTCTCATAGCCGATGCAAGCCCGGTGGCATTGGGAGCTGTTCTAGAGCAGATTGATGACAGCAACGTGCATCATATCGTATCGTTCGCCAGTAAAAGCCTAACTGACGTGGAGAAAAGATATTCACAAACGGAGAAAGAATGTTTGGCACTAGTGTGGGCAGTGGAGAAATTCTACTACTACTTAGCGGGACTGGAATTTGATCTGGTAACGGACCACAAGCCTTTAGAATCCATCTTCAAACCAACTTCGAAACCACCGGCACGGATCGAACGCTGGTTGCTACGTCTGCAGTCTTACCGATTTCGGGTCATTTATAAAGCCGGAAAAGAAAATATCGCAGATTCCGTGTCGCGTCTTTGCCAAATAACTAAAGTGGAAGCTTTTGATTGGCAAGATGAGCAGAATATCTTTCAAATTGTAGAAAAAGGGGTACCAAAGTCACTAACCATATCGGAAATCATGGACAAAAGTATGCAGGACGAGGAAATAATTGATACAATGACCTGCCTTAGCACCAACTCATGGGAGGCAAACGCATCCAGTCCATATTATCCATTCCGATGGGAGCTATCGGCAGTTGGCAATGTACTTTTACGCGGAAGCAAAATAGTCATACCAACAATGCTACGATCTCTAGTGCTCGAGCTAGCCCACGAGGGTCATCCGGGCGAATCTGCTATGAAACGGAGACTACATTCAAGGGTGTGGTGGCCAAGGATCGACCGAGAAGCAGAAAGTTTTGTCAAGGCCTGTAGCGACTGCATCTCCGTATCGTTGGCGAATAAACCAGCACCAATGGATCGACATGCGTTCCCAGCTGGCCCTTGGCAATGTGTCGCATCCGACTTACTGGGCCCTTTGCCAAGCAACGACCATGTACTGGTGTTAATCGACTACTTTTCCAGATACATGGAATTTAAATTTATTAAAAGTATCTCTTCAAAAGTATTAATCGAACAAATGCAGGAGATATTTTCTCGTTTGGGAATACCACGAACGCTGAGAACCGACAACGGTCGGCAATTCGTAAGTCTCGAATTTCAAGATTTTTGCCGGAACAACGGTATTACCCAAATAACGACTCCACCATATTGGCCACAGGCGAATGGCGAAGTAGAAAATATGAACAGGTCTTTAGTAAAACGCCTAAAAATCGCATGGTCGAAAGGGAAAGACTATAAACAAGAGATTCAAAACTTCGTCATGATGTACAACGTCACACCGCATGGGACCACAGGAGCAGCCCCGTCGGAATTGATGTTTAACAGAATCATTAGAGACAAGATACCAGACATTCAGGACTTGGTAGGTGATGTTGGTGAATCCTCGGAAAGAGACTTAGATTGCTTAAACAAACAAAAGGGAAAAGAGAGAGCAGACAAGAGAAGAGTCGCCAAAACATCGGATATCCAACCCGGCGACAAAATCGTGCTGAAGAATGTCCTGTGCCCACATAAACTGACACCCACGTTCGATACAACCGAGTACGTGGTGATCAACAGAAAGGGGAATATAGTTCAAGTGCAAGGAGGAGGAAAAACACTAACAAGGGATGTGAGTCATTTAAAAAAGATTACAGTTACAGGTACTCATGGAGCTGCAGCGACAACCGATAGTGTCCAGAACACAGTCACATATAGGCAAACGCCTCAAGTACCGGAAACTGGACCCGGCGCGCAGGACAATGGGTTGAAGATGAAGCTGAAAAATACTGTGGAAGACGATCCACTCACAGAAAGCTCCGCGGCACAAGCCACGGAATGAGCTTTCGTATGCGAGCTTTATTATTGTTGTTACTTTTGTTCCTTTTGCTACTTCTATTCTTCCTTCCAGCGAGCGTGGCTGATCATTGTAAACGACGCGTGAATAAATAAATATTACTTTGCAAATTAACTAACCGATAACTGTGTTTATTTAAATCCGGGCAAACACGGGTTTATACAATATATATATATATGTATTTTTAAAATTTTATAAATCTATATTTATTGTTCAAGAAATGAGAGGGTATATACTAATTTTTTTGTAATACCAATTAAAAAAAATTTTAATTTTATTTGATTTATATTCACACAACTTTGTATTTACCCTTTTCAATTTGAAATTTTGTGTTCTTGCTGACTTGATATTGTCGATTTCAGCCTTGAACTTATTACCTATTTCGTCATATAATATCTTGGTATGATACCTATAATGGATATAATAATATCCAACATACAAATCAATTATGATTTAATATGTAACTAAAGTCTGCCTCAAATGCACCCGTGTGGTCGCGGGGCTCTAGAATACAACCACAGTGAGAGAACGCTTGTCGTAAAAGGCGACTAAGAATCTCAACTGGCCAGGACCAAAATTTTATAAAAGACCTGAAGTCACTACCAGGCAAGTAAACAGAAAAATTCCTGCAGGATATGTTCAAGAAGATTTGCCTATGCAATCTCTTAACAAACGCTTCTAAGCCCAACGTCATTTGTAATGACGAAATATGAAAAGTAGTGGCCTTGCATATAACAAATCGACATGTTTTTAGAAACATGAAGAAATTATAGCAAGAATTGATGTTAGCGATTTTGTACTCCAATGGAATTCTCGACTTAGGTCAGATTTTCCAAAGGCTTGCATGACAAGCCGGTGTATATATAATCAGCCAACACAAGAGGCACCGTGCAAAAGATCTTTGAACTAGTTTCAACAGACTCTTTTAATAATAAGGGCAGTAACATATTTTAGAGTTGCGCTACTCAAGCCGGTGACCCTAATAATAGTTAATAACGATCGAAAAGCGATACTGATTACACACAATGATAATTTTACTGTCTGAAATTGCAAATAAAAGTGCAACAACTATTGCCAAAGCAATATTCAAAATTTTTTTCTGAAGTACGGTCCAATGAAGACGTTCATTACGGACATGGAAACAGATGAAGACATACAATTGGTATGATCAACCAATTTAAAGATAATCAATATGAATAAAAATAAAAATATTTTAAAAATATTTACATAATAATTATCATTTTACTATTACGATCATCTCTTGAACAATGAAATGAATTTATTTTTTTATTAAAAAAAAAAAAACAAGTAAGAAAACTCTAGTCGAGAGTTCTCGACTAGATACTACCCTGAACCCAACAAATAAAAATGCCCATTTAGTATGGCTGAAATTTCAATTTCGATGTATTTAAAAATATAAATAAAATACCAAACTCATTTAATAAAATATAAAAATATTTTGAAACAATTAAAAAAGTTAACATCAGTTGCATCGATCGGGATTCGAACCGCAACTTCCCGATCGAGCGTCATGCAGCTAACACACTAGGCCACCTCACTCCTGCTAGTGGTGCTGGCAAAACTCAAATACATTCACTGCTGCAGCGCCATCTACCAAAACTAAACGAAACTAACTGCTGATGTGATTCTAAGAATCTGCTAGAATAACCAAACTATTAAAAAAGCACATAAAGTATGGTTAAAAATAACTAAATAACCAAATAACTAAAGTGGAAGCTTTTGATTGGCAAGATGAGCAGAATATCTTTCAAATTGTAGAAAAAGGGGTACCAAAGTCACTAACCATATCGGAAATCATGGACAAAAGTATGCAGGACGAGGAAATAATTGATACAATGACCTGCCTTAGCACCAACTCATGGGAGGCAAACGCATCCAGTCCATATTATCCATTCCGATGGGAGCTATCGGCAGTTGGCAATGTACTTTTACGCGGAAGCAAAATAGTCATACCAACAATGCTACGATCTCTAGTGCTCGAGCTAGCCCACGAGGGTCATCCGGGCGAATCTGCTATAAAACGGAGACTACATTCAAGGGTGTGGTGGCCAAGGATCGACCGAGAAGCAGAAAGTTTTGTCAATGCCTGTAGAGACTGCATCTCCGTATCGTTGGCGAATAAACCAGCACCAATGGATCGACATGCGTTCCCAGCTGGCCCTTGGCAATGTGTCGCATCCGACTTACTGGGCCCTTTGCCAAGCAACGACCATGTACTGGTGTTAATCGACTACTTTTCCAGATACATGGAATTTAAATTTATTAAAACTATCTCTTCAAAAGTATTAATCGAACAAATGCAGGAGATATTTTCTCGTTTGGGAATACCACGAACGCTGAGAACCGACAACGGTCGGCAATTCGTAAGTCTCGAATTTCAAGATTTTTGCCGGAACAACGGTATTACCCAAATAACGACTCCACCATATTGGCCACAGGCGAATGGCGAAGTAGAAAATATGAACAGGTCTTTAGTAAAACGCCTAAAAATCGCGTGGTCGAAAGGGAAAGACTATAAACAAGAGATTCAAAACTTCGTCATGATGTACAACGTCACACCGCATGGGACCACAGGAGCAGCCCCGTCGGAATTGATGTTTAAGAGAATCATTAGAGACAAAATACCAGACATTCAGGACTTGGTAGGTGATGTTGGTGAATCCTCGGAAAGAGACTTAGATTGCTTAAACAAACAAAAGGGAAAAGAGAGAGCAGACAAGAGAAGAGTCGCCAAAACATCGGATATCCAACCCGGCGACAAAATCGTGCTGAAGAATGTCCTGTGCCCACATAAACTGACACCCACGTTCGATACAACCGAGTACGTGGTGATCAACAGAAAGGGGAATATAGTTCAAGTGCAAGGAGGAGGAAAAACACTAACAAGGGATGTGAGTCATTTAAAAAGATTACAGTTACAGGTACTCATGGAGCTGCAGCGACAACCGATAGTGTCCAGAACACAGTCACACATAGGCAAACGCCTCAAGTACCGGAAACTGGACCCGGCGCGCAGGACAATGGGTTGAAGATGAAGCTGAAAAATACTGTGGAAGACGATCCACTCACAGAAAGCTCCGCGGCACAAGCCACGGAATGAGCTTTCGTATGCGAGCTTTATTATTGTTGTTACTTTTGTTCCTTTTGCTACTTCTATTCTTCCTTCCAGCGAGCGTGGCTGATCATTGTAAACGACGCGTGAATAAATAAATATTACTTTGCAAATTAACTAACCGATAACTGTGTTTATTTAAATCCGGGCAAACACGGGTTTATACAATATATATATATATGTATTTTTAAAATTTTATAAATCTATATTTATTGTTCAAGAAATGAGAGGGTATATACTAATTTTTTTGTAATACCAATTAAAAAAAATTTTAATTTTATTTGATTTATATTCACACAACTTTGTATTGACCCTTTTCAATTTGAAATTTTGTGTTCTTGCTGACTTGATATTGTCGATTTCAGCCTTGAACTTATTACCTATTTCGTCATATAATATCACTACCAGGCAAGTAAACAGAAAAATTCCTGCAGGATATGTTCAAGAAGATTTGCCTATGCAATCTCTTAACAAACGCTTCTAAGCCCAACGTCATTTGTAATGACGAAATATGAAAAGTAGTGGCCTTGCATATAACAAATCGACATGTTTTTAGAAACATGAAGAAATTATAGCAAGAATTGATGTTAGCGATTTTGTACTCCAATGGAATTCTCGACTTAGGTCAGATTTTCCAAAGGCTTGCATGACAAGCCGGTGTATATATAATCAGACAACACAAGAGGCACCGTGCAAAAGATCTTTGAACTAGTTTCAACAGACTCTTTTAATAATAAGGGCAGTAACATATTTTAGAGTTGCGCTACTCAAGCCGGTGACCCTAATAATAGTTAATAACGATCGAAAAGCGATACTGATTACACACAATGATAATTTTACTGTCTGAAATTGCAAATAAAAGTGCAACAACTATTGCCAAAGCAATATTCAAAATTTTTCTGAAGTACGGTCCAATGAAGACGTTCATTACGGACATGGAAACAGATGAAGACATACAATTGGTATGATCAACCAATTTAAAGATAATCAATATGAATAAAAATAAAAATATTTTAAAAATATTTACATAATAATTATCATTTTACTATTACGATCATCTCTTGAACAATGAAATGAATTTATTTTTTTATTAAAAAAAAAAAAACAAGTAAGAAAACTCTAGTCGAGAGTTCTCGACTAGATACTACCCTGAACCCAACAAATAAAAATGCCCATTTAGTATGGCTGAAATTTCAATTTCGATGTATTTAAAAATATAAATAAAATACCAAACTCATTTAATAAAATATAAAAATATTTTGAAACAATTAAAAAAGTTAACATCAGTTGCATCGATCGGGATTCGAACCGCAACTTCCCGATCGAGCGTCATGCAGCTAACACACTAGGCCACCTCACTCCTGCTAGTGGTGCTGGCAAAACTCAAATACATTCACTGCTGCAGCGCCATCTACCAAAACTAAACGAAACTAACTGCTGATGTGATTCTAAGAATCTGCTAGAATAACCAAACTATTAAAAAAGCACATAAAGTATGGTTAAAATTTCAATTTCGGTGTATTTAAAAATATAAATTAAAGTGAAAACTCGTTTATGAAAATATAAAAATATTTTGAAACAATTAAAAAAAATTAACATCAGTTGCATCGATCGGGATTCGAACCGCGAATCCTCGATCGAGCGTCATGAAGCTAACACACTAGGCCACCTCACTCCTGCTAGTGGCGCTGGCAAAACTCAAATAGATTCACTGCTGCTGCGCCATCTACCAAAACTAACCGAAACTAACAACTGATGTGATTCAACGAATGTTTCTAGAAGAAGTTTGAATGTATGTGTGCACACGCATACGATGCTGTTGTAGCTGCTGCACGTGCGTTTGTTAATTGGCCAAATACTTGATTATTTTTTATTAATTTTTGACTGAACGGAATTTAATGAAACTTTCAGCATATGATCTACATATTATATTGAATATTTGAGAAATAAAAAAAAAAAGAAAAATCATTCACAATTACCTATAGTGGCATCTGATTTGAACTTGAATGTTTTTACTCGATAAAAACATAACGGGATGATTTATCGAATTTTAAAAGCAAACTCGACGTCCGCGCTGTATATACGGTCATTTAAAAAAAAAAATTCAAGTCTCTAGCTCTTATATCTTCGGAAATCGACGCGTTTAAACATACGGACAGACGGACAGACGGACGGACGGACAGACAGACAGACAGACAGACGGACAGGGCCAAATCGACTCAGCTCGTCGCCCTGATCAAGAATATATATACTTTGTGGGGTCTGCCACGCCTCCTTCTGCCTGTTACATACATTTCAACAAAACCATTATACCCTGATTTCCCATTTTCAATGGGTTCACGGTATAAAAAAAAAAAAAAAATTAAATAAAAAACAAGTAAGAAGACTCTAGTCGAGCCTACTCGACTAGGAGATACCCTGAACCCTCTAATCTGATATTCTAATCACTCTGCACTTCATTTCGGCACATACAAACGAACGTATTAGAACGCGATCTGCTAACTGCGCAGTAAGCAGCGACTGCGCTTGGGCTGCGCTGCAGTGTGGGCAACATTATAAGAATTTATTTGTTGAATAATTTAATTTCTAGATGTACAATCTTAATGAAACTTTCAGGGCGTAATCATATGGTAAAAATGTATGTACATTCTAAAGCACAAGTCTCTAGTACTTGAAATACGCTTTTTACAAAGGTGAGGGTGAGGGGGTGGATATAAGGATGGGGGGGCAAATTACAACAAAAATCGAAATTATGTAAAATACATATACACATAAAATTTGGAAGCTCTAGCTCGAAAGGTGTTGGATATATAATTAAATAACTAGCTTTCGATAAGTGTTTTAATCGATAATAAAATATCGGGAGTAGTTATCGATATATAAAGAAAAACTTGATATGCGCGTGATATACACGGACCTAGGAAAAACAGGTAAGAAAGCTCTAGTCGAGACTGCTCGACTACGAGATCCCCTGAACCCTTGGAGCAATAGATATTTCAATAATTTTTCGCGTCTTTCAGCTTACACAAGAAACACGCACACACACACACACACACGCACGTACGCAACCACAGACATACATACACACACACGCATACACACACATACACACACAAGCACCCACGCATAAAGGGTATCTCCTAGTCGAGCAGTCTCGACTGGAGCTTTCTTACTTGTTCATTTTCGTCCGTTGATCATCGCGTTTGGCGCCTTTTTTGTGCAGCGTCCACACAGCTATTCCGAAAATAGCTGTGTCGATCACACATTTACAAACATACATACATATGTACAGTGGGCTCTCATATAAAAGGTGCAGTTAAATTAGAAGTGTATAAGTGGTAATATTAGCTTGTGCATTAACTTTGCAATTGCAAGTGTTCTTTCAGAAGTGAACATAAAACAAATAAATTTGTGACTAAAATGAATAATTTAGAATCGAGTGCTGATCAAATGCCTGCATCTCAGGTCACTTATCTAAAGCTTAAAACGAAAGCGCTGTTCGATATACTTGAAAGTCTATGGATTCGTGTGATTTACGTGTACTTTTGGACTCGATCACCAAATTAGAGTCAAATTTCGATGCGGTTCACACTAACTTAGAAGAATCAAATTTTGAGTCCATATCCAGTGATTTACCTGCGAAATTTGAATCAATTCTACCAAATCAACAGCTTTCTTCGACACTTAATACAAGCTTTACAAATACTCATCCAGTGCTCGTTATGTCAAATCGGTCGCGTTTGCCGCAGTTGGAATTGCCAAAATTTAGTGGAATCTATACTGAGTGGGAAAACTTTTTCTCTATGTTCAAAACGATCATAGATGCTGACTCTGATCTCAGCCCTATTGAGAAGCTCCAACATCTTCGGTCCTGCTTAAGTGGTGCTGCGCTGGATACCATCAGCTCATTGGAAATAAATAAGGCTAACTATAGCGTCGCTCTGGATATTCTTCAACGTCGATTTGATAATAAACGTTTTATTTTACAGGCACACATCAGAGCGATATTTGGGCTTGAGAAGACAGATTCATCTGTGGGCAGATTGAGGCAGTTGGCGAATAAGGTTACATCTCACATTCGTGCTATGGATTCTCTTGCATCGAGGGAAGAAGTCGCTGATTGTATCATCGTGCAGACAGTGTTGCAGAAATTGGACAAATGCACCCAGGCCAAATGGGAGGAACGATCATCAGCAAATGAGTTACCATCGTGGGCCAAGTTGTCAACGTTCTTGCAAGAGCGGTGTCGAATGCTTGAAAATGTGGATCAAGTTTTGCAGGATGGTCAGGTTGGCAAGTCAGGGAAGATCGTGAGTACACATTTAAGAAAATCATTTGTTGCTTCCAAAACTCCCAGTCGTTGTGTCTTTTGCGAAGACACGAGCCACATGATATTTCAATGTAAGCGTTTTGAGCAATTGTCACCCATTGCACGACATAAGGAGGCCAAGAGACTCGCTCTGTGCCTAAATTGCTTAAGAAACGGGCATCAGCTGAAAGATTGCAAATCTAGTACCTGCCGCACTTGTCAATCGAAGCACCATACCTTATTGCATTACAATCAATCTTCAGTAGATACATCCAACACTGTCCAACAAACAAATGCAATACATTCCTCTGATATGGTTGCAATGTCACCTTCTTTGCCTCAAGCTCATCTGTCGCCTCATTCGTCTGATGTTGTGCTTCTAGCCACTGCTATAATCCTAACTCTTAGATTAAGGATCTCAACTTCACTTTGCTACCACGCAATTCGCTAATCAGCTTCAGCTTCGAAAAAGAAAGTCGCTTACTGCAGTTTCTGGCATTGGAGATGCTAGCTTCTCAACTGAAGGATACTCAGTCGATCTCGTTCTGAAATCGCGGATTTCAGATTACTCAACTACCATCAGCGCAATCATCGCCGAGACGATTACTGATAATCAGCCTGGAATTTCAATGTCTACTAATAGTTGGAACATACCCTCAAATATAAAGTTAGCTGATCCCTTATTTTATAAGTCACAGCGGATTGATCTTCTCATCGGAGCTGGTCTTTTCTTTGAGCTGTTGTGTATTGGGCAAATTATGTTGGCACCTGGGTTGCCAGTCTTGCAGAAAACTCAACTCGGTTGGATCATATCAGGTGTCGTTCATCGCAACTCAAAGACTTTCGGATGATACCAAAAACAGCGCTCCGCTTGATTATTTGGTTCGTAAATTTTGGGAAGTGGAGCACGTTTTCGAGCCTCTCGCCAAGGTAACAACAGAGGAGCTCCACTGTCAGCAGCATTTCATCACAACTCATCGTCGAATGTCTTCCGGGGAATACTTAGTCTGCTTGCCAAAAAAGCAAGGCTTCGAATCTTTGGGCGACTCTTATGTGCAGGCCAAGCGTCGGCTCTTAAATTTGGAGCGTAAGTTTGCTCGAAATCATGCTATGAAGGAAAAATACTCTGCATTTATGAAAGAATATATTGATCTCAACCATATGTCACCGGTGCCCAGCGCAGAGATTTCTAAATACAAATACTTCTTGCCTCATCATTGTGTATACAAAGAAGAAAGTTCAACAACAAAGCTGAGAGTGGTTTCAGAGCCTGATTCAATGCTTCAATGTATCTTATGGCGAAACTCATCAGACGACGACATTCTAGTCTTCAAATTGAATACCGTCACTTATGGGACCAAGCCCGCTTCTTTTTTGGCTATTCGTGCAATGCACCAATTAGCAATGGATGAGTCATCATCATACCCACTAGGAGCTAAAACTGTTTTGCGAGATTGACGATCTGATCTCAGTAGGCAATTCAGTTGAAGAAGTTCGCGACATAATGAAACAAACCACCAATCTTCTTGAGCGAGGCAACTTCAAATTGAGAAAATGGTGCTCAAACTCAATCAACATTCTTCGCGGGGTTCCAGAAATCGAGCAGGAGAGTTTTCTCAAACTCGGCGATGGGACCGATGTGACAAAAACTCTTGGACTCATCTGGGAGCCTCGAAAAGATAGCTTCGTATTCACTTTCGAGCCAAAAATTAGTGTTGGAAAACACACAAAACGTTCAGTTCTGTATACCATTGCGAGATGATACGATCCGTTAGGTTTGATCGGACCAACATTAACTAGGGCAAAAATCATCTTGCAACGCATGTGGAGAGACAAGCTACAATGGGATGAGAGTCTACCACAATCATTGGAAACGATTTGGAGAGAATTTCGTAAGGACTTTCATCAAGTGAGCAATGCAACATTTCCTCGTTATGTACTCCAACTTAAAGCAAGAGTTGAATTACATGCCTTCTGCGATGCTAGCCTTCAGGCCTATGGCTCTTGTGTTTATGTTCGGTCATCGAAGAATAATGCTGTTAAAGTGCAGCTACTCTGTTCCAAGGTTAGAGTCGCCCCACTAAAGACCCTCACTGTGGCTAAGCTTGAGTTATGCGCTGCATATCTGCTTGCGAACTTGATAAGCGAGATAGAGAAACTGAACTTGTTCGAATGTGAGATGCATTGCTGGTCAGATTCAGCGGTGGTCTTGTCTTGGCCATCCAAATTCAATGTTTTTGTTGCTAACAAGATTTGTGCGATACAGCAGCTCACAATCGGCATGGAGTAGCATTACGTGCCAACTGAGATGAATTCTGCAGATATGTTATCTAAAGGAGCAGCACCGTTAGAGCTCTTGCACTCGAAATTATGGATGCATGGACCTCCTTTTTTGCAAGAGGAAAAATGTTATTGGCCTAGGCACTGCTTGTCTGAAGCATGTTTGCCTGAAATGCGTCAAAGAGTCTTGTTGTCGGCAGAGCATGTGGACATCTCTTTGTCATTCAAGTACATAAATTCATTCGGAATAATGAAGCGAATCTTTGGTTATGTTCCTAAATTCATCCGGAAAATAAAATCTCCTGAGTTATCATCGGATGATCTGCGTCAAGGATCGTTCCTATTATGTCGTCTTGCTCAAAGAGCTCAGTTGCAACCGGAATACTCTGCCCTACAGAATGGAAGGAATATACACTCGTCAAGCGCCATTCGCTATTTCCGTTTATGGATGATTTTGGTCTACTAAGTCGTTTGGTGGTGGTCGTTTGGGGCATTCTACTCTCGGCTTCGATGCGCGTCACCCAATTATTTTACCCAAAAACCATCCCTTAATTTTCATCAAATGCATCACCATGCCGGACCGCAGGCTTTGCTTGCAGCTATTCGGCTGCAGTTTTGGCCCATAGGCGGCATGAAAACTGTTGCCCGAGCTTTGCGAAAATGCATAATTTGCTGCAGATCCTGGCCTCGCCTAGTTGAGCATATAATGGCAGACTTGCCTAAGGAGCGTGCACAGTGCTCACCGGCATTCACAATCACTGGAGTTGACTATTGTGGACCTTTTTATTACAAGCCCGATGGACGAAATAGAGCATCAGTAATATGCTACATCTGCGTGTTCGTTTGTTTCACAACTAAGGCTGTATGGCTGGAGCTTGCAAAGGATCTGTCGACAGCTGCCTTTTTGGGCGCCCTCAAGCGTTTCGTTAGTACACGCGGCATTCCAACATGCATCTGGTCAGACAACGCAACCAACTTTGTGGGTGCACGGAACGAGTTGGCGGATCTGAGGCGTTTATTTTTGAGCCAGGAACATCGTACTGAAGTTCACAACTACTGCATCAACAACAGCTTCGATTGGAAATTCATACCACCTCGTTCGCCACATTTTGGCGGTCTTTGGGAGGCAGCAGTGAAGACATCTAAAAGGCACCTATATCGGTCTATGGGATCGGCACTTCTTGGTTTCGACGAACTGCGCACATTGGTATGCCAAATTCAGGCTATAATCAATTCTCGTCCTCTTGTTCCAATTTCAGAAAACCCTGATGATCTTGGAGTTCTCACTCCAGGACATTTCCTGATTGGTCGACCACTTATCGACTTCCCCGAACCAGACCTATCTCGGATCAACTGCAATCGCCTCGATCGCTGGCAGCGTATGACATACATACAGCAGTTGTTTTGGAAGCGATGGACTGAGGAATACCTCACAATTCTGCAACAGCGTGGAAAATGGCAGACCCACCTGCCTTCTATCAAGGTCAACGATGTCGTCTGTGTGAAAGATGAAAACCTGCCACCTTTGAAGTGGCCATTAGCCCGGGCCGTTGAGATCATTGCTGGAGCCGATGGAGCCGTGAGAGTCGCTGTTCTGCGTACACCCACTGGAACTACACGTCGAGCTGTCAATAAGCTGTGCGTCCTTCCGGTTGATGATCCTGTTAAAAGTCATGGTATTTTAACGGTGGGAAGGATGTTCGGCACAGCAGCTAATAATTGCTCTTAATAGTTAAATAAGCTTCTCTTAAGTTAATTTCTTACCTTTGTCATTCTCATTCGCTGTTAGCGCACTCTTGCACATAACAAAGCATAACACACATACATATGTAAATCTCATCCGCTCTGTTAATTGCATACTCCTCTTTACTTATATTCTTTTAAACTCTGTACAAAAACGGTCTTCATTCGCGCAACATCTACATATTTTGTCTCGAATCGAATTAACTCCGCCTATATAAGATAAATTATATCGTTTTGGCTTTTATTTTGTGCCTTCGTAAATGATTGGAGCCAGAGTTGTCGAAAAAGATCGGCAGCTTCAAACACTCATAACAATAATATAATACAAAAAAAAAAAAAACTTTTTTTTTTAAAAAAAAAAAAAAAAAATAGAAATATAAATATATAATATAAAAAATATAAATAAAAAATAAAATATTTTGTCTTAAGAATACAACATAACGTATAGAAAGAAAAAAAATAATAATAAATTTTATTTTAAATAACTACATTATATTACGTTATTTTTTTTTTTAAAGGGGAGGTGTAGTATGTTGTATGTCATATAAGCATATGCTCACAGTATTGTAGTGTATACAATATATGAAGTTGACATATGACTAAAATATAAGTAAGAGTATCATGCTCACAACATAGCAACACTTTGTTGCTTTATTTATATTATAACAGCTATACATAGGATCGGTCACTTATGTATAGACTGACGTGCAGCGTGGGATCTGCAACGTAAGCATTGTTACGTTCTCGTCCACGCCGTAGCTTAAACACCTGAATATATGTATATGCCTTCTGCATGTACATACAAACATATACACACACACATACGACATGCTATTTACCTCCATTCTGCCGCTGCTTTTAGCGACAGAATTCTTTATGTAAACTCTATGTATTTTAGGCTAAGATTTAATTTGAATAAAATACGGAGAACATTCTCTGCTCAACGATCAAACCAAGCGGTCAACTTTTATTTAATTACAGTATAATGGTTTTGTGAAATGTATGTAACATGCAGAAGCAGGCGTAGCAGACTCCACAAAGTACATATATGCATATATTCTTGTTCTGTCCGTCCGTCCGTCCGCCCGTCTGTTCGTATGCTTGAATATCAATCAGTAACATGCTACATCTTTAGATCTAGAGTCACAAAATTTTTAATGTAGATTTATATATACTTTATAGAATTTCGGCTTTTGCCCTAATTCGAAAATTTATTGAAACTCGAAGGGTTCAGGGGATCTCGTAGTCGAGCAGTCTTGACTAGAGCTTTCTTACTTCTTCTTCTGAAAATAGGGTATAATGGTTTTGTTAAAAGTATGTAACATGCAGAAGGAGGCGTGGCAGCGAGCTGTGTCGATATAGCCCTGTCCATCCGTCCGTGTGAGCCCCTAGATCTCAGAGGCTATAAGAGTTAAAGACTTAAAACTTGACATGTATACTCGTGTATACCATACTCAGCTTATCATATTTTTTCTAATAACCCATCCTATTTCTCTTCTATCGAGAATAATTGATAAATTGATTTTGTTTTTCCAGCGTAATTTTTATACTATTAGACCTTGAAGCTTCAGCTTTAATGAATACGAAGATTTATACTTCAATCTAAGCGCGATCTTGCAATTCGAGCCCAAAATCTTTCACACACTTTTATGTTGTGGTAGGCACACGCCAATGTTCATGTCCCATGCATACTCACATGCACATACACACACGCACATGTAAAGGCATACAAATGCTTCTACAAGTGATATCCCATAATTGTGAGCATCGCGTCCCGTGCGTACACACAATCAAATGAATATATGTATGTATGTATGTGGGCACTTCACTAGATCGACCAAATGCAAATGTTGGGCTTTAAAATTGCTACAGGCAGCAAGAGCTTCGCACACAGGCATACAAATGGTCATACATGTAGCAAGGGAGAGTGTGTGCGTGCACGCTCGTCGCGAAAGCATTTTCATTATGAGCACCAACGCTTTCATACCCTTCCCTCAAATAATAACGAAAACGAAGGGAAGGCATGGGTTCTTGCTGCGACGAAATTTCAAATTTCGTGAGCTGCTGCTTGTGCTCACATACATACATACATATATACATTCGAGAGAGCTGAGAGCATCGAGAGAGAGAGAGAGCAAGGGAAACATTGAGCATAGAGGGATCTTTTGTTCAACATTTGACCATCTCGGTCGAGCTAGAGAATTGCTGTTATAAAGTGTTCTTAATGCTATGTAGTGTTTCAGTAATATGACAAGATATATTTATCATCATTATATTGTATACAATTTAGTTTTCCTACTGATGATGGGTTTCATACAAACATACAGGCAATCCACTATGGTCAATAAGACAGATTTTATGAAATAAAGTTCAATTTTCACATATGTACATATATTTGTTAAATTATTATAGGATTTCAGATCTTTTTATTTTGGTTTTGGGCAACACTTATAAAATGTTAAATTTAATTACATTTTTATTCTTCTCATTCTGAACATTCACAATTAATTCTAATTTGCTAGATACATAATTGGTAGATCATTAAGAGATCACTGACTTGTTCAGTCAAAGTTTTTTTTTTCCCTGGTAGCTTTTAATACCATAATTAATTTATCCTTTTTAGTTTCTTCGCAAAAACTGATGTGGCCCGTAATAAATAATGCGTTAGTTGTTGGTTGGTTTCTGATACGAGAACATATACTAATTTTCTTTTCAAGCAATACTTTTCGAAGCACGCATATATTTGTTAAAAGTTTTCTGCTTACCAACAAAACTTACACATTCACAATCATAGAAAACTAGTTATTGGAGTATATTACTGATTCCAAAGCGATGAATTTCCATATTCACAATTTTTTCGACCTCAATTCAATCACCCACACAATAATTTCAAAGTTTAACTACATTTACGGTTACATATCAACAACTAATATCGAACTTTTTGACCATAGCGCCATCGTCGTAATTTTCAATAGCTTGGTAATTATTAAGATATAACAGTTCAACATATCAAATAATTAGACTGGTATACCAGTGCGATCCTTAAGCTTGCCAAGAACATTCACGTGCACTTTTGAAAATCCGCTGGGTTTTGCACCTTGCGTTTCGACATTGTCAATAAGCAACTGGCCTGCAGTAGACACACCATCGAAAGATGCAGAGGACATTGGTGACGAGTGCTTTGAGTCATCCATATGAAAAGATTGCTGAGTACTGGTGTCAAGTGAGGGCACCAGATCATCATTCGGCCTTATTTGAGTAGATGAAGGAGCGTAGGCAGGCTGCAACTTATCGATTTCATCATCAATAGCTTTAAATTGCCAACTCCAATTTGCACGATAAAGGAATGGCCGATGATCGAATCGATTGTCATCGGGACTATAGATTTCGGCATGTACTGAAGGTGTCAGTACAGTCATTTTATGTCGGTTAATTGCGTAGCAGCGAAAGAAATGTTTTACTTTTTCAGCTACTTCTTTAGGTGTTAAATCGCTTTTCCATGTAGACACTAGTCTACAGAACATGCTGTAGGGACCGCAAAAATATTGTTTGCGCAGGCGACCATATTCGCTCAATTCGGAATAGCTCATTCCCATATCTTCTTCATCTGTTTGCAACAGCTGCCCATTCTCCAGCAATGGCTCCAACTCGGCTGTGGGCGGAGCGTCGATTATAGATTCTAGTGCAGTAAGATTGTATCTTAAATAAATAAAATTAATGTGTTTATTATTATTATTATTATTATTATTAATATTTTAATAATTTGATAATTACTTTAAACAAATTTGCTTACTTTTTTTTTGCATAAGACAGAAATCTTAGTAGATCTGTCTTAGATATCCCACCAATAGGATTAATATCCGCTGAAGAACAATCATATTTCGTTAGATAGCCACGCAACGATTCATCAACATTAGATGAGCCTAGAACAAGCAAGCCACCCGGTCTGTTGCGAACCCAAAGCATTAATTGAGCAAATATATAAGCCAATACCATGCGTATACGGGACTGAATATTTTGTAAAGCCAAATTTTGCCGAGCGCAACCGCCTTGCGTGCGAAAAACTGGTGTCAGTCCCGTTACTGCATTAAAAATCCCCAGCAGTGCGTTTACTGCCAAATCGATGCTAATCTCAATATGATAGCTGCCAATTTGGTTTGCCAGTTGAGCAGCACGACGTCGCGTTTCTTTGCTACTGTTGACGCTTCCCATGTAGCATGTGACTAAAAGTCGATTACATAGCGCCGCTGCATTAATGGGGGTATAATCAGAATCAGCAAGTATTTTGCGTATATCATACAGCACTTGTGCATCGCCATGTTGAACTGCCTGTACTATTTGCCGGCACATGGAATAAACTATTGTTGCAGAGCTACTGGAATCAACACCTCCACTGAGTGGTAAAAAAAAGCCACCCTGACCGGAACGTCGTAGATAATCCCAAAGCCAACATGCTGGTCCCAATTCGATTTCTTCCTCTGGCGAGGAATACGTAAAATGCAATGCTGGCGTTGCGGTCTTAAATATGTCATTATGTGTAGACATCTCAAAGTCGCAGCGTATTCGAGGATAGACTACTGCTCCGGCCGCTGACGAACATCGTGACCGGAGACTAACACGGTAGGCACGAATTTCCTCCAGATCAATGGTGGCTAAAGTTACTTCAACATCTTGTAGTGCAAATTGCTTTCCCCGCGCCAAAACATCACCATTAAGTGCTATGGCAGAGCAACCATTAAAATAAACTCTTTGGCCATCACAGCCTCGTAAATTACTGAAAAGATAGGCACCTCCTGCCTTAAAGCTTGCGTTGCAAATGAGATCGTTGGTTATGTGTGCTTTACGAAGCTCCATATAGCTTCCAGAGCCGTTAACAATTATCTCAACACCCGAAAGTGACATCTCTACATGTTTGCTGCGAACATTCCATAGCTCCTCACATATCTCATAACCGATACATGTATCGGGGGTTGCAATTACCGCATCACCAAAAGGCACCGTTTCTTGACCAGTCTGTTCTTTAATAAGGTGGGGCAGCAAGTATTCTTCCGTTTTCTGCGCTTTGGTCCAGGCAGTAAACCAGCGGGACTCACGATAGTTGCCATCGTCGCACATTGCCATCTTAGGACGGATTAACAACAGTTTACGATTAAAGAATGCTATGCGGCAATTGTAAGCAACATTCTGATGCATCACTGGCATGCCCACATCCACTAGCATATTTGCGCTGTAAGTCAAACAATAAAATCAATAATAGCCGCATAGAAATTAGAGATGGGAATTGTTGACGCTAACCAAAAAGGGGACATCATGATTTCTAAGAATGTCTCCCAAGAGTGGAGAAAAGTATCTGGTTCGCGAAAATGATCTTCGCAGCTGTAGCCACTGTCAAAAGTTAATAAAATATTGTAAGTAATGCCAAAAGCTCTTTTCTATGTACTTACCATACCTCCAGTTCTGGACCAGTTCGATAACTGGCGCCCATATCCTTAGCCTCCAGTATGGACTGCAAAATTCTGGCCATGTTACCCTCAAAGTCTAGAGCCCATTGGTTGAGCGTAGTTACCGCCACAGTTATTTTGCGTCCCATTTTTGTCAAGAATTGTGAAGATGATAACTAAATTCTGAAAGTCAAAGACAGATGTAATTTCTTTAATTGATTTTCAAATTAAATTCCCAGAGTTATCAAACCAATTTCTTATTGCTATTTGTGTTGCCATTGGGTTTGTTCAAGTTATTGATTAAACAATGTAATGGTGGCACATAACTAAGGTGTCACGTTGACAATGCCCAAAAATTGTAATACATATATGTCATTTACATTACACGAATGCGGCGAAGTCAGAAACATTATATGGCGTTCCAATTGACGACGCTATAGTACCTTTTATATAATTTATTTTCATTCGTATCCATGGGGATGCATACACTTATTCTTACCAACATGCACAAATGACTATACATAAAATACAGTAACTACATAAAACACGAGTAATACAATAAATATATAATGTACATATGTACATAATCTTAAATTCTTACTTCCAATATGATCTAATTTGTTTTAAATAATCAATAACGTGCTCTCTGATGGTCTTGATAAAACCATTTAATCTTTGTTTAAAAATAGATACCATATTCTATTTGGTTAATTCTTTTTTTATAAAAAAAAAAATAAACTCAAAAAACTTAAGTTTCAGTAATGTTTAAAATAATTTAATTCGTCACTGTAGACATTTTTGTCAAAATATAGTAATTTCAATATTAAATCAAGTGTGCTTTTCCTTTTCATATGGCTTGGTTGGAGCAGGCCGAGACGTCAATTTCGTTTTGTACATATACACAATACAGAAGCAGACAGCATAGTTTAATTTGAGCACGAGAAAATCCGGTTGAAATTAACACTAATTTAAACGTTAAACAAAATTTGTGCGCGAAGCGTTTAACATTTTTCACTTACATCCAACATTCACGTACAGGAAGCGTATTGATTATTAGGCAATCACTGTGGATTCTAGGCGGAAATAGAGCAGAATGCAGAAGTTCGCTAGGGACAATTGGGTGGCAAGGGCAGCGCATGAAAATATTGAAACTCAACATCAGAAACAATGTGATGGTAAGTCAGAACTTTAAGCATTAAATTCTTGACATCGATAGTCGCCAGTAAATATGAAAAGCGTTCATAATTATCTTTTCTAAATATCGAATCTCAATAGGAGTTTATACCTTACAAATAGCTTGAAGTGGAAAAAGTATATTATCGTATGAGCTCAAACCATTTCGTTGCTATTAAAACTAGAGATCCACAGCTTCGAGCTCTTCTTTTATAAAAATTTATAAGATTCATCTGCTAAAGGACGTAGAAAATAGAAAAATATTATATTTTTCACAATTTAAATGCACATAAGTAGTGAAAGTAGCACATATCCTTAAAAACTTATGGCATACCTTTTAAAAGGGAGCGATATAAGTTTTTATGTAGACTGATCTTTTGAGCAGTGAGCTATAGTTTCCCTAAATTTGCGACACTTCCATTATTTTATTTTATTTATTTATTTTTATTTTTTTTTTTTTAATTATTTATTTATTTATTTATTTTTGTTATTTAAAGACTTTTTTGCAAAATTTTTATTGATTGTTTTATCCAATAACTTTTGCCATCGGGCAAGCGGTTAATTCCATCCTCAAAAAACTTCTGTGCCTTACTGGCAAAAAACTGGTACAAGGGATGACCAGTAAAAATGACCTTCAAGAATGAATCTTTCACGTTTGATAGGCGAATAATACTTGTTAATGTGAATATTTCGTTTTGCAAGAATATGGGGAGCCCATATGTTATGTTTCGAAATTAAAGCTTGTGAACGGCCACTTTTGAATATTTTCATCTTTCAGCGATGTCTCGAGCAGTTAGTTTAAGGACATGGTGCATCCTCGAAATCAAAGTAGCTGGAACGAAATTTTGCAATTCAATTTTGCCATTTGCGTGCAGTCAACACGTCTTATTTGTACATCTCACATAATTTTCGCCTTACTTGAAATTTAGAACTGTAAAAAAAACCCGAAAATACAGTTATTGATCTTTCATCGTCGAAAGGGTACCAAACCAAAACTATTCCAAGAAATTTTACATTTTTTTCAAACAATCTTATATAATTAAAGCTTTCAAAATATATTACAGTAAAGCGGTTAAGTGTGAAGTTGGTTGCAACAAAATTCAATTATAGCAGTTATTATTGAACCAAATTACTTAGTATTTGTACTTTGAAAATTCCATGAGAATTGAGAAACTAGTGGTGTTATTCAATAATATTGAATTGTGTAGGCATAAGTGTCGAGCAACTGCAGTCCCCACGTTCAACATACGAAGTGCGTGCTTATTTATAGCAATGTGTGCTGTTGTGTATAAATAGAAATGTGATATACATAAATCAAATCTAGATCGTGTTTATGGTGACCTCTGGCCAAACATTCCCTAACATAGTATTTTGACTTGCTTATTTGCACATAAAATAACGAAAAAAAAAACCATGCCAAAGAAAAGTGATCATTGACGGATATATAGGGCCTACTGACTACATCTTACCTTGACTATTATGGCAACTTGCCAAATTAGAAAATACATAAATTTTGTGATCAAGATCATTGTTGCTTGGTGACATAATGCAATGTTCGAACGATTTGCTTGGAATGTATCCAACAGCACAAAAATCAAGTAAGAAAGCTCTAGTCGAGACTGCTCGACTACGAGATCCCCTGAACACTTCGGACAACTAATATTTCAATAATTCCTTGCGTCTTACTGCTTGCACAAGAAATACACACACACACACAGACAAATATAGGCAGGCACGCATAAACACGCATTGGCTGCAGTGGTGGCTAACTATGGGAATTTAATTGTTTAATAACTTTTGTGGATGGACTATCTTCATGAAACTTTTAAATTAAATACATATAACATAGATATGCATGCATTTGTCAAAGTACAAGTCTCTAGTATTTGAAATACGGCTTTTACAAAGATGGGTGAAGTGAGGGGGAGGGGTTGAATATAAGTGTGGCGGTAAATTTTGACAAAATTCGGAATTCTAAAAACTACATATAAATCTATATTTAAAATTTGGCGACTCTAGCTTTAAAGATGTAGCAGATATAAATTTATTACTGCGATATGCGCGTACATAGGGACAGACGGACGGACGGACAGACGGACAGAGCTAAATCGACTCAGCTCATCGCCCTGATCAACAATATATATGCTTTATGGGGTCTGCCACGCCTCATTCCGCCTGTTACATGCCTTGAACAAAACCTGACTAAAATCTTATTACACTTATCGCTTAAAAACAAGTAAGAAAGCTATACTCGAGACTGCTCGACTACGAGATCCCCTGAACCCTTGGAGCAATAGCTATTTCAATAATTTTTCGCGTCTTTCAGCTTACACAAGAAACACGCACACACACACACACACACACACACACACAGGCATACATACACACACACGCATACACACACACATACACACACAAGCACCCACTCATAAACACTCATGGGCTGCAGTGTGCGCTTACTATGAGAACTTAATTGTTTAATAACTGTTTTTATGGACATACGATCTTCATGAAACTTTTAGATTATGATAACAACATGGATATGCATGTATTTGCCAAAGTGCAAGTCTCTAGTATTTGAAATAGGCTTTTTACAAACATGAGGGTGAGGGGGTGGACATAGGGGTGGGGGGTAAATTTCAACTAAAACCGAAATTGCATAAATTGCATATAAGCATACATTAAAAATTTAAGAGACTCTAGCAATAAAGGTGTAGGAGATATAATTTTATAACTGGTTTTCGATAAGGTTTTTTATCGATTAAAAAAGATCGGGATGAGTTATCGATTTTAAATGATAAACTTGATATCCGCGCTGTAATTACGGACATTTTAAAAAAAGTTTGAAGTCTCTAGCTCATATATCTTCTGAAATCGACGCGTTCATACATACGGACAGACGGACGGACGGACAGACGGACAGGGCCAAATCAACTCAGCTAGTTGCCCTGATCAAGAATATATATACTTTGTGGGGTCTTCCACGCCTCCTTCTGCCTGTTACGTTCATTTCAACAAAACCATTATACCCTGATTTCCCATTGAAAATGGGTTCAGGGTATAATAAAACAAGTAAGAGGACTCTAGTCGAGACTGCTCGACTAGGAGATACCCTGAACCCTCTAATCTGATATTCTAATCAGTCTGCACTTCTTTTCGACACACATACATACACACATACGTATTAGAATGCGCTCTGCTAACTGCGCTTGGGCTGCGCTGTAGTGTAGGTAACATTATAAGAATTTATTTGTGGAATAATTTAATTTCTATACATACAATCTTAATGAAAGTTTCAGGGCGTAATTATATGGTGAAAATGTATGTACATTCCAAAGCACATGTCTTTAGTACTTGAAATACGCCATTTACAAAGGTGAGGGTGAGGGGGTGGATATAGGGGTGGGTGGTAAATTACAACAAAAATCGAAATTATATAAAATACATATAAGTTTACATTAAAAATTTGCAAGCTCTAGCTCTAAAGGTGTAGGAGATATAATTAAATTATATAAGGTTTTTGATCGATAATAAAATATCGGGAGTACTTATCGATATATAAAGAAAAACTTGATATTCGCGCGATATACACGGACCTAGGAAAAAAAAATTTCAAGTCTCTAGCTCTTATATCTTCTGAAATCGACGCGTTCATACATACGAATGGACGGACGGACAGACAGACGGACAGGGCCAAATCGACTTAGCTCGTCGCCCTGATCAACAATATATATACTTTGTGGGGTCTGCCACGCCTCCTTCAGCCTGTTACATACAGACGGACAGGGCCAAATCAACTCAGCTCGTCGCCCTGATCAAGAATATATACTTTGTGGGGTCTGCCACGCCTCCTTCTGCCTGTTACATACATTTCAACAAAACCATTATACCCTGATTTCTCATTGAAAATGGATTCAGGGTATAAAAACAGAGCCCTTCGTATATACATACAAACATACATATACGCATGCATGGGCTGCAAAAGAGCTTTAGGAACTTAATTATTTAATAATGATAGCTGGACTATCGTCAAAAAACTATCAGACATTGAAATGCATATATTTGTAAAAGCAAAAGCCTCGAGTATGTGAAATACACAAAATTGGGGTACATGGATGGATAGGGGGTGAAGGTAAACTATAACAAAAAATTGTTCACTAAAACATTAAGTCCTGTTTTCCCAAATTCAATAGGTTCAGGGTATAATATTAAAAAAACAAGTAAGAACGTTGCAGTCGGGCGTTACCGACTGCGGAATACTAATTCACATTCCATCAACAATTTAGTAGTTAAGTTTCGCTTTAATACTGTAGAATATACAGGCTTTTCCGATTTGCCACGCCCCTACTGGGCGTAGACGCCTCATTTTTTGTCAGTTCTTAGAACGAGATAACAGTACCCTAACTGCAAAGTTTGAATGCTTACTCTCAAAAAAAGTGAAAATTACAGGGTATTTTTCGATATGCCACGCCCCCAAAGAGGCGTAAAAATTATTTTTTGGGGAATCGATAGAGGAGGCTACCAGTAACTCAATTACTAAAATTTGAAGCTTCTAGCTATTATACTTTAGGAGATATACATTTTTGCGGTTCGCCACGCTCCCTGTGGGCGAACATATATCCGAGAAAGCTTTTTGGTCTTGGGTGATCAGCCCGAGTATATATACAAAATTTGAGATCTCTGGCATCAATAGTGTCCAAAAAAAAGCAGAATTTAAAAAATTACTATATCTTCAGGTCCGATTTTCCACGCCCCTAATGGGCGTAGACTTATAATTTTATTTTTAGACTTTATAGAATCATAACATTAGCTGACATGCAAAATTTCAGCATTCTAAGTTTACAACTTTAGGAGATACAGTTTTATCCGATTTGCCACGCCCTCAATGGGCGGAGATATATCCGCCATAGCTTGTGATCTTGGGTGGTCGACGCGGACCTACATACCAAATTTCAGCTTTCTTGCTCTTCAACGAACATGCTTTCTGGTATATCGGAAAATGCATTTTCCGATTTGCCACGCCCCTAGTGGGCGGATCGGGATAATTTTAACACTTTATAAATCGGAGATATACACGAGTATGTGTTCCAAATTTCAAGTCTCTAGCTTCAATAGCGCCGAAATAGATTGCGTTCATACGGACAGACGGACAGACGGACGGACGGACAGACGGACGGACAGCAAGACGGACATTGCACAAAACCAATATACTGATTCACTTTGGTGAATGAGTATAAAAAGTCTTGTCCGACTAGTCTGACCGACTAGGGGATCCGAAATTTGTTTATAAATATGTGGAGAAAATTAAAACTTAGTATTTTCGATAAACAAAAAATTGTTCTTGCCTTTTGAAGCCGCACTACAATTGAATAGAATTCTCGGCTAGATCTCTCTTAAAAATAAACACTTATATAAGTAAACTTATACGGTTAGCGTCCTTCGAGTATAAAGCTGGTCCCTTGAGCGTCGTTACAATCGAATTCTAATGTACATAGTTCTGCTAGTTGGAAGCCGCGATTTAAATTGCAGGTTTGAAATTCGTAAATTTCGAGCGTTATGATTTCGTATCGTTCGTAAAAATATTCAATTCAATTATTTTTCTAGCTGCTGTATAGTAGATTCTACAATATGGTTGTCGAATATTTTTAAAATATCGTATCGATGATATTTTAACTTTTGAAAATATATCAATATGATATTTGATATACTTTTAAAAAATCGATATATCCATGTTTTTCGATTTTTTTTTTCAACTTTTTTTCACAATAAATTTATAATCCGTCCCAAAAAACAAGAATAATAAGAATAAGTATTATTTATTAAAATGATAAAGACCTTTTAACTCCAGTACTCAAAGATTTAAAAAAAAAAACGCGTTCTGTGATATGAGTATCCATCATACGACCTGACAATCCGTCGCAGATAACACATTTTATTGCCGAAGCAAGTCGCTCCGAAGGCACTGAGCTACCAGGGGTGAATCGGCATCGTAATGTAATCTTCGATAGTCCAGGCATAGACGCCTTTTGAGAAATCCAAAAAATTATTGGATTGCTTTCCCGAGAAGTTTGCGGCAAACTGCGGTACATCTCAAGCTGCCTCTTTTCTGCACAGTGTACTGTACAGTGTAAGAATCATTTGTTTTTCATATGCAACGCCATATTTTATGTGTTACCACTTGTTTTTATTTTAAGGCACACATTACATATTCATTTTAGTACTTTTGCGCTTGCTTTCACTTATCACAAGATTGACCAATCAAATATATATAAAAAAAAATCGTTAAAAAATATTAGATATTTAAAAAAGAACCCGAAATAAACATAATTTTTAAGCAAAAAATATCGATATATTGATATTTAGATATATTTTTGACAGCCCTACAACGATGATCTAAGAATGTACCGCATAACTGCCTTCTATATTTTGCATGCGAATTTACAGTTTATTTGTTATAGTTTGAATTGTGGCGTGAATTGGTTGCAAGTTACCTTGCAGCTACTTGGTGCTACGAAAAAAGATAGCGACTTGCTATTTGTTGTTTTTTTTTATACCCTGAACCCATTGAAAATGAGAAATCAGGGTATAATGGTTTTGTTAAAAGTATGTAACAGGCAGAAGAAATCATCGCAGACCCATAAAGTATATATATATTCTTGATCAGGACGACGAGCTAAGTCGATATAGACCTGTCCGTCCGTCCGTATGAGCAAGCCGATCTCAGAAGATATAAGAGCTAGAAAGCTGAAATTTGGGATGCATACTCGTGTATACCATACGCAGTACAAGTTTATCAACTTTTGCGATAACTCATCCGATAGCTTTTTATCGAGAATAATCGAAATTCGACTTTGTTTTTTCAGCCTAATTTGAAGACTTTTAGACCTAGAGACTTCAGATTTACTGTGTATATATAGTCTATCGATACGATTTTGTAATTTACAGATTTTGGATACCACGCCCCCTTCGCCCCCTCAATTTGTAAAAAACGCATTTCAAGGGCTAGAGACTTGTGCTTTGGAATGCACACACATTTTAACTACATGATCACGCCGTAAAAGTTTCATAAAGATAGTCCATCTGCAAAGAAACTATTCAACAATTAAATTCTCATAATATTGCTGCTAACTGCGCAGTCAGCAAAGCGTGTGATTACACGTGCGCCGGGATGCGTGTGTATGCATGTGTGCATAACAGAAGTGCAGAATAAGTAGAATATCAGTTTAGAGGGTTCAGGGCATCTCCTAGTCGAGCAGTCTCGACTAGAGCCTTCTTACTGGTTTTTTGTTACCGTATTAGCTGTTCTGCGATGTCAACAACACAAAAGGGCTCATTTGATTTTGAGCAACACGGCGAAACGCCGCAAAGAAGTTTTAACACCGCAAAAAAGTGACAGAGAAAATGGAAAAATTGTAAAAGAACACTAACAAATAAATGAAATACGCCAAGTAGTTCTTAGTCTGATTGTAGTCAAATAAATACCAAAATATATTATTTCAATATGAAATATATGGTGTTTAGATGTGTGAAAAATAAGAAGTGCATATTTGGAATAAATTGAAGCAGCACAATCTGACCAATTCTCCCTTATACTATATATATATATACTATATATATATATATATATATATATATATTATATTGGATTGAGCGTAACTATGGACTTCAACGCTGGTCGCGTGCAGTATCTCCAAGCTCAATTATTTCCTATTTGCACACTAACAACATCCAGTGGAGGTAAAAATATATAAATATAAATCAGCGAATTGTGCAAAGCAACAAAAATAGTTTATGTCTTTAATTTATAATTTTAATTAATCTGTTATTTATTTATAATTTCGATATTGAGACAGTCGAAGACCGTGCCGTGGAGTTATGTTTAAAAGGGATATTAACGCAAATCTGACAACTTTAATTAAAAGAGTCATCAAAAATTTCTGTATAATTTCGGTCATGAGCGTACATGATACATGATGACAAATATGTTTTGAAATATGTTGTGAACTAAAGCAGGCCATTCTTAAATTTTTTTCATTTTATATTTGCTTTCGCGTTTTATAATTGCTAATCTGTAGAGATTCATCGGAAGCAAATAGAGTATTTTTGTACCCTTGACGACATTGAAGATGAGCATCAGGGTATACTGTTTTTGTGAAGATGTATTCACACATACGGACAGATAGTCAGACAGACAGGTCTAAATCAACTTGGTTTTTGCCCTAATGAAGAATATATATACATATATTCGAGCAGTCCTTACCAGAGCTTTCATAGCTGTTAACGTTGTCGTTGACGCTATTGTCGTTATGACAACAAGTTTTTACGTTTGTTTGGAAATTTTGCATTATTTATGTACATATATTTAACTACTTGCAACGCTAACCTTTGATGTGCAACATTCTGTCCATTTATTTTATTTAAATATGTCGATCTTAAAGTCATTAAACGATTACATACGGAAAAGTTACGTTCTACGATGTATTCTATATTTCCAAATAATTTTATGAAGCTCATAAGCACACTAACTATTCTACTCTTGTTAATTCTGCAGAGCATTATATGTAGTGTAAACTTGAAATTTGGTTAGGTATAGCACACGCAGATTTAGTTAATTTCGATCAAATAGATGTGTTTTTAATGTTATCGATTAAAAAAATTTACTTACAATATTTTATTTCGTTCCTACGTGTTTTATGTATAATATACAATTCTAATTTAGGTTATTGGGGAATATGTTAAAGAATTTGCATGTTTAAAAACTTTAAATATATTCAATGAAATATGTGGATTGAATGTTGTTTATCTTTTAATACCCTGAACCCATTTTCAATGGGAAATCAGGGTATAATGGTCTTGTTGAAATGTATGTAACAGGCAGAAGGAGGCGTGGCAGACCCCACAAAGTATATATATTCTTGATTAGGGCGACGAGCTGAGTAGATTTGGCCCTGTCCGTCGGTCTGTCTGTCTGTCGATCCGTCCGTCTGTCCGTATGTTTCAACGCGTCGACTTCAGAAGATATATGAGCTAGAGACTTCAACATTTTTTTAAAATGTCCGTATATACAGCGCGGATATCGAGGAAAAATCGATAACGCATCCCGTTATTTTTTATCGATAAAAACCTTATCGAAAATCAATTTAAAAATTATATCTCCTATATCTTTAAAGCTAGAGTCTCCAAAATTTAAATGTATATTTATATGCATTTTATTCAATTTCAATTATTGTTAAAATTTACCCCACACCCGATTACGATTACGTCGTAAAAGACGTATTTCATGTACTAGACACTTGTGCTTTGGCAAATACATGCATGTCTATTTTATATTCATAAGTTTCATGAAGTTTCCATCCACAAGAGAATTTATTAAACAATTAAGTTCCCATAGTAAGCCCACACTGCAGCCCATGCGTGTTTATGCGTGCGTGTGTATGGCTGTGTGTGCGCGTGTGTGTGTGCATGTGCGAATAATTATTGGAATATCAGTTGCTCGAAGGGTTCAGGGGATCTCGTAGTCGAGCACTCTCGACTAGAGCTTTCTTACTTGTTATTATTGACAAACAGGCTATTGAATTTTAAAATGCTTATTTTAATAAAACGTTAGCACTATCTTTAATCGAAAAATTGTATGAGGACATTTTTATACCCTGAACCCATTGAAAATGGGAAATCAGGGTATAATGGTTTTGTTAAAAGTATGTAATAGGCAGAAGGAGGCGTGGCAGACCCCATAAAGTATAAATATTCCTGATCAGGGCGACGAGTTGAGTGGATTTAGCTCTGTCCGTCTGTCCGTATGCTTGAACGCATCGATCTCAGAAGATATAAGAACTAGAGAGTTGAAATATTTTTCTAGGTCCGTGTATAGCACGGGCATATTGAGTTTTGCTTCAAATATCGATAACTTTCCCTGTTATTTTTTATCGATTAAAAACATCGAAAACCAGTAATAAATTTATATCTCCTACATCTTTAAAGCTAGAGTCACAAAATTTTTAAAGTAGATTCATATGTTGTTTATAGAAATTCGATTTTCGTCAAAATTTACCCCCCGCCTCTAATTCACCCCCTCACCGTTCGATTTGTAAAAAGAGTGTTTCAAATACTAGAGGCTTGTGCTTTGGCAAATACATGCATATCTATGTTATATTCATAATCTGAAAGTTTCATGAAGATAGTCCACCACAAGAAAAGTTATGAAACAATTAAATTCCCATAGTAAGCCAACACTGCAGCCAATGCGTGTTTATGCGTCCGTGCGTATGGCTGTGCGTGCGCGTGTGTGTGGGCATGTGTGAATAATTATTGAAATATGTATCTATTGCTCGAAGGGTGCAGAGGATCTCGTAGTCGGGCAGTCTCGACTACAACTTTCTTGCCTGTTTTTATACCCTGAACCCATTTTCAATGGGAAATCAGGGTATAATGGTTTTGTTAAATGTATGTAACAGGCAGAAGGAGGCGTGGCAGACCCCACAAAGTATATATATTTTTGATCAGGGCGACGAGCTTAGTCGATTTGGCCCTGTCCGTCTGTCTGTCCGTCCGTCTGTCTATCTGTCCGTCCGTGCGTCCGTCCGTATGTATGAACGTGTCGATCTCAGAAGATATAAGAGCTAGAGACTTGAAATTTTTTTATTTCTAGGTCCGTGTATATCACGCGCATATCAAGTTTTTCTTTATATATCGATAACTACTCCCGATATTTTATTATCGATCAAAAACCTTATCGAAAGCTCGTTATTTAATTATATCTCCTACACCTTTAGAGATAGAGCTTGCAAATTTTAAATGTAGACTTATATGTATTTTATATAATTTCGATTTTTGTTGTAATTTATCCCCCACCCCTATATCCACACCCTCACCCTCACCTTTGTAAAAAGCGTATTTCAAGTACTAGAGACATGTGCTTTGGAATGGACATACATTTTCACCATATAATTACGCCTTTCATTAAGATTGTACGTATAACAATTTAAATATTCAACAAATAAATTCTTACAATGTTACCTATACTACAGCGCAGCCCAAGCGCAGTTAGTAGAGCGCATTCTAATACGTGTGTGTGTATGTATGTGTGTCGAAAAGAAGTGCAGACTGATTAGAATATCAGATTAGAGGGTTCAGGGTATCTCCTAGTCGAGCAGTCTCGACTAGAGTCTTCTTACTTGTTTTTTTTTTGTGTGTGTTATTCAACACAAGTGCATATAAACACATACACCATATTAGTAGTAGTACTGTTGGATAAGTTCAATATTTTGGAAACAATTTGAAGCAAATATTAAGGTTAATATATGTATATACATATACATACATACATACACACTTCGACTAGAGTGTTTTCACTTGCCAATTAAACGAATTTACATAAATCTTTTGGATTAATAGCTTGAGTTGGGGAAGTCCTCGCACTTAAACAGTAGCCCATTCGTCAAGTTTGTCAAACTTGATGTGTACGCAGGGTATCTTTCAGTCGGATACACAAGGCTAAAAACTCTTCTACTTGTTATTACAAATATTTTTATTATATTCAATGTCTTTTTTTAAATGCGAGCCAAAAGTTTCTGCCACAGCAAATGCAAAGCTTCGCAATATACGATTGTTAAGGAGGCTGAATACTACATAAAAGCTTTGCGACTATGTTGTTGCTTCTGTTTTTTTGGTGCAAAATATAATATTCACTGGTATTGCTGCCGCCAGCACCTCTAATTTTCTTTGCCCCATGCTATGATTGGGCGCCGAGTGGCGAGCGGTCAGCTATTGGCGTCGACTGTAGGCCAATAAAAGACTTAGTTTAATTGGTCTTTGGTTTTAGTCAAAAACAAATTGCGCGAGTTGTTACGACGGGCCAGAACACGTTTAAAGTTTATCGGATAATCATACGAAGAAGCTCGACTTTTATAAATTGAAAGCCGCTAAACGAGAATGAATAACTGTGACTAAATAACATAAAAATTTATGAGTACCATTTGTGACTAGTCTTTCTTAGGTAACCATAGTAAAATTACACCTGTATATAAATCAAAATATTAACTGCATATGAGCATTTTAAATTTCACAAAATGTAGCTAATGAAATTAAGCTAAAGAAATACAAAAATACCTGGTATTTGTTTCAAAACAAATAAACAAAATGTAAAAATAGATTTTTAATCATTTTTGGGTGAGATTTCATTGAGTTGAATATGTATACATACATATATATATATATATATATATATATATATATATACATATATATGTATAGATACTGCGCGTCATCAGGTTACCGCCCGCCTTTACAGTCAATCTCAAAGCTGAATAAAGGCTAAACCATCAGAGCTTTATCTTTAAATTTGTTTATACCCTAAACCCATTTTCAATGGGAAATAAGGGTATAATGGTTTTGTTGAAATGTATGTAACAGGCAGAAGGAGGCGTTGCAGACCCCACAAAGTATATATATTCTTGATCAGGGCGACGAGCTGAGTCGATTTGGCCCTGTCCGTCTGTCTGTCTGTCCGTCCGTCCGTCCATCCGTCTGTCCGTATGTTTGAACGCGCCGATTTCAGAAAATATAAGAGCTAGAGACTTCAATTTTTTTTTAAATGTCCGTACTTACAGCGCGGATATCGAGTTTATCACTAAAAATCGATAACTCATCCCGTTCTTTTTATCGATAACCAGTTATGAAATTATATCTCCTACACCCTTATTTCTAGAGTCTCCAAATTTTTGATGTATGCTTATATGCAATTTATACAATTTCGGTTTTTGATAAAATTTACTCCCCACCCTTATATCCACCCCCTCACCATCACTTTTGTAAAAAAACGTATTTCAAATACTAGAGACATGTGCTTTGGCAAATACATGCATATTCATGTTATAATCATAATCTGAAAGTTGCATGAAGATCGTATGTCCAAAAAAAAAAAAGTTATTAAACAATTATGTTCTCATAGTAAGCGTACACTGCAGCCCATGCGTGTTTATGCTTGTGTGTATGTGTTTGTGTATGTAAATGTTTGTGTATGTGTGTGTGTGTATGTGTGTGTATGAGTGTGTGTGTGTATGTATGCCTATGTGTGCGTGCGTGTGTGTGTGTGTGCGTGCGTGTTTCTTGTGTAAGTAGAAAGACACGAAAAGTGATTGAAATAGCTTTTGCTCGAAGGGTTCATGGGATCTCGTAGTCGGGCAGTCTCGACTAGGGCTTTCTTACTTGTTTTATTATTATACCCTGAACCCATTTTCAATGGGAAATCAGGGTATAATGGTTTTGTTTTATTATACTACATCTATTTCTCTGTAAAATAAAAAAAACAATGGCTACTGTAGCAATAGGGAATAATTTTGTAATAATTATACTCATTCACGAAAGTGAATTAGTATATTGGTTTCGTGCAATGTCCGTCTTGCTGTCCGTCCGTCTGTCCGTCTGTCCGTATGAACGTATGGAACACATACTCGTGTATATCTCCGATTTATAAAGTGTTAAAATTTTCCCGATCCGCCCACTAGGGGCGTGGCAAATCGGAAAATGCATTTTCCGATATACCAGAAAGCATGTTCGTTGAAGAGCAAGAAAGCTGAAATTTGGTATGTAGGTCCGCGTCGACCACCCAAGATCACGAGCTATGGCGGATATATCTCCGCCCATTGGGGGCGTGGCAAATCGGATAAAACTGTATCTTCAAGAGTTTTACAGCTAGAGCGCTGAAATTTTGCACGTCAGCTAATGTTATGATTCTATAGAGCCTAATGACAAAAATGTATGTCTACGCCCATTGGGGGCGTGGCAAATCGGACCTGAAGATATAGTGATTTTTTAAATTCTGCTATATTTAGGACACTATTGATGCCAGAGACCTCAAATTTTGTACATATACTTGGGCTGACCATCCAAGACCAAAAAGTTTTGTCGGATATATGTCCGCCCACAGGAGGCGTGGCAAACCGCAAAAGTTGATAACTCCTAAAGTATAATAGCTAGAAGATAGTTAGATAGATAGTTAAGTTACCAGTAACCTCGTCTATCGATGACCGCAAAAATAATTTTTACGCCTCTTTAGGGGCGTGGCATATCGAAAAATACCCTGTTATTTTCACATTTTTTGAGGGTAAACATTCAAACTTTATAGTTAGGGTACCGTTATCGCGTTCTAAGATCGGAAAAAACTGTATTTTCTACAGTATTAGAGCGAAACTGAACTACTAAATTGTTGATTGGATGTGAATGAGTATTCTGCAGTCGGTAACGCCCGACTGCAACGTTCTTACTTGTTTTTTTTTTTGTAAAATGTACAAAACAAATGTAACAAAAATTTGGTTATCAGATTAGAGCCCCCTGCGATAAATTCAATTTATTTAAGCTAATGACAAAAATAACACCTGTATATTAAGCTATTATTATTTTAAAGTAATATTAGTAGTGCGTAGTGCCTTTTTAATACCCTGAACCCATTTTCAATGGGAAATCAGGGTATAATGGTTTTGTTGAAATGTATGTAACAGGCAGAAGGAGGCGTGGCAGACCCCACAAAGTATATATATTCTTGATCAGGGCGACGAGCTGAGTTGATTTGGCCCTGTCCGTCTGTCTGTCTGTCTGTCCGTCTGTCCGTCTGTCCGTATGTATGAACGCGTCGATTTCAGAAGATATAAGAGCTAGAGACTTCAAATTTTTTTTAAATGTCCGTAATTACAGCGCGCATATCAAGTTTATCATTAAAAATCGATAACTCATCCCGATCTTTTTTTATCGATAAAAAACCTTATCGAAAACCAGTTATAAAATTATATCTTCTACACCTTTATTGCTAGTCTCTTAAATTTTTAATGTATGCTTATATGCAATTTATACAATTTCGGTTTTTGTTAAAATTTACCGCCCACCCTTAAATTCACCCCCTCACCCTCACTTTTGTAAAAAGCGTATTTCAAATACTAGAGACTTGTGCTTTGGCAATTACATGCATATCCATGTTATAATCGTAATCTAAAAGTTTCACAAAAAAAGTTTCCACAAAAAAAGTTATTAAGCAGTTAAGTTCTCATAGTAAGCGCTCACTGCAGCCCATGCGTGTTTATGCTTGTGTGTGTATATGTATGTAAATGTTTGTGTATGTGTGTGTGTGTGTGTGTGTGTGTGTGTGTGTGTGTGTGTGTGTGTGTGTGTGTGTGTGTGTGTGTGTGTGTGTGTGTGTGTGTATGTATGCCTGTGTGTGCGTGCGTGTGTGTGTGTGTGTGTGTGTGTGTGTTTTTCTTGTGTAAGCTGAAAGACGCGAAAAATTATTGAAATAGCTATTACTCCAAGGGTTCAGGGGATCTCGTAGTCGAGTAGTCTCGACTAGAGCTTTCTTACTTGCTTTTTTTTTTAAATTACTTCAAAAATTCGATTAGCAATGGAATTATAGAGTTGTTCAATATTATTCAAGGATATGGTTGACCAAGCGTGTTCAGTACCTTCGATTACCTCTGTCTTTGTACTATAATGCTTTCCGGACTCATATACTTTCCTGACCAACCATCCCCAGCCTTTTTCAATGATATTAAGATCGAATAAAAACATTCAAGTTCAAGTCAGATGCCACTACGGCTAATTGTGAATGATTTTTCATTTTTTTTAATTTCTCAAATATTCAATATAATATGTAGATCATATGCTGAAAGTTTCATTAAAATCCTTTAAGTCAAAAGTTAATTAAAAATCATCAAATATTTCAATTAACAAACGCACATGCAGCAGCTACAACAGCACCGTATACATGTGCACACATACATTCAAACTTCTTCTGGAACATTCTTTGAATCACTTCAGCTATTAGTTTGGTTTAGTTTTGGTAGATGGCGCTGCAGCAGTGAATCTATTTCAGTTTTGCCAAAGCGGATTCCGAAAGTGAGGTGGCGTGAGTAGCTGCGTGACGCTCGATCGAGAAGTCGCGAGTTCGAATCCCGATCGGTGCAACTTATGTTAATTTTTTTAATTGTTTCAAAATATTTTTATATTTTATTAAGTGAGTTTTGTATTTCATTTATATTTTTAAATACATCGAAATTGAAATTTTGGCCATAGTAAATGGGCATTTTTATTAGTTGGGTTCAGGGCAGTATCTAGTCGAACACTCTCGACTAAAGTTTTCTTACTTGTTTTTTGTACATTTTCCAAAAAAAAATTTTTTTAATGATTCCCTATTGTTACAGTAGCCATTGTTTTTTTTATTTTAAAGATAAATAGATGTAGTATAATAAAAAAAAATTTTAAGATGAAGCTCTGATGGTTTAGCTTATATTCAGCTTTGAGATTGAGTGTAACCTGATGACGCGCAGTGTATATACATATATATATATATATATATATATATATATATTTATTTTCTATTTTGTATAATATGATAAATACCCTATCCTATTTAAGCAATTTTATGTTTTCTTAAAAAAAAGCGCTTCAAGACTTAACAAATTGTTACAAACTTTAAGAATCTTGTTGTGCCAATAATTTAGTTCGTCACTGTATATTCATTGTATTGTGTAGTATTGTTTTCACAGTATTGACCTCACTCTAAAGTTTTAAACGTTGGCAAGGAAAGCAATGCCATTGCAAAAGTGGCCAAGTTCCTAAATTTTTTATTTCCTCCCGAATCATTAGAAACACGCCTCTCAATCCAAAACTTTGTAGGGTATTGAGTATTTTCTCACTGAATTGGGTGAATATATTTATACCCTGAACCCATTGAAAATGGGAAATCGGACAGAAGGAATCATCGCAGACCCCATAAAGTATATATATTCTTGATCAGCACGACGAGCTGAGTCGATATATGAAATTTGACATGCATACTCGTGTTTATCATACGCAGTGCAAGTTTATCATATTTTTGCGATAACTCATCCGATAACTTTTTAATCTAGAATAATCGAAAAATTGATTTTGTTTTTTCGGCCTAATTTGATTTACTGTGTATATACAGTATCGATACGAAGATTTTGTAATTTACAGATTTTGGATACCACGCCCCCCTCGCCCCTAATTTGTAAAAAACGCGTTTCAAATAGTAGAGACTTGTGCTTTGGAATGTGCACACATTCGAGCTATATGATAACGCTCTGAAAGTTTCATTAAGAAACTATTCAACAATTAAATTCTCATAATATTGCCCACACTGCAGCGCAGTCGCTTCTAACCGCGCAGCCAGCAGAGGTCGTGATTATAGGTGCGTGTGGATGCGTGTGTATGCATGTGTGTGTATGCATGTGTGCATAAAAGAAGTGCAGAATGAGTAGAATACCAGCTTAGAGGGTTCAGGGCATCTCCTAGTCGAGCAGTCTCGACTGGAGCCTTCTTACTTGTTTCCATTCTGTTTCTTTACTCCGTTGTCTGGAGCTGCAGGAACTGCTGCCCACTTTCTTCTAAAGTCAACATTTTACCGGCCATTTTTATACCCTGAACCCATTGAAAATGGGAAATCAGGGTATAATGGTTTTGTTAAAAGTATGTAATAGGCAGAAGGAGGCGTGGCAGACCCCATAAAGTATAAATATTCCTGATCAGGGCGACGAGTTGAGTGGATTTAGCTCTGTCCGTCTGTCCGTATGCTTGAACGCATCGATCTCAGAAGATATAAGAACTAGAGAGTTGAAATATTTTTCTAGGTCCGTGTATAGCACGGGCATATTGAGTTTTGCTTCAAATATCGATAACTTTCCCTGTTATTTTTTATCGATTAAAAACATCGAAAACCAGTAATAAATTTATATCTCCTACATCTTTAAAGCTAGAGTCACAAAATTTTTAAAGTAGATTCATATGTTGTTTATAGAAATTCGATTTTCGTCAAAATTTACCCCCCGCCTCTAATTCACCCCCTCACCGTTCGATTTGTAAAAAGAGTGTTTCAAATACTAAAGACTTGTGCTTTGGCAAATACATGCATATCTATGTTATATTCATAATCTGAAAGTTTCATGAAGATAGTCCACCACAAGAAAAGTTATTAAACAATTAACTTCCTATAGTAAGCCACCACTGCAGCCAATGCGTGTTTATGCGTTCGTACGTATGTCTGTGTGTGTGCGTGTATGTGTCCATATGCGAATAATTATTGGAATATCAGTTGCTCGAAGGGTTCAGGGTATCTCCTAGTCAAGCAATCTCGACTAGGGCCTTCTTACTTGTTATAATTATGTTAACATTTTCATTCTTGGACCTTAAATAATTTTTTATTTTTAAAAGCGAATTGAGAGTATCCACGCTCATCCGGTTTCTTATTTTAGATTTTATAATATTCATTTGGCTGAACACCCTCTCAACTTTGACATTCGACCAAGGCAGTGAAATAATCTGCATTTAAATCATTGCCAACTCTTTGAATCATTTGCAAACTCTTCGAATCATTTGTTCCCCGCACAATTTCGACAGTTACCTCTCCCCAAAATTTGTTGGACCTTTCAATGTTTTCCCCATGTTATTAGAGAAACTTCATTATACTGCCTTTCTATCATAGAAATATTTTCTTGACAAAAATATTCAGGAATAGGAGAAATATTTTGTTTTTTAGCTTTCAAAATGTTTTCAACTGGGAACAAATCAATGTAAAATCTGCAAATTGTCAGGTAATCCATTTTTGGAAACAAATATTATTATTTATAATCATAGTGTAAACAACGTTTTTAAATGAAAGGCATGTACTCTTTGGTTTGAGTTCTAAACAGCGAATGCTCTCCGTATTTTATTCAATAAATGTCTTAGCCTAAAATACATAAAGTCTACATAAATAATTCTGTCGCTAAAAGCAGCGGCATAATGTATATAGCATGCCGTATGTGTGTGTATATGTGTTTGTATGTACATGCAGAAGGCATATACGTTTTAGCGTTTAAGCTACGGCGTGGACGAGAACGTAATAATGTTTACGTTGCAGATCCCACGCTGCAGGCCGGTTTATACACAAGTGACCGATCATATTACGGCACTTATGTATAGCTGTTATAATATAAAAGAAACAACAAAGTGTTGCTATGTTGTGAGCATGATACTCTTACTTATGTTGGGCATATGTCTACATTGATATATTGTATACACTACAATACTGTGAGCAACCGATTGAAATGATTGCTCGTCGAGTTCGTTCTCGTTCGGAGAACAACCGTTTACATTTTTTCTATTTTGCTCAGGTTGTTCCCCGCCTGTTTGATTGAGTGAAATAGAAATAGAAGTCTTTTGTGTATGTATGTATGTATTCGAGTAAACGTACTATTTGCAATCGTGTGGCTTGGCAAATACATGCATATTTATGTTATATTCATAATCTGAAAGTTTCATGAAGATAGTCCATCCACAATAAAAGTTATTAGCTCCTTAAATTCCCATAGTAAGCCACCACCGCAGCCAATGCGTGTTTATGCGTGCCTGTCTGTGAGTGTGTGTGTGTATTTCTTGTGTAAGCAGAAAGACGCAAAGAATTATTGAAATATCAATTGCTTGAAGGGTTCAGGGGATCTCGTAGTCGAGCAGTCTCGACTAGAGCTTTCTTACTTGTTTTATATATATAATGTATTTATATATATAATGTGAATAATACTACATACAAATAACACAGAAAAAATATTTGCAAATAAACTTAAATTGTTGCTTGAAAAATTGTATTTCTTTTAATCTACAAGGAAAATAATGTGAAGACCGTTTGGATTCAGTTTTTCAGTCAGTTTTCAGTCTCATTGTGCGAACGACAATCGTATCGCTCCCTAAACGATGCTCATTGAATGAACGTCACACAAATAGCTCAACTCAATGTACTCGAGAGAAAACAAATCGAGAAGAAACGAACTCTCCTGTTGAGAGCGGGAGTGACCTTTGCTTCGCTAGCCGACCTTTTTGAGCCCGCAAGCAGTTCCTAATAGTTAGCTCTTTTTGTTCCACCCTTCGGTTTTAATAGCGTCTTTTAATTAAACATTATTAATTTTTTGTTATTAAAGATAAAAATAAGATGATTTATACATAACAGATACATAGAGCATATTTATATTTATAGCTCACTGCGAAATACTTTCCTTCAAAATTACGCCCGCACGGCTCAACAAAAACAGAAAAGTGACGTGTCACATACATATGTGTACAAATATGCACTTGTATTTTCACACATTAACACTATACGTACAAAAGAAATAGGCATAGACAAAGAAACCAAACGAAGACGAAAATCGTTTGTTGATTAGAGGGGAAGGGGCATACAAAAACGAAGTTGACAACAGCTCGATTCTTTCGTAAGAGTAGTCGTTTTAATTTTGGTCATTACAAATACGCTGAAAAAAATATCAGGTAACGCATTACTTTACGTTTTGTATGTAATGCATTATTTCGACCGACATTTTTCAGCTCGTCGCCACTGGGATTTAGAACAAATTTTTTACAGCAGAAAATGTTAAGTTGGTGGACCCCAAACTTCGTATTTGCTCGGCTCGGTCGCTGGAGGCTCTTAAATCTTAAATCTCTTTTTTTTTAACATCCAATTGCGGGAAAAAATGCAAAACACTAGGCAGCGGGAATTCTGGATTTAAAAAAAAAATTGTTATTTTCCGCTTTTTTCTTTACTGACCAATTTATCATATTTTGTAGTGATTAATCGTATGTAGTGAAGTGTTTGTCATTATAGTTGAATTAAAACTAAATAGTTCGGTAGTTTAATTTTCAATGAACGAACCAATCGATAATAGAGTGGAACTAACTAAACAAGAATATGATTTATATTTTATTCAATATAACTTATAATATCGAAGTTTTGGATTCCATATAAATAAAACGGTAAAATTTTCTAACAGAGCTTATAAAGCGATTAAAAAGAATGTATGCAACTCAAGATAGCATAAAGTAAAAAATTTATGTGTTAACTAAATATGTTTTAATTAATAGGTTGCCGGTAAATTTTCTAATAGTTTAGAGTGAGAGGTGTGCTTATAAGTATTCGGGAGGAAATAAAAAATGTAGGGACTTAGCCACTTTTGCAATGTCATTGCTTTCCATGCCATGGTCGAACGCGCAAGTGGAAACAAGTAAGAAAGCTATAGTCGAGGCTGTTCGACTACGAGATCCCCTGAACCCTTGGAGCAATAGCTATTTCAATAATTTTTCGTGTCTTTCAGCTTACACAAGAAATACGTACACACACACACACACACACTCATACACACACACACACACACACACACACACACACACACACATACACAAACCCAGACACACACCCAAGCACCCACGCATAAACACGCATGGGCTGCAGTGTTGGCTTACTATGAGAAATTAATTGTTTAATAACTTTTTTGTGGACATACGATCTTCATGCAACTTTCAGATTATGATTACAACATGGATATGCATGTATTTGCCAAAGCACAAGTCTCTAGTATTTGAAATACGCTTTTTACAAAAGTGAGGGTGAGGGGGTGAATTTAAGGGTGGGGGTAAATTTTAACAAAAACCGAAATTGCATAAATTGCATATTAGCATACATAAAAAATTTGGAGACTTTAGCAATAAAGGTGTAGGAGAAATAATTTTATAACTGGTTTTCGATAAGGTTTTTTATCGATAAAAAAAGATCGGGATGAGTTATCGATTTTTAATGATAAACTTGATATGCGCGCTGTAATTACGGACATTTAAAAAAAATTTGATGTCTCTAGCTCTTATATCTTCTGAAATCGACGCGTTCATACATACGGACAGACGGACAGGGCCAAATCAACTCAGATCGTCGCCCTGATCAAGAATATATATACTTTATGGGGTCTGCCACGCCTCCTTCTGCCTGTTACATACATTTCAAAAAAACCATTATACCCTGATTTCCCATTGAAAATGGGCAATAAAATGAATTTTGATATGCTTACTCAATTTTAAGCGTCAGGTAAAACATACATAGTGTAAAACTTTATAGATACGGCTTGCCGCGGTTAAAGAAATGCTGCCATGACTTCCAATTACCAAAAATATATATAAATATCAATCAAATCAATTCAAAAAGCATCAGTTTTTTTTGTCCGATTTTTTTCAAAAGATTTCAGCTTTTTTAAAAGTATCTTCCACCAAAAACAGCTTTTTTTGCTCAAATCACCGAACACAGCAGCGCACAAAAATTTAAATTTGTTCGCGACGATCCCAGCTCTTTCCTTTTGAGTCAAGGGTATACCTAAATCATAAAAGCGTTTATCAGGCTCATGCAAACAAATTGTAAGCGTTTCGATGGTTATTCGTGGGAAGGGTGTAAAGCGTTGATGCGCATAAACAATATGATTTCACGACGGGACTGGAAACATTGTGGTTAGTGGTAAAACATATGTATGTATGTATGTACTAGAGTGCTGCATGAATAACAGAGAAACGGTGTTCAAATTAACAGCTCGCAATATGTATTTTGAGTGACAGCTAAAACGAAAACGGTCATGTATGACTCAAGTCAGAATATTCAACCGAGCAAAAAAGAATTGGAGTGGGAGTGTGAGTGCGAGTACATGAGTGATACATGATAAGTTTGCATACAGCCACAAAAATGATCATACATGTAGCATGGCACTATAAGCGTGTGCATGCTTGTCGCGAACCGATTTCAATTTTTCTGCTCTATTGCTTGTGAGCACATAGGGGAGAGATCATAGGGAGACAGAAAAAGTAAGTAAAGTGGTTAAATTTAAACAAAAACCGAAATTGTATAAAGTGCATATAAGTAAACATTCAAAATTTGGAGACTCTAGCTTTAGGAGATATAATTTTATTAGTGATTTACGATAAGGGTTTTTATCGATAAAAATAACGGAAAGTTATCGATTTTTAATGATAAACTCGATATCCGCGTGGTATACACGAACATTTCAAAAAAAAATGGAGGTCTCTAGCTCTTGTATCTTCTGAAATCGACGCGTTCAAACATAGTGACAAACGGACGGGTGGACAGACAGACAGACGGACAGGGCTAAATCAACTCAGCTCGTCGCCCTGATCAAGAATATATATACTTTATGGGGTCTGCCACGCCTCCTTCTGCCTGTTACATTTCAACAAAACCATTATACCCTGATTTCCTGTTGGAAATGGGTTCAGGATATAAAAATGCATGCAAAAACTCGATTGATTCGACGCCTTTACGCTTCGGCTTCTTTTTTATTCCGTTTTAAGGATTAATTTATCTCGCTCTTTTTATTGGAGGCCGTAGGATATGACGCGTTGAGCTCACTCCAATATAAACTCACTCAAGACGTTTGTCGCCTATCACGCACTCATTGAATTTTTCATTAATTATCGTTATTTTGACTTTTGTTATTTAAGCAATGCGAACAATAAAAGACATTGTTTAAATCTATATAATGAATACACACATATGTATGTATGTATATTAGCGCTAGGACTTTTGAGGCAATTTATAGTTACCACAGTGGTATTTTGGTGAGTATTCAGGACAAGGAATTTAATATATTTAACTTTATTCTACATATCAATATTATAAACTGTATAAGTTAGAGCCTTTTATTTCATTTATGTTTTGAAACATATCGAAACTGAAATTTACAACCGTTCTAAATGTGATTGTTTATTAGATTGGTACAAGCACTGACCAGAGAACACATAGACTAGACATGTAGAACAAACTTTTTCAACACCGAAAAAATGCGCTGAGCGGACCAGACAACTTCGTATTTGGTCGGCTCGGTCTTCTGAGGCTCAAGCAGTGAAAATAAGGCAAGACAAAATCAGTGTGCTGCGACTGCTGCCACGAAATGCACGAATTACTAAATGAAGCACGGCAAATTTTGGGCTTTACAATTTGCACAGCCTGTTCTGCACAGAAAGAATACATTTTCGCGACGAGCATGCACACACACATTTACATCCTTGCTACGTGTATGTGCTTTTGTGTGCGTGCGTCGCGAAACTCAATTCTTTCTCAGTATTTTCGTCTATTATCAGCCCAAAAGTTGCCGTTGGTCTGCCTTGTGAAGTGAGCACATGCATACATACATTTGTGTATGTGTATGCTTGTATGGGATGGCAAGCTAATTGTCTCCGGATTTAGTAGTTTGTAAATTTTGTATGATTTGAATCGTAGGGTGACTATCAAATGGGCCATTATGACTTAATTAGAAATTTTTGACAATAATGAGTAAAGCTTGAGTATAATATGAAATGTGTATTTCATATATTGCAAAGCATTTAATAAAGTTAGTAGTGTTTTACGATAATTTTTTCGGTTAAAAATGTGTATAAAATAATTTTAATTATATATAATTATTTACGGATATAAACACATTTATAAACATGATTAGCAATAATAATATATAAATGTACTTATGTACATATGTATGTATGTTCATACATAGTACATCTGTTTAAAGTGGTTATGACAGTCCGTAAGACCGACCAAATGCAAATGCTGGGCCTTAAAATTGCTACAAGCAGCAAGAGTAACGCACGCAGGTCACAAATGCTCATACATGGAGCAAGGGACTACAAGTGTGTGTGTACTTGCCCGTCGCGAAATAATATTGTTTATGCGTATCAACGCTTTCATACCCTTCCCACGTATAACCATCGAAACGCTTACATATTGTTTGCATGAGCGTGACAAATGCTTTTATGATTTCGGTATACCCAACACTCAAGAGGAAAGAGCTGGGATCGTCGCGAACAATATTCAATTTCTGTGCGCTGCTGCTATTTGAGAGACCATATAGAGAGAGAGAGCGAGCATAAAGAGAGGGAGAGAGTGAGTAAGGGAAAAAGAGCGCATAGCCCTGCTTCATTTAGTAATTCGTGCATTTCGTGGCAGCAGTCGCAGCACACTGATTTTGTCTTGCCTTATTTTCACTGCTTGAGCCTCAGAAGACCGAGCCGACCAAATACGAAGTTGTCTGGTCCGCTCAGCGCATTTTTTCGGTGTTGAAAAAGTTTGTTCTACATGTCTAGTCTATGTGTTCTCTGGTCAGTGGTACAAGGTAGTATCTAGTCGAACACTCTCGACTAGAGTTTTCTTACTGGATATTATTGAAAATTGAAAATAAAAATTTAATTGTATTATTTTCCGTGATGCTATGGGGTTTATGTTCAACCCATTAAGAATTTGATCCATCAGCGCTATGAATTGTACAGAATCGATAGGTTCAGGGTATAAAAACGAGAATCGCACTTCAATCTGTCACAAATTTTAATTTTAAACTTCTATAAGAGTTTTGTAAATTTTATTCCCAATTTGCCCAAAATGCCCTTGAACTTATTGAAAATGGGAAAACCGGGAATTATGTTTTTGGGAAAATGTACGTGACAGACCCCATAGGCGACAAGCTGAATCGATTTAGCCCGGTCCGTCTGTTTGTCCGCGAGATTGCCTAGATCTCAGAATATATAAGAGCTAGGACTTATTTATGTACACTAGTATATATCAACCGAAGCAAAAGTTTATCAATATTTAGTCCAATATACAAATTTATAAGAAATATTTAGTTTTATTTTTATCATACTGAGTCGATTTGGCCCTGTCCGTCTATCTGTCTGTCCGTCCGTCTGTATGTTTGAACGCGTTGATTTCAGATAAGAGCTAGAGACATATTTCCGTATATACAGCGCGGATATCGAGTTTATCACCAAAAATCGATAACTCATCCCGCTATTTTTTTATCGATAAGATACCTTATCGAAAAGCAGTTATAAAATTATATATTCTACATATTTAAAGCTAGAGTCCACCCTATATCCCACCCCTATACCCACCCCCTCACCCACATATTTGCAAAAGTCGTATTTCAAATACTAAAGACTTGTGCTTTGGCAAATGCATGCATATCCATGTTATAATCATAATCTGAAAGTTTCATGAAAAAAGTGCATCCATAAGAAGAAGTTATTAAACAATTAAGTTCCCATAGTAAGCCACCACTGCAGCCAATGCGTGTTTATGCGTTCGTACGTATGTCTGTGTGTGTGCGTGTATGTGTCCATATGCGAATAATTATTGAAATATCAGTTGCTCGAAGGGTTCAGGGGATCTCGTAGTCGAGTAGTCTCGACTAGAGCTTTCTTACTTGTTTTCTTTTTTTTTTGTTTTTGTTTTGAAAGCTCGTATATAGAGAGCTCATATCGAGTTTGTCTTTTACAAAAATCAATAATTATTTATTATCGACTAAAACCGTTATTGAAAATCTGTTAAACAAATTCATCTCTTACATCTTGAAAGCTACCATCTCCAAACTTTATATAAACGAGAATTTTATATATAAGATTTATATGTATTTCATAACATTTCGATTTTTGTCAAAATCAAACCTGTATCCCAAACGTTATTATTACGTTCTGAAAATATTTCAAAGATATTCTATCGACAAAAAGAAATTATTAAGCAACAATATTCCAGACCACATTTGGCTTCAAATTGGGGACATAATTGGTTGGTCTGGTAACAATATACGCGTCGAGTTGATAATACTATTGTAATAATTCCCTTTTAGCAGGTTTTCTGGGCAATTTTCTTTCGAAAGGTCTTAAATCAAATCAATTAATTGTTAATACGGATGAAAAAACATTGAAGCCAATTGCACGATTGAAGGAACCTCGGGATTTATTCGCACTGCCTAAGGATAAGGACAATGATTGCTCACAGCAGGCCCCCAGATGGCCGGTAGAATGCCAGGTGAGTTAAAAAAAAAAAAAAATATATATATATATATATAAATTTATATATATTTATACATATCTATAATTTGCATTCATTGTATATATAGATATATAGACAGATTTACTATATCTAACCAGCTCAGTCGACCAGATGCTAATCTGATTTGTACTTAAATAAAACAAGTAAGAAAACTCTAGTCGAAACTGCTCGACAATGAGAGCCCCTGAACCGTTTGGTCAACTGATATTCCATAATTTTTTCCCTTGTTTCTTGCTTACACAAGAATTAACATATGCTCGCACACGCGCTCCAGTGGGGAGATTTATTTTTATAACGGTTTTGTGAAAAGTATGTAACAGTCATCATCGCAGGCCCTATAAAGTATATATATTCTTGATCTGGGCGACGAGCAGCCCTGTTCGTCCGCCCTTATGAACGCCTGGATCTCAGAAATTATGGGCTAGAAAGCTAAAATTTTGCACTTATTTTACTTAGTTTATTATGTTTTTTCGATAACTCATCCGATATTTTTTATCGAGGATAATCGATAAATTGATGTTGTCTTTCCAGCCTAATTTAAACACTTTAAGAACTGGAGACTTTAGATTTACTGATTTTGGATTCGAGCAGTCTAGATTGTGATAACATATAAACGATATTCTTTAAAGCACATATGAATCTACATAGATTTTATATTTACTTTAGAATTGAAATCTCTAGCTAAGATCGACACGTTCACGTTCGCGGAGAAATGTTATGCATTGAAGCTCTGTTTTTGTTTTCTGTTTAAGACTATATAACAAAGCAAAGCATAATAATATGTACGTTATTGTATTATTATTACTAGCTGGCCCGGCAAACGTTGCATTCACCTATCCATTATTTCTAGGTAAAAAATTGTTGAAAGCTATGTTGTTCAGGTAGGGATGCACTCTGATTAATTTATTAATCGGATTTTCATTCAAGCACCTTGTGGTAAACGACATTCTTCGTTTTTTGGTCAGGTGCAAGAACAAATATTACGGATGGTTTGCCAACACGTGAGCATGCCACGTACAATTGACCATGAGAAAAACACACATTTTCTAGATTGAGGCCACAAATAGTCAAAGATTGGTCCTGTGATTTGTTGATCGTCATGGCGAAGACAAGACGAATCGGGAATTGAATTCGTTTAAACTCAAAGGGCATATCTGTTGGGATCATCGGAATCCTAGGAATAAGAACTTCCTCATCTTTAAATTTTCCTTTGAGTATTGACGCGTGAATCACATTGCTCATCAGTTTTCTTATCACCAAACGCGTTCCATTGCACAGTTGTAAATTGTGCGGTGGTAAACCAGGCACATCCAAGGAGTTCAAAAATTCAGTTGGGTAATTAGTGGCTTCTTCTTCGTTTGTTACACAGTCGATAGATTTGAATGAATACAGAGTACCAACAATTTTATTTTGAATTATAAAATTAAGGTCATCCACATCTTTATTTTTAGCCGCCAAAATTGCTCGCTCACTTAACCATTTAGTATTTTTGTGGAAAGCAATGATATTCGGAAATACTTTGTTGATAAGCTCATCTATTGATGAGACGAAATTGCAAAAATTTTGAGGAAATGAAATCAAGCCACTCGATTCGTCAACAGGAATACGGTCATTACCGATGTTCAGCAATTGCTTCGAGAAATCATCAGCAGATAGATCGTTCAACAATGCAACTCTCATATTTACAGACAGTTGAAGTTTGGCTACATATCGCCAAAGATTTGATGCTTTGAGGCAAGCGTTTATTTCGTCGGCAGCAGTAGATCTTGGCATTACTGGTAGTGTTTGTCGGAAATCGCCAGATAATAAAATCATTGAACCACCAAAACATCTCGAGTCATTGCGCAGATCTATTAATGTTCGGTCTAGTGCTTCCAATGCGCGTTTGTGCGCCATTGTGCATTCGTCCCACATGATAATTTTTGATGCTACTAAAACTTTGGCCATTGAAGTATATTTGCGAGATTTTGTGCTGTGCATCTTCAATAGGTTGCAATGATCCAATGCGATGGCAAATCTGGCCTTGAATCTTTAAATTCAAAGCCATAGTTATAGTTAGATTTACAAACACTTTTTACAGAAATCTAACAAACTACATTATTCCAATTTTTTTTTTTTCTAATCATAGAAAATAAAATTTTGAACGTAAATTACCTTAAATGTCGGATTATATCCGTCTCCAATAATTTCCGCCCCAAATGAAGTAATTTGGAAACAGGCATTGTATTTTTGAGTGGTCGCTAGAAAATGTCGTGATTCTAGTGTTTCGCCATAAAGCAGGAAACGCAATGGCTCTGGTGGCGGGACCACTAATGGCAATGTCACTTTACCACTAAGGCAGCACAAACCGGGCGTTTCACCAGCAAAATTCAATGCGCCACAATGCTGGCAAACAACGTCCATTGGCCCAATGCAAACTAAACGATGTCAATGTAGTCAATGGTGCAATCATATCGAAACGCTGCTCGATTCAAATCAATCCTTGAACAATTTCTTATTGCCGTTTCACGGGCTACCTCTCTTTGAGAAACACGAATTAAGGCCCTTCTTTGCTGGGTACTAACGCGGCGCCTTTCTCGGGCGATTTCTCCATCTTCGTCAGATAATTGACTCGCGAAATTCCGATGCCTAATTGCATTATGAGTCCGCCGGGAAAGATTAGATCTTCTAGGACGCGGCATTTTTATCAATAGTAACACTGAATATGCCCTCGCACAAAGCCACATAAAACAATCAAGAAATATAATATAAATAAATATAATAAATATAAATAATAATAATATAAATAATTTGCACAAATTTATGTTTGAGACAAACAAATACCTGAACTTTCGAGATATTTAGCTTCTGTACGCACGCGTATTATTTTTATCAAATGTGCTTTTTATACCCTGAACCCATTGAAAATGGGAAATCAGGGTATAATGGTTTTGTGAAAAAGTATGTAATGGGCAGAAGGAGGCGTGGCAGACCCCATAAAGTATATATATTCTTGATCAGCGCGACGAGCTGAGTCGATATAGCCCTGTCCGTCTGTCCGTCCGTCCGTATGAGTGCGTCGATCTCAGAAATTATAAGAGCTAGAGAGCTGAAATTTGGCATGCATATTTTTTCGATAACTCATCCGATAACTTTTTATAGAGAATAATCGAAAAATCGATTTTGTTTTTTATGCCTAATTTCAACACTTTTAGACCTGGAGTCTTCAAATTTGCGTTGTATATAAAGTTAATCGATGCAAATATTTTGTGATTTACAGATTTTGGATACCACGCCCCCTTCTCCACCGATTTGTAAAAAACGCATTTCAAGTACTAGAGACTTGTGCTTTGGAAGGTACACATATATTTACCATATGATTACCCTCTAAAAGTTGCATTAAGATCGTATGTCTACAAAAGAAATTATTCAACAAAAAAAGTCTCATAATATTGCCCACGCTGCAGCGCAGCCCAAGCGCAGTCGCTGCTTACTGCGCAGTTAGCAGAGCGCAGGCTTGTGCGTGCGTGTGGATGCATGTGTATGTATGTGTGCATAAAAGAAGTGCAGAATGATTAGAATATCAGCTTAGAGGGTTCAGGGTATCTCCTAGTCGAGCAGTCTCGACTAGAGCCTTCTTACTTGTTAATGTTTTCTAAGTTCGTATTCTTAATTTCAGGAACCACTTTTCGCGTCCCTTTCAGTTTTTCGTGTTTTTCTACCATACGTTTTGTATGCCGTCATGCTATTCATTTCTTATACCCTGAAACCGTTGAAAATGGGAAATCAGGGTATAATGGCTTTGTTAAAAGTATGTAACAGCACTAACCAGAGAGCACATAGAGTAGACCTGTAAAACAAACTTTTCTACAGCAGAAAATGTTAAGTTGGTGGACCACTATACTTCGTATTTGCTCGGCTCGGTCGCTGGAGGTTCGAGCAGTGAAAATATTGCACGACAAAGTCAGTGCGCTGCAAGCGCTTAAACGAAATGGTTCCATTCTCTCTCTCTCTCTCCCTCTCTCTCTCTCTCTCTATCGTCTCTCAAATCACCGAACTCAGCAGCGCACAAAAATTTAAATTTGTTCGCGACGATCCCAGCTCTTTCCTTTTGAGTGAAGGGTATACCTAAATCATAAGAGCGTTTGTTAGGCTCATGCAAACAAATTGTAAGCGTTTCGATGGTTATTCGTGGGAAGGGTATGAAAGCGTTGGTGCTCATAATGAAAATGTTTTCGCGACAAGCGTGCACACTCACACTCTCCCTTGCTACATGTTCAGGACTTGAACAGATTACATTTGAGCTCAGATCCTCTAATCAGTAGTCAATTCATGTACTTCAATAATATGTACAAATTTCTGTTCACTTATCAACAATTTTTAATTTATTTAATTTATTTACTCCCCACTGGAAAGGCCTTTGTAATATTATTGTTTATCACTTATTATAATTTTAAAAATCTTAAATAAAAATTTCGCTTTGATAGAAAGCCGCTGATTTTATACAAGACCGTCGACTGCGCACCGGCGCTAAATATGCCTACATTATTGGTTTCAAAAAAACGTATTTTCGTGTTATCGCTGCCCTCATATATAGAGACTAAGCCTAGAGTATTTATAGCTTCATACATTTACCGAATACTGATAGGAAAAAACACAAAGCTAGGATTATAAATTACTTAACTTATTTCTCAGGTCATTGGAGAGCGAATTATACACATTCCTTATGTGCCAGTGCAACCCGAACCACTTAACGTGCCAACGGGCAATGAGCTAAAGCCGCGCCCAGTTGGTGAGGAAAACGGCATTGTTGTTTTTTCATACTGTCCTATAAGTGCTGTAAACTATGTGAGTACTATAATTTTACTTTTTGTGGTACCAACAAATATGCACAGCCAGCACACTCACACTTAACAAACTTGGGAGGGCAGACATGTGATGGTGATTTCAACGAAAATTTTTTGTTGGGATATTATCATAATTTTATTGAATTTTAACAAAAATACAGGGAAGCACACATACAAAAATCAAGACAGAGGAAAAGTCAAGTGAAGATTCAGATGACTCTTCGGATTCCAGGAATGAATTCATATCTGTTAATCGGAGAATGACGCTACAGTCGGGGAAAACACATCTAAACAGGGTGTCTAAACTATTTAATAGGTTGGATGATCACTCTACGAGCAATTCTCAGGATGATGATGATGACTACAATGTAAGTGTGGATGGTAAAGAGACCCGTGAGAAACCCGTTATTCAGAGTATCATCGATGCGAAGAAAAAACGGTTCGAAACTACAACACTACAGCATAGCACAGATGGAAAGATTAAGGGCACTTCTAAAGTTGACGACATTTGGAAGAACAATAGTTCTGAGTACAAACCCGCTTCGCCGCATTACGTTCTTAGTCAGTTTGGCAAAAAAGTATCTAAGGCGATTATTAAAAAGATTATCGATTACGACGAAAAGCCCTCGACTGGCACTAGCAGCCTAACCTCAGAAAAGGTACAGAATAAATATGCAGTTACCCCCTTCAAGCTTCCCAAAACAAATATTCCACGCCTGGAAGTTGCTTTCCAAGGCAATTCACAACAATCATTTGAAAAAGTTTCACATTCACGCAAATGTAACATGATCGGTGACAGGGACGAAGACATAAACAGCAGTGACGACTGCAGCATAGAAATGAATGACATTGTAAACGACGACGTTATAAGTGGCTGCGACGGGAAAGTTTCAGTTGGTCGTTTAGTCGGTGGCGCGGATAAGTGTCCCCGTACTAGCTCGAGCTCAGTATCGGATTCAGAAACGCTAGTTGGGGAAGAAAGCATGTGCAGGATTGCATGTAATAATGAATGAATATTAAAATACAAATTAGACATCAGTACGAGTCCAAATCTCAATCTCAATCCATAAATCCATAATACGCATACTTTTGAATTATTTCTAGCTTCTAATATTAAATAACTTCAATAATATAAGTAGCCACACGGCCGTATAATATCTTATATTGCTTGAGTTTGAAGATTAAGCTCGTGCTGGAATCTAACTCCATTTAACTAAAGCGGAAATTGAAACATACTCTTTGCCCACAGCAGCACCGGATAAAATGCCTAAGGATTTGCCTTTGATTCCAGCACCACTTTGTACGCGAGCCGTGACCATGGCTGCAGCAGTAGCAGCTGTGGCAAGGGGTCGTCGTCGAGGTTTTGAATCGATTCCGGGCAGCAATATTGGGGTACCTCATATGAGTACTAGCATTAACACTAGCACTTATGATCAAGCTAACGATAGACATAATCCTGAGCTTAATAATGTTACTGATCGGACAACCTTTCAATCTCAACATATTTCCTATGATATTCCCCAAATGCAGTTCAGTCGCTCATCAGTGGGGGGCGCTAAATATGTGTCCAACTGTCATCCTATGAACGCCGAGGAGTACGAAAGTCTAGAATTTGAGTCCCGCTTCGAATCAGGAAATTTGGCTAAGGCAGTGCAGATTACACCCACTTATTATGAGCTTTATCTACGCCCTGATCTCTATACAAGCCGATCGAAACAATGGTTCTATTTTCGCGTTCGACACACCCGTCGTAACATGCTCTACCGGTTCTCCATTGTAAATTTAGTGAAGTCAGATAGCCTTTATAACGATGGAATGCGACCAGTTATGTACTCTACTTTGGGAGCAAAGGAAAAAAACGAAGGCTGGAGAAGATGTGGTAACAACATATCCTATTATCGTAATGATGATGAGTAAGTATAATGTGCTAGATGTAAATTTCAAACACTAATATTAAAATCTCTACGCAGAAGCAACAATAATACAAATGAAGAGGACGAGGATAATTCGAGCTACACCCTGACTTTTACTATTGAGTTTGAGCATGATAATGATACAGTATTCTTTGCGCATAGCTACCCGTACACATACAGTGACTTGCAGGTATGTAACAAATAGTATGTGCTGCAGTATAAACAATCAACATAAAATTCCTTGTAGGATTATTTGATGGAAATACAGCGTCACCCTGTAAAATCAAAATTTTGTAAGCTGCGACTGCTCTGCCGGACGTTAGCAGGCAATAATGTGTATTATCTGACTGTTACTGCACCATCTAATAATGACGATACAATGCGGGTAAACGGTTATAGATAGCTAAGCTGGCTAAATAGTTAATATGTATTTTAAAAGTAGCGCAAAAAATCGATCGTTGTATCGGCACGCGTGCATCCCAGCGAGACGCCATCATCATGGATGATGAAGGGTCTGATGGATTTCATAACAGGAGATTCTACAGTAGCAAAGCGTCTACGTCACAAATTTATATTTAAACTAGTACCGATGCTAAATCCAGATGGTGTAATAGTTGGCAACACTCGGAACTCGCTAACTGGGAAGGACTTAAATCGTCAGTATCGAACTGTTATTAGAGAAACTTATCCATCTATTTGGTATACAAAAGCGATGATAAGAAGGTAGCTAGCTAACCCTCAAAAAATTCTGATATTTAGTTCATCCCATCCTTAGACTGATAGAAGAATGTGGAGTGGCCATGTACTGTGATATGCACGCTCATTCACGCAAGCATAACATATTTATTTATGGCTGCGAAAACAAGCGTAATCCTGAAAAGCGGCTTACTGAGCAAGTTTTTCCGTTAATGCTACACAAAAACAGCGCCGATCGAGTATGTCCAATGTTTTCAGTTGACGTCCTTTCTCTTTAAAACAAATATTTTTCAGTTCTCATTTGAGAGCTGTAAGTTTAAAATACAACGGAGCAAGGAAGGTACAGGACGCATTGTTGTTTGGATGCTGGGCATTACGAACAGCTATACTATTGAAGCATCTTTTGGCGGCTCTTCACTGGGGTCACGTAAAGGCACACATTTCAACATTCAGGTAAAATATATATCGGTCATTCAATTCTACATACGTACGTAGAAATTTAATAGTTATTATCAAATTTATAGGATTATGAGCACATGGGACGAGCGTTTTGTGAAACTTTATTGGACTATTGTGATGAAAATCCGAACAAAGTAAAGCGACATGCTAAATTATTTAAGCAAATCAAAAAGATAAGAAAACGCGAGAAACGCGAACAGAAAGCATTGAAATTACAAAAAATGGCCGATCAGGGATGTATTATAACTGAAAAATTAAGCGTTAAACGTTCTGTGGAGAGAAACGTCTCCTAGGAATGTAATTAATTCATTACACGTATATACACATCCCTAAGCATACAGCCGTAAACCGCTTTTTCTAAATGGTTTAATACATGTAAATTTTGTATTGTTGTCTCTGCTGCTGTTCCGCTGATTACTCAACAATATATTTAAAAAAAAGTTAATATGATAATGCTTTAAAAGCGGTGGCTTGTACCATCGAATCATGAAAATATGTGATGTCATGTTGCCACAGTTATGAATTTGAATGCTATCTATCGCTAATCGCCGTTATATATATATATATATATATATATATATATATATATATATATATATATATATATATAATTCATTATAAGCACACAGCACCAAGTGGCACATAAGTATATATAAATTACGATTTTTATTGTAGAACTTGTAGCAGTAGATTGCAAATTACCTTGCACAATGTACTATTTTTTGTTATCTTAATAAAACGATTATTACAGTTAGATGCTATATATAATTATATTCAACCAGCTTTACAACAAAATCGAAACCATTCACTTTTAAATTTATACTCTATGCATACTGTCTTAAAGATTTTCATTTTGCATTTATCATGATTTTTCACTAATCCTAATGCATTAACATTTACAATAGATTTTAAATTTACTCAAACAACAGGAAAGACTCCGCTCTAAAATAATCGAAAGACTGATGCGTGAAGGCTCAAGCGCTGATGAGCCATTGAATATACCACTTTCCGATTATTCCAGGTAGGTTTCGTTTCCTTAATCTAAATTTTTTATCAAATAAAAAGAATGTAAAAAACTCTAGTCAATAGTGCTCGATTAGATACTACCCTGAAATAAATGAAATAAAAACTTATTTACTTATACAATGTAAAATAATTATTCTAAAATATTTACACTAAAGGTATGTATTTACCTGTACATATTATAAATTCTTGTCGTGAATGCTCACCAAAAATACCACTATGGTATCTATAAACTGCTTCAAAAGTCCTAGTGCTAACTAATCAACCATTTTAATTAATACAATCAAGGCTTAATAATAATTATTTTTATAAAAGTAAAACATAATGAACAATAATGGAGAGCTCTCAATAGAGAAATAGGTTTACTGCTGCATCGCCATCTAGCAAATAAAACTAACTGTTGCGAATTCTAGCACTTCAATTACAATGTAGAATAAGTTTGAAAACATTTTGTTTGCAAAACATTTTCTTAATTTATTAACGTCGATTGAAAATTCAGCATATGATAACCATATTCTATTCCATATTTGACATATTTTTAAAATGCCAAATCATTCACAACTAGCTACACTGGCATCTGACCTTCAGGGGAGTTTGGAGCCAGTATCCAAAATATAACAAAAATCGAAGTTGTATAAAAATCATCTGAATATATATTTAAAATTTGGAGACTCTAGCTTTAAAGATATAGGAGATATCATTTTATAAAATCCCGACTACAGCTTTTTTATTTGTTATACCCTGAACTCATTGAAAATGGGAAATCGCGGTATAATGGTATTGTTGAAATGTATGCAACAGGCAGAAGGAGGCGTGGCAGACCCCACAAAGTATATACATATATGACCTGGACGACAAGCTGAGTTGATTTAGTCCTGTCTGTCCGTCCGTCTGTCCGTATGTATGAACGCGTCGATCTCAGAAAATATATGAGTTAGAGACTTCAAATTTTAAATGTCTGTATATATAGCGCGGATATCGAGTTTTTCTCCATAAATCGATAACTCGACTTGTTATTTAGTTATCGATTAAAAACATTATCGAAAATCAGTTATAAAATTATATCTCCTACATTTTTAAAGCTTGAGTCTCCAAATTTTGAATATATATTTAGATGCATTTTATACAATTTCGATGTTTGTATTTACCCTCCACCCCTATATCACCCCCTTACCCACATATGTGTAAAAGGTGTATTTCAAATACAAGGGACTTGTGCTTTGGCAAATACATGCATGTTATAATTATAATCTGAAAGTTTCATGAAGATAGTGCGTATGTGTGTGCATGTGCGAATTATTGAAATATTAGTTGCTCGAAGGGTTGAAGGGATCTCATAGTCGAGCAGTCTCGACTAGAGCTTTCTTACTTGTTTCAATTCTGGCTGAACGAAAAGCAATTAGCCTTCATATGAAGTAAATACATATACCGTTGCAGTTTTAAAGGTAGGATTACAAATATCATTTAATTAGTACGAAATAGCATTACTCGTTTCGTAAATTGACGTAATAATAGTTATCTTTTGATATTATGTATTTTATAAAGATACCATTTTTTAAAGATAGAGATAGATAGAGATTTCATTGAAACTTAAGGAAAGTTTATATATTTTTAAATAAATATTTGTATAAATATTCATTAAGTTGCGATGAAATTACTTGACTTGATGAAGATCGACATATACTTGAAAAAAAATTTGGATCTAAGATAAAAACTTTTGTTACTTGAAATCAATGATAATTCCGTGGATATAGTACTGATTGGCGCCTTTTGCGCTCTTTTTAAAGACATGCTTGTGAATCCGAATTGAAAAACACGTTTTTATACCCTGAACCCATTGAAAATGGGAAATCAGGGTATAATGGTTTTGTGAAAAAGTATGTAACGGGCAGAAGGAGTCATCGCAGACCCCATAAAGTATATATATTCTTGATCAGCAGGACGAGCTGAGTTGATATAGCCCTGTCCGTCCGTCCGTCCGTCCGTATGAGTGCGTCGGTCTCAGAAGTTATACGAGCTAAAGAGCTGAAATTTGGCATGCATACTCGTGTATGCCATACGCCGTACGAGTTTGCTTTATTTTTTCGATAACTCATCTGATAACTTTTTTATCGAGAATAATCGAAAAATTGATTTTGTTTTTTATGCCTAACTTGAACACTTTTAGAACTGGAGTATTCAAATTTGCGTTGTATATAAAGTTAATGGATACAAAGATTTTGTAATTTACAGATTTTGGATACCACGCCCCCTTCGCCCCTAATTTGTAAAAAGCACATTTCAAGTACTAGAGACTTGTGCTTTGGAATGTACACACATATTCACCATATGATTATGCTCGAAGTTTCAATGAGATCGTATGTTTACAAAAGAAATTATTCAACAAATAAATTCTCATAATATTGCCCACACTGCAGCGCAGCCCAAGCGCAGTCGCTGCTTACTGCGCAGTTAGCATAGCGCAGGCTTATGCGTGCGTGTGGATGCATGTGTATGTATGTGTGCATAAAAGAAGTGCAGAATGATTAGAATATCAGCTTAGAGGGTTCAGGGTATCTCCTAGTCGAGCAGTCTCGACTAGAGCCTTCTTACTTGTTTATTTTTACAGATGTATAAAATTAAAACTTTTTTCCTTTATTATATTCTGCCTTAGTGACGAAGGTAACTGCAGCTCTAGCTCTGACAATGAAGGCAAACATTCGATTACAGCGTCTGATCTTGAAGGTCCTTGCTGTGCGCCTATTCGAGCGCCACCGAGTTCACCTGAGATTATGCATGAGATTCGCAAGGTAATTTTGGATGTAAAATTGTTTCCTTTCAAAGCACATTGAGCACATCACGATTATATTCACTCACCACCAACAGTTTCGAGTCCGACGAATGCATAAGGTGATGCATGTTTTGGATCAAATATACTTTTCGCCGGTTCTACAACGAAAGTTCAAGGCTCTTGCGCGTCTTAAGCGCCGCCGCCATAAATTGGGTTGCAAGGCGGTTGGTTCAAAGCGTGCTACTGGTGGTGGGGGTGGACCAAGTTCACCAAATGGCAATGCCAGTGAGAGATTGATAAGCAGCGAAAGCCCCCAGATAACAGTCAAAACCGCACGCCAGTCGCCTGACTCTGAAAGCTCCGAAAGCAATGGGTCTCAGTCGTCAGACTTATTGACCGATGCAAGTAACGAAATAAATCAGACTGGTAAACAGTCAACTCGTAAGCGTAACAAAAAAAAGAAGCACATGCCTACAGAAAAATGCAAAACTAAAGCAACTAACCGAAAAATGCGTATTGACCGGAACTTGCGACTTTGGCTGGCTAACCGACGCATTTTCATTTTTCGCCGCAAAAAGGTACATTCAAGAGCTGTGAACTATACACTATAAGTACAAGAAATATTTCTGTGGCCTGGCGAAACACTTCTACTTTCTATTTTCACATAACCAGTTGCTAAATTTGTAGAATAAATACAAAACGATAAATTAACATAGAAATATTTAACTCATTTAAGCGCCATGCCATCACATCAAAAATTGAAATACCCTTCTACAATATACCGTATTCTAATTATACATTTTTTCGTTTGTTTTAGAACCGCCGACAGCGTATCCGAAACAAGCCGCTTAAGAAGCGTGGCGAAGTGATTAGAACGGCACTCGATTTACCTACCACCGATCCGGGCTCTGATTTACATTTTTCCACAGATGATGAAGAACTTTTCCCAACAGGTAACGTCACATTTGGGGCAGTAGCACCACTTCGTCACACTCTACTGCAGAGTGAGTTGCAGCGGCGATATATTGAAGAAATTGGAGACTTGGTAGTACAAAAGCCCAAACCCGCTCATATGCCGCCAGAATTAATCGTGACAGCACCCTCCAAAAACTGCGGTCCAGGTGGGGTTAAAAAATTGGAAGTATACAAACTGATACCTAGCACAGCACCCGAGCAACAAGCTCAGATGCAAGCCCAGACAAGCGGTACTGGCGCTCGACGCACGTATTCCTGGCACAATCTCAACCAAGATAGCGGCCGTGCTAAACCTAGTTTCTTCATGAACGAATCAAAGCCAGACCCAAAGATTCAGAAGAGTCCACCGAGGCGGTAAGTTTTGAGCCGATTAGTACATATCATTTTCTAGTCCTCTCCTTACGTCCGCAGTATACCAAACAATTTCATCCCACTAAATCTGCAAAGACATGGCCATTCAAACCACGCTGAGGACCTACATGTAAAACTATCCATTAAAAAAAAAATTTGGGCGGGAGCTCACGGTGACTCTGACGTTCGACCACTGGGTTGGTACAAAGGCCAATCCCAGGCACATGCTCACATGGCTACCGTGATGGCAACGGCAGCAGCTACTGCAGCTCTTCGAAGCGCTGAAGGGTCACAAGCTCGAAGCATGTATACCGCCGCTAGCAACAAGGAACCATTGATATCGGCAGCAGAATCAAAAACAGGTTCAGCAACCTTACCACCTGCTTATGTAGGTGCGCCACGTAGATCCCGCAAATTGGAGCAGGTGGATTTATTTAAGTAAGTTTGAAAAAAAAAAAAAAAATTCGTAGGAGATTTATAAATTTATCATTTGTAGCGCCTGTTCAGAAAAGCTGTTATTGTGGCAGCAAAGCCATAAAAAAGCACAGCCGTCAAACACGCGCCTTTTGGGCGGAACGACTACTAAACTAGAGAATCCGCAGATCTTTATACGCGGTCGCAAACCAAAAAAAATCATCCGAACAACCGGCGGAAATGATGCCCATTCAAACGTGTCCGGAGTAACTGGGAAGGGGAAACGCAAGACAAGTATCATTAAACTTGCTGATACGACGCAGTTTGTAACACGTTTTTCACGAACGCATACCAGTACTGGAGGTTCTGCCACTGGTAATCTACAGCAACATCAAATTACTCAGATGCAAAGGCTAATTTTAAAAACTCAATCAGGCAGCGGATCAGAAAGCATACAAAACGCCTCTGTCAGTGGCATTCAAAACCCTGGTGGACGCATTACTAGTAAGTTTAAGACTGGTGGCATAGTCGTAACAGCGGTCCAACAATCATTGGGCAGTCATGCAGGGGGTGTTAATGTTTCAAAACGTTTTCCCCATACTGGTGGTCTGCCCATAAAGAATAGCAGCAACAGTCTCGCCTCTGATACTCAAAACATGTTTCAATGCCGCATCGAAAATAAACAAGTGGCAGGAATATCCCTAGACACGGTCAACCTGGTACGCAAGGTTAAGACAAAGTTGAAAAAACGGAAGTCCCGCACGCTTGCGAATGATGCCTCTACATCAGCTAAATAAAATCTATCAGTAATTAAGCCGAAACACTAATATCCCGGACATCCCTCGACGCCCTCCTCGACAGTTTCCTTTATCAAACTCTTTCATGTACTTGTATGCGAATTTATTATTAAGCCAAATTTTAGTTGAATTAGTTATAGAAATAATGCGCCACAATGGCAGTAAGGAAAATAACCAATTAGCAAAATGTGAGCGCATTGATGTAGCAAAATTTATGGGGTACTATACTACCCCAAAGTGTAGGCATTGCGTATAATGTACATATATTTGAATATTCACTTGTATATATATACATATACAATATATATATATATACATATATATATATATATTATATATATATAGTACTTATAATCAGGAGTTAAATTTTAGGACGTCATTTCTATAAAAATTCCCAATAAAAATTCATGTTATTAACTAACAACGCATATGTACTATGTTGTTCGTAGCATCTCTGAAGCACTGCTTTAGCCACTAACAAAAATCGACACTAAATCCAGGTAGCTAACTTAAATACACAAGCGATTAGAGGTTACATTTCAATGAATGCAAACAAACAAACGAATACTTCTGTAATCAGTGTATAAGAAACAAAACACATACCTTTCCTTAGTATCGAACTAAATTCGTGTATCAATGTTCCTCGAATAAAGCCCGCTTGAATATAATCAGTGTTGCCGTTTTTCCCCGATAAAAACCAGCTGAATTTGGACAAAATATAAGCCAAAATAAGCTAAATCCCAGACACAATTAGCTGAAAAATAAGCTAATATTTTAAAATTGATTTTATATATCGTAATAGACAATACACGTACAAATATTGTAAGAAACATTTCATATTCATGAAAAATACAACGATAATAATAGAAATTTCAACATTACATTCACTTAAATTCTTACATTGATAATAAATCTTCTTCTAGATATTCGACAGTCTCTTTGGGCTCATAATTTAAATGTTCTTTGCTTTCGATCGATTTTAGGCGGTTGGGAAAAACTATGTAATCAAAACAACATCTGTTATGTCGGCTTAATTTGGATGTAAAATTTAAAAATATTAGTTTCTGTTTTAATGAGACTGTAATTCTTTGAGTCTTTACCTTATTGTTGAGTTTAACGTATCAATGCTCATCCTATTTCTAATTTAATTTTTAATTAAATTGACTTGGCTAATTGACTTCGGCATTCCACAAAGATAACAAATGTATGCGAGTCGCAACAGCCAATCTATTTATTCACTATATGTTAAAGAGTGAAGAATTGCAGAACTAGTGATGTGAGCCTTTAATTGTTGCCAGCTTGTTAATTTGTCTATTAATCGGTAACTAATATCTAAAAATAAAAATATCTGATTCGATTCATAAATAAGCCAGATTTCCGATATCCGCGATTCCAAACATTTTTCCGCAATCGCACTTGAAAATAAGTCAGATCTGGCCGAAAATAGGCCAAAACGGCAACACTGAATATGATGCAAAAGTAATCAAAACGTTTTCTAAGTTTGCCCTCTAAAGATGACAATACCATCAAATTGTATAAACGAGGGCTATTCAATTCAAGCGATATATGATATACATATGTATCTTATCACCAGGCGTTATGTTTCAAACGCAAACAAGGGAAGTTCAACCCACATGTTTCCCATCTTGACGGAGTTAACCCAAAATTAGCTTATTTTGCCACATAGCAGTGCTAATGTTGAGCGTTTATTTTCAGAAATTAATTTAATTAAGACAAATAACAAACAAATTAGACACGGACACTTTAAAAGGCTTGCTTCACACCAAAAGTGGATTAAAGGAAAACTTAGAGCCTTCTGACAAACACCTAAAATATTTTAATCGAAACATGTATAAATTTTTGTAAAACATGTACATAAATGAATATGTATAATTTGAACAATGAAATTAATAACAACGAAGTAAAATACAGTTAATTTACAAATTTAATGGTTTATTCATTTTTTTGTATTGCTTAAAAAATGTACGTAGATCTACGTATTTCAGCAACATTGTGCTATGAAAAAACACGTAGATTTTGGAGCCTGGCTACGTAATTTTCAAATTTTGACATGGCATCCCTGGTTATCACCACTAACCATAGACACTGACCAGAGAACTCTCTGCTCTCTCAAATGTGTATATGTATGTATGCATGTGAGGCTCACATTGTGAGCACAAGCAGCAGCTCACGAAAATTGAAATTTCTTCGCAGCAAGAACCCATGTCTTCCCTTCTGAGTAGTGCTGCAAATCCATCGATGGAAATATCGATAGTATCGATGGACTTTCCTTTGTTAGATAGATCGATGGAATTTTCTCGATGTCGATAGATCGCTACAGACGCCAAGCCACAAGTAAGTTCATACGTTGATACTCAAATTATTATTAAAATTAGAATCTATTTTACACAAACAATTTGATTTATTTTTTAACATATAGCACATAGATACCTATTTACCACATTATTTAATTGTTGGCGGTTCCTCCACGGAAAATGGAAAATTTTTTGATCCCATTAATAGCAAACACGTTTTTTCTAATTGTTTTGGATTTTAGATAAAAGTGCTTAATAGCAAACACGTTTTTTCTAATTGTTTTGGATTTTAGATAAAAGTGCTTCTTCGCCTGCAGACGCCAATAAGGAATCTTCATTTGCTGTTACCACTAACCAGAGAACACATTGACCGGACAAGTAGTGTAAAGCGTTTTGCACACTTTTTTTCGGGAGTTATCTCCCAGACACTTCGTATTTGCTCGGCTCTTCACTTTTTGGGTTCGAGCTACGAAAACATACGAAAGCACAATCATTTCGCTTCATGCGCTCGACCGAGATGGTCGACTGTTGAACAAAGGATCCCTCTGCGCTGAATGTTTCCCTTGCTCTCTCTCTCTCTCACGATGCTCTCTGCTCTCTCAAATATGTATATGTATGTATGCATGTGAGCACAAGCAGCGCTCACAAATTGAAATTTCTTCGCAGCGAGAGCCCATGCCTACCCTTATGTGTGAAGAGTATACCGAACTTTTCAAACCGTTTGCTCAAATTTTTGTAAAAATGATCAATTTGACCTATTTACGTATTCATCTTTTTAAAAAGGTGTCAAATTGACCTACATATGTATGCACAAGTGCAAGGGTTAAAAAAAACACATCCCATTTTGCCCATTGGAATTAATCAGGTACCACATTTTTAAAAAACATTCATTCTGATAGGTAAACCCACGATCATTGAATCAAAACAGGTACTTAAACATAAGCGCGCCTCTTCAATCAAAGCCCAAAATCGTTCACACCATTCTAAGTTGAGGGAGGCACACGCCAATGTTCATCTCCCATGCATACATACAAACACATACACACACGCACATGTAAAGGCACACAGGCATACAAGTGCTTCTACAAGTTATATCCCAAAATTGTGAGCAGCGCCTCCCATGCGTACACACAATCAAATGTATATACATACATACATACATATGTATGTGAGCACTTCACAAGATCGACCAAATGCAAATGCTGGGATTTAAAATTGCTACAGGCAGCAAGAGCTTCGCACACAGGCATACAAATGCTCATAGTACATGTAGCATACTGTAAGTGTGTGTGTGCATGCTCGTCGCGAACACATTTTCATTATGCGCACCAACGCTTTCATACCCTTCCCACAAATAATATCGAAAACGCAAGGCAAACGGTTTGAAAAGTTAGGTATACTCTTCACACATAAGGGTAGGCATGGGTTCTCGCTGCGAAGAAATTTCAATTTTCGTTAGCCTACTTGTGCTCACATGCAGTACATAGTACATGTAGCAAGGGACAGTGTGTGTGTGCATGCTCGTCGCGAAAACATTTTCATTATGCGCACCAACGCTTTCATACCCTTCCCACAAATAATAACGAAAACGCATGGCAAACGGTTTGAAAAGTTCGGTATACTCTTCACACATAAGGGTAGGCATGGGCTCTCGCTGCGAAGAAATTTCAATTTGTGAGCGCTGCTTGTGCTCACATGCATACATACATACACATATTTGAGAGAGCAGAGAGCATCGTGAGAGAGAGAGAGCAAGGGAAACATTCAGCGCAGAGGGATCCTTTGTTCAACAGTCGACCATCTCGGTCGAGCGCATGAAGCGAAATGATTGTGCTTTCGTATGTTTTCGTAGCTCGAGCCCAAAAAGTGAAGAGCCGAGCAAATACGAAGTGTCTGGGAGATAACTCCCGAAAAAAAGTGTGCAAAACGCTTTACACTACTTGTCCGGTCTATGTGTTCTCTGGTTAGTGCTGTTACGGTACACACTAAAAATATTGCGCCTCCGAATAACCGAAAGAAATTTGAGAAATCTCAAGTATGGAAGTTTTTTGAAAAATGCCAAGAAAAAAACTGTGAAATGCCTTGTGAAATGCCTGTTGTGTGGGCAGCAATATAAAACGAGCGGGAACACATCAATTATGCAAGAGCATTTAAAGCGTGCACATAATGGATCTCATGATAATTAATTTCAGTTTTAAGCTCAAGACTTTTGTGAAAGATAGTTAAGCTTTGTTTTTTAATTTTAAGTTAAATTTTAAGACTTGTTCATTACAGTCGAACTTTTTGTTTTTTAGTTATAAGATAAATATGAACCAAAGTTTATTTTTAGGATAGACTGTTTTGTGATTAACTGGAATACAAATATTATTTTTATGAATTAAGACGAAAAATCATGAATTGTTTTGAACTTACTAAGTATAAATGTTTATAAAGTTGATTTTTTTGCTATGAATTTTCAATAATTTTTTTATGATGGAGCTATTTTTGATGGAACCATCGATACTATCGATGTTTTAATCCATCGGACTCAAACAAAATCGATGGACGGTCCATCGATGGTTTTGCAGCACTACTTCTGAGTGAAGACTCTTCACTGAAGAGTATTCCGGAAGCTGTACCCGTAGTCAGCAGAGGTTATGATAGGCCTCGCCTTGACCCAAGAGGGAATTGTGCCCGACAGCGGAAGTTTGGTCCCATTTTGACCGCTTAATACAACAAAAATTTTCGATGGAACCATCGATAGTATCGATGGTTTGAACCATCGTTGGGAAAACCATCGAGTACCGTCTCTATCGATGGTTCTCCAGCTCTAATGAGCACCACCGCTTTCATACCCTTCCCACAAATAATAACGAAAACGCATATATTTTGTAGGAGCTTGGCAAACGGTTTGAAAAGTTCGGTATACACTTGACACAGAAGGGAAGATAGAGCAAGGGAAACATTGAGCATAGAGGGATCTTTTGTTCAACATTTGACCATCTCGATCGAGCGCATGAAGCGATTAATTAAGTTCTCATAGTAAGCGCACACTGCAGCCCATGCGTGTTTATGCTTGTGTGTATGTGTTTGTGTATGTCTGTGTGTGTGTGTGTATGCGTGTGTGTGTATGTATGCCTTTGTGTGCGTGCGTGCGTGTGTGTTTTTTTTTATACCCTGAACCCATTTTCAATGGGAAATCAGGGTATAATGGTTTTGTTGAAATGTATGTAACAGGCAGAAGGAGGCGTGGCAGACCCCACAAAGTATATATATTCTTGATTAGGGCGACGAGCTGAGTTGATTTGCATGCATATCCATGTTATAATCATAATCTGAAAGTTTCATGAAGATCGTATGTCCACAAAAAGTTATTAAACAATTAAGTAAGCGCACACTGCAGCCCATGCGGGTTTATGCGGGGTGATGAGCATGTGCGTCCACCGCCCTTTAGCTGAGCTATTCCATTTTCTTTGCCATCGTACAATGCTCTTCGCTCTGATAGCATTGAGACGCGCAGGCGCGTGCGAATTCCGCTCCACGGCTTCGGCGACCAAGTACTTCAGTGGTAACATACCAGCTATGACGAGGGAAAGAGGAAAGCCCTGACGCCAAAAACAGTGACGCTATTGCCCCCCTCTCTTGCACCACCGGTTTGTATCACTGGGGTACTCTGCGAGACCGCCGCGAAGTAAGTCTTTGATAATTTTTGCCGTCGCTGGGTGCGTCGCGCCCACCGCAACCACGCTGTCTACAGTTCTTTCCACTTTCACAGGGAAAAACACAGATCAAGCTATTGTCCACGATGGATCACGATGACATCGGCCGTACTCCACGAAAACGCAACTCGAACTCGTGTATGTGTGTGAGTGCGTGCGTGCGTGTGTGTGTGTGTGTGTGCGTATTTCTTGTGTAAGCTGAAAGACGCGAAAAATTATTGAAATAGCTATTGCTCCAAGGGTTCAGGGGATCTCGTAGTCGAGCAGTCTCGACTATAGCTTTCTTACTTGTTTACAGCCTGGCTTTGCGTAATAGTTCTTTTTTTGTTTGGTGGCCGATGTATTTATTTCTGTCCCCTCGCTGCACTCTCTCGGACGTTTGTTTTTGTTGCTTGATATTTCGGACGAGGACCGATGTATTCAGCTTGGTATGGTCACTGACCCACAGATCACAAATATATTTTTTGTTCCAGCAAATTTATATTTTGGGTTTTGTTTTTTGTTATACCCTGAACCCATTGAAAATGAGAAATCAGGGTATAATGGTTTTGTTGAAATGTTTGTAACAGGCAGAAGGAGGCGTGGCAGACCCCACAAAGTATATATATTCTTGATCAGGGCGACGAGCTGAGTCGATTTGGCCCTGTCCGTCTGTCTGTCCGTCCGTCCGTCCGTATGTATGAACGCGTCGATTTCAGAAGATATAAGAGCTAGAGACTTGAAATTTTTTTTCCTAGGTCCGTGTATATCACGCGCATATCAAGTTTTTCTTTAAATATCGATAACTAATCCCGATAATTTATTATTGATCAAAAACCTTATCGAAAGCTATTTATTTAATTATACCTCCTACACCTTTAGAGCTGGAGCTTGCAAATTTTATATATAGACTTATATGCATTTTATATAATTTGGATTTTTGTTGTAATTTACCCCCCACCCTTATATCCACCCCCTCACCCACACCTTTATAAAAGGCGTATTTGAAGTACTAGAGACTTGTGCTTTAGAATGTACATACATTTGAATATTATGATTGTGTTCTGAAAGTTTCATTAAGATTGTACGTCTAAAAATTAAAATATTCAACAAATAAATCCTTATAATGTTGCCCACACTGCAGCGCAGCACAAGCGCAGTCGCTGCTTACTGCAGAGTTAGCAGAGCGCGTTCTAATACGTGCGTGTGTATGTATGTGTGCCGAAAAGAAGTGCAGATTGATTAGAATATCAGATTAGAGGGTTCAGGGTATCTCCTAGTCGAGCAGTCTCGACTAGAGTCTTCTTACTTGTATTTTATGTATTTCTTATTTGTTGTCTTTTTGTCTGCACTACGATTCTTCGCACAGATCACAAATAAGCAGTTATATTTTTTGTTTTGGCAACACTTGTGAGTTCATTTGCCGTTGGGCGCCAATGAAAGCCGAAGTTATTACTGTTGATTATTTTTTATTTTCGACTCGTTTGAATCGCTCGAGTAATAATCTAAAACTAAAGCTTAAAGTAACATAAATGGATTTATATAGCTGCCACTGCCGGCAGACCGCTGAGTCAACGCTTCCCATCGACGATCAGGCCACTTAAGCGTGGTGATATCAGGTTAGCGATTCTTTCGCAACGGTATCCGGTGCAATTGCTCCATCAGCAACTCCGGCCGTGCGCGTGTTAACTTGTATATTCATGATAAAAATCATAATCTGAAAGTTTCATGAAGATCGTATGTCCACAAAAAAAGTTATTAAACAATTGAGTTCTCATAGTAAGCGCACACTGCGCCCATGCGTGTTTATGCTTGTGTGTGTATGTGTATGTGTGTGTGTGTATATATATGTGTGTGTGTATATATATGTGTGTGTGTGTGTGTGTGTGTGTGTGTGTGTGTGTGTGTGTGTGTGTGTGTGTGTGTGTATGCGTGTGTATGCGTGTGTGTGTATGTATGCCTGTGTGTGCGTGTGTGTGTGTGCGTGTTTCTTATGTAAGCTGAAGGACGCGAAAAATTATTGAAATATGTAGCTATTACAACTAACCAGAGAACACATAGACCGGACAAGTAGTGTAAAGCGTTTTGCACACTTTTTTTCGGGAGTTATCTCCCAGACACTTCGTATTTGCTCGGCTCCTCACTTTTTGGGTTCGGGCTACGAAAAAATACGAAAGCACAATCATTTCGCTTCATGCGCTCGACCGAGATGGTCAAATGTGAATAAAAGATGCCTCTATGCTCAATTTTTGTTCTTGCTTTCTCAAATATGTATCTGTATGTATGCATGTGAGCACAAGCAGCAACTCACGAAAATTGAAATTTCTTCGCGTTAGACTGCTAGAAGAGTATTCTGAACTCTTCAAGCCGTTTACCAAGCTCGTACAAAATATTTGCGTTTTCGTTATTATTTGTGGGAAGGGTATGAAAGCGTTGGTGCGCATAAAGAAAATGTTTTCGCGATGAGCATGCACACACACACTCTCGCTTGCTACATGTACTATGATGTACTATGGGCGGCAAGAGCTTCGCACACAGGCATAGCTCTTGCCGCCTGTAGCAATTTTACAGTCCAGCATTTGCATTTGGTCGATCTTGTGAAGTGTTCACATACATACATATGTATGTATGTATGTATATACAGTTGATTGTGTGTACGCATGGGATGTGCTGCTCACAATTATGGGATATCACTTGTAGAAGCATTTGTATGCCTATGTGCCTTTACATGTGCGTGTGTGTATATCTTTGTTTGTATGTTTGGGAGATGAACATTGGCGTGTGCCTCCCTCAACATAGAATGGTGTGAACGATTTTGGGTTTTAATTGAAGAGGCGCTTTTATTTAAATAGCTGACTAAGTTATTTTACTTGCATACACCTGTATATGTATGTACATATATGAACGGGTGCTAGGGATCGAAAATCGCATCCTGATAGGCAAACCCACAATCATTGAAATGAAATTAGGTGCTTAAAGATAAGCGCGAGTTACCCGCCAGTCACTATACCACACACGTACATATGTGTATGTGTATGAGTTACTCGCCGGCCACAGTGCCACAGAGTATTGGGAAGTGCACTTGTCACTTTAGTTAGTCAGCTATTTAAATATAAGCGCGAGTTACCATCTCTGCTCCCCTCAAAATGTTACCCCAGAAGCCGCCTCGCCTTTCAGCTGAGTCGGCAACTGGCTATCGTGTGGACGATGTCGGCCAGCAGTTCCGCTCTCAATAGAAGTCAACAAATTTACATTGTGGCTACAATGTGAAGAGTTCTATAAACAACAAATTGCAACATCAAATTTCGATGCGTAGGCATTCTGCCGACGACAAGCTGGCTTAGTGTAGAGATATAAGCATATTATTCTGTACAGTTTAGTTCAGTCCAGATTTGTAAATGACAGAGAACAGTTTATTTCGAAAATAAATCAAGAAACTTTAAAATTCAACAACCTTGTTTGTTTGAACAAAGTACTAATCACCAATTGTCGGAGGATACACCCAAAATCGTTCACACCATTCTTTACAAGTTATATCCCATAATTTTGAGCATCGCATCCTATGCGTACACACAATCAAATGTATATACATACATATATACATATGTATGTGAGCACTTCACAAGATCGACAAATGCAAATGCTGGGCTTCAAAATTGCTACAGGCAGCCAGAGCTTCACACACAGGCATACAAATGCTCATAGTACATGTAGCAAGGGACAGTGTGTGTGTGCATGCTCGTCGTGAAAACATTTTCATTATGCGCACCAACGCTTTCATACCCTTCCCACAAATACTAACGAAAACGCATGACAAACGGTTTGAAAAGTTCGGTATACTCTTCACACAGAAGGGAAGGCATGGGTTCTTGCTGCGAAGAAATTTCAATTTTCGTGAGCTGCTGCTTGTGCTCACATGCATACATACATATCAGTGTTGCCAAATCAGCTTTTTTCCCGTCAAATCTGGCTTTTTTGAAAAGTCGATTGCGGGAAAAATTCCAAAACAGCGGACAGCGGGAATTCTGGATTTTTTAAAGAATAATTTGCTTTATTTCCGCTTTTTTATTTTTTATTGAAGAAATTTTCGTATTTTGTATGGATAATTCGTATGAAGAATGAAGTTTTCTTCATTGTAGTTAAATTAAAACCAAATAGTTCAGTAATTCAATTTTCAATGAACGAACCAAGCGGTAATAATATGGAACTAACTAAACTAGGATATGATTTATATTTAATTCAGAACAACCTATTGTGAACAACAATATCGAACTTTTTGATTCTATGTAAATGAAACGAAACGATTAAAAAATGTATGCAACTCTTTTGATAGCGTGTGATAGAATTTATGTTGCCGACAAATTTTCAAATAGTAAAAAATGTCGATTCCTTTTCATGCATAAATATTTTTGGAGACCATTGATAGTATTGAACCCCAATATAAGAACATCCACCCAATTCAGTAGGAAACTACTCAAGACGCTACAGAGTTTTGAGTTGAGAAGCGTGTTCTAAGGGTTTGATAGGATATAAGAAATGTAGGAACTTGGCCACTTTTGCATTGTTTTTTTTGCTAATGCCCAAGTGGGTAACATTTTTCGTCAGATCAATACTGTGATGCTTAACTCAATTTCAAGCATCTGGTGAAACATATATTATAAAACTTCACAGATACGGCTTGCGGTGCTTGAAGAAATGATGCCATGATTATAAGTTGTTAAAAATATATTTAAATATCAATCAAATCAAAGCAAAAAACATCAGCTTTTTTCCGATTTTTTTTCACAAAATTTCGGCTTTTTTTAAAGTATCTTCCCACTAAAAACAGCTTTTTTGGCTCAACAAAAATTGGCAACACTGATACATATACACATTCGAGAGAGTAGAGAGCATCGAGAGAGAGAGAGCAAGGGAAACATTCAGCGCAGAGGGATCTTTTGTTCAACAGTCGACCATCTCGGTCGAGCGCATGAAGCGAAATGATTGTGCTTTCGTATTTTTTCGTAGCCCGAACCGAAAAAGTGAGGAGCCGAGAAAATACGAAGTGTCTGGGAGATAACTCCCGAAAAAAAAGTGTGCAAAACGCTTTACACTACTTGTCCGGTCTATGTGTTCTCTGGTTAGTGCTATTACTCCATGGGTTCAGGGGATCTCGTAGTCGAGCAGTCTCGACTAGAGCTTTCTTATTTGTTAAGTTTCAAATTGATGAAATGAGGAATGAATTTCAATCGAATATATATATAATTTAATTTTGTTAAGAATATAAATATTAAATACATATATAAAAAAAATTTGCCGATGTTTGTTTTTGATTGAAAAACATCAATGTTATCAAACTAGTGATGGCACGATTAATCATTTGATACACAATAATCGATTATTTTGTTTCAATTCACGATTTAATTGTATCGCAAAATGGGTTTTGAATAATCGAGGCAATCGATGATTTGCTCAAAAAATTGCATCGCTATAAGCAACATTGGCGCGCAAAAGTTGGAAAGCGAAACGTAATAATGGCACCAACAATTAGTTAAGTTATGAAGCGCATACGACAAGAAATGGCGGAGCTTTCAGATATAAATGAAACTTTAGGAAGCACTAGTGACGGCTCATCTACTAGCGAAGTTGAGTTCGATTTATGGACCCACCACAAGGCACTGGCCCACAAAACCAGTAAGAAAGACGGTATCCATTTTCACATTCAAGACGAGCTCAGTCTTTTTTTAAATGCTCCTGTTTTTGAATTGAAGCGTAATGTCGTCAACGCCTGGGAGGAGATGCGTCCTGTATACCCTAAGCTATATGTTATAGCTTGTCGGTATTGTTTCTTAATAGGCACTTCGGTACCAGCGGAACGTCTTTTTTCCAAGGCGGGTGCCACATTAACCAAAAAAAGGAACAGGTTAACAACAGAGCACCTTTCACAACTACTATTTCTTAACTCAATTTTAAATAGATAAACATTTATATTTTTTACTGTTCTTGTTGCTATTGTTGTTTCTAAAAGGAGTCCATAATAAAAAAATAAGGCGCATTCAAAAAAATCATTTGATTAATCGATTTTTCCATTTTTCCGCGATTAATTGCAATTAATCTTTAAAGCACCTAAAATAAATCATATTTTTTTATTTTTTTTTGCCATCACTAGCGCAGATCTTTTGTTCAACAGTCGACCATCTCGGTCGAGCGCATGAAGCGAAATGATTGTGCTTTCGTATATTTTCGTGAGGAGCCGAGCAAATACGAAGTGTCTGGGAGATAACGCCCGAAAAAAAGTGTGCAAAACGCTTTAAACTACTTGGCCGGTGTATGTGTTCTCTGGTTAGTGATATGGCTCCAGAGATACTTGATAAGTAAAAATATCGAAACCAAAACATCGAGTAAAAAGTATCGGTATCGTTGCCCCAATGTATCCGATACCGAAAATATCGATATTTTTCGTGTCCCTATGTGTGAATGCGTGTGTGTATGTGTTTGTGTATGTGTGTGTGTATGTGTGTGTGTATGTGTTTTTTTTTTTTTTTATATTCATTTATTGACAAAATAAAAATTGCAAGTTGTGTGGTGGCTAGGATAGCGCGCGGTGCTTGCGGGACGGCCGTAAAGCATTGCTTCGCAAGCACTATGCGCTACCTTAGCCTGGGACAGCTCGTCTTCTCAGTCGCTCGACTCTGCGGAGCTCCATCATCACTGTGGCCGCGAAGGTGCTTGTTAGTTCCCAAGCTTCCTCCGATTCCAGCATGGCGTTGACTAAGTTGTCCGCTCTGATGGAGCGGCCCACTGCCTCTTCCAGACGACGCCTCTCCTCCAGGAACCGTCCACATTCGAAAAGAATGTGGTTGGCGTCTTCCACATGCCCTCGCTCGCACCAGGGGCACTCGTCAGATTCCTCGTGGCCAAAGCGCTTCAAATAGCTCCGAAAGCATCCATGACCCGAGAGGATCTGCGTAAGGTAGAAGTTAACCTCGCCATGTTTGCGGTTAACCCATGGTTCAAGCTCCGGGATGAGCTTGTGCGTCCACCGCCCTTTAGCTGAGCTATTCCACCTTCTTTGCCATCGTGCGATGCTGTTCGCCCTGACAGCGTTGAGTCGCGTAGGCCCGTGCGAATTCCGCTCCACGGCTTCGGCGACCAAATACTCCAGTGGCACCATACCGGCTATGACGAGCGCCGCGTCATCGGAGATAGTCCTGAAAGCGCAGCTGACTCTGATTGCGCTCAGCCTGTAGATCGCGCAAATGCCTCGGCTGTAGCTCGGCGTTGCCATCGCTCTTGCCCATATTGGCGCAGCATAGAGGATGACAGACCTAATGACGCTCATTAGGAGGAGACGTCGTTGCTGTTTAGGTCCCCGCGTGTTAAGCATGATTCTCGAGAGAGCTCTACAAGAATCAGCTGCCTTTTTATGCACATATTCTAAGTGCTCGCGGAAAGTTAATCTTGTGTCTATCATGACACCAAGATATCTTATCGCCCTCTTTGACGCAATGGTGACGCTGCCGATCTTTATATTGGCAGTTTCCACTCTTTTGCGACTGCTGACCAGTACAACTTCGGTCTTGTGTGCCGCTAGCTCGAGCCCAGCTCCTGTCAACCAGCTTCGTATGCGATTGATACTTTCGCTGCACATATCCTCTGTATCTTTGAGCTCCTTTCCTATGGCTACGACTGCTACATCATCAGCAAAGCCAATGGTGTGCGCGCCTGCTGGTAGTTCCAAGCGCAGTACGCCGTCGTACATGATGTTCCATAGGAGAGGCCCCAGCACTGAGCCTTGGGGTACTCCAGCTGACACTGTATGAGTTTGGGGACCCTCACTCGTGTTGTATACCAGTGTTCTTCCTCTGAAGTAGCTCTTTATTATCTCTCTTAGATATTTAGGGATATTATATTGTGACAGCGCATTCAGTATCATATCCCAACTAGCTGTGTTAAAGGCATTCCTTACATCCAGGGTCGCGATGATGCAGTATTCCTTCGTCCCGTGCCTCCATCTGGTGCCTTGAATGGCGGAAGTGGCCAGACCGACAACTTTGTTAAGCGCGTCCGTTGTTTACCGGGCCTTCCGGAATCCAAATTGGTTTGGTGACTGGCCTCCGGCGCTTGCAATCGCAGTCTCCAGCCTAGAGCAGATCAGTTTCTCAAACACCTTTCCCTTGGTGTCTAAGAGACAGATCGGTCTGTACGAAGATGGCTCATCTGGTGGTTTGCCAGCCTTGAGTAGCAATACCAGGTTCTGGGCTTTCCATTTTGCCGGGAACGTCTCTTGGATCAGGCATTCGTTAAATAATTCGGCGAACGTACTTGGGTGCAAGGCGAGGGCTAGCTTTAGCGCACGATTTGGGATCCCGTCCGGCCCTGGAGCTGTGTTGGTTCTAAGACCTCGGAGAACTACTGATATTTCTTCCTCTGTAACTAAAACAATTTCAGTGCTCGTTGAGCCCTGATCAGCAGACTCGGACTCAGGGGCGTAAATGGAGCTTAAACTTTCTGGAAAGAGTGTTTCCACAATCGATTTAAGCTCCAGACGATCCGTAGGCTGCACCTGTCTACCTGCGTATAGTCTTTTAACTACTATCTTATATGCCCTGCCCCAAGGGTCATATTCGGCTGAGTCGCACAACTGTAAAAAACATTCTCTTTTGCTTGCCCGAATGGCCTTCTTCAGCTGTCTTCTAGCTGCCTGGTAAGCTAACTGTTTCTCAAAAAACGTTGACCTACCGCGAGCCCGTTGGTAGCTTCTTCTCGCCTGGATGCATTTGCGACGAATGTCACCTATTTGCGTATTCCACCAATACGTAGGCTCATGTTGTCGCGTGAACTGCTTGCGGCGTAACATGCTGCTATTGCAGGCACTCTGTATTTGGGCTACCATTTGGCATGCTCTGGCCTCAGCATTACCAATTGTACCCAGAGACTGAATGGTCTCTGAAAAGACCGCGGGATCAAAAGTATCTAGCCGATACGACTCCCTCCACAATGTTGACGCCCTGGCAGGTGGCTCACCTATTGTGAACAGAAGTGCCGTATGATCGCTGCCTGTATAGCTATCGCAATGGCTCCATGTTGCTCCCCGAAAGAGGGATGAAGTGACAAAAGTAATGTCGATAACAGACCCGTATCCCGCCCGACTGAAGGTGTACTCATGGCCAGTGTTGAGCAGTGCAACATCTAGTGTCGCGAAGATCTCCAGTAGGATACGACCTCTGGCATTTGTTGTGGGGCTACCCCATTCTAGCGCCCAGGAGTTAAAATCTCCAGCTATAATGGCCTTCCGACCCCTAGCATCCTCGGCAAGCTCGTCGAGCACCGTCGTGAATTCACTGAGCTGCATGCTGGGGGCCAGATAGCAACTGTAGAGCCATAAGCGACCATATCGGCCACGTACGAACCCATTGAATGACTTAACATTCGAAAGTACGTTCGTTGAGTTGCCGCATACCCACAACGCAGCTTTGCCATTAACGTCTGTTGACCATGTCCTAGGGCAGCTGGTTCTACAGTGGTGAGGCTCACTGAGAAAAGCTACATCTATACATTTTTCCCTAATGGTCTGCTCTAGAAGATCTTGGGCAGCAACACAATGATTTAAGTTAAGCTGCAAAAACCTTAACATTTCATTTTACGAGCAGCTTCACGGTAAGATGGGCACTTGAAGCTGCCTGCTGAATGGTCCGTCTGCTTTTCACCTTTCCGGATGCAGAGGCTACATTTTGGTGGCTTGGTGCATGCTTTGGCACTGTGACCCATCTCTCCACACCTGAAACAGGCGCCCTTTAAGTCACAGTCGCTGCCGCAGTTAGCTGCCATATGACCGTAATCGAGGCACTTGAAACAGCGTTTAGGCTGCTCCACGGCTCGGATACGGCAAACTACCCATCCTATTCTAATTTTGGACAGCTCGAGCAGAGTTTTAGCTTTCCCAATTGGAAGAGCAGCCGTAGCTCTTTGCTGTCCACCAAAAGCTGGCCGAAGCGATTTGATAGCCTCAATGGGGAGTGAGCTATCCTTCAACTCCACCCTAATTGCCTCCAAGATCTCCTCTTTGGTCGCTAACTCATCTAGATCGCGAATCTCAACTTGGGCCGATTCGGTAAGTGTTTTAACTACCGCTCGGTCTCCCAAGGTCTTGCCTACAGCTTCGTGCAGAGCCTCAGCGCTATACTCCGGCTTCCTACTCAGTTGCAATAAAAGGCCCCCCTTAGCTGTCTTCCTAATGCCTTGAACGTCGCTGCTCAGATGCTTCAAATTTGGGTCGCTTTTAACTACACGGAGCATGTCCGCATAGCTGCAGCCCCCTACGCCTGAAATCGCAATCGCGTCAGTCCTGGGACGTTTTTGCATAGGCTTTCGCCCTTTAACGACTGTCAAGCTGCTCTGGTTTGTCTGTCGAGCGGCCTGGTTTGAAGTTTCAGCTGCAGCCCGTAGAGCCATTGGTTCTTTTGGGTTCGCTGCACTTCTATTGGGCCTCGGCTTTTTTGAGGGAGTTTTCCTCTGTTCGGAGGCAACTTCCCTCGACCGCTTGGGAGTATTGCTACCTACTGTAGCACTAATGTTCGCTGCCTTAACATTTTCGCCTACTTTTTTGAGTGGCGTGGTCTGCACCTCACAGTTTTTAACCGAACGGTTGCAGAACGCTTCGGCCGTCTTGTGAAGGCTGACCAGCCTAGCCAGCTCCTCTCTCATTAAGGCATTTATATGCCGCTGACCCCAAATAAGGCAGACAAACCCTCTAGTGTAGCTCCTATTTGAGCTAACGCTTCTTTTAGTGACTTGGGTGCCTGGCACTCAGCCACTGGAGCCTGATTAGAAGTCGACGGCTGCGCCAACGCCCTCTGTTGTTGCTGCGGCGATCGCTGCAACGAGGAACGACGCGCAAAAGCTTGCAGCTCGTCCTCCATCATGGCATCCATTTCTGCTCCGACTACCACGGCGTGAAGCCTGTAGTGGGCAATGGCTACTAATATAATCTGAGTTTACAACCCGCAGTAACTTAAACTCAACTTGACTACAGCCCGAAAGTATGCACTACTGCTAATAACTGCTACTTCACTCCAGCAGCTAGGTTGCTGTCTTTGCAACTCATCAACGTTAGTGAGCAGCTGATTGCCCGATGCAATTTCCAGCACTACTAACAGCTGTTAGAGTGAATGCACCTGATTTTTATTATTGCGCAAGTGTGACGCCTAAAGTACCAAAATTTACGCGCCCACAAAAGACAAGGAAAGGAGAGAAGCCCTGACGCCAAAACAATGACGCTATCGCCCCCCCTCTCTTGCACCACCGAATTATACCGCTTGGGAATTCCACGAGCCACCGCGCAGTAAGTCTCTGGTAGTTTTTTTGAGGTCGTTGGGTACGCCGCGCCCACAGCAAACACGTTGACTTCAGTTCTTTCCACTTTCACAGGGGAAAACACAGTTCAAGCTATTGTCTACGATGGATCACGATGACATCGACCGCACTCCGTGAAAACGCAACTCGAACCTTTGTCTATGCGTGTGTGTGTATGTATGCATGTGTGTGTTTTTTTTTTTTTTTTTTATATTCATTTATTGACAAAATAAAAAAATTGCAAGTTGTGTGGTGGCTAGGATAGCGCGCGATGCTTGCGGGACGGCCGTAAAGCATTGCTTCGCAAGCACTATGCGCTACCTTAGCCTGGGACAGCTCGTCTTCTCAGTCGCTCGACTCTGCGGAGCTCCATCATCACTGTGGCCGCGAAGGTGCTTGTTAGTTCCCAAGCTTCCTCCGATTCCAGCATGGCGTTGACTAAGTTGTCCGCTCTGATGGAGCGGCCCACTGCCTCTTCCAGACGACGCCTCTCCTCCAGGAACCGTCCACATTCGAAAAGAATGTGGTTGGCGTCTTCCACATGCCCTCGCTCGCACCAGGGGCACTCGTCAGATTCCTCGTGGCCAAAGCGCTTCAAATAGCTCCGAAAGCATCCATGACCCGAGAGGATCTGCGTAAGGTAGAAGTTAACCTCGCCATGTTTGCGGTTAACCCATGGTTCAAGCTCCGGGATGAGCTTGTGCGTCCACCGCCCTTTAGCTGAGCTATTCCACCTTCTTTGCCATCGTGCGATGCTGTTCGCCCTGACAGCGTTGAGTCGCGTAGGCCCGTGCGAATTCCGCTCCACGGCTTCGGCGACCAAATACTCCAGTGGCACCATACCGGCTATGACGAGCGCCGCGTCATCGGAGATAGTCCTGAAAGCGCAGCTGACTCTGATTGCGCTCAGCCTGTAGATCGCGCAAATGCCTCGGCTGTAGCTCGGCGTTGCCATCGCTCTTGCCCATATTGGCGCAGCATAGAGGATGACAGACCTAATGACGCTCATTAGGAGGAGACGTCGTTGCTGTTTAGGTCCCCGCGTGTTAAGCATGATTCTCGAGAGAGCTCTACAAGAATCAGCTGCCTTTTTATGCACATATTCTAAGTGCTCGCGGAAAGTTAATCTTGTGTCTATCATGACACCAAGATATCTTATCGCCCTCTTTGACGCAATGGTGACGCTGCCGATCTTTATATTGGCAGTTTCCACTCTTTTTGCGACTGCTGACTAGTACCACTTCGGTCTTGTGTGCCGCTAGCTCGAGCCCAGCTCCTGTCAACCAGCTTCGTATGCGATTGATACTTTCGCTGCACATATCCTCTGTATCTTTGAGCTCCTTTCCTATGGCTACGACAGCTACATCATCAGCAAAGCCAATGGTGTGCGCGCCTGCTGGTAGTTCCAAGCGCAGTACGCCGTCGTACATGATGTTCCATAGGAGAGGCCCCAGCACTGAGCCTTGGGGTACTCCAGCTGACACTGTATGAGTTTGGGGACCCTCACTCGTGTTGTATACAAGTGTTCTTCCTCTGAAGTAGCTCTTTATTATCTCTCTTAGATATTTAGGGATATTATATTGTGACAGCGCATTCAGTATCATATCCCAACTAGCTGTGTTGAAGGCATTCCTTACATCCAGGGTTGCGATGGTGCAGTATTCCTTCGTCCCGTGCCTCCATCTGGTGCCTTGAATAGCGGAAGTGGCCAGACCGACAACTTTGTTAAGCGCGTCCGTTGTTGACCGGGCCTTCCGGAAACCAAATTGGTTTGGTGACAGGCCTCCGGCGCTTGCAATCGCAGTCTCCAGCCTAGAGCAGATCAGTTTCTCAAACACCTTTCCCATGGTGTCTAAGAGACAGATCGGTCTGTACGAAGATGGCTCATCCGGTGGTTTGCCAGCCTTGGGTAGCAATACCAGATTCTGGGCTTTCCATTTTGCCGGGAACGTCTCTTGGATGAGGCATTCGTTAAATAATTCGGCGAACGTACTTGGGTGCAAGGCGAGGGCTAGCTTTAGCGCACGATTTGGGATCCCGTCCGGCCCTGGAGCTGTGTTGGTTCTAAGACCTCGGAGAACTACTGATATTTCATCCTCTGTAACTAAAACAATTTCAGTGCTCGTTGAGCCCTGATCAGCAGACTCGGACTCAGGGGCGTGAATGGAGCTTAACCTTTCTGGAAAGAGTGTTTCCACAATCGATTTAAGCTCCAGACGATCCGTAGGCTGCACCTGTCTACCTGCGTATAGTCTTTTAACTACTATCTTATATGCCCTGCCCCAAGGGTCATATTCGGCTGAGTCGCACAACTGTAAAAAACATTCTCTTTTGCTTGCCCGAATGGCCTTCTTCAGCTGTCTTCTAGCTGCCTGGTAAGCTAACTGTTTCTCAAAAAACGTTGACCTACCGCGAGCCCGTTGGTAGCTTCTTCTCGCCTGGATGCATTTGCGACGAATGTCACCTATTTGCGTATTCCACCAATACGTAGGCTCATGTTGTCGCGTGAACTGCTTGCGGCGTAACATGCTGCTATTGCAGGCACTCTGTATTTGGGCTACCATTTGGCATGCTCTGGCCTCAGCATTGCCAATTGTACCTAGAGACTGAATGGCCTCTGAAAAGACCGCGGGATCAAAAGTATCTAGCCGATACGACTCCCTCCACAATGTTGACGCCCTGGCAGGTGGCTCACCTATTGTGAACAGAAGTGCCGTATGATCGCTGCCTGTATAGCTATCGCAATGGCTCCATGTTGCTCCCCGAAAGAGGGATGAAGTGACAAAAGTAATGTCGATAACAGACCCGTATCCCGCCCGACTGAAGGTGTACTCATGGCCAGTGTTGAGCAGTGCAACATCTAGTGTCGCGAAGATCTCCAGTAGGATACGACCTCTGGCATTTGTTGTTGGGCTACCCCATTCTAGCGCCCAGGAGTTAAAATCTCCAGCTATAATGGCCTTCCGACCCCTAGCATCCTCGGCAAGCTCGTCGAGCACCGTCGTGAATTCACTGAGCTGCATGCTGGGGGCCAGATAGCAACTGTAAAGCCACAAGCTACCATATCGGCCACGTACGAACCCATTGAATGACTTAACATTCGAAAGTAAGTTCGTTGAGTTGCCGCATACCCACAACGCAGCTTTGCCATTAACGTCTGTTGACCATGTCCTAGGGCAGCTGGTTCTACAGTGGTGAGGCTCACTGAGAAAAGCTACATCTATACATTTTTCCCTAATGGTCTGCTCTAGAAGATCTTGGGCAGCAACACAATGATTTAAGTTAAGCTGCAAAAACCTTAACATTTCATTTTACGAGCAGCTTCACGGTAAGATGGACACTTGAAGCTGCCTGCTGAATGGTCCGTCTGCTTTTCACCTTTCCGGATGCAGAGGCTACATTTTGGTGGCTTGGTGCATGCTTTGGCACTGTGACCCATTTCTCCACACCTGAAACAGGCGCCCTTTAAGTCACAGTCGCTGCCGCAGTTTGCTGCCATATGACCGTAATCGAGGCACTTGAAACAGCGTTTAGGCTGCTCCACGGCTCGGATACGGCAAACTACCCATCCTATTCTAATTTTGGACAGCTCGAGCAGAGTTTTAGCTTTCCCAATTGGAAGAGCAACCGTAGCTCTTTGCTGTCCACCAAAAGCTGGCCGAAGCGATTTGATAGCCTCAATGGGGAGTGAGCTATCCTTCAACTCCACCCTAATTGCCTCCAAGATCTCCTCTTTGGTCGCTAACTCATCTAGATCGCGAATCTCAACTTGCGCCGATTCGGTAAGTGTTTTAACTACCGCTCGGTCTCCCAAGGCCTTGCCTACAGCTTCGTGCAGAGCCTCAGCGCTATGCTCCGGCTTCCTACTCAGTTGCAGTAAAAGGTCCCCCTTAGCTGTCTTCCTAATGCCTTGAACGTCGCTGCTCAGATGCTTCAAATTTGGGTCGTTTTTAACTACACGAAGCATGTCCGCGTAGCTGCAACCCCCCTACGCCTGAAATCGCAATCGCGTCAGTCCTGGGACGTTTTTGCATAGGCTTTCGCCCTTTGACGACTGTCCAGCTGCTCTGGTTTGTCTGTCGGGCGGCCTGGTTTGAAGTTTCAGATTCAGCTGTAGCCCGTAGAGCCATTGGTTCTTTTGGGTTCGCTGCACTTCTATTGGGCCTCGGCTTTTTGAGGGAGTTTTCCTCTGTTCGGAGGCAACTTCCCTCGACCGCTTGGGAGTATTGCTACCTACTGTAGCACTAATGCTCGCTGCCTTAACGTTTTCGCCTACTTTTTTGAGTGGCGTGGTCTGCACCTCACAGTTTTTAACCGAACGGTTGCAGAACGCTTCGGCCGTCTTGTGAAGGCTGACCAGCCTAGCCAGCTCCTCTCTCATTAAGGCATTTATATGCCGCTGACCCCCAAATAAGGCAGACAGACCCTCTAGTGTAGCTCCTATTTGAGCTAACGCTTCTTTTAGTGACTTGGGTGCCTGGCACTCAGCCACTGGAGCCTGGTTAGAAGTCGACGGCTGCGCCAACACCCTCTGTTGTTGCTGCGGCGATCGCTGCAACGAGGAACGACGCGCAAAAGCTTGCAGCTCGTCCTCCATCATGGCATCCATTTCTGCTCCGACTACCACGGCGTGAAGCCTGTAGTGGGCAATGGCTACTAATATAATCTGAGTTTACAACCCGCAGTAACTTAAACTCAACTTGACTAAAGCGAGAGCCCGAAAGTATGCACTACTTTTAATAACTGCTACTTCACTCCAGCAGCTAGGTTGCTGTCTTTGCTAAGGCTTAGCAACTGACCAACGTTAGTGAGCAGCTGATTGCCCGATGCAATTTCCAGCACTACTAACAGCTGTTAGAGTGAATGCACCTGATTTTTCTTATTGCGCAAGTGTGACGCCTAAAGTAACAAAATTTACGCGCCCACAAAAGACAAGGAAAGGAAAGAAGCCCTGACGCCAAAACACTGACGCTATCGCCCCCCCTCTCTTGCACCACCGAATTATACCGCTTGGGAATTCCACGAACCGCCGCGCAGTAAGTCTCTGGTAGTTTTTTGAGGTCGCTGGGTACGCCGCGCCCACAGCAAACACGTTGACTTCAGTTCTTTCCACTTTCACAGGGGAAAACACAGTTCAAGCTATTGTCTACGATGGACCACGATGACATCGACCGCACTCCGTGAAAACGCATGTGTGTGCATGCGTGTGTGTGTGTATTTCTTGTGTAAGCTGAAAGACGCGAAAAATTATTGAAATAGCTATTGCTCGAAGGGTTCAGGGGATCTCGTAGTCGAGCAGTCTCGACTATAGCTTTCCTACTTGTTTTTAATTTTTTTTTTTTTTTTTTTTTATTATATACTTTTTTTATTTCGTTTTATTTGCCTTTCCTTTTTTCTCTTTATTTATTCAAATTTTCCTTATCTTATACAATTTCATTTGGTTTTACAGGCTTAGTCTATCTTATTTTACTTCCTTATTCTCCTCTAAGCCTACTCTTTATACACTTACGCCAGTTTTGTTTTACTTTTCTTTATTCGTCTTAATCAGAGAGCTGCAAGTGTGCCAATTTTTTTTTTTGCCACCTTACTCACCCAACATTTACCCGGTGCACCTTGAGTACCGGTGGCCTGTTGCAGTTCTCTGGTCTTAATCTATTTGTTTCTGTTTGCTTTTCTTTATTCCGTCTTAATCTACCTTGTTTTTTTTTAGTTTTGTTTATTTCGTCTTAATCTATTTCAATTTATCTCGCTTTTCTTTATTTAATCTTAATCTAGTTCGCTTATTTTACTTTTCTTTATTTTCCCTTATTTTATTTATTTATTTATTTTATTCTCTTTTTCACTTATTCTAGTTTTGATCGATCATCCCCTCTTAAAAATCCTGTTTCGTTTTATTTTTGTTTTATTATACTTTCCGCTCGCTTCGACCAACTCAATTTTTACTCACTTATTCTAGTTTGGTGTGCTCCAATTTGCTTTGGTCTTGCTTTAGTTTTACGTGACTTTAATCTTCTTCTCCTTACCCTGGTTGTTTTCCTTTTCTTGCTTTCACCTTGTTTCCTCTACCTCATTTCCCCCTATCCTTTTACTTTGCTAGACTCTGCTTCACTTTTCTTTGCTTTATTTTGCTTCTATTTATTCCACATCGCTTCGCTTTATCTCGCTTCACTTGACTCCGCTTCATCTTCTTTGCTTTTACTTCGCTTGACTTTATAATACCCTGAACCCATTGAAAATGGGAAATCAGGGTATAATGGTTTTGTTGAAATGTATGTAACAGGCAGAAGGAGGCGTGGCAGACCCCACAAAGTATATATATTCTTGATCAAGGCGACGAGCTGAATCGATTTGGCCCTGTCCGTCTGTCTGTCTGTCCGTCTGTCCGTATGTTTGCACGCGTCGATTTCCGAAGATATTAGAGCTAGAGACTTGAATTTTTTTTTAAAATGACCGTATATACAGCGCGGACGTCGAGTTTGCTTTTAAAATTCGATAAATCATCCCGTTATGTTTTTATCGAGTAAAAACATTCATGTTCAAATCAGATGCCACTATAGGTAATTGCGAATGATTTTTCTTTTTTTTTTAATTTCTCAAATATTCAATATAATATGTAGATCATATGCTGAAAGTTTCATTAAATTCCGTTCAGTCAAAAATTAATAAAAAATAATCAAATATTTGGCCAATTAACAAACGCACGTGCAGCAGCTACAACAGCATCGTATGCGTGTGCACACATACATTCAAACTTCTTCTAGAAACATTCGTTGAATCACATCAGCTGTTAGTTTCGGTTAGGTTTGGTAGATGGCGCAGCAGCAGTGAATCTATTTGAGTTTTGCCAGCGCCACTAGCAGGAGTGAGGTGGCCTAGTGTGTTAGCTTCATGACGCTCGATCGAGAAGTCGCGGTTCGAATCCCGATCGATGCAACTGATGTTAATTTTTTTTAATTGTTTCAAAATATTTTTATATTTTCATAAACGAGTTTTCTATTTAATTTATATTTTTAAATACACCGAAATTGAAATTTTAACCATACTTTATGTGCTTTTTTAATAGTTTGGTTATTCTAGCAGATTCTTAGAATCACATCAGCAGTTAGTTTCGTTTAGTTTTGGTAGATGGCGCTGCAGCAGTGAATGTATTTGAGTTTTGCCAGCGGCACTTCGCGAAGTGAGGTGGCGTAGTGTGTTAGCTGCATGACGCTTGATCGAGAAGTCGCGGTTCGAATCCCGAGCGGTGCAATTGATGATAGTTTTTTTAATTGTTTCAAAATATTTTTATATCTTATTAAATGAGTTTGGTATTTTATTTATATTTTTAAATACATCGAAATTGAAATTTCAGCCATACTAAATGGGCATTTTTATTTGTTGGGTTCAGGGTAGTATCTAGTTGAGTACTCTCGACTAGAGTTTTCTTACTTGTTTTACTTTACCTTGCTTTGTTCCGCTTCAGTTCGTTTTATTTTATTTTATTATACCCTGAACCCAATCAAAATGGGAAATCAGGGTATAATGGTTTTGTTAAAAGTATGTAACAGGCAGAAGGAGGCGTGGCAGACCCCACAAAGTATATATATTCTTGATCAGGGCGACGAGCTGAGTCGATTTGGCCCTGTCCGTCTGTCTGTCCGTCCGTTCGTATGTATGAACGCGTCGATTTCAGAAGATATAAGAGCTAGAGAAATTTTTTTTCCTAGGTCCGTGTATATCACGCGCATATCAAGTTTTTCTTTATATATCGATAACTACTCCCGATATTTTACCCTTTACCCTTTACTATTTCACTTCGGTATCACCGGATATATTCGCTTACAGTCGGCACAAAACGTTTTCTCTCTTCTCACTACGATAATAGTGCTGGATTTATGTGTGTCCATGGATTGGCCTGGAATGGGTTGTTGACTGGCACCCAATATGCCAGTTCAGGAAGGGGTTTAATAAATAAATAAATAATTTTTGGACGCTCCTGTGTCGATTAAAAGCCTAATAGTGCGCCCTGCTATCGTACGCTCTATGTACGGGAGCAGGGAGTTTCCCCATAAAAAATTGCAGCTTCCTGCTCCTGACAAGTCGTCCTCCAGTGCCTCTGCCTCACGTTGTGAATAGGACCCGTAGTCTTCAGTATTGTCTTGTTGGGGCAAATGATTAACGTTTTGTTGCGTTCTCATGGATTGGTCTGGAGTGTTTTTATAGCCTTGAGTGAGTTGCCTAAAACACGAGGAAGAATCAACTTCCATTGGTTCAGGTCTGCGGTTCTGTGCTTTTCGAGAGTTGAAGCGCTGCTTAGAACTGCTTGGCTTCTGTTGATTTGAATTTGTGTTTGTCTGAAAATGAGGGTTCTTCTTTTGATAAGAACCATCATTCTCTTGCTGACCACCTTGACGCCAGTTCTAGGTCTTTTGGCTATTTGGCTTTTGAGGCTTTTCCTCCGAGTATTTTGCAAAGTTAGCTGCAAAAATGCCTCTCTCATTACTCGATTCAGCTTCTTGAGCTAAAGCTAGAGCCGAAGGAAGTTCTTTGGGTTGTGCTGGCCCACCTCTGTGAATTTCTAAGTCCCGAAATGAAGGTGTGTAGGGCGTCATTCCTGAATTTGCTATTCAGGATAGCCGCTGTTAACTTAACTTTTTCTCGATCTCATCGTAGTATTTGAGCAACGATAGATCGCCTTGCCTAAGCTTGCTTAACTATTGCTGAATCACATGCACAGGCGTTTTGTCAGAGAATGTGAAGTCTAACCTGGCAATAATGGCCTTGAAGTTTAGCGTCTGCTGGTCCTCTGACTTTGTTGCGAATTATTGCAACTGCTTGATAAGTGGTTTTGTTGAAATGTATGTAACATGCAGAAGGAGGTGTGGCAGACCCCACAAAGTATATATATTCTTGATCAGGGCGACGAGCTGAATTGATTTGGCCCTGCCCGTCTGTCTGTCTGTCCGTCTGTCCGTCTGTCGGTCTGTCGGTCTGTCCGTATGCTTGAACGCGCCGATTTCCGAAGATATAAGAGCTAGAGACTTGAATTTTTTTTAAATGACCGTATACACAGCGCGGATGTCGAGTTTCAAATTCGATATATCATCCCGTTATGTTTTAATCGAATAAAAACATTCAAGTTCAAGTCAGATGCCAGCATAGCTAATTGTAAATGACTTCATTTTTTTTTAATTTGTCAAATATTTAATATAATATGTAGATCATATGCTGAAAGTTTCATTAAATTCCGTTAAGTTAAAAATTATTTAAAAATAATCAAATATTTGGCCATTTAACAAACGCACGTGCAGCAGCTACAACAGCATCGTATACGTGTGCACACATACATTCAAACTTCTTCTACAACATTCTTTGAATCACATCAGCTGTTAGTTTGGTTTAGTTTTGGTAGATGGCGCAGCAGCAGTGAATCTATTTGAGTTTAGAAAGCCCAGCTTCCAAAAGTGAGGTGGTGTAGTGAGTAGCGGCGTGACGCTCGATCGAGAAGTCGCGGGTTCGAAACCCGAGCGGTGCAATTGATGATAGTTTTTTTAATTGTTTCAAAATATTTTTATATTTTATTAAATGAGTTTTGAATTTCATTTATATTTTTAAATACATCGAAATTGAAATTTCAGACATACTAAATGGGCATTTTCATTTGTTGGGTTCAGGGTAGTATCTAGTCGAGCACTCTCGACTAGAGTTTTCTTACTTGTTTTGTATTAACTTTATTTTTTTATTATTTTTATTTGCGCGAGTTATGGTATCTAGTCTCTTCGATTAATGGACTTTTTTATTTAAAGTTGATTAGCTCTGTTTTTATTTAACTTGTCGGCTGATTGTCAAAAATAGATCTGCCTGCAAGGTCTGCTTTTGCACTTCTTGCCTCTGTCGTTTTGCTACCTGCGTCGCGGCTGGCAGAATTCTAAGAACTGTCTTCTTCTTGGTAGCTTCTCTATCTGTGTCGCCGCTGCAAAATAGTCGAGAGCTTGCCTATAAGGCCCTAGACGTAACTCGCGCAATACCGGCAAAGAAGAAGATTTAAAAAAAAAAATTGTTTCTTCAAAAACTTCTGTCTCATTGCTTATTATTTAATCATATTTTAATTTTACTTATTATTGTTATTATTTTTATTTTTATACACAGAACCCATTGAAAATTGGAAATCAGGGTATAATGGTTTTGTTGAAATGTATGTAACAGGCAGAAGGAGGCGTGACAGACCCCACAAATTTTGTATGTATATTCTTGATCAGGGCGACGAGCTGAGTTGATTTGGCCCTGTCCGCCTGTCCGTATGTTTGAACGCGTCGATTTCAGTATTGTTTCAAAATATTTATATATTTAATTAAATGAGTTTCTTTCTATTTAATTTATATTTTTAAATACATCGAAATTGAAATTTCAGACATACTAAATGGGCATTTTTATTTGTTGGGTTCAGGGTAGTATCTAGTCGACCACTCTCAACTAGAGTTTTCTTACTTGTTATACCCTGAACCCATTGAAAATTGGAAATGGTTTTTTGAAAAGTATGTAACAGGCAGAAGGAATCACCGCAGATCCTATAAAGTATATACATATATTCTTTCCGTCTGTCCGTCCATCCGTCCGTCCGTCCGTATGAGCAAGCCGATCTCAGAAGATATATGAGCTAGAGCTACTAGCTGAAATTTGGCATGCAGTACAAGTTTATCTTATTTTTTGGATAACTCATCCGATAACTTTTTTATCGAGAATAATCGAAAAATCGATTTTTTTCAGCCTAATTTGAACACTTTTAGACCTAGAGACTTCAGATTCACTGTGTATATACTTTAGATAAATATGAAGAGTTTACAGATTTTGGATACCACGACCCCTTCGCCCCCAATTCTTAAAACCGTATTTCAAGTACTAGAGACACATTTTAACATTTGTATGATCACGCTCTGAAAGTTTCATAATGAAACTCCTACCAAAAGATAAATTATTCAACTAATAAATTCTCATAATATTGCCCACACTGCAGCGTAGCCCAAGCGCAGTCAGCAGAGCGCATGATTACACGTGCGTGTGGATGAGTGTGTATTCATGCTTGCATAAAAGAAATTCAGAATGAGTAGAATATCAGCTTGGAGGGTTCAGGGTATCTCCCAGTCGATCAGTCTCGACTGGAGCCGTCTTACTTGTTGAAATTGTGATGCAAAACTGAAATAGATTCACTGATGCAGCGCCATCTAGCAAAACTAAACCAAACCAACTGCTGATGTGATTCTAAGAATGAACACGTATAGGAAAACTGTTGTAGCTGCTGCAGTGCGTTTGTTAATTGGCAAAACATTAACATTAACATTTTTTACGTCGATTGACTTAACGAAATTTAATGAAACTTTCAGCTTATGACTCTATTGAATACATATTCTACATATTCTATTATTGAATATTTGACAAATTTAAAAAAATGAAAAATCATTCACAATTAGCTATACTGGCATCTGACTTGAACCACTAACCATAGAACGCATAGACCGGACAAGTAGTGTAAATCATTTTGCACATTTTTTTTTTCGAGCGTTAGCACCCCAGACAACTTCGTATTTACTCAGCTCCTCACTTTTAGGTTTGGGCTACGAAAATATACGAAAGCACAATCATTTCGCTTCATGCGCTCAACCAAAATGGTCAACATTTCATTTTAAATGCCTCTATGCTCTATTTATATACCCTGAACCCATTGAAAATGGGAAATCAAGGTATAATGGTTTTGTTGCTAGCTACTAAATTCCTTATGGGATGTGACTGAGTATTCTGCAGTTGGTAACGCCCGAGTGTAACCTTCTTATTTATTTTGGCTTAGTTTATAGGGAAGACAAATGTGATCGACAACAATTTTCATTATAAATCCTCAATAACTGGTTTCGTTTCCATTAAAATAAAAAATGGCCAATATAAAATGTATTTTTATAACTATATTATGGTACCTTCATTGTTGTTTTAAATAATGGTGTTAAGCAATAATACAAATAATTAATGCTCTTGAACCGAGACTAAGGACTTTATTTTTTTTATGTATATTATATATATTTAAACATTAACTGCATTCTGCAGTGAACTTTTATCATCGACAATAATATTAGCAGCTGCTGTGGTTGTATTAGAGCTAAGCAACTGCTTGGTTGATGAGCTCGATGAGTAGCTGTCACTAGAGCTTCGCGTAGATGCTGAATTACCACTTATCGGGCTGTCCAACATATCTGTAAATTTATACTGTATTTTAGATATATGGGTAGACATGTTTTAATAGCTTACCAGGAAGTGAGCTTATATTATTGCTCTTTAAATCAACTCCAGTACTAGCAGGAGCTACAGATTTAGGGCCAACAATATTACCCGCGGAAGTAGATTTTTTTTTTAGATTTTGATTTATTTTCACCATTGCGTTGAAACCTATCCCAGTAGCATTAAGTATATTCATATCGCAATTACCATGATTCAAAGCAGCGCAGCTACAACACAAGGAATCACCGCTCTTTACTCGCTCTGAAGAATACAACGGACTAAGTATATTGCTTTGAATGTCATCAGGTGTATAGTAATCAGAATCCTCAGCACTCAAGTTGGTTGCCAATAGACCTGGATCTTTCAGTGGCCCATTAGCATCGGTACGATCGAACCCATGTACATTGTGCTTCGTCGAAATATCATCATCACCATCAATATTAACGCTGATTGCGGTATCATTAACAGGGTCGTTTGTTACCATATCCTCGTTATCACTATTGTCGAGACTATCCAATACTAGCTTCACCGACTTATTTGAACTATTCTTGCTATGTGTCTCTGACGATAATAATGGTGACAGCTTTTCGCTCTCACTATCTTCATCTTCATCCTGCATGGCAGCGTTACTCTTCTGGTAATTTAGACCATTGCGTTCGTTGATTATATGCACATCCTGTTTCTCAGAAGATGAACGAAGTGTCTTGGGAGAAGGGCAGGTAGTCGGAGATTTTTTTGAATTACTTTCTATTTCCATCACTGAAAGAATGGAGCTATCTCCAGTAGTGTTAGTAAGCGTACCCACTTCATTGGTGGTGGTGCACGTAGAAACATTCTTTTTGCTCTTTGGCCGGCGTTGGCTACCTGATTTAATAGGCGAACCGGATTTTATGTCTTCACTTGTCAACGTTGAAGCGGCCATCGAAATACTGTCCATAATATCGTGATCACTTTTTCTATAGAAATATTTAAAAATAAAAATGGATTAGTCGTAGCTTAAATATGTATTTGTATATACACATATCATACATTAAGATAGGAATAAAACGTTGAAAATGGAAATATACAGTGGTTTTGTTAGCTCGAACACAAAAGTGGACCACATAAAAAATATGTTTTTTTGAACCGGAACCGACCACTATTTTACTCCTAAATTTCACTATAGCAAGCGGCGATCGTTAATATTAACAAAGCTCTAGTATCCAAAATCTATGTATTCGTCACACACATCCACATGTCCTCCATATGAACTCAATTACGCCACTAACCAGACAACACATAGACCGGACACGCAAAACAAATTTTTATACTCATTAGTATATTGGTTTTGTCCGTCTTGCTGTCCGTCCGTCTGTACGTCTGAACGCAATCTATTTCGGCGTTACTGAAGCTAGAGACTTGAAATTTGGAACACATACTCGTGTATATCCGATTTATAAAGTGTTAAAATTTTCCTGATCCGCCCACTAGGGCGTGGCACTAGGCGTGGCAAATCGGAAAATGCATTTTCCAAAATACCAGAAATCAAGTTTGTTGAAGAGTGCTATATTTTAAGCACTATTGATGCTAGAGACCTGAAATTTTGTATATATACGCGGGTTGACCACCCACGTCCAACGAGCTATGGTAGATATATGTCCGCCCATGGGGGGCATGGCAAACCGCAAAAGTTTATATCTCCTACAGTTTAAGAGCTAGAAACTTTAAATTTGGATAGTTGAATTACTGGTAGCCTCCTCTATCGATGCCCCAAAAATAATTTTAACGCCTCTTTAGGGGCGTGGCATATCGAAAAATACCATGTAATTTTCACTTTTTTTGAGCGTAAGAATTCAAATTTGGCATATATGCGTCAGCTATCTATGTATGTATTTGTACATATAAATAGGCCTAATAAATATTCATAATACGGAAAGAAACATTTTTATGAAATTCAATATATATATAAAAGAAGCTAAAATAACATAAATTTGCCATTTACAAAAAGAGTTTTCCGTGGGATTTGAACTCGCACCCATGCCAAATAGCATGTTTGTCAAAATAACTAAAATAAAGATCGCCGGCACTTCTGCCTACAGCACCACCGCTTCGTTTCGAACAACAATAGTTAAAACGAAATCACATTATTGTTATGACGCCATATAACAAAGAAAAGCCAGTGTAGCTGGCTGGAAATTCAAAAACAATGCAAAGACAAATCAATCGCAACGAGATTCTTAGAATATGCTAGAGTACGCATTTATGTCTGGCTGGAATGCTTGATGCTATGCGTGCAGACTTACATACATATATACATATGTATATATTTGCGTATATGTATTTGAGGGCTATTTAAGAAGAAACAAATTTAAACTTATAAAATTAATCGACTAAGAAAGAGAAAAGTATTAATTGCCATTCATTCAAGCTCGCACCTTCCCAATAAAATATCTATTTTATAAAAAACGAAATATGTATGAAAAAAAAAAATATCATCGAAGAGGCTAAAATAGAATAACTTAATAGCAGAGCGTCATCCGAAAAAACTACAGTAACGACTAGAAAATCCAGAAATCAATCGAAATTCTAAGAATGTGCTAAAAGGCGCGCTTCTCTCGGTATGCATAGAATAGACCATGAGTGTGTGCACATGTATAGGAAAATCGCGCTGATCTGCTGCTAGCTTGAAGTCGGTATCCAAAATATGGATATAAATATATAATCAAAATCAAAATTGTATAAATGATATAGTATGTAATTTGAAAATCCTAGCTGCAATGATTCAATGATGATAGCAATAGCTATAGATGATTTTCCAATTTTAATGGGATCATGCCCTGTTTTTTGTTGCGCACTAGACTTGAAAATTGCACTATATACTCTGGTTGACAGTGTTTGGGCTGTGAATGAGTATTCTGCAATCGGTATCGCCCGACTGCAACGTTCTTACTTGTTTACAGCAAAAAATGTTAAGTTGGCGGACCACTACACTTTGTAATTGGTCGGGTCGGTCGCTGGAGGCTCGGGCAGTGCATTTCAAAAACAGTGCGCTGCTAACGTCCCGTTGGTCCCGTTGTAATATAAAGTACAGCTTTGCGCTATTTGTCCTACTCTCTCTCAATCTCTCTCTCGCTTTCTCAGGTCATCATTAATCTCATGAAATACGACAAACTTTTGGGTGAGGGGGTGGAAATAGGTGTGGGGAGTAAATTTTAACAAAATCCGAAATTGTATAAAATGCAAATTTTAAATGTATACATTTTAAATTTGGAAGCTCTAACTCATATATCTTCTGAGATCGACGCGTTCATACATACGGACAGACGGACAGACAGACGGACAGGGCCAAATCGACTCAGCTCGTCGCCCTGATCAAGAATATATATACTTTGTGGGGTCTGCCACGCCGCCTTCTGCCTGTTACATACTTTTAACAAAACCATTATACCCTGATTTCCCATTTTCAATGGGTTCAGGGTATAAAAGTTCTCGTGATACACTAAGCCTGATGTCAGAGTGGCCACGATAAGCGATGCGATGCTATAAGCGATAATTATCGCAGCGATCTGCAAAGCGATGACATGACAGAGTGAAAGCTATTCGCAAAGAGAGAAACATTGCGAGTATTCAAATTGTAGTCATTGCGAGTGTTCAAATTTTAGTCTCAGTCGCAATGTTTTCTGAAAAATAGCAACGGGATCCATCCAATGCTATCAATACTTTTGATTATTGACAGTTTAAGTATAATTGAGAGTAAATACATATATACAAATATAAATAGGTTTGAATCAAACTGTTATTAAAGCTTGAATTGCGAAAAAGAACATGCTTCACCGACTAAGCAACGGATATTTAAGCTCAGAACGCAACAAAAACACACGTATCAGAAAAGCATTTTCATGCGATAAATGCGATGCTATAAGTGATATTTATCGCAATGGTCTGCAAAGTGATGACATGACAGTGAAAGCTATCCGCAAAGAAAGAAACATTGCGAGTATTCAAATTGTAGTAATTGCGAGTGTTCAAATTGTAGTCTCAGTCGCAATGCTTTCATGAAAAATAGCAACTGGATCCATCCACTAAATGAAATCCGTGGAAACAAGTAAGAGAGCTCTAGTCGAGACTGCTCGACTACGAGATCCCCTGAACCCTTCGAGCAATAGTTATTTCAATCATTTTTCGCATCTTTCTGCTTACACAACACACACACACACATGCCAATTGGTGGCCCAAATACAGAGTGCCTGCAATAGCAGCATGTTACGCCGCAAGCAGTTCACGCGACAACAAGAGCCTACGTATTGTGTAAGAGGGAGGCGAGAAGAAGCTATCAACGTCTACATTTTTCGAAAAACAATTAACTTACCAGGCAGCTAGAAGACATTGAAGAAGGCCATTCGGGCAAGCAAAAGAGAATGCTTTCTAGAGTTGTGCGACTCAGCCGAATATGACCCTTGGGGCAGGGCATATAAGACAGTAGTTAAAAGACTATACGCAGGTAAACAGGTGCAGCCGACGGATCGTCTGGAGCTTAAATCGATTGTGGAAACGCTCTTTCCAGAAAGATTAAGCTCCATTCATGCCCCGGAGTCCGAGTCTGCTAATCAGGGCTCAATGAGCACTCAAATTGTTTTAGTTACAGACGAAGAAATCTTAGTAGCTCTCAGAGGTCTTAGAACCAACACAGCTCTAGGGCCGGACGGGATCCCAAATCGTGCGCTAAAGCCTCTTAGACACCATAGGAAAGGTGTTTGAGAAATTGATCTGCTCTAGACTGGAGACTGCTATTGCTAGCGCCGGGGGCCTATCACCAAATTAATTTGGATTCCGGAAGGCCCGGTCAACAACGGATGCTCTAGAAAAAGTTGTTGGCCTGGCAACTTCCGCCATCCAAGGCACCAGATGGAGGCACGGGACGAAGCAATACTGCATCATCGCGACCCTGGACGTTAAGAATGCCTTCAACACAGCTAGTTGGGATATGTTACTGAAAGCGCTGTCACAATATAATATCCCTAAATATCTAAAGGAGATAATAAAGAGCTACTTCAGAGGAAGAACACTGGTATACAACACGAGGGTCCTTAAACTCATACAGTGTCAGCTGGAGTACCCCAAGGCTCAGTCCTGGGGCCTCTCCTATGGAATATCATTATCGACGGCGTACTGCGCTTGGAACTACCAACAGGTGCGCACACCATTGGCTTTGCTGATGATGTGGCTGTCGTCGCCATAGGCAAGGAGCTTAAAGATACAAACAATATGTGCAGCGAAAGTATCAATCGCATACGAAGCGGGTTGACAGGAGCTGGGCTCGAGCTAGCGGCGCACAAGACGGAAATCGTCCTAGTAAGCAGTCGCAAAAAGTGGAGACTGTCAATATAAGGATAGGCAGCGTTACCATCGCGTCAAAGAGGGCGTCATGGCGTCATGTTAGACACAAGATTAACTTACCGCGAGCACTTAGAATATGTGCATAAAAAGGCAGCTGATTCTTGTAGAGCTCTCTCAAGAATTATTCTTAACACGCGGGGACCTAAACAGCAACGACGTGTTCTTCTAATGAGCGTCACTAGGTCTTTCATCCTCTATCCCGCGCCAATATGGTCAAGAGCGATGGCAACGCCGAGCTACAGCCGGGGCATTTGCGCGATCTACAGACTGAGCGCAATCAGAGTCAGCTGCGCTTTCAGGACTATCTCCGATGATGCGGCGCTTGTCATGGCATGTCATGGCATGGTGCCACTGGAGTACCTGGTCGCCGAAGCCGTGGAGCGGGATTCGCACGCGCCTGTGCGACACAGCGCTATCAGGGCGAACAGCATTGCACGATGGCAAAGAAAGTGGAATAGCTCAGCTAAAGGGCGGTGGACGCACAAGCTCATCCCGGAGCTCGAGCCATGGGTTAACCGCAAACACGGCGAGGTTAACTTCTACCTTTCGCAGATCCTCTCGGGCCATGGATGCTTTCGGAGTTATTTGAAGCGCTTTGGTCACGAGGAATCTGGCGAGTGGCCCTGGTGCGGGCGAGGGCATGTGGAAGACGCCAACCACATCCTTTTCGTATATGGACGGTTCAACGCCATGCTGGAATCGGAGGAAGCTTGAGAATTAACAAGCACCTTCGCGACCACAGTGATGATGGAGATCCGCAGAGTCGAGCGAATAAGAAGACGAGCTGTCCCAGGCTAAGGTAGCGAATAGTGCTTGCGAAGCAATGCTTTACGGCCATCCCGCAAGCATCGCGTGCTATCCTAGCCACCACACAACCTGCAACTTGTAATATAATAAGATTGTCAATAAACGAATATCTATATATATAAAAGAGAGTTGTGTAAAAGTGTCCAAACACTTATAACTTGATATGTGCTGGACCAATTTTCATGGTTTTTGATTTGTTGGATTTGTCTCCGCCCCGAGTAGGTCAGTAGATCTTTAAAATACTGAAAAAATTTGACGAATACTTGAAAACGCAGTGACAGTTTCGGTCATTTTTTTTCCAAATCAAAAAGAAAAGTATCGAGCAGACCTGACTATTCAACACAAAAAAAAACAAGTAAGAAAGCTCTAGTCGAGACTACTCGACTACGAGATCCCCTGAACCCTTGGAGCAATAGCTATTTCAATAATTTTTCGCGTCTTACAGCTTACACAAGAAACACGCACACACACACACACGCGCACGCACGCACGCACACACAGGCAAACATACACATACACACACATACATACACACATACACACACACATACACAAACAATTACATACATATACACACACACAAGCATAAACACGCATGGGCGGCAGTGAGCGCTTACTATGAGAACTTAATTGCTTAATAACTTTTTTGTGGACGTATGATCATCATGAAACTTTCAGATTATGATTATGACATGGATATGCATGTAATTGCCAAAGCACAAGTCTCTAGTATTTGAAATACGCTTTTTACAAAAGTGAGGGTGAGGGGGTGAATTTAAGGGTGGGGGGTAAATTTTAACAAAAACCGAAATTGTATAAATTGCATATAGGCATACATTAAAATTTTGAGACTCTAGCAATAAAGGTGTAGAAGATATAATTTTATAACTGGTTTTCGATAAGGTTTTTTATCGATAAAAAAAGATCGGGATGAGTTATCGATTTTTAATGATAAACTTGATATGCGCGCTGTAATTACGAACATTTAAAAAAAAATTTGAAGTCTCTAGCTCTTATATCTTCTGAAATCGACGCGTTCATACATACGGACAGACGGACAGACGGACAGACGGACGGACGGACAGACGGACAGACGGACAGACAGACGGACAGGGCCAAATCAACTCAGCTCGTCGCCCTGATCAAGAATATATATACTTTATGGGGTCTGCCACGCCTCCTTCTGCCTGTTACATACATTTCAACAAAACCATTATACCCTGATTTCCCATTGAAAATGGGTTCAGGGTATAAAAAAAAAAAAAAAAAGACTATTAAAAAAAATAATTTTTTTTTTCTAAATCAAAAAGAACAAGTAAGAAAACTCTAGTCGAGAGTGCTCGACTAGATACTACCCTGAACCCAACATATAAAAATGCCCATTTAGTATGGCTGAAAATTCAATTTCGATGTATTTAAAAATATAAATAAAATATCAAACTCATTTAATAATATATAAAAATATTTTGAAACAATTAAAAAAGTTAACATCAGTTGTACCGATCGGGATTCGAACCACAACTTCTCGATCGAGCGTCATGCAGCTAACACACCACGCCACCTCACTCCTGCTAGTGGCGCTGGCAAAACTCAAATAGATTCACTGCTGGTGCGCCACCTACCAAAACTAAACGAAACTAACAGCTGATGTGATTCAACGAATGTTTCTAGAAGAAGTTTGAATGTATGTGTGGCACACGCATACGATGCTGTTGTAGCTGCTGCACGTGCGTTTGTTAATTGGCCAAATATTTGATTATTTTTTATTAATTTTTGACTGAACGGAATTTAATGAAACTTTCAGCATATGATCTACATATTATATTGAATATTTGAGAAATTTAAAAAAAAAAAGAAAAATCATTCACAATTAGCTATAGTGGCATCTGATTTGAACATGAATGTTTTTACTCGATAAAAACATAACGAGATTATTTATCGAATTTTAAAAGCAAATTCGACGTCCGCGCTGTATATACGGTCATTTAAAAAAAAAATTCAAGTCTCTAGCTCTTATATCTTCGGAAATCGACGCGTTCAAACATACGGACAGACGGACAGACAGACAGACGGACAGGGCCAAATCGACTCAGCTCGTCGCCCTGATCAAGAATATATATACTTTGTTGGGTCTGCCACGCCTCCTTCTGCCTGTTACATACATTTCAACAAAACCATTATACCCTGATTTCCCATTTTCAATGTTTTCAGGGTATACAAATATTTCAAATCAAAAATCTGCAAAAATCAAAAGATTAAAACCTGACTGTTCAAAAAATAAAAAAATTCAAAATTCGAAATTAAAAAAAAAAAGTTCATTATTAAAAAGTGTATTTTTGGCTTTTTATATTTTTGGACTTTTAAACTTTATAAATATTTCAAATCAAAAATCTGCAAAAATTAAAAAAAAATCAAAAGATTAAAACCTGACTAATCAAAAATAAATAAAAAATTCAAAATTAAAAAAAAAAAGTTAATTATTAAAAAGTGTATTTTTGGCTTTTTATATTTTTGGACTTTTAAACTTTATAAATAATAATTGTGCGCGTGCGTACAAAAGCTAAATATCTCGAAAGTTCAGGTATTTGTTTGTCTCAAACATAAATTTGTGTAAATTATTTATATTTATATTTCTCGATTGTTTTATATGGTTTTGTGCGAGGGCAGTATTACTATTAATAAAAATGCTGCGTCCTAGAAGATCTAATCTTTCCCGGCGGACCCATAATGCAATTAGGCAACGGAATATCGCGAGTCAATTATCTGACGAAGAGCGAGAAATCGCCCGAGAAAGGCGCCGCGTTAGTACCCAGCAAAGAAGGGCCTTAATTCGTGCTTCTCAAAGAGAGGCAGCCCGTGAAATGGCAATAAGAAATGGTTCAAGGATTGATTTGAATCGAGAAGCGTTTCGATATGATTGCACCATTGACTATAGCTTGAATCGTTTAGTTTGCATTGGTCCAATGCAAATTTTATAATTCAAAATAAAATCGTTGGTACTCTGTATTCATTCAAATCTATCGACTGTGTAACAAACGAAGAAGAAGCCACTAATTATCCAACTGAATTTTTGAACTCCTTGGATGTGCCTGGTTTACCACCGCACAATTTACAACTGAAGGTTGGCTCGGTAGTTATCATGCTTAGAAATTTAAACCAACCAAAACTGTGCAATGGAACGCGTTTGGTGATAAGAAAACTGATGAGCAATGTGATTACGCGTCGATACTCAAAGGAAAATTTAAAGATAAGGAAGTTCTTATTCCTAGGATTCCGATGATCTCAACAGATATGCCCTTTGAATTTAAACGAATTCAATTCCCGCTTCGTCTTGCCTTCGCCATGACGATCAACAAGTCACAGGGCCAATCTTTGACTATTTGTGGCCTCAATCTAGAAAATGCGTGTTTTTCTCATGGTCAATTGTACGTGGCATGCTCACGTGTTGGCAAACCATCCGCATTATTTGTTCTTGCACCCGACCAAAAAACGAAGAATGTCGTTTACCACAAGGTGCTTGAATCAAAATACGATTAATAAATTAATCAGAGTGTATCCCAACCTGAACAACATAGCTTTCAACGATTTTTTACCTAGAAATAATATAGAGGGCAATGCAACGTTTGCCGGGCCAGCTAGTATAAAAATAAAAAAAGAAACACACACACACAAGCACCCACGCCTAATCACGCATGGGCTGCAGTGTGCGCTTACTATGAGAATTTAATTGTTTAATAACTTTTTTTGTAGATGTACTTTCTTCATGAAACTTTAAAATTATGATAACATCATGGATATGCATGCATGCTAAACCACAAGTCTCTAGTATTTGAAATACGTTTTTTACCAATATGTATATATATATATATAAAAAAAATATATATATAAAATGCATATACATATACAGTTTGGCAAGAAAGTGTTTACACACAGGGAAAAAATTTGAATTTTTTACTTTGAAGCGAAATATAAGCAGTAAGAATATGCATATTCAATTTTTTTAAAATGAAAGTAGGTATATTAGACTATAAACTATATTAGTAAGTAAAAAAAATTACAATATGTTTCCATTAACAAAAGAAAATAACAAAAAACAAAAGAAGTAACAAAAATCAGCTGACAAGAAAGTGTTTACACAACTAAAACAATTAATTCATTATAATGTTTTAACTACTTTTTAGTTAAAACTAATACTTTTTTTGGCCACCGTTTCTGACATATTCCACTGGGATATTTCGCCATTCCTCCAAAACAATGGTTTTCAGCTCAGTTTTATTCTTTGGATGCCTCTTGGCGGTTCTCTTCTTCAGATAAGCCCACAAATTCTCAATGAGGCTTAAGTCCGGGCCTTTAGTTTGCGTATCCAACACATTTTTTCAGTTATAAAGTAGCCAGCACCTCACAATATGCGCCTTATGTTTGGGATCATTGTCTTGATAAAACCTTATAGTTGTTTTGCCATTGACAAAGAATCCAAATTTGTTGGCACTGGTTACTAAATGTGTGCGCAAAATGTCAAAATACTGTCCAACATCCATGGTGTTCTCAATAAAACATAGATATCCAACTGCTTTGCTTGAGATGCACCTCCAGACCATTACCGAAAGCTTTCAAAAATCAACAGTCGGTATTATATTTTTCTTCTCGAGGGCTTTTAGGGGCTTGCGCCACTCTCTAGTTGGACCATTGTTATAATATACCATCATTTTGGATTCATCGCAAAATATTACATCATCCCGATATGAATCTGGCTGATTTCCGTGCATTTCAGCAAACGTTAGACGCTTTTGAGCGTGATCTGCCGACATCAGTGTTTTTTTCCGGACTAGTCGGGACGACAGATCATTACTTTTTGTATTGCTCTTCTGACACTTTCCCGGGAAATGGTTATGCTACACTCCTCCTTCAGCTCACTGGCAAGCATCCTGGTCAAAATAGTTGGTTTCTCGTCCATTTTGCTGAGCATAATTCGCTCTGCCCTGGGTGATAATAGATGAGGGCGTCCTTTAACTTTAACCTTTAACCTTTAACTCAAGCCTATCCTCTTTTTTTGCACGGCTTAGTATATTATATACTGAAATCCATTGTTTTGGAGGAATGGCGAAACATCCCAGTGGAATATGTCAGAAAAAAGTATTAGTTTTAACTAAAAAGTAGTTAAAACATTATAATGAATTAATTGTTTATAGTCTAATATACCTACTTTCATTTTTAAAAAATTGAATATGCATATTCTTACTGCTTTTATTTCGCTTCAAAGTAAAAAATTCAAATTTTTTCCCTGTGTGTAAACACTTTCTTGCCAAACTGTACATTTAAAATTTAGAGACTCTTGCTTTAAAGATGTAGGAGATTTAATTTTAAAACTGATTTTCGATAAGGATTTTAATCGATAAAAAATATTTTTTGTGATAAAGGATAAGGACATTTACAACAAAACCATTATACCCTGATTTCCCATTTTCAATGGGTTCAGTGTATAACAAGTAAGAAAACTCTAGTCGAGAGTGCTGCGTTGGCGCGCATAATGAAAAAGTTTTCGCGACGAGCATGCACACACACACTTACAGTACTATGAGCATTTGTATGCCTGTGTGCGAGGCTCTTGCTGGCTGTAGCAATTTTAAGGCCCAGCATTTGCATTTGGTTGATCTTGTGAACTGCTCACAGTTACATACATATGTTTGATGTATTTGATTATTTTTATACCCTGAACCCATTTTCAATGGGAAATCATGGTATAATGGTTTTGTAGAAATGTATGTAACAGGCAGAAGGAGGCGTGGCAGACCCCAGAAAGTATATATATTCTTGATCAGGGCGACGAGCTGAGTTGATTTGGCCCTGTCCGTCTGTCTGTCCATATGTATGAACGCGTCGATTTTTAAAATGCCCGTAATTACAGCGCGCATATCAAGCTTATCATTAAAAATCGATAACTCATCCCGATCTTTTTTTTATCGATAAAAAACCCTATCGAAAACCAGGTTTAAAATTATATCTTCTACACCTTTATTGCTAGAGTCTCAAAATTTTTAATGTATGCTTATATGCAATTTATACAATTTCGGTTTTTGTTAAAATTTACCCCCACCCTTAAATTCACCCCCTCACCCTCACTTTTGTAAAAAGCGTATTTCAAATACTAGAGACTTGTGCTTTGGCAATTACATGCATATCCATGTTATAATCATAATCTGAAAGTTTCATGAAGATCGTACGTCCATTAAGCAATTAAGTTCTCATAGTAAGCGCTCACTGCCGCCCATGCGTGTTTATGCTTGTGTGTGTATATGTATGTAATTGTGTGTGTGTGTGTGTGTGTGTGTGTGTATGTGTGTGTATGTATGTGTGTTTATGTATGCCTGTGTGTGCGTGTGTGTGTGTGTGTGTGTGTGTGTGTGTGTGTGTGTGTGTGCGTGTTTCTTGTGTAAGCTGAAAGACGCGAAAAATTATTGAAATATCTATTGCTCCAAGGGTTCAGGGGATCTCGTAGTCGAGCAGTCTCGACTAGAGCTTTCTTACTTGTTTATTATTTTTTGACTTATCGGAATTTAATGAAACTTTCAGCATATGATCTACATATTATATTAAATATTTGACAAATTTAAAAAAATGAAAAATGATTCACAATTAGCTATAGTGGCACTATTCAAGTGTGTAGCTCTTATATCTTCGGAACATACGGACAGACAGACAGACGGACAGGGCCAAATCAACTCAGCTCGTCACTTTGATCAAGAATATATATACTTTGCGGGGTCTGCCACGCCTCCTTCTGCCTGTTACATACATTTCAACTAAACCATTATACCCTGATTTCACGTTGAAAATGGGTTCAATGTATAAAAAGAGTTGCATATACACAATTTAACTATAGGATCACGTTTTGAAAGTTTCATAAAGATAGTGTTACTACAAGAGAAATTATTCAGCTAATAAATTCTCATAATATTACCCACACTATAGCGCTGCCCAAGCGCACTCGCTGCTTACTGCAGAGTCAATACAACGCATGATTATACGTGCGTGTGGATGCGTGTTTATGCATGTGTACATAAAAGAAGTGCAGAATGAGTAGAAAATAAGCTTAGAGGGTTCAGGGTATCTCCTAGTCGAGCCTTCTCGACTGGAGCCTTCTTACATGTTTCATGAAAACATTGCGACTGAGAGTAAAATTTCTCTCTTTGCGGATAGTTATCACTCTGTCATCGCTTTGCTGACCGCTGCGATAATTATCGCATCGCCTATCGCGGCCACTCTGACATCGGCCTTATCATTTGCAGTTTAAGAAATCTCGGAGCAATGGCTCTCTATAGCAACTCAGGTAATCAAATTGATTAATGGGGTCCGCCATGCCTCCGTCCTTGATTTCCTATATTCAATGGGCTCAATGTTTTTTTTTTTTTTTTTTTTTTTTTTTTTTGAAATATGTTTCATGTTAACTCTGGAAGAATGTAGACGTGCTTCATAAAAATGCTCTACTTCAATAATTTTTTTGCTTATTTCCTCACATGAACAACACACACATACCTGGGACGAGACACATACTGTGGCGGACCATTCAAGGCTTCTATAAGTGAGACAGGTATATATCCAGGAGGAACATCTGGAGGGGTTGGCTCGCCAGACACTGTTGTTGGGGCATTCTGGTGCAGCATCTGCGTGCTAATTCCCTTTTGAACGGCTCGTATTTGTAAGAGTGCACGAAATGGCGCTCGACAGATGGGACAGTTATTGGCTTGGTAACGCAGAGAATCGGCACAAGAGTTACAGAGACAAAGATGTCGACAAGGCAAAATAAGTGTGTCACGGGTTTCGCTCATGCAAATAACGCACTCACTGCCATGATCGTCAATTTCTTCATCCATGGACGTTTTGTTTACTGCTTTGTTTTCAATGCCGTAGATCTCTTGCAGTAAGTAGCATAGACCGTCCACAAAAATTTTTTGCTTAAGTGCCCGTAGCACATAACTGCATGTTTCTGGGTGGTGGTCTATTACGCAAATTGTAGTATGTGACTGACGACATTCTTCATTGCCTTCTTCGATGACGCAATGTATAGCAACTGGGTATTGCTCGCGACCAGCATTGTATATAAGATCATCTTCGGGTATTACGTGTGGGTTAAATACATGGCTAGGTTGTGAAAAACATTGATTGATACCTTTTTCGTAATAGTACGTATCAGATGTCAGAGAATATCCATCGCGTGGCGTTAGTTTAATGCCACTGGAACCCACATCTTCTGTACAAAAGTAATATATAGTTATAGCACATTTTGCGTCGGAATCGAAGGTAAACTCAACATTGTAGTTTGGTGGCACTATCTCTGTCCCTTTATCAACTCCACCCATATTACAAAGAACGCTGCCGTCCACTTCCTCTATAGATGCAGTTTCCGTTAGTTTCTTATTTTTTTCATTTTGTTGCAAGGTCTCAACATCAGCACAGCTTGATATTTTCTCATTTGGTACTCTCACAAAACGCACAGATTCTTTTCTTATGTTGACGAGGCTCTTGAGAGTTTTCGTAGGTTCGTTAGCCTGTGGTGGCGGATATGGAAATGCTGTGGGGCGACTACCCAGGAAATTAAGATCCGCATTCTCACCAAATAAATATGACTCTGGTTGGGGCGTGTCAAATCGCTCACCACCCATTATAAAGTGGGTGCCGAAGAAATTTCCAATACGTGGTGGATATTTATAGGCATGATTGGTAATATGGTCAGCTTCCTCGACAGCTGCGTTTTGTCTACTTACAAAATTACCCATTTCTGCAGATATGCTTATTAGTTTCTAGCTTTCGTCCTGCACTGTTTTCTATTTTATCCTTAACTTACTATTTCCGTAGTGATGCTAAATCGGAACATCGATGTTTTCTTTATCGATACTAGTCGTTTGCTCGCAAATGTAAAAACACGATTGTGTGATAGTAGGGTATACAAAGCGAACAGCTGAATTGACAGCGTGACGTCATGATTTCAGAAAATGGTTAGAGCGCGCTTAACTTTGTATTAAAATCAAACAATTTTGACACTGTTGTTTGTCTTAAAACTAGTATAGTATATAGTATATGTGGATTCATTAATCAGACAATATAAGGGTTTTTGCTAATTTTATATTCTAAGTCGTTTTAGGCATTTTAGGCAGTTACTGACTTGAAATCCCTTGACTACTTATACTTTTGCATAGAACGGTTTAAACCTTACTATCTAAGGCTTTAGTTTGTAAAAATAAATATTTACTACTAAGTTTTATGAATTTCCCATCAATCCGTATCAACATACATTTGTACTAATTTCATTCATTATATTACGAATATGATGGCTATAGATTATTTAGGCAGATTACATGTTTCCGGAAATTTCTGACATGATAGCAGGTGTGAGCGGCACCTTTATTGATGAAGCTTCAACATGTACTATATTTGAATGTGCAAGTAAATAGGCATAAATAAACATTACTGATGGCGAAAACTCAGATAAAATTCAAACATTCCTGCTGACATATTGGACATTTTGGCGGGAGGCATCTCAGTTCATTCCATTATATACGAAGTTTCTTTATTATAGGGTAATAATATTAGTAACTGGCCATTTTTATGGTATTTACTATTAAAATTTGGTCATATATACCACTAACCTAAACCTAACGAAAAGCACTGACCAGAGGACACGTAGACTAGACATGTAGAACAAATTTTTCTACAGCAGAAAATGTTAAGTTGGTCGACGACTATACTTCGTATTTGCTCGGCTAGGTCGCTGGAGGTTCGAGCAGTGAAAATATTGCACGTCAAAGTCAGTGCGCTGCAAGCTAGAGCTGTAAAACTATCGATGGTTGCAACATTCAATAGTTTCGATTGTTTTACAACAATTATTCAATAGCATCGATAGTACTATCGAAAGTATTTTCAAGTTCAAAAACAAACTAAATAAATGCATATTTAAAAGTAAAAATAATAATGAGATCCTTCATGGACTACAACAACATGTCCACATGCTTAGCTTTTAAGGCAGCTCGTCGTTCCGTGATAATCTGTCCAGCCACCAACACCAACGAAAATTTACCTACAAATAAATACTTATTTTTTACTTAATTGCTTCTTAAGCTAGGTACACACGATGCAAACAATTTGCAGCAAGTTGAAAATAATTTGCACAAATGTTCACACCAATGCAAATATTGCATGCAAATTACTTGCTGCAATCAATTTTTATTTTGCACGCAAACATGGCTATTTCGTTCAATATATTGCATTAATGTCTGCACAACAATCGAGAGCTGCTGCTGTTGCTATATTAGCAATTTTGATAAAAAAAAATAAAATAAAAATGAGAAGATCAAAGTCTGCAAAAAACAAAAAAAGTTTTGGGTGAAAGAGTGGATTTCTAAAAGAGATGAACAAGGAGTGCATCAGAACCTTTTAAAAGAGCTACAATATGGTGATAAAAAAACTATTACAATTTTCGCATGTCAGTCAGTTTTTTCAATTTTTTATTAGAAAAAGTACATTTTTTTTTAGCAATTTCGCGATAAGCCTTTTGCTTTTTATAATTACTTTTAGTCTGCTGACGAAACATCCCATAAAACTCAAAAATTCTCTTACAATTCAATTAATTCAATCGTTTTCTCGCGATCCCACATTTTGCTTTGCTTGCTGCAATATTGCGGCTGAAAGCAAACAGCACATGCAAACAAGCAAACAACTGACTCAACCAAGCTAACGGCAAAATTCTGTGTTCAGACGACAAGTAAAAAAAGGTTACCGCAAACAGTATTTGCAAATTTTTTATTTGCAGCAAAATGTTTGCACTCGTGTTCAAACGTGCAAATTTGATTGCAGCAATCAACTTGCTGCAAATTGTTTGCATCGTGTGTACCTACCTTTATAAATGTATTTCTTACCAAAAAGAGCCGCCGACTTGCGAAGTTGCGCCAAAGTAAATGATGTTCAATGCACGATATCATCTCTATCGATAGTATAAAAAACAATCGTTATGGACGCAGAAATATAAATATTCGATAGATCGATAGTTCAATCGATAGTTTTACAGCACTACTGCAAGCGCTCAAACGAAATGGTCCCATTCTTATATGAAACACAGCTATGCGCTATTTCTCCTACTCTCTCTCTCTCTCTATCAATCTCTCTCTATCTCTCTCTATGGTCGCTCAAATCACCGAACTCAGCAGCGCTCAAAAATTGATATTTGTTGGCGACGATCCCAGCTCTTTCCTTTTGAGTGAAGGGTAACCTAAATCATAAAAGCGTTTGTCAGGCTCATGCAAACAAAATGTAGCGTTTCGATGGATATTCGTGGGGAGGGTATGAAAGCGTTGATACGCACAAAGAATATGAATTCGCGACGGGCAAGCACACACACACTTGCAATCTCTGGAAACATGTGTGACTATGTATTTGTGGCCGAGCAAATACGAAGTTGTCCGGTCTTTTCAGAGCATTTTTTCATCGTTGAAAAAATTTGTTCTAGTCTATGTGTTCTCTGGTTAGTGCTTATATGCATTTTATACAATTTCGGTTTTGTCCACCCCTAGGGAATTGGGCTTTGGCAAATACTTGCATATCTATATTATATTCATAATCTGAAAGTTTCAAAAAGATAGTCCATCCACAAGAAAAGTTATTAAACAATTAACTTCTCATAGTAAGCGCACACTGCAGCCAATGTGTGTTTTTGCGTGCGGGCGTATGTCTGTGTGTATGCGTGTATGTGCATATGCGAATAATTATTGAAATATTAGTTGCTCGAAGGGTTCAGGGGATCTCGTAGTTGAGCAGTCTCGAGTAGAGCTTTCTTACTTATTCTCTTTTAACTTTAAGGGCAGGCAAAAGCTCGTCAAAGAGAAAAGCAATAACAGAAATTTTACCAAGGAACAAATGAAAGCACTATACTACAAAATTAACAAAGTCAAATAATTAGATTTATACATACATATGTATGTATGTACATAAATAGATATACTTATATATAAGTATGTATATGTATATACATATATATGTATATAGCATATATTATATATGTATGTACATATGTATATTATAGTATGCTCGTACTTGTACATATGTATGTGAAAGAGCCTCCGCTTGATACATCTTCGCTTTTAAAGACATTCGCTTATATCGCTTATATTGTTCAGTTATTCAACGGCTTTTACGACATGCAAAAATACAGCGAAACGTATGCACACATATGTACATATGTATGTATGTAAGGACAACACATTTAATCAACAAAAGACATTGTTAGAAATAGGGAGATAATATAGAGGAAGAGAGAGACGAGCTGCAATGCCGACGTCACACACATGTTTCTATGTACATATGTATGCTTCCACGTATTGAAATAAATTAAATTTTTTTATTGTTTTATCACAAAGTTATTTAATTTTATTTTACAGCCCATTATAAAGTCAATAAAGTCACCATAAAAATATATACATACATATGTATATAAAAATCAGAAATAAACACAGATTGTGTTTCCATTTGTTTACTTTTTTGTGTTGCACAGTGTAATCAACCTTTATATGGAAACAGGGTGTAAAAGCTATAACAGCAGCGCGACAGCAGTAGGCCGCAGCAATAGCAGTAGTATCACCAGTAACGGCGGTGGCAGCGACGCAACTTTTGGCGCTTTGTGAACATTCATACATACATACATGCATATGTATAAATACTCAGAGCCCAACGCGAATGCTTTCATTCTCCTGTAGTGTTTAAAGTGACATGAAAGTGACGACATTGGTGCACTACATCAAGTCATGTATCAGCATGTCCAACCAAGCAACACAAACCATATTTATGCCGATGGTGAGTGGACTTATTACGCCTTCAAATGGCAAATCAGCTACCAGTATGGAAAATATCACGTATCATGTATGTACATACATATGTATGTATTGTATATTTTTTGGCAAGTGTAAATTTTTTGTGTTCAATATTTGTTGTGTTAAGTGGCAGATCATACAGTGACATTGTATGTATGTACATACATATGTAGACATATATAGAGTGTGGTGCAGCATGTGACACCGTTTCGGTTGCACTAAAAAAATAACTTACTAATCACAAATGAATAATATCAATGCATACATACACAGATGTGCGTAAAAAAAAAAAAAACGATGTGGGCGTCACTGAGACCTGAAAGTTGAAACCTCAATAATACTCAGAATTTACATGCACTCATACGCATGCGCTAAAAATAAAAACCAACCTAAATATTTGGCGGGGAAACGCACACCATGGTGGGCTACACACGTACAAATGTGGATAATTACGTGCAAAACAGCTGTTGCAGTCTCCATACATATGTATGTACATGCGCATATGTACATACATACATACATATGTTTGTAGGTAGCTAAACCGAATGAAAATACACTTCACATGGGGACAACATCCTAATAGTGTGACAATGAAACAAACATACTCTCCCAAGCCTAATAGAACTGTTTTAACATAAATATATATATATATATGTACATACAAGTGTGTATGTACTATGTACATATTGTTACTGCCCTCTTAAAAGCTTGTCAATTACTTAAGATACCGTTGGAGAAATAATACGTGATATACATACATACATACAAGTAGGTATACATGCATATGTATGTATGTTTATGTAATAAAATACAATATACATACGTACATACATACATCTCTGTTTATATGAATTAATGTACATATACATACATACATATGTATATGTCCATGTATACATACATACATACAAACACAGCTGGGAATTAATTTAGAGCAACGCACCCAGCATTTTTATACCCTGAACCCATTTTCAATGGGAAATCAGGGTATAATGGTTTTGTTGAAATGTATGTAACAAGGCAGAAGGAGGCGTGGCAGACCCCACAAAGTATATACATATATTCTTGGTCAGGGCGACCAGCTGAGTCGATTTGGCCCTGTGTGTCTGTCTGCCCGTCCGTATGTATAAACGCGTCGATCTCAGAAGATGTAAGAGCTAGAGACTTGAAATTGTTTTCCTAGGTCCGTGTATATCACGCGCATATCGAGTTTCTCTCTATATATCGATAACTACTCTCGATATTTTATTTTTGATTAAAATCCTTATCGAAAGCTAGTTATTTAATTATATATAATACGCCTTTAGAGCTAGAGCTCTAATAATATTTGTTGTAATATGCCCCCCACCCTTATATCCACCCCCTCGCCCTCACCTTTGTAAAAGGCGTATTTCAAGTACTAGAGACTTGTGCTTTGGAATGTACATACATTTTCACCATATGATTACTCTCTGAAGTTTCATTAAGATTGTACGTCTAGAAATTAAATTATTCAACAAATAAATTCTTATAATTTTGCCCACACTGCAGCGCAGCCCAAGCGCAGTCACTCTTACATCGCAGTTAACAGAGCGCGTTCTAATACGTGTGTGTGTATGTGTGTGTGCCGAAAAGAAGTGCAGAGTGATTAGAATATCAAATTAGAGGGTTCAGGGTATCTCCTAGTCGAGCAGTCTCGACTAGAGTCTTGTTTAATCATAAAAGAGTCTTCCACGAGTCATCTTTTAATCATAAAAGAGTCTTTCACGAGTCATAGTTTAATCATTTCTGACTCATATTCGTATACAATTTTTAATAATTTGCAACGAAAATAATTTTTTATACTCATTCACGAAAGTGAATCAGTATATTGGTTTTGTGCAATGTCCGTCTTGCTGTCCGTCCGTCCGTCTGTGCGTATGAACGCAATCTATTTCGGCGCTATTGAAGCTATAGACTTGAAATTTGGAACACATACTCGTGTATATCTCCGATTTGTAAAGTGTTAATATTTTTCCCGATCCGCCCACTAGGGGCGTGGCAAATCGGAAAATGCATTTTCCGATATACCAGAAATCATGTTAGTTGAAGAGCTAGAAAGCTGAAATTTGGTATGTAGGTCCGCGTCGACCACCCAAGATCACGAGCTATGGCGGATATATCTCCGGCCACTGGGGGCGTGGCAAATCGGCTAAAACTGTATCTCCTAAAGTTGTAAATCTAGAATGCTGAAAATGCACGTCAGCTAATGTTATGATTCTGTAAAGTCAAAAGATAATTTCTAAGTCTACGCCTTTTAGGGACGTAGCAAATCGGACCTGAAGATATAGTGATTTTTTAAATTCTGCTCTATTTTGGACACTATTGATGCCAGAGACCTCAAATTTTGTATATATACTCGGGCTGATCACTTAAGACCAAAAAGCTTTGTCGGATATATGTCCGCCCACTGGGGGCGTGGCAAACCGCAAAAGTTGATATCTCCTAAAGTATAATAGCTAAAAGCTTCAGCTAAAAGCTTCAAATTTAGAGAGTTAAGTTACCAGTAACCTCCTCTATCGATGACAAAAAGCTTTGTCGGATATATGTCCGCCCACAGGGGGCGTGGCAAACCGCAAAAGTTGATATCTCCTAAAGTATAATAGCTAAAAGCTTCAAATTTAGAGAGTTAAGTTACCAGTAACCTCCTCTATCGATGACCCAAAAATAATTTTTACGTCTCTTTAGGGGCGTGGCATATCGAAAAATTCAAACTTTGCAGCTAGTGTACCGTTATCACGTTCTAAGAACTGACCAAAAAGAGGTGTCTGCGCCCAGTAGGGGCGTGGCTAATCGGAAAAACCTGTATATTCTACAGCATTAGAGCGAAACTTAAGTACTATATTGTTGATGGGATGTGAATGAGTATTCCGCAGTCGGTAACGCCCGACTGCAACGTTCTTACTTGTTTATTAATATAATTTTCATTTACTATATATATATATATATATTATCTTAAACAAGTAAGAAGACTCTAGTCGAGAGTCTGTATGAACTCGTCGATCTCAGAAGATATTAGAGCTAGAGACATGAAATTTGTTTTCCTATGCACGCGCATATCGAGTTTTGCCTTAAATATCGATAACTTGTTCCGTTATTTTGTTATCGATTAAAACATTATCGAAAACTAGTAATAAATTTATATCTCCTACACCTTTAACGCTAGAGTCTCAAAATTTTAAATGTATACTTATATGTATTTTATACAATTTCTGTTTTCGTCAAAATTTACCCCCACCACTAATTCACCCCCTCACCCTCACATTTGTAAACGGCGTATTTCAAATACTAGGGACTTGTGCTTTCGCAAATACATGCATATCTATATTATAATTTAAAAGTTTCATGAAGATCGTATGTTCACAAGAAAAGCTATTAAACCATTAAGTTCTCATAGCAAGTACACACTGCAGACCATGCGTGTTTAGGCGTGGGTGCCTGTTTTCGTGTATGTGTGTGTGTGTATGCGTGTGTGTGCGTGTGTGTGTGTGCGTGTGTGTGCGTGTGTGTGTGTGTATGCGTGTGTGTGCGTGTGTGTGTGTGCGTGTATGTGTGCGTGTGTGTGTGTGTGTGTGTGTGTGTGTGTGCGTGTGTGTGTTTGTGTGTGTGTGCGTGTGTCTTGTGTAAGCAGAAAGACACGAAAAATGATTGAAATATCTATTGCTCGAAGGGTTCAGGGGATCTCGAAGTCGAGCAGTCTCGACTACAGATTTCTTACTTGGTACTTGATATAATTGATATAATAATTGATTTGTTTGCACTTCGCACTTGCACTTCACTTGCGCTTTCACGATCGAATAACAAAATTTGCACATTTTGGCATGTGTGTAAGAAAAAGTGCCGTTTAACTTAGATCTAAGCTTGCTGGGAAATTAAAACTAATAATATCTGCACAAGCTACATATGTATCTATACATACATACATATGTGCATACATACATATGTGTCAGAGATTTATGTAATTAACATTGAACATAACATTGATAACATGAATGTGAAATGTTGATGGCGTAGCAATGTATTGGTGCGCTGCTGCATCAGTCAGTCTGACACAATGTTGCCATACTTCTTTGCGATGTTGTAAAACTTCATACTGTATACAATCACCAATGATGCCAATTTGTCCGTTTTTCGGACCGAACAGTTGAACAGAACTTTAGCATTAGATACATATGCTAAATTCTGTACCGATATTTGGCTAAGAACCGTGCCAAAATGAATTGTGTAAAATTAAATTGTGTAGGTGCTTTGTTGGTATTATCGATATCGTTTTTAATTGTGTTCAATGCGAATAGAGTGATAAAATGCCCAAGGAGGCTTATAGGCAACAATTTCTTCTTTGCTGGCCAGAGCAGCCAGATTTCAAGTCGTGCATAACCCGAGATGAAGACGACAACAATAAGGCGTACTGTAGAATCTGCAAATGTAGTATAAATTGCAAGTTTATAAAAAAATTGTTTATCCTGTTTTCTGTACTTTTTTTTTTTAGACTCATTCACGAAAGTGAAATGAGTATATTGGTTTTGTGGAATGTCCGTCTTGCTGTCCGTCTGTCCGTATGAACGCAATCTATTACGGTGCTATTGAAGCTAGAAACTTGAAATTTGGATCACATACTCGTGTATATCTCCGAGTTATAAAGTGTTAAAATTTTCCCGATTCGCCTGGATCGTGGCAAATCGGAAAATGCTTTTTCCGATACACCAGAAATTATCTTTGTTGAAAAGCTAGAAAGCTGAAATTTGGTATGTAGGTCCGCGTCGACGACCCAAGTTTAAAAGCTATGGTGGATATATCTACGCCTATTAGGGACGTGGCAAATCGGAAAAAACTGTATCTGCTAAAGTTGTAAACCTAGAATGCTGAAATGCAAGATGGGTGAAAAAATTATATATCTACGCCTACTAGGGGCGTGGCAAATCGGACCTAAAGATATAGAGATTTCTCGAATTCTGCTATATTTTAGGCACTATTGATGCTAGAGACCTGAAATTTGGTATATATACGCGGGTTGACCACCCAAGTCCAACGAGCTATATATGTCCGCCCATAGGGGGCGGAAAACCTCCCACAGTTTAAGAGCTAGATCCTTTAAATTTGGATAGTTGAGTTACTATTAGCCTCCTCTATCGATGCCCCAAAAATAATTTTTACGCCTCTTTAGGGGCGTGGCATATCGAAAAATACCCTGTAATTTTCACATTTTTTGAGCGTAAGAATTCAAATTTGGCATTTAGGTTACCGATTGCTCGTTCTAAGAACTGAGGAGTCTACGGCCACTAGGAGCGTGGCAATTGGCATTTATAGTGCCCGGATTGCGGCATTTATATGCGTCAGCCATCTTTGTAGACATTCGATCTTCATGAAACTCTTAGATCGTAAGCACATGTCTCTAGTATTTGAAATACGCCTTTTACAAAGGTGACAGTGAGGGGGTTGATTTAGGGGTGGGGGGTAACTTTCAACAAAAACCGAAATTGTATAAAATGCATATCAATATACATTCAAAATTTGGAGACTGTAGCTCTAAAGATGTAGAAGATATAATTTTAAACCTGCTTTTCGATAAGGTATTTTATCGATAAAAAATATCGGGATGAGCTATCGATTTTTAATGATAAACTCAATATCCGCGCTGTAAATACGGACATTTAAAAAAATTGAAGTCTCTAGCTCATATACCTTCTGAAATCAACGCGTTCATACATACCGACAGACGGACAGACGGATGGACGGACAGACAGACGGACAGGGCCAAATCGACTCAGCTCGTCACCCTGATTAAGAATATATGTACTTTATGGGGTCTGCCACGCCTCCTTCTGCATGTTACATTCATTTCAACAAAACCATTATACCCTGATTTCCCATTGAAAATGGGTTCAGGGTATACAAAATAAAAATAACATCGAAGAGGTTTCGAACCTCCACTACTCTAACATAATTTGCGCTACTGCTTTGCTTGACCAGCCAGTTGCTAAAATAGAATAGCTTAATAAGAGAGCGTCATCAGACAAAACTACAGTAACGGCTAGAAAATCCAGAAATCAATCGAAATTCTAGGAATGTGCGAAAAGGCGCGCTTCCTAGGGAAATCGCGCTGATCTGCTGCTAGCTTGGAGCCGGTATCCAATATATGTATGAAAATATATAATAAGAATCAAAATTGTATAAATTATATATGTAATTTGAATGCAATGATGATTTTCCAATTTGAATGGGATCTGTTTTTTGTTGCGCACTAGACTTGAAAATTGCACTATATATTCTGGTTGACAACGTTTGGGTTGTGAATGAGTATTCTGCAATCGGTATCGCCCAGCTGCAACGTTCTTGTTTTATTTAATACCAACTTTTAATTTGGAAAATATGAATGTTATGCATTTATTAAAGGCATATACATAATAGCTTTTGGTTAATTTTGAATAAATGCATGAAACTTTAATAAAAACAGACCAAACAGATTTTTTTCTGCCATTTTTGAATTTTGAGAACGTAAGCCCTTATTTTGTACTGAATCCATGTTTCGCTTAACACGAGGATTTCTAGGAACGTAACCCCCGTATTAAGCGGGGGCCAAGTTAACATACTAAATCACCTGCTAGCCTACTGTTTCACACGTTTCCAAGGTCTACGTCATACATATATTTAAGTGACGAAAGGAGCTCTCGGAAAAAATGTGTTTATGTATTAGACATTAAGATGAATATATAATTGAAACTGACCTTAAATTTAGTACTGGAATTTTCGAGTTGATGTTGTCACCAACTAAAATCTTATTTGTAAATATTACCAATCTCCTACTATTAAAATTAGATTCATCTCTCTTTCAGTGTCAAATAAGTAATATAAGAAATATATGCTTTATTGTTTTAGGAAAAGTAAAAGGAAGCCGATTAAAACTGTGCATCAGCTTGTCAATTATGTTAATAATTTCCTTTAGTTTTTTGCAACTTACAATAAGATTAATTGACATTTGGATTCGTTTCACGACTGTCGCACTGCTGTTGGTTGTCGGTGCGCAATTCAATTTAACTCAATTGATTCTTCGTAGCACTTCGTTGATACCCCACGTTTTTCCATTTAATTGGTGATGATAGTGCTAATGATCAGAACTAATAATTACAAAATGATCAATTTATTTGCTGGGCTATGGCAACGCAATATACGGACTGGCAAAAACAGCACGAATTAAAAATGTATTGATATGAGAGCAAAGTACTCAAACAAAAATATAACAAAATAAAATAAAATAAATAAATAAATACAATAGAAAAGAATTATTATCCACTTTATTAAAGAATATATATGTATACATACAGTGACGAGCAAAACTGTAACACGAATTCAATGTTGCAATTTCAAGAGTCTATATTTTTGCTTCTACTCTATGGATGTTTAAGATCTTATTTATACTCATTCACGAAAGTGAATCAGTATATTGGTTTTGTGCAATGTCCGTCTTACTGTCCGTCCGTCTGTCCGTCTGTCCGTCCGTCCGTCTGTCCGTCTGTCCGTCTGTCCGTATGAACGCAATCTATTTCGACGCTATTGAAGCTAGAGACTTGAAACTTGGAACACATACTCGTGTATATCTCCGATTTATAAAGTGGCAATCGGAAAATGCATTTTCCGATATACCAGAAATCATGTTAGTTGAAGAGCTAGAAAGCTGAAATTTGGTATGTAGGTCCGCGTTGACCACCCAAGATCACGAGCTATGGCGGATATATCTACGCCCATTGGGGGCGTGGCAAATCGGATAAAAATGTAACTCCAAGAGTTTTACAGCTAGAATGCTGAAATTTTGCACGTCAGCTAATATGTAATATGTATAATATGATTCTATAAAGTCTAAAGATAAAATTATAAGTCTACGCCCATTGGGGGCTTGGTAAATCGGACCTGAAGATATAGTGATTTTTTAAATTCTCCTATATTTTGGACACTATTGATGGCAGAGACCTCAAATTTTGTATATATACTCAGACTGATCACCCAAGACCAAAAAGTTTTGTCGGATATATGTCCGCCCTCAGGGGGCGTGGCAAACCGCAAAAGTTTATATCTCCTAAAGTATAATAGCTAGAAGCTTCAAATTTGGATAGTTGAGTTACTGGTAGCCTCCTCTATCGATTCTTCAAAAATAATTTTTACGCTTTTTTAGGGGCGTGGCATATCGAAAAATACCCTGTCATTTTCACATTTTTTGAGGGTAAGCATTCAAACTTTGCAGTTAGGGTACCGTTATCTCTTTCTAAAAACTGACCAAAAATGAGATGTCTACGCCCAGTTGGGGCGTGGCAAATCGGAAAAACCTGTATTCTGTATACTGTATTCTACAGTATTAGAGCGAAACTTAACTACTAAATTGTTGATGGGATGTGAATGAGTATTCCGCACTCGGTAACGCCCGACTGCAACGTTCTTACTTGTTTTATTTTGTTAGTATGATATTTATCTGTCTTATCTGAAAATTTGAAATCATTCGGTTGGCTGGAATAATTATAAGAAATATAAATTTTAAAGAAAGTCAAATGTTACAGTTACATGTTACATACCCTCGCACCATTTTAGGAAGTATCGCGCACCAAATATCCTTGTTCCTCTCCCACGGCTCTTTCATTCCACTTGGAGCCACCCATAATTCGCAGGCTGCGATTTCACATGACTCCATATATTTTCAATGATATCCAAAAGAGAGCAGCCACCGCGCTTGTTTGCCTTTCTTTACTGTTACAGTCAACAGACTGAACTGTGGGAGCTTTCAGCTAATGCCAGAATTGTCCATATGACTCAAAATGGTTGTTCATTGTTTTATCTGACCATATTAAGTTTCAAGCTATGCATTAATTATTAAAAAATTATTAATAAATACATTTGTTGAAAAATGACCCGGGTGCAAAACTGTAACATTTGACTTTCTTTACATTTTTATTTCTTATAATTGTTCTAGCGAACCGAATGATTCCAAATTTTCAGGTAATATAGCCAAATATCGTACTAAAAAAACAAAATTAAGATCTTAAACATCCATAGAGTAGAAGCAAAACTTCAGACCGTTGAAGTTGCAACATTGAATTCGTATTACAGTTTTGCTTGTCACTGTATGTATTTATTTGTGGCTCATATTTTTAACTCACCTACTCACAACTGATGAGTCTGATACTAGTTGAAGCTTCTAAGATAGTTAAAAGTTATGTCAATGCGTTAACCAGTATATGGTATAAATGTACCTATACATATGGCTGCTGTAATAATAAGGAATAATTTTTTGGAAAATGTACAACAAAACAAGTAAGAACGTTGCAGTCGGGCGTTACCGACTGCGGAATACTTATTCATTCATAATACTGTAGAAAATGCAGTTTTTTCCGATTTGCCACGCCCCTACTGGGCATAGACGCCTCATTTTTTGTCAGTTCTTAGAACGAGATAACGGTACTCTAACTACAAAATTTGAATGCTTACCCTCAAAAAATGTGAAAATGACAGGGTATTTTTCGATATGCCACGCCCCTAAAAAAGCGTAAAAATTATTTTTGGGTCATTGATAGAGGAGTTTACTGGTATCTTAACTATCTAAATGTGAAGATTCTAGATATTATACTTTGGGAGACATACTCTTTTGCGGTTTGCCACGTCCCTGTGGGCGGACATATACCTGATAATGCTCTTTGGTCTTGGGTGATCAACCCGAGTATATATACAAAATTGGAGGTCTCTGGCCTCAATAGTGTCCAAAATATAGCAGAAAAAAAATCACTACATCTTCAGGTCCGATTTGCCACGCCTTTAATGGGCGTAGACATATAATTTTGTCATAAGACTTTATAGAATTATAACATTAGCTGACGTGCAAAATCTCAGCGCTCTATCTGTAAAACTCTTGGAGATACAGTTTTATGCGATTTGTCACGCCCCCAATGGGCGTAGATATATCCGCCATAGCTCGTGATCTTGGGTGGTCGATGCGCCAATATATTGCGTTCATACGGACAGACGGGCGAACGGACGGACAGCAAGACGGACATTGCGCAAAACCAATATACTAATTCACTTTCGTGAATGAGTATGAAAATGTAACAAAGATTTGGTCATCAGATTAGCGCCCCTTGCGATATATTCAATTTGTTTAAGTTGATGACCAAAAGTAACACCTGTATATGAAGTTATTATTATTTTTGTTTAAATTACTTCAAAAATTCGATTAGGAATAGAATTCTAAAGTTGTTCAATATAATTCAAGGATATGGTTGACCAAGCATGTCCAATACCTTCGATTAACAATGCCTTTGTACTGAGGACTTTTGATCTGCTCCGTAACGGCTGTTTTTGTTGTTGACTCGCTCTCTCAACATATATTTTCGTTGCGCTCTGTAACGGCTGTTTGTTGTTGGACTCGCTCTCAACACATTTATACCTCTCTTTGTTGTGACATTTCTGTTTACATTCAGTAATTTTGTGATTTATCCCGATTGCCAATATGAGTTGCTGCAAAAAAGCTTGCACTTTCAGGCAAACAGTTGATTCTGCACAAGCGCAATTTATAAGTTGCTGGCTGTGTGATAACATGATGCATACTAAGTGTGCAGGTCTTACTGGGCGTGAATATGACAAGATTATGTCTACTACTAAAGCTGGTAGTGGAGGCATACGCTGGTCTTGTCCGATTTGTTTGGAAAAACAAATAAACTTTTCTAAAATGTATAGTGCTGTGAGGTCTCAGTTTTTAAAACTGAAGAAGATTTCTATGCAGTTGACCAGTGACATGGCTGCTGCTGAGGAAATCTTAAATCAGTACGGCTTTGAAAGTCCTCTCTCTCAATTGGATACTCCTTTGTTGTCGGTAACTCCTTCTGTAATAGTACCGTCACCTAATTCGCTTGCTCCTCCCCTCACCTTGCGCTTCTGTTTTGTCGTCGGCTCCCAATTCTCTAGATCCTCCTTCACCTTGTCCCATATCTGTTTCTCCTATTGACGCTTCTATTGAAACTCAAGCCCCTGTCCCAAATTTGGATGCTACTTCTATTGTTGCTCAAACAAAGAGTGACAATAAGTCAGCCTCTCATAGCATTACCTTATCTGTTGTCTCTCCTAGAAAGCAAGTTTTCTTATCTAGGCTTTCATCTGACACTACCATTGAGGCAGTATCGGCTTTTATCTCAAATAAGATTCCGGTTAATGTTTTTATATCGAAGTTTAGTTTCGCGACACCGCGTGAAATTGCTTCGTTCAAAATCAATGTGCCTGTAGAACACTTTAAAACCCTTTGTGACCCTAATTTCTGGCCACCTCATGTAGTTGTTCATGAATTTAAACCCAAAAATCGTAACAGATCGATGCCTATTTCAGTAAATTTACCTTCGGTGCAATCTTCATCAAACGTTGTACCAAAAAACTAAATTACTTACAAACCTCTTCTCAGCTGTCCCTGATTTATCAAAATGTACGTGGCTTAAACTCAAAACTTAAAAGTCTTTTCTTGCATAGTTTCAGTGTACAATATGATATTATCGCTTTCACTGAAACATGGCTAAGTAGTAATATTCATAATAGTGAAATTCTTTCAAGTAATTTCACTATTTATAGACTCGACCGTTCGTCGCGCAGAGGTGGTGGGGTGTTAATTGCGGTTAAGTCCATTATCCACTCTGAATTGTTCACCTTTTCGTCCCTTTATGATGTGGAGATTATAGCGGTTAAATTAACTCTGCCATCGTGCTCATTATACATCACATGTTCTTATATCCCTCCCTCTTCTGATGTACAAGTTTATGCACACCACATAAATTGTATTAAACAAGTTAATGAACATGTAAATGATAGAGATTGTCTTCTTGTGTTGGGTGATTTTAATATTCCGAACACTTCTTGGTCTTCAACTTGTAATGCAAATTACTTTATTCCGACAATTGATCACTATCTTTTTGATGAATTGTTTAACCTGTCTATGTTTCAGATGAACTCTATTTCAAACCATCTTAATCGCACTCTTGATCTTGTGTTTGTTAATCATGATTCGCTAATTAATGTCGCGAGATCAACTCCTTTCTCCTTACCTGAGGATATATATCATCCCACTTTAGAGGTTTTATTAACTATCGACAATCCTCCCTCTAATACTCCAATGCCTTCTAAACTTAGTCGCTGTTATCGTAAATGCAATTTCGTTTTGCTTAACGAACTAATTAATTCAACAGACTGGTCTATTTTATATGAGTCGGTTGATATTAATTTAGCATCATCGTTTTTTTATTCTACCTTAAACTCTATTCTGGATGTTTGTGTCCCTCTCCGCCGTATTTCGCCAGTTTCAAATAAGCCACCTTGGTTCACCAAAACTCTTTCGAACTTAAGAAACATTAAAACTAAATGTTTTAAAAATTACAAAAGTCTGGTTCAAGTATTGACTGGTCCAAATATTCCATTGCCAAGTCAAACTTCAATCTTTTAAATTCTAGCTGTTATGAGAATTATCTTACACGTTGCAAACGTCAGTTTACTCGTGATCCCAAACAATTTTTCTCATTTGTAAACTCGAAGCGTAAATCCTCTGGTTTGCCGTCCTCATTTGTCCTTGGAGGTGAAAAAACATGCAATGATCAGGATTCCTCTGATCTATTTGCTGATTTTTTTCAATCCACTTATTCTTCTGCTGATCTCTACAGCAACTCATATCCTTATTCTCTTCCTGAATATGGATCTATAAATACTCCCAAAGTTACTGCATCCTCTCTGGCTGCAGCCATTAAGACATTGAAATCATCTTTCTCTCCTGGTGCTGATAATATTCCTAGTTGTGTGATTAAAGAGTGCAGTGTTTCTCTTCAGTCACAATTACTAAAATTGTTTAACTTGTCCTTGGATACTTCTGTGTTCCCTTCAATTTGGAAAGAATCTTTCATCATTCCCTTATATAAAAAAGGTGGAAGATCTGATATTTCCAATTATAGAGGCATCGCGAAATTATCTGCTATTCCGAAGTTATTTGAGAAAATCATAACATCGGCCTTGCAGCATTTTTGCAAATCGATTATTCAACCATCTCAACATGGTTTTGTTCAAAATCGATCTACGTCCTCTAATTTACTTGAGTTCACGTCGCTTGTTAATGACAGCTTTTCCAAAAAAATGCAAACCGATGTTATTTATACGGACTTCAGTAAAGCATTTGACTCAGTACATCATTACATACTAATTCTTAAGCTTGAACGCTTAGGATTTTCACCCAGTCTTGTCTCTTGGATTTCATCCTATTTAACGGGTAGAACCCAAAGAGTCTTGCTGAGAACAGCTATGTCTAAACTTATCTTTGTTTCGTCTGGTGTACCTCAGGGTAGCCATTTGGGCCCATTGCTCTTTTCCCTTTTTATAAATGACCTTCCTAGTTGTATCTCGTATTCCACTATATTTATGTATGCTGATGATGTAAAACTTTGCCTTCCATACTCCAGGGCAAATGGACATCTTCACCTTCAAGATGACCTAAATGCATTTCAACTTTGGTGTGTGGCAAACCAGCTTGACCTAAATTGCTCAAAGTGTATGACAATGACCTTCAGTCGTACCGTTCCTCTAATTGTTGATTATAAAATTAGCAATAATTCCTTACGACGCATCTTTACAGTCAAAGATCTTGGTGTATTCTTTGACTGTAAACTTAACTTTAATCTTCATATTTCTACCATAATTAATGAAGCCAAAAGTGCGCTTGGCTTTATTAAACGTTGGTCTAAGGAATTTAAAGATCCTTTTATTACCAAGCGCTTATTTACTTCGCTTGTGCGTCCTATCCTAGAGTATTGTTCTGTCGTATGGTCTCCGCAACATAAACTGTATCAGGATCGTATCGAATCGGTCCAAAAACAGTTTCTTCTCTTTGCCTTAAGAGACCTTAGATGGGACAGTAATTTACGATTACCGTCTTATCATAGTAGGCTCCAGCTAATTGATCTTCCATCGCTAACCAATCGCAGAACAATTTTAGGAATTGTTTTTCTGCATAAATTGATTAGTGGTGATATTGATTCGTCCTCTTTGTTGGGTCGTCTAAATTTTTTTGGTTCCGTCCCGAGCAACTAGACACTATCGTCCGCTTCATTTACCTGTGTGCACTAGGGATTATTCTTTGCACAGTGCGTTTCATGTTCTTTGTGTTAATTTTAATAAATATTATCACGTTTTTTCCTTAGAGCTCTCTCCTCCTAAAATAAAAAGTGTACTATCAGCTTATCTTAGGGAAATCACTCACAATGCCCAGGCATAAGCATTGGCATACGCTTTTGCTGCTAATGTTGTGTTAGTGATTTCTCAATTCTATTCTTATACTCTATTTTTGGCTCTTCCATTACTCTTTTCTTTTTATTATTTCTTATTCTTTTTATTAACTTTTCTTGCAACTTCTCTTATTACCGGCCTTTTTCTTTTTCTATACTTTACCTCTTCTTATTTTATTCTTTTTTTATTATTGTTTTTTTTTTTAACTCCTTTTATTTATTTATTTATTTTTTTTTTTTAATATTATTATTATTTTTTTATTTTTTATTATTATTTTAAGAATTATTTTAAGTATGCTAAATATTGTTTAATAACCTACATTTTAATATTTTATTTTTTTAAGTTTTCTTACTAACACTTTCTTTTCATAGCTTCAATAGTATCACTGACCATATTTGGCTGTGAGACGTGGGCATAGCCGGCCGGACTGGCAAATAAAATACCCCCATCGGGTTGGTATTACTATTGAAATTATATCGTGTACTTTGTATAGGCTTTTTTAAATTAAAATTGACTCTCATTTTTGTCAATAGCTTTAAGAAAATAAATAAATAAATAAATATACTGCTTTCCGGACTCATACATACCTGACCAACCATCCCCAGACGTTTTCACTGATATTAAGGTCGGGTGAGTATGAGGTCAACTTTTTGTCCCGCAATCCAAAATTTAACGGATCGGGCGGTCTGAATTGGAGCATTATCATCTACTGTGGGCTTTCAGACAGGTTTTAGAAATGCGGAACAACAGTTTTAAACACGGTGTTATAGTCCTATGCGTTCATGCGCGATGTCAAAAATTGAAGCTTGCAAGTGCCGTAGTAAGATATTGCTACCTACACCAATGCATTTTTTTTTCAAAAGCAAAAATGCTTTTTAATACCGTAAACTAGACATATTGCTTAGTAACTTGTCATAATTAGTTGCATGTTTTGATATGCACTTTATAAGTAATAGTCCACGGAACACAATTAAAATTGTTAGATTTTTGTTAAAAATACAATTAGCAATAACATGTACAATAAAAAACACACAAACATTTATGCATATATAATGTTAGCTACAGATTACAAATATCTTGAGCTTTGTTTTACTTTTTGATTTTTTTTATTTTATATGAAAACAATAATAATTTGAGCATATTTTTGTGCCAATTTTTATACATAGAAGCTTCAACAGATCAGCTGACTTTAAGGCGAATTGACCCCCAAAATTCACTATAAAATTTTTCCATCTAATTGGAGTGTTTACTAGGGAATAAAAAAATTTTCTTAATATTTCACAAGAAATTTTTGGACTTGATGTCACCTATCATGGAAAATCGCCCATAATTCATTGGGTAGACCACGTCATGTTCGCCCGGGCAAAATTAATGCGTATTTCTTTTCTCAGCATATTGACTGTTTTTTTTTTTATTTCGCTCTTTAAGTAATTAACTTTTTTAATTACTCTTTGGATCGTTGATAAGCTCGTCTTAACACCGGTCTTGTCCCTAGTCTTCGTGGTCGATGCGTGGGAATTCGAAGCTTCCCGAACGAATACTCTTCTATCTCCTTGTGAAATCACTTTATTGCCGCCTATATACTTTTTTCTAAAGTTTTCCTTATTTTTAAGAAAATTGCCAATTGGTTTTCTGTTTATTCCTGTCTTTTCAGCAATTTTATGGTAGCATAACGCAGATTAAAAGTATGCCTCAATCTTTGATTTTTTAACCAAAGATAAAACTGTTGCTTTACCCATACTATAAATATATTGAGTACTTTGAGCTTCATAAGAAATTGGGTGTGTGTAAATGCCAAAATAAGCAAGACAACTACATTTGCATTTGGGGGCGCTAATTTATTGACGCAAAATAAGTGCACGCATTCTTTGCGAAAATAAAGAAGAATAGAAAATAAAACATAACGGGTTTACTCTCGCTCTTTTTATACCCTGAACCCATTTTCAATGGGAAATCAGGGTATAATGGTTTTGTTGAAATGTATGTAACAGGCAGAAGGAGGCGTGGCAGACCCCACAAAGTATATATATTCTTGATCAGGGCGACGAGCTGAGTTGATTTGGCCCTGTCCGTCTGTCTGTCCGTCTGTCCGTCTGTCCGTCCGTCCGTCTGTCCGTCTGTCCGTATGTATGAACGCGTCGATTTCCGAAGATATAAGAGCTAGAGACTTCAAATTTTTTTTATAATGTCCGTAATTACAGCGCGCATATCAAGTTTATCATTAAAAATCGATAACTCATCTCGATATTTTTTATCGATAAAAACCCATATCGAAAACCAGTTATAAAATTATATCTTCTACACCTTTATTGCTAAAGTCTTCAAATTTTCAATGTATGCTTATTTGCAATTTATACAATTTCGGTTTTTGTTAAAATTTACCCCTCACCCTAAAATTCACCCCCTCACCCTCACTTTTGTAAAAAGCGTATTTCAAATACTAGAGACTTGTGCTTTGGCAAATACATGCATATCCATGTTATAATCATAATCTGAAAGTTTCATGAAGATCGTACGTCCACAAAAAAAGTTATTAAGCAATTAAATTCTCATAGTAAGCGCTCACTGCCGCCCATGCGTGTTGTTGCTTGTGTGTGTATATGTATGTAATTGTTTGTGTATGTGTGTGTGTGTGTGTGTGTGTGTGTGTATATGTGTGTGTATGTATGTGTGTTTATGTATGCCTGTGTGTGCGTGCGTGCGTGCGTGTGTGTGTGTGTGTGTGCGTGTTTCTTGTGTAAGCTGAAAGACGCGAAAAATTATTGAAATAGCTATTACTCCAAGGGTTCAGGGGATCTCGTAGTCGAGTAGTCTCGACTAGAGCTTTCTTACTTGTTTTTTTTTTTTGTTATGAGAGACGATAAGAGATGATAATAAAAATAAAACAAAAACTAAGAAGTTGCGTTTAATAGGCAAAGAAAAAAAGTAAAAGAAAATGAGTAAGGGGGGCGCTAACCTGATGACGCGCAGTGTATAATCGAATTATCTGAGGTGAATACAAATTTCCCGATTGGCAGCATCAGAAATGACAATAAAATATATATATTTGTATGAGTATATGTACAAATGTACATGTGAATTGTAAAATCAAATTGTAAATTTACAGTAAAAACTGAAATTTGATAGCATCGACTAAATGAAATATAAATAAGCCAATTCACTAAGGGGTCGATTATACAAATGTAAAAATGCTCAAAACTTATTCTATTCTATGTTAGTTTTATCAATTATCCATTTATTATGTAGCTCCTTAAAATCCCAAACTTTCAGAAACTGTTTAAAATTAAGATTGATTTTGCAATCTATGTGGTCACACTCAAAAAGTCAAATTGGATTTCAATAAATTCAATAGCAATGATGTTTGAGTATCACAGAGCATATTAAATAAAATTTTTTTTCTAAATGAGGTATACACAAAAACTATTCTAAGAACGGAAATGTCGATTGAATTATGTTGCAGCTGCCATTTTTGCGGCCACCAAGTAGCGGTGTTGGTTCAGGTGATACTCGTTGATGAGGTGATGTTGGATTCATCCTAGGTGCTTATGGTTATTATACCCCGAAGCCATTGAAAATGGGGAATCTGGTTTGTTAAAATGTATGTAACAAGCAAGAGGAGAAGTGACGGGCCTCATACAGTATAAATATTCTTGATCAGGGCTACGAATTGAGTCGATTTAGCCCTGTCTGTACATCTATCCGTCGGGCTGCATGTACATACGTCGATCTGAGAAATCGCTAGAGACCTGAAATTTTATTTGTGAAATATCATCATTCATCGAAAGGTTCAGATCTCGAACTGTTTCGACTAGACCTTTCCACCGTGTTCTTTTTATACCCTGAACCCATTTTCAATGGGAAATCAGGGTATAATGGTTTTGTTGAAATGTATGTAACAGGCAGAAGGAGGCGTGGCAGACCCCACAAAGTATATATATTCTTGATCAGGGCGACGAGCTGAGTTGATTTGGCCCTGTCCGTCTGTCTGTCCGTCTGTCCGTCCGTCCGTCTGTCCGTCTGTCCGTCTGTCCGTATGTATGAACGCGTCGATTTCAGAAGATATAAGAGCTAGAGACTTCAAATTTTTTTTTAAATGTCCGTAATTACAGCGCGCATATCAAGTTTATCATTAAAAATCGATAACTCATCTCGATATTTTTTTATCGATAAAAACCCTTATCGAAAACCAGTTATAAAATTATATCTTCTACACCTTTATTGCTAGAGTCTCCAAATTTTTAATGTATGCCTATATGCAATTTATACAATTTCGGTTTTTCTTAAAATTTACCCCCCACCCTTAAATTCACCCCCTCACCCTCACTTTTGTAAAAAGCGTATTTCAAATACTAGAGACTTGTGCTTTGGCAATTACATGCATATCCATGTCATAATCATAATCTGAAAGTTTCATGAAGATCGTACGTCCACAAAAAAGTTATTAAGCAATTAAGTTCTCATAGTAAGCGCTCACTGCCGCCCATGCGTGTTTATGCTTGTGTGTGTATATGTATGTAATTGTTTGTGTATGTGTGTGTGTGTGTGTGTATGTGTGTATGTATGTGTGTGTATATGTATGTATGCCTGTGTGTGCGTGCGTGCGTGCGTGTGTGTGTGCGTGTTTCTTGTGTAAGCTGAAAGACGCGAAAAATTATTGAAATAGCTATTACTCCAAGGGTTCAGGGGATCTCGTAGTCGAGTAGTCTCAACTAGAGCTTTCTTACTTGTTTAATTTTTTTTTTTCAGATGTTATTTTATTGTCAGTGCGATTTTAAAAATGTATGCGTTGTATAAACTATGGAGTATAGTTAAAATTCCAAATGTAGCGGGGCTCAGTGTATAAATTTTAGGGAATCTCGATCTAGCGCATTGTTACTTTACTTACAAGCTACTTATTTTACAATTTTTTCACACAATTTTATACACACGTGGAGCTCTACAATAAATTTGATATTGCAAAATTCATAGTGTTTGTATTAGCTGATATTTTACTTTTGTGTTAATAGAGAATATAATATATAAGTTTAAATCATTCAATGCTTTAGCCTAATTATTGCTTTAGCTACGTTCAATTTTTATACCCTGAGCACATTGAAAATGGGAAATCAGGGTATACTGGTTTTGTTAAAATATATGTAGTAGGTAGAAGGAGGCATAGCAGACCCAGGGCAGAGTTTGCTCAGGGCGACGAGCTGATTCGATTTAGCACTGTCCGTCTGTCTGTCTGTATGAACGTGTCGTGTCTCAGAAGATATAAGATCTAGAGACTTGATTTTTATACCCTGAACCCATTGAAAATGGGAAATCAGGGTATAATGGTTTTGTTAAAAGTATGTAACAGGCAGAAGGAGGCGTGGCAGACCCCACAAAGTATATATATTCTTGATCAGGGCGACGAGCTGAGTCGATTTGGCCCTGTCCGTCTGTCTGTCCGTCCGTCCGTCCGTATGTATGAACGCGTCGATCTCAGAAGATATAAGAGCTAGAGACTTGAAATTTTTTTCCTAGGTCCGTGTATATCACGCGCATATCAAGTTTTTCTTTTTATATCGATAACTACTCCCGATATTTTATTATCGATTAAAAACCTTATCGAAAGCTAGTTATTTAATTATATCTCCTACACCTTTAGAGCTAGAGCTTGCAAATTGTAAATGTAGACTTATATGTATTTTATATAATTTCAATTTTTATTATTATTTACCCCCCACCACTATATCCACCCCCTCACCCTCACCTTTGTACAAGGCGTATTTCAAGTACTAGAGACTTGTGCTTTGGAATGTACATACATATTCACCATATGATAATGTTTAAAAGTTTCATTAAGATTGTACGTCTAAAAATTAAATTATTCAACAAATAAATTCTTATAATGTTGCCCACACTACAGCGCAGCCCAAGCGCAGTCGCTGCTTACTGCGCAGTTAGCAGAGCGCGTTCTAATACGTGCGTGTGTATGTATGTGTGTCGAAAAGAAGTGCAGACTGATTAGAATATCAGATTAGAGGGTTCAGGGTATATCCTAGTCGAGCAGTCTCGACTAGAGTCTTCTTACTTGTTTTTTAATGGCCGTATATGTCGAATTTATCACAAAAATTCGATAACTTGTCCCGTTATTTTTTATCGATTAAAACATTAGAAATTAGTAATAAAATGATATCTGCTTCATCTTTGGAGCTAGATTCACCCTCTCCACCCCTCACCTTAAATTAAAAAAAAAAACGTATTTCAAATGCTATACAAATCACTACAAAAAATTGCATGAAGGTAATCCATCAACAAGAAAAGTTATTGTTAAGGCACTTGCATGTAATTGAATTGAAATGTATTGAAATCTAATATAAGAAATTAAAGTAGTGAATTATTAATTAGGAGCCACTGTTAAATATTTGTTGTTGTGAGCGCGAGCACGGGAGTTCGCTTCGTTCTGTGTTAATTCCAAAGAGACCGCAAGTTGCAGTCTATATATTTGATAATATATTATACACTGGCCCATCGAAGGACCAGACTCCTTTTGGAAGGACAGTTATTAAATAATCAAGTTCGCATAGTAGGCTCTCACTGCAGGCCATGCGTGTTTATGCGTGCATGTATGTGTTTGTGAGTGCTTTTCCTGGCCAAGTAGAAAGACGCAAAGAATTATTGAAATATAAGTTCCTTGAAAGTGATTAGGGGATCTCGTAGCAGTCTCGAATAGAGCTTTCTTACTTATTGCTAGATTAGCCGACACAAAACAGCTATTTATGTACTCATAACAACTCATACAAAAGCTACTTATTCCTGAATATTTCTTGGCTTTACTCGCACTAATTTAAATGAGATATGGGCATTTCTCCAGAAAGGTCAACCACAGCCAAAACATTCAAAGTCAATGATAGCATGTTCTGCTGAGATATTTTTATACCCAGAACTCATTTTCAATGGGAAATCAGGGTATAATGGTTTTGTTAAGTGTATGTAACATGCAAAAGGAGGCGTAGCAGACCCCATAAAGTATATATATTCTTGATCAGGGTGACGAGCTGAGTTGATATAGCCTTGTCCGCCTGTCCGTCCGTCTGTCTGTCCGTCCGTCTGTCCGTATGTTTGAACGCGTCGATCTCAGAAGATATAAGAGCTAGAGACTTGAAATTTTTTTTCCTAGGTCCGTTTATAGCACGCGCATATCGAGTTTTGCTTTAAGTATCGATAACTTGCCCCGTTATTTTGTTATTGATTAAAAACTCCATCTTTAAAGCTAGACTCCAAACTTTATATGTATACTCATATGTATTTTATACAATTTCGATTTTTATAAAAATTTACCCCCACCCCTAATTCACCCCCTCACCCTCTTATTTTTGTATGGCGTATTTCAAATACAAGGGACTTTTGCTTTGGCAAATACATGCATATCTATGTTATATTCATAATATAAAAGTTTCATGAAGATAGTCCATCCACAAGAAAAGTTATTAAACAGTTAAGTTCCCATAGCACAGTGTTTTTTTTATACCCTGAACCCATTTTCAATGGGAAATCAGGGTATAATGGTTTTGTTGAAATGTATGTAACAGGCAGAAGGAGGCGTGGCAGACCCCACAAAGTATATATATTCTTGATCAGGGCGACGAGCTGAGTTGATTTGGCCCTGTCCGTCTGTCCGTCTGTCCGTATGTATGAACGCGTCGATTTCAGAAGATATAAGAGCTAGAGACTTCAAATTTTTTTTTAAATGTTCGTAATTACAGCGCGCATATCAAGTTTATCATTAAAAATCGATAACTCACCCCGATCTTTTTTTATCGATAAAAAACCTTATCGAAAACCAGTTATAAAATTATATCTTCTACACCTTTATTGCTAGAGTCTCAAAATTTTTTTAGGTATGCCTATATGCAATTTATACAATTTCGGTTTTTGTTAAAATTTACCCCCCACCTCTAAATTCACCCCCCTCACCCTCACTTTTGTAAAAAGCTTATTTCAAATACTAGAGACTTGTGCTTTGGCAATTACATGCATATCCATGTCATAATCATAATCTGAAAGTTTCATGAAGATCGTACGTCCACAAAAAAGTTATTAAGCAATTAAGTTCTCATAGTAAGCGCTCACTGCCGCCCATGCGTGTTTATGCGTGGTTGCTTGTGTGTGTATGTGTGTGTGTATATGTGTGTGTGTATGCGTTTGTGTATGTATGCGTGTGTGTGTGTATGTGTGTCTGTATGTGTGTGTGTGTATGTATGCCTGTGTGTGCGTACGTGCGTGTGTGTGTGTGTGTGTGCGTGTTTCTTGTGTAAGCTGAAAGTCGCGAAAAAGTATTGAAATATCTATTGCTCCAAGGGTTCAGGGGATCTCGTAGTCGAGCAGTCTCGACTAGAGCTTTCTTACTTGTTTTTGCGTTTATTTTGGCATAAAGTCTAAATTTATAGCTATTGCAGTGAAATTTGGTTTGTATACATTTTTTAAGTTTTTTTTAATGTTCTACTCAGTTTTAAGGAATTTGGAGCACTTTTTCAAATGGCTGTAATACAAGTGGCATTAAAAATTTTAATTAAAAATTTTAAAAATCATAATTTTATAAAAATTCATATATACAATTAAAAAAAAAAACGTTTTATAAAAATGCATTCATTTATCTCCTTCGCAGTCCTTCCAAAAATTAAGGAATATTAAAAAAAATCTAAAACAAACAAGTTATGTTACATAAGTCATTATAAACAAGTAAGAAGGCTCCAGTCGAGACTGCTCGACTAGGAGATACCCTGAACCCTCTAATCTGATATTCAAATCACTCTGCACTTCTTTTCGACACACATGCATACACACGCACGTATTAGAACGCGCTCTGCTAACTGCGCAGTAAGCAGCGACTGCGCTTGGGCTGCGCTGCAATGGGGGCAACATTATAAGCATTTAATTGTTGAATAATTTGATTTCCAGACATACAATCTTAATGAAACAACAAAAATCGAAATTATATAAAATACATATAAGTCTACATTTAAAATTTGGAAGCTCTAGCTTTAAAGGTGTAGGAGATATAATTAAATAACTAACTTTCGATAAGGCTTTTAATCGGTAATAAAATATCGGAAGTAGTTATGGATATATAGAGAAAAACTTGATATGCGCGTGATATACACGGACCTTGGAAAAAAATTTTAAGTCTCTAGCTCTTATTTCTTCTGAGATCGACGCGTTCATACATACGGACGGACGGACGGACGGACGGACGGACAGACAGACGGACGGACGGACAGGGCCAAATCGACTTAGCTCGTCACCCTGATCAAGAATATATATACTTTGTGGGGTCTGCCACGCCTCCTTCTGCCTGTTATATACATTTAACAAAACCATTAAACCCTGATTTCCCATTGAAAATGGGTTCAGGGTATAAAAATAGTCAATTCTCTTGAAGCTCAAAATACTCATCTTCTGAAGCAGTAACCTCAAGTCCATCCTGTTCTTCATAATATTAATCTTCATCTTCTTCTGGATCAGTATTGCTGGACTGCATTTTAAAATGTGGTGCTAATAACAAAGATATTACTTCTTTTGGCATCGTTTTTCTTTTTAATGAGTTTGGTCGCTGTTTTAAGTAGATACTAGATAAAAATGGATCAGAACTATCTATGGATCTGTTGAAGACGTCCGTGATGTTGTCTAGTCGAGTACATTTTCTTGCCTATGTACTACAACTTTGTGAACAGTGGGCGACATGGGGTACCAAGGATACTTTTCCTGATATGCCACAAAAACTTTAGCACAGTAAGCTTTAAACTTTTCGGAGTCTATATTGTACTCGCAGTTAATCGTTATTAATATAGTCTGAAAGCTTTTTAAAATGTCACAGTCGAAATCAAGAATTGATGACAATAAATCAGGATTGGAAAATGCTCTTCTCGCTGTGTTCCCATCATTGGAGTTGCCACTGCCATTTGTAAGAGGTTTGTCCACATTCAATCCCATTTTTTTCATCATTTTTAGCTGTAATAATTTAAGCTTTTAGTTTTTAATTTAATCTTGTCGGCATTCCTGACATGCCACTTTTTGAATTCAATTCTATATGAGATTTTTAGCACGAATTCGAAAAAGCGGATCCAAGCGTGTAATGGACTGACTCCAAATTGAAGGGCGTGTGATTTAGGTATGAAAACCTCCGAATTCATATCTTTGATGTTCAGCAATTGTTTTGGCGTCGCTCCACAGATTGGATAAGATTGACACGAGTTGGTTTCTGACAACACATTTAGAACTTTTCCATCTATCAGTGTCATGTGTATAGTATACTGCACATATATACATTTTTCTTTAAATTTATACAAAAATACTTGCACATTGAGAATCTGGGCATCTAAATTGTCTTTTTCTGTTAATATGAGCTCAGTATTTTCCTTGGTGAATTCGATTTTTAAGGGTCGACAAAATCTAACCGATTGCGGAGCCCTATTAAGCCAAATTATTTGTTGCGTGTCATTTATTATTTTTAATGGGACAATTGTAGTAATAAACAGTGAACTATCAATCGATTAACAATCGTGGTTTTTGAAACGCTGTTTATATACACTCTGGCCGGACAAACCATCAAATCCATAGCTAACAAGTAAGAAAGCTCTAGTCGAGACTACTCGACTACGAGATCCCCTGAACCCTTGGAGCAATAGCTATTTCAATAATTTTTCGCGTCTTACAGCTTACACAAGAAACACGCACACACACACACACACGCGCACGCACGCACGCACACACAGGCATACATACACATACACACACATACATACACACATACACACACACACACACACACACACACACACTACACAAACAATTACATACATATACACACACACAAGCATAAACACGCATGGGCGGCAGTGAGCGCTTACTATGAGAACTTAATTGCTTAATAACTTTTTTGTGGACGTACGATCATCATGAAACTTTCAGATTATGATTATGACATGGATATGCATGTAATTGCCAAAGCACAAGTCTCTAGTATTTGAAATACGCTTTTTACAAAAGTGAGGGTGAGGGGGTGAATTTAGAGGTGGGGGGTAAATTTTAACAAAAACCGAAATTGTATAAATTGCATATAGGCATACATTAAAAATTTGGAGACTAGCAATAAAGGTGTAGAAGATATAATTTTATAACTGGTTTTCGATAAGGTTTTTTATCGATAAAAAAGATCGGGATGAGTTATCGATTTTTAATGATAAACTTGATATGCGCGCTGTAATTACGAACATTAAAAAAAAAAAATTGAAGTCTCTAGCTCTTATATCTTCTGAAATCGACGCGTTCATACATACGGACAGACGGACGGACGGACAGACAGACGGACAGGGCCAAATCAACTCAGCTTGTCGCCCTGATCAAGAATATATATACTTTGTGGGGTCTGCCACGCCTCCTTCTGCCTGTTACATACATTTCAACAAAACCATTATACCCTGATTTCCCATTGAAAATGGGTTCAGGGTATAAAAATTAGTATGCAATGTACCAAGTTAGGAAGTATTTCCAGGACTTCATGTTGCATTTCCAGAATACGATAAGATGTATGGTCCAAAAAATTTTGCAATGAAACATACGCTTTATTTTCATAATATTCAATTACTTTTGGCCGGAGTTTTAATTTCGAATTAAGTACCACCGGATATGTTGGATATATATCACAACCCTGCATTTTTGCATTTCGTTGTATATTTATATACTGACTGTTTGTGAATCCATTTTCCAATAAAAAGGCAAGTGCATTGTCAGCTGCTCTTCTCTATAAAGTTTACTTTTTATCTCATTTAGATTTTCACTACTCCCAGCAGCTTTCAAAACATCCAATTAATCTTTTTCTTTTGATTTTTTAGCAGAAACTGTAGCAGCATGTATAAGTAAAGCAGTTGAGTTGTTATTCTGATCTGAAAGCTCAGCAGCTAATTTCCTTTTCAGGCGAGGGCCAGCGCTCTCGTAAACACTCTTAAGACGACCCATTTTTTTTCTGTTGCACAATGACCGGAGATTTCTATTAACATGTTTTTATACCCTGAACCCATTTTCAATGGGAAATCAGGGTATAATGGTTTTGTTGAAATGTATGTAACAGGCAGAAGGAGGCGTGGCACAAAGTCACACAAAGTCAGGGCGACGAGCTGAGTCGATTTGGCCCTGTCCGTCTGTCTATCTGTCCGTCTGTTATGTTATGTTTTATAGGCGTTTGAGTTGAAAATTAAAAAACCAAATATTAAATTTACTGTATACGTAAGAAAATTTCTGCTCAGGTATTGTTTCATCGCTAAAAATATCTTATTTTATTAAAAGTCTTTACTAATTTACCATTAATATCTAATAGGATTTACAAACTGTCCATTAATATAAATGTGTGGAGATATAGTACTTCCAGTTTACTCAGCTTTAAAATGGTGTGCAGCTTAGACGTCTTTTAGTTTATAGATCAGTCAAAGCCATACCACGTCTATTATTGAGAGCCAAAAGTTTTCCCAAGCTTAGGCTAAATTCTTTAATTGTTCAACTTTAATATCCATAAAATATATTCATATTCGATATTGCGCCAAACACAAATAATCTTTTCACCTCGTGAACAAAAATATAAATTTATAATTCGTATTTTCGTTAACGTGCACGCAGATCGCTCTTATTAATAGCATCAGAATACAGACACAAAATATATTTAAAAAGTATGTTAATTTTTGCTTTAATGGATATATTTCTGTATAGCGACAAGAAATTCTATAAAGAATATGAGGCTCTTTGCAAACGCTGTCGAAAACAACAAGCAAAGCGAAAAATCACAAGATTTTTATTTTAGGCACACAATGAAATAAATAAACGAAAGAGAACTCGGACTGCGGAACATTGTAAATATAGCTCAAGTATAAGTAAACAGGAGAGCGTTTGGTGTACCCGAGAGATCTCCACATTGCAACATTCGACGCAATCACATCGTGAGTTTATTGTGTGGTATTTGATGAGACGCCAGAAAACGATTCCAATAGTTGCCATTGATTAATCGACCATATAGCACGCGCTCTGGCCGTTTGACACCATTTGCTCGAAATATTCTTTGCTGAGAGCAAAAATTCGTGACGAAATAATTTTGGCTACTTTTTATCCGTCCATGCCATGCGCGATAAAATTTCGCAACTATTTTGCTTGCAAAAAAACGCAATCAACAATAATTCGACTGATAGTAGAGGTAGGTAAGCGAAAGGGTTTAGTGAAATTTCAGAAATTTAATGATGCACACAATTCGTGATATATATATATATCCAAAAATTTCCTAAACGCCAAAGCGCAACCATTGCGTCAACTGCACTGTTATACGGCGCGTGGCTATGAAGCGTGTACTTGTGAAGCGAAGAATTATTTGATTTATTATCTGTTGTCATACGAACATATTTAATATATGGACAATTTTCTAGTGGCGAATGTGACGTTCGTACGTTTTTGAGTTAAAAAAAAAACGAATTCCAAACATTCTTTTATTATTTTTACGAACAGTGACTCCTTGAGCTCTTGATTAGCTCTATAATTGGTACTAAATCTTATTTTAAGCAAATGTTAGTTTTAAAGATAATCACAAAAAACCAAGAGGCAGGCTCCAAAAAAAATTAAGTCGTTTTTTTAAAGAACAGTTTATCCTGAGATTTTAACGAAACCTTAAGTGACAAATTATTAATTATTAATTAATTACGAATAATTTTAAATTATTAGAAATTGGCACATTTTTACAATGTTTTTTATTTGATTCAAAAAAATTAAGTAGTTTTTTTTATTTTTCGAAGGTGACGTGTCGAATGAGACATTTTTTCCACCATTCTTTTTTTTTTTTTTTTTTTTTAATTGTTTAGTAATTTTACATAAATAATAGCATTAGAAATGATTTTCAATATATTCAATTTATTAATTATAATAAAATAGAGAAAACTCGAATTATCATATTTCATAGCATAGTGTCTCAATAATAAGAACAAAATGTGATGTCTCTGGCATCAATAGTGTCCAAAATATAACAGAATTTAAAAAATCACTATATCTTCAGGTCCGATTTTCCTGGCATATCGGAAGAAGCATATTCCGATTTGCCACGCCCCTAGTGAGCGGATCGGGAAAATTTTAACACTATAAATCGGAGATATACACAAGTATGAGTTCAAAATTTCATGTCAAGCTTCAATAGCGCCGAAATAGATTGCGTTCATACGGACAGACGGACAGGGAGCAAGACGGGCATTGCACAAAACTAATATACTAATTCACTTTCGTGAATGAGTATAAAAAATTGCTCTCATATCTTCTGAAATCGACGTGTTCAAACATACTGACAGACGGACAGGTCTAAATCAACTCTGCTCGTCGCCCTGGTCAAGAATATATATACTTTGTGGGGTCTGCCACGCCTCCTTCTGCGTGTTACATACATTTCAACAAAACCATTATACCCTGATTTCCCATTGAAAATAGGTTCAGGGTATAAAACAGAAAATTTTAAAAATGTATGTATCTCAGAAGATATAAGAGCTAGAGACTTGAAATTTGGCATGCATTCTCGTGTATACCATACGCACTACAAGTTTACCAAATAATTCATATAGAGGTCAGGTCTGGGGGTTGGTAAGGATTTTTCCAAAAGTTTTGGGTAACTAAACAATAGACACGACTCGATTTTGTGGGCCTTATGCTTAGGATCATTTTTGCCAGGTAGACTGCCAAGTCACAAAACATCGATATCTTCAATATCTTACCTAAAGATATGCTTAAATATAATGGATATCATACTAAATATTAAATGTGACAACAAATTTCTGCATAAAAAGACTCGGTTAGAAAGGTATATATGTATGCATTTATCAGTGATCAGTACCATTAACCAGGGAACACATAGACTAGACATCTAGACCAAATTTTTTCAACGACGAAAAAATGCGCTGAAGAGACCGGACAACTTCGTATTTTCTCGGCTCGGTCTTTTGAGGGTCAAGCAGTGAAAAAAAGGCACGTCAAAATCAGTGCGCTGCGACCGCTGCCACGAAATGCACACGTTCCCAAACGAAGTACGGTTATGCGCTCTTTTTCCCTTACTCACTCTCTCCCTCTCTTTATGCTCTCTCTATGGTCTCTCAAATAGCAGCAGCGCACAAAAATTGAAAATTATTCGCGACGATACCAGCTCTTTCCTTTTGAGTGAAGGGTATACCGAAATCATAAAAGCGTTTGTTCACGCTCATGCTAACATAATGTAAGCGTTTCGATGGCTATTCGTGGGAAGGTTATGAATGCGTTGATGCGCATAAAGAATAAGGTTTCGTGACGGGCAAGCACACACACACTTGCTGTCTCTGGAAACATATGTGAGCATTTGTGGCTTGTGTGCGTAACTCTTTCTGCCTGAGCAAATTGTAATGTCCAAAATTGACCGTTGATTGGCCTTTGAGTAAGCACATACATTTGCATACATATGTGTACATATGTATGTATGAGATGGGATGATAATTGTCTGGCGATTCAGTAGTTTGTCAACTTTGTATGGTTTGAATTGTAGAGTGACTGTCAAATAAGCCTTTATGACTTAATCAGTAATTTTCGCAATAAAGATCATTTCGACATGTGTATTTCATTTCCATTTGAAGTTTTTATAGTCCACTAGGCAATATATTGCAAAGCATTTAATAAACTTATTAGTGTACCCCGATAAAATTTTTTCGGTTGAAATTTGAATAAAATTTATAATTATAATTATATACAATGTGAGGAGCAATATAAGTATGCACGTATTAATGTATATGAACGTACGTATTTGCTGTTCGTTTATATGCATACACGTGCATATACATGTTGCTCCACACAGCGACGCGAATACTGTAGGAGCGACCCTCGCACTGGAAAGGGGGTCAAAGTCCTGTTAGAGGCGGTCTCTTTCGGTCCTACAGATTCAGCAATGGGTTCGCGTCGCACGCACGACGATCATCGATGACCGTTAGCCGAGGTGCCTTTCGGGCCGGGTGATAGCAGTGGACATTTTCACCCGCATGGCAACAACGGTACTTCGGCCAATGGGGGGCTGCCACGCAATTTGGCGGGAAAGTGGCGTCAGCCAGATCACGCCACTTTACCGTTTTTATGGGCACGAGCAACAGAAAGGCCCCGCTCCAGAGCCGAACAGGCCCCGTTACCACAAGAGGCATGGCCTGGGGTATAAAATGCCACCAGGAGCTCCATACGGCGGTCGAAACTATAGTGAAGATAAGATATAAAGTGAAATTCGTTCAAGCTTTAGAATAAATATCTGATGATGTACTGAGTCATATGCTTTACTGAAGTCAGTATAAAGTCAGTTTGCATTTGTTTAGAAAAACTGTTATCGTCAAGAGAAGTAAATTCTAGTAAATTAGAGGACGTTGATCGATTTTGAGCAAAACCGTGTGGAGATGGTTGAATAATCGATTTGCAAAAATGTTGTAAGGCCGATGTTATAACTTTTTCAAATAACTTCGGAATAGCAGATAATTTCGCAATACCTCTATAATTGGAGATATCAGATCTACTACCTTTTTTATAAAGGGGAATAATGAAAGATTCTTTCCAAATTGAAGGGAACACACAAGTTTCCAAAGACAAATTAAACGATTTTAGTAATGGTGACTGAAGAGAAATTATCGGCACCAGGAGAGAAAGATGATTTCACCGTCCTAATGGTTGCAGCCAGAGGGGCTGCAGTGACCTTAGGAGCATTAATAGAACCATAATCAGGAAGTGAATATGGATATGAGTTGCTGTAGAGATCAGCAGAAGAATAAGAGGTTTGAAAAAAATCTGAAAATAGATCAGAGGAATCCTGGTCATTTCAAGTTTTTTCACCACCAAGGACAAATAAGGACGGCAAACCAGAAGATTTACGCTTCAAGTTTATAAATGAGTAAAATTGTTTAGGATCTCAAGAAAACTGACGTTTGCAACGTATAAGATTATTCTCATAGCAACTAGAATTTAAAAGATTGAAATTTGACTTGGCAATGGAAAATTTAGACCAGTTAACACTTGAACCAGACGTTTTATAATTTTTAATACATTTAGTTCTAATGTTTCTTAAGGTCGAAAGAGTCTCGGTAAACTTATTTCAAACTGGCGAAATACGGCAGAGAGGGACACAAACATCCAGAATAGAGTTTAAGGTGATATAAAAAAAAGGATGCGGCCAAATTACTATCAACCGACTCATATAAAATAGATAAGTCTGTTGAATTAATTAATTCATTAAGCAAAATAAAATTGCATTTACGATAACAACGATTAAGTTTAGAAGGCAAAGGAGTATTAGTGAGAGGATTATCAACAGTTAATAAAACCTCTAAAGTGGGGTGATGTATATCCTCTGGTAAGCAGAAAGGAGTTCATATCACGACATTAATGAGCGAATCATGATTCATGATTAACAAACACAAGATCTAGAGTGCGATTTAGATGATTTGAAAAGGAGTTCATTTGAAACATAGACAGGTTAAACAATCATCAAAAAGGTAGTGATCAATTGTCGGAATAAAGTAATTTGCATTACAAGTTGATGACCAAGAAGTGTTAGGAATATTAAAATCTCCCAACACAAGAAACAAGTCTCTATAATTTACATGCTCATAAATTTCTTTAATACAAGTTTTATGTTGAGCATAAACTTGCACATCAGAAGAGGGAGGAATATAAGATCATGTGATAAATAATGAGCATGATTGGAGAGTTAATTTAACCCCTATGATCTCCGCATCATGAAGGGACGAAATGGTAAACAGTTCAGAGAGGATAGTGGATTTAACAGCAATTAACACCCCACCACCTCTACGCATCGAACGGGCAAGTCTATAAATAGTAAAACAAGTAAGAAAGCTCTAGTCGAGAGTGCCCAACTACGAGATCCCCTGAACCCTTCGAGCAATAGCTGTTTCAATCATTATTCGCGTCTTTCTGCTTACACAAAACACACACACACACACGCGCATACACACACAGGCATATACACACACATCATACACACACACACATACACGCGCACACACAGAGATACGCACGCACGCATAAACACGCATTGGCTGCAGTGGTGGCTTACTAAGGGAACTTAATTGCTCAATAACTTTTCTTGTGGATGTAGTTTCTTCATGAAACTTTCAGATTATGATTATATCATGGATATGTATGTATTTGCCAAAACACAAACCTCTAGTATTTGAAATACGCCTTTTACAAATGTGAGTGTGAGGGGGTGAATTAGGGGTGGGGGGTAAATTTTGACAAAAACCGAAAATGTATAAAATGCATATAAGCACTGACCAAAGAACACATAGATGAGACATGTAGAACAAACTTTTTCACCATCGAAAAAATGTGCATTAGGGACTACTCACCTTCGTAGTTGCTCGGCTCCGTCTCTTACGGCTCGAGCAGTGAAAATACAACACTACAAAGTCAGTTCGTTGCGAGCGCTCAAACGAAATGGTCCCATTCTTATATGAAGCAATACTATGCGCTATTTGTCCTACTCTCTCTCTCACTCTATCTCTCTCTTTAGTCTCTCAAATCACCGAACTCAGCAGCGCACAAAAATTGAATTTTGTTCGCGATGATCCCAGCTCTTTCCCTTTGAAGTGAAGGGTATACCTAATCATAAAAGCGTTTGTCACGCTCATGCAAACAAAATGTAAGCGTTTGTATGGTTATTCGTGAGAAGGGTATGAAAGCGTTGATACGCGTAAACAATATGATAATAAACAATATATACGCGACGGGCAAGTACACACACACTTGTAGTCCCTTGCTACATGTATGAGTATTTGTGACCTGCGTGCGTTACTCTTGCTGCTTGTAGCAATTTTAAAGCCCAGCATTTGCATTTGGTCGGTCTTACGGACTGTCATAACCACTTTACACAGATGTACTATGTATGAACATACATACATATGTACATAAGTACATTTATATATTATTATTGCTAATCATGTTTATAAATGTGTTTATATAAATAATTATATATAATTAAAATTATTTTATACACATTTTTAACCGAAAAAATTATCGTAAAACACTACTAACTTTATTAAATGCTTTGCAATATATGAAATACACATGTCATATTATACTCAAGCGTTACTCATTATTGTCAAAAATTTCTAATTAAGTCATAATGGCCCATTTGATAGTCACCCTACGATTCAAATAATACAAAATTTACAAACGACTAAATCCAGAGACAATTAGCTTGCCATCCCATACAAGCATACACATACACAAATGTATGTATGCATGTGCTCACTTCACAAGGCAGACCAACGGCAACTTTTGGGCTGATAATAGACGAAAATACTGAGAAAGAATTGAGTTTCGCGACGCACGCACACAAAAGCACATACACGTAGCAAGGATGTGTGTGCATGCTCGTCGCGAAAATGTATTCTTTCTGTGCACAACAGCCTGTGCAAATTGTAAAGCCCAGAGACTGCAAGTGTGTGTGTCTGTGTGCACACTCGTCGCGAAAGCATTTCCATGAGTATCAACGCTTTCATACCCTTCTCACGAATAACCATACAAACGCTTACATTTTGTTTGCATGAGCGTGACAAACGCTTTTATGATTAGGTATACCCTTCACTTCAAAGGGAAAGAGCTGGGATCATCGCGAACAAAATTCAATTTTTGTGCGCTGCTGAGTTCGGTGATTTGAGAGACTAAAGAGAGAGATAGAGTGAGAGAGAGAGTAGGACAAATAGCGCATAGTATTGCTTCATATAAGAATGGGACCATTTCGTTTGAGCGCTCGCAACGAACTGACTTTGTAGTGTTGTATTTTCACTGCTCGAGCCGTAAGAGACGGAGCCGAGCAACTACGAAGGTGAGTAGTCCCTAATGCACATTTTTTCGATGGTGAAAAAGTTTGTTCTACATGTCTCATCTATGTGTTCTTTGGTCAGTGATATAAGTATACATACAAAATTTGGAGACTCTAACTTTAAAGATGTAGGAGATATAAATTTATTACTGGTTTTCGATAATATTTTTAACAAAATAACGGAGCAATTTATCGATATTTAAAGCAAAACTCGATATGCGCGTGCTATACACGGACCTAGGAAATGTATGTAACAGGCAGAAGGAGGCGTGGCAGACCCCACAAAGTATATATATTCTTGATCAGGGTGACGAGCTGAGTCGATTTGGCCCTGTCCGTATGTCTGTCTGTCTGTCTGTCCGTCTGTCCGTCTGTCCGTATGTTTGAACGCGTCGATTTCCGAAGATATAAGAGCTAGAGACTTCAATTTTTAAAATGACCGTATATACAGCACGGATGTCGAGTTCGCTTTTAAAATTCGATAAATCATCCCGTTTTTATCGAATAAAAACATTCAAGTTCAAGTCAGATGCCACTACAGCTGATCGTGAATGATTTTTAATTTTTTTAAATTTCTCAAATATTCAATATAATATGTAGATCATATGCTGAAAGTTTCATTAAATTCCATTCAGTCAAAAATTAATTAAAAATCATCAAATATTTGGCCAATTAACAAACGCACGTGCAGCAGCTACAACAATATCGTATACGTGTGCACACATACACTCAAATTTCTTCTAGAACATTCTTAGAATCACATCAGCTGTTAGTTTCGTTTAGTTTTGATAGATGGCGCTGCAGCAGTGAATCTATTTGAGTTTTGCTAACAGAGCTTTTTGAAGTGAGGTGGCGTAGTGTGTTAGCTGCATGACGATCAATCGAGAAGTGTGAGGATCGAATCCAGAGCGCGCAGTTCATGTTAATTTCTTTATTTCAAAATATTTATTTATGGCGCTGTAGCAGTCAACTAATTTCAATTTCGCTACAAGAATTCTTCGTAGGGTTGTGGTGCTCTTATTAGAAATCTGATACGCGGGACCATGAACCATGGGTTCGAATCCAGCTCTGGTTTTCCTTGGCAAATTTGAAATTTTTTTTTTTATGCAAATCAACATTTTGGATAGCAGCTAAATGAAGAAATTTATTAAATATTTTAGACTTTTATTTTTACTAAATTAACAGATATAAAGCCAACAGATATAAAGTCAAAGTCATTGAAGTAAATAAATTAAACGCTTGAAAAATGGGCAACGCTTACGCAGTTTTTTATGCGCTCTTTACATATAGAATTTAATAAATTGTAATCGCATTTCAATAGTGCTTAATTTTCAGCTTTTACTTTAGTATTATATATGCAGTTATTATTTTTATATACCGGTGGTCTAGTGGTTCATATGGTTGAGCTATTATGCATTGGGCTCCGAGTTCAAACCCCGCGGCCGAGCGAAATTTTTAAATAATCAGCTGAAACCGCTCTTTTATGTGTAAGCAGAAAGAAATATTTTTGTTATTAAATCAAAACTAATTTTCATTAAATATAATGTTCCCTATAACAACTAGTAGAAGAGCGTCATGTCATCTATTACTTTTGTTTTGGCAACACATACATACATATGTATGTATGTACACATTGTGTGCTACAATTTGCTTTACATATAAATGCATATGTACATACATATACAAAACATTGTCTTCCACTGCAAATTCTTGTATCCACATACATATGTATGCATGTGTATATTGTACACATATGACTTCGGCTTTTACAAGAAATTTCAAGCGCTACACACACACCCTTGCATATGCATGTGTATATGTTCTAATATATACATATCTATCATCACTATTCAAATGAGCCTTTTTAGCGCTGATTTGATGTAATCGGCGCGCTTTTTAAAAATTTTATTTATTTTTGTTTTTTGAGCCCTAATAAAAAATAAGTCCGTAATTATTATATATGACGACAAAATAAGCATGAAATTAGTTGTAAATCTAATCGGCTGACTGTTTATTTTTTACTTTTGTGGGTTCATTTACATAAAAAACATATGTTTTATTGATTTTTGGCACTGTCCAACACTAAAACTGTAAAACGATTAATCTGTAGCCTACGATTGCCATTGCAGAACAAATTATTGCGAGCTATCTATTTGCGTTAATTATCGTTTTTGTTATCTATTTACAAATAATAATAATTTAAAGAGTTCATTGTATTAATTAACTTTGCTGATCAGTTAAGAGTGACAATAAACGGCGGGTATATAGAAAAGATCGTGTTTTTGGCAAAAGAATTAGTTAACCGATTTCGCTAGAAGTTTTTCGGCAATCGAAGACGTGTCGGTGTGAATGCTGTCTGCTTGGCGCGTAGCAAACGGCCGAAATTTTATGTATGTGTTAGTGAATATATTTACACATTTTCATTTGTATATATATACATATACTTTGTGTGAGAGTGTAACGGACGCCGCGTAACGGCTGAGTGTATGTTAATGTGCATAAATATATACATATTGACTGCATATGAACCTTGTGTGCGTGCTTTAGAGAAGAGACTTTTGCGTGATTCATTAGTGGCGCGTGTTATTCAACTCTGATCTCGGCAAGTTAATAATATAATTATCTCAGTCTTTTTAAAGACTTTTAATCATATTAAAATAATTAATTTATATTTATCTAATATTATTTTCTATTATATATATATATATTATTATTATTATTTTTAAAATATATACATATACATAACCATATATCTACATTTTAATATATAATATTGTTTTCATATATATAAATAATAATATATATATATATTATTATTGTATATGCATTGAAAATAATTAGTATCATTTATAAGTAACTTAATTTTTAAAGTATATATATATATATTTATTATTTATAAAAAAATATAAAAATGCCTAGAACAAAGAGAATTTCTGCTTCAACTAGGTCTCAGAGACAACGAAATAGAAATTTGTTAAATAGGTCCAATCCTGAATATTCGGAGCAGGAAAGGACTCTTAATTTAGAGTCTCTACGTGAGCGTAGGGAAAATGAAGAATACAGTCAAAGTGAAAGAAATAGAAATAGACAGAGGAATCAAGTTCACAGGAACAATATATTAAATAGACTTTCTGATCGAAGCCAAAATACTCTTTTTCGAGCTAATTTGCGCTCAAGCTCTCAGACTAGACAGTTAGAGTTAGATACTTCGCGTCGCTCGCAACGCAGACAAGACCCGATCTACCGGGCAAACGAACAGGAACAGAACACAATAGACCATGCGATTCGGCGAGCCAATTCTCCCGTTAGGCGACTGGAGCAATTGGCTGACACTTCGCGTCGGTCAAGACGCAGACAAGACCCAATCTACCGGGCGAACGAACAAGAACAGAACACAGTAGACCATGCTATTCGACGAGCCAATTCTCCCGTTAGGCAACAGGAACAATTGGCTGACACTTCGCGTCGGTCAAGACGCAGACAAGACCCAGTATATAGGGCAGACGAACAAGAAAGAGACACTCTACGGCGAGCTCACCGTAGGAATGACATTGGACAGCGCCTTTTAGAAAGGGCAAGAGATAGAAGCCAAAGATCGCAGGTTAGGGATGATCCAATTCGTAGGATCATTGAACAAGCACGAAATACTAGTGCAAGGCGAAGTGCTCGCATTCAAGCACGACAGGAAGCTTTTGACGCTAATAGAAACGTATCACAGCGAGTTAGCCAATACCGCAACAATGTGAATAATAGAATAGCTGAGAATAGGCGTAACGCAGCTAGGAACAGGATAGAACGCTCTAATGCCTTTACAGCAAGTAGATCTCAAAATAATAGTATTACTCTTCAGGATCTCATAACAGCTTTTAATAGTACAGTGAAACAGGGACCTGATCAGGTCTGCATTTGTTGCAAAGGTTTATGGTTTTCACACCAAGTAGAAAAAATTTCTCGAGAGGCTATTGAAAGCAAGTGTAGTACAGAAGTTGCTTCAGATATTTTATATCTTTCATCTCGTTTTCCAACCGAAAACGATAAATATAACTTTTGCAAGACATGTAGTTATAGTATCAAGTTAGGTAAAAAACCTAAAGCTTCCATTACAAATGGCTTAGACTTTCCAGAGCTTCCTGATAGCTTAAAGGGCTTAACGCCGCTTGAGGAAAGGCTTATCTCACCACGCCTTCCTTTTATGATAATTAAGTCTTTAGGATATGGTCGCCAAAATGCTATAAAAGGAGCTGTGGTCAATGTACCTATTCATGTGGCCAATGTTGTAACGTCCCTTCCAAGGGCGTTTAGCGAAGCTGAGGTAGTACAGATTCACCTGAAGCGTAGGATGGAATACAGTCATGATTTCATGACTGAAACCATTAGGCCATCAAAAGTAGCTGATGCAATTCGATTTTCAGTCGATACTGAGCTTTACAGGAAGCACCAGGTTACTGTTAATGAACAGTGGCTGTCTTCCTTTTCGTCTGACGAAATTCCATTCGTTGCATCAGCTGAAGACAGGGACTTAGTATCAGAATTAGTACAAAGATCTGCTCAAGCCTCAACAAACGAGCAGAACAGTAGAGAGTCAGAAGATATCAACCCAGGAGGTCAGGAAACACTTTTAGAAAATGTCCCTGTAGAAAATATTGCGATGCAAAGAATAGTTATAGCTCCAGGAAAAGGTCAGCGTCCATTAGATATGATCGAAGATTGCGATTCAGAGGAGCTGGCCTTCCCAACTATCTTTGCAGGCGTAAAAAGGAAATGTAAGGAAAGTTTTACAACCATTGTTAGATCAGAGCTTAGGAATTTTGATAGAAGAGGTTGTAGAACAGACAAATTATTTCTTAACTATAAGAAGTTAGAAATGATTAATATTAGAAACAATACTTCTATTTGCTTACGTAAGCACAGCGCCACTCACGGTATCACTGCAGCTAACGCTCTTAATGAAGAACATATAGATCAATTAGTTCGCCACGATGATGGCTATAGAGTTTTAAAAGGCATTAGGACTTCGCCTGCCCACTGGGAAGCAGAGAAAAAGAAAGTAATGGCTATGATCAGGCAGTTTGGTCTTCCGACCTTTTTTATCACATTTTCGGCAGCAGAAACTAGGTGGACGGAGCTATTAGTAATACTTTCTAGAAATGTAGACAAAGCAGAAATTTCAGAAGATGCAGCAGGCTGCTTAAGTTTTAACGATAAAGCCCGTCTTATTAGAGCCGATCCTGTGACTTGTGCTAGATATTTTGACTTTCGCTATAGACAGATTTTGAAGCTAATGAAGAAGGAAAATGGTGTTTTTGGTAGGCATTTTGTTTTAAAGTATTATTGGAGAGTTGAGTTCCAGCAGAGAGGCTCCCCCCATATTCACGGCATGTTTTGGCTGAAAGATGCCCCCAAGTTTGATTCATCTGATGAGTCAAGCATTCCTAGAGTAAAGTCGTTTATTGATCAGTTTATCACAACTGATACTGATTGCCCGGATGTGGCTCCATATTTGGAGTACCAAATCCACAATCACGGCCACTCATGTAGGCGAGAAGTTAGGGCACACAAAATTTGTAGATTCGGTATTCCATACCCCCCTATGCCCCAAACAGAAATTTTGTTTCCTTTTGAAGAGGATGCTCAAAATTTAGATGAGCATCGTAGGAATTTTCAAAAAATTCAGAGCTTCTTGGAGCATTCGTTTGATCGTGAAACCATAGAGTCTCTAAATAATTTTAATAGTTTTTTGTCCCACGATCAACTTAACCTTAGTTATGAGTGCTATATTAATGCACTTAGGTCTAGCATCAAGAAGCCGAAGATATATTTAAAGCGATCATTCGCTGCAATTAAGCTTAACGCTTACAATAAACATCTTCTCCAACTGCAGCGAGCCAATATAGATATTCAGTTCATATTAGATCCCTATGCTTGCTGCAGTTACGTCGTTAATTATATTAACAAGTCCCAGAGAGGAATTTCAAAATTAATGCGTGAAGCAGTTAGTGAGATTAGTAGGGGCAATGTATATCAGGGCAATATATATCAATACTTCCTTGCCAGAGCATCGGGTTAGGATGCTTAAATCTAGACAGCAGTTAGAAAATTTACCCGATGGCTCTACAGACATATTTTTATTGGGGCTCTTAGAGCATTATGTTCAGCGCCCAGATGCTTTAGATAATATATGTCTAGCTGATTTTGCAGCTTTTTATAGTTTTAGCAAACAGCAGGGTGGAGCCCGCCAAGAGTCAGTAGATCTAGATGACCCAGAAGCACCAACATCTGAATCAATAGTTTTTGCACTTCGCAATGGTAGTGGTTTTATTAGGAAAAGACGCTCTCCCAGTATTATTAGGTATAGAAGATTTAATATTAATACTGAGAGAAGCCAGTATTTTAGGGAATTAGTAATGTTATATGTTCCGTGGAGAGACGAGGAGGTAGAACTAGTGAGAAGAGACTGCGAATCGTTTTGTAGCAATAATCAGGAGTTAGTGGAAACAAACCGTAGGAAGTATAATAGCTTAGATGATAGTGAGCTTCAGAATGCTCTTAACGACGCAGTTCAGGAAGAGAATGAAGGCAATATTGAAAATGGAGAGGTAGTAGATGATAGGTTTAGAGTGTTAGGATTGCCAGAAATAGATTCAAGATTGAATGTATTAAACATCAATGGTAGGGATGAGAATCAGGATGTAGATAATAACAATATCCGTCTAATTAAGCTGCCACCTTTGTTTTCGTCCGATAGAATCCAAGATCTAGTCAGATCTTTAAATTTAAAACAGAAGACTTACTTTACACATGTACTGCACAATGTGAAAAGTAAGTCAACATTTTACGAATTCCTTGGAGGTGGTGCTGGTGTCGGAAAGAGCCGACTGATCACCTCCATTTTTCAAGCATTATCCCATATGTTTAATAGTAGGCCTGGGAATAGTGATTCAGCAAAAATTTTACTCTGTGCCCCAACAGGTAAAGCTGCTTTCGGAATTAGTGGTTCGACACTACATTCCATGTTCTCTCTACCAGTTAACCAATCAGGTTCTGATTTGAGAGCTTTAAGTAATGACTTAGTCAATAGCTTACATTCAAGGTTAATAGACCTTAAACTTATTATAATAGATGAAATATCTATGGTAGGCTCCAAAATGTTTTCCCAGTTAGACTCCCGTCTAAAACAAATTTTCAAAAATACTTCTCCATTTGGTGGTATATCTGTCATAGTGTTTGGGGATCTACGACAGTTGTCACCAGTAGGCGATCGTTGGATTTTCGAATCCAACTCCCATGATCCCTACAGTGCAATATACGCTTCATCGCTCTGGGATCTCTTTAAGTATTTTGAGCACACAGAAATAATGCGACAACGGGAGGATCAAAGTTTTGCTTCGGCTTTAAATAATATGGCATCGGGAAATATGACACCCGATGATATTACCCTTATCCGATCCCGCATTTGTCAGCCATCGGATGTTCCCGATGATGCAATTCATCTGTTTAGCACAAATGCGGCGACAGATACATATAATACTATAAAGCTTAACGCTATTGCAACGGATCCATTTATTTCCGTTGGCGAAGATATTATTAAAGCTACCCATTTAAATGCAGCAAATAGGGAAAGAATTTTAGATGTCGTGGGTAGCTTTAGGTCGTCCGAAACACAGGGTCTATGTAAATCCCTCCTTTTAAAAACAACTGCCAAGTATATGATTAGGGTCAACGTAGATACTGAGGATGGGTTAGTTAATGGGGCAGCAGGAATTTTGATGCAAATAGATTTCGATGCATCCAACGCTCCAAATGTTTTATGGATGAAATTTCCAGAAGATAGTGTAGGAGTTCTTGCTCGCTCAAAGTGTACACATCGTACAGAACCTTCATGGACCCCAATTCAGAAAATAGTTCGAAACTTCCAATATAGGAAAAATGAGCAAGTTTCCATTGACCGTAGGCAGTTTCCAGTTGTACCTGCAGAAGGTATAACTATTCACAAAAGCCAGGGAGCTACGTATAGCAAAGTGGTGGTTCACACTTGCTCTCGAATGCAGCATGCTGCAACATACGTAGCTTGTAGTAGGGCAACAACTGCTTCGGGGCTGTTTATTATTGGAGATTTTGTTCCTCCTAAACCTCCCAAAAATGATGATAAGGTCCAAACCGAAATAGTCCGATTGCGCACTGAAAAGCTTCTTCGATCACATTATGATCATTTAGTTGACAGTTCCGCCTTAGATATTTTTTTCCACAACACTCACAGCATTAATTGTCACATTGAAGACATTCGATCTGACAGATTAATGCTCCTGTCCTCCATTCAAACGAAAATGTAAATATTCCAGGGTTTAGTATTGTTGTCCGTCTTGATTGCGAGGTAATACCTAATGCAATTCGACCTAAAAGGGGGATCATCATTTATGCTAGGGATACAGTCTTAAATAGTATGTCAAGCTGCTTGAGCGTCAGGAAAATAAACGGATCAGCCGTTTTTGAGTACGTCGCGTTTAGGTACAAATCGTTAAGCTTCATAGTTGGTTATAAAAGTCCGTCTTATCCCGTCCGATTGGTTAATTCAGAATTTCAGAATCTATTTTTGCAATATCCCTTTTTGACAGAAAGCTGTCTAATTTTAGGAGATTTTAATTTGTGTTTGAACAAATTTGAATCAGCTAGGAATTTATATGATGATTTAGTTAGCAGAAGCTTTAGAAGCTTATTGGATTTGAAAACGTCTACAACCAATTGTGATTCGCACATTGATTGGGCGTTTTCAAATCTATCTCATGAATATATTAGTGCTAGAACTTTCGAAACAGTTTATAGTTACCACAGTGGTATTTCAGTAAGTATTCAGGATAGGGAAGTTTAGTATAGCTTTAGTGTAAATATTTTACAATATATATGTATATGTAAGTTTTTTACTTAATTTATATTTTTAAATAAATTAATTTGAAGTTTGAATTTAATGTGATTTTTTATTAGCTTGATTAGTTTAAGTGTTTCAAAATATTTATGTATTTAATTAAATGAGTTTTATATTTATCTTTTTTAAATACATCGAAATTAAAATTGTAACCATACTAAATGTGCATTTTTATTAGTTTGGTTCAGGGTATTATCTAGTCGAGCACTCTCGACTAGAGTTTTCTTACTTGTTTGGTATAATGTTCGATGATGATTGCACCGAAGGTAGATTTAATGAAACAGGAGTCGATTTGTTACAATTCTTAGGTTTGAATTCATGCACAGCTACATGAGGTGGCCAGAATTTAGAATCACATATAGTTTTAAAGTATTCCAACGGCACATTAATCTTAAATGAAGCTATTTCTCGCGGAGTTGCGAAACTAAACTTCGATATAAAAAAATTGGCTGAAATCTTGCTAGAAATAAAAGTAGATACTGCCTCACATGTCGTATCAGATGAATGTCTAGTTAAAAATTTTTGCTTTCGAGGAGAGACGACAGATAAGGTGATGCCCGTAGTGGCTTGTCACTCTTTGTTTGAACAACAATAGGAGAAGTATCCAATTTTTGAACAGGGACTTGAGTTTCCATAGCAGCATCAATAGGAGAAACAATAGGTTGGTGACCTGGTGCTATAGGATTTAGTGAATTAGGAGCCGCTGACAATACATAAACACAAGGTTAGGGAGGAGCAAGGAGGACTTTCAAAGCTATACCTTTTTAATATTTCTTCAGTAGAAGCAATATCACTGGCTAACTGCTTAGAAATCTTCTTCAGTTTTAAAAATTAAGCCGTCACAGCACTATACATTTTAGAAAACTTGACCTGTTTTTCCAAGCAAATCGGACATGACCCGCGTACGCCTCCACTACCAGCTCTAGCTGTGGACATAATCTTGTCGTACTCACGCCCAGTAAGACCTGCACGCTTAGTATGCATCAAATTATCGCACAACCAGCAATTCATAAATTGCGCTTGTGCAGAGTCAACTGCCTGCCTGAAAGTGCAAGATTTTTTGCAACTTATATTGGCAATGGGGATCAAACCAAATTACAGAATGAAAACAGAAACATAATAAAGACAAAGAGAGATATTAATATGTTGAGAGAGCGAGTCCAACAACAAACAACCGTTACAGAGCGGAACGAAAGTACACAGCGAGAGAGTATACTTGCACAGCACAAGATCAAAATCGAGAGAGGCAAATACAACAACGATAGTAAGTGAGAGCAATTATGCAAGCACTCACACTAAGAAACGTATAAAGAGTGAAATGGGGAGAGCGCCAAAAAATAGAAACACAAAAGCAAAATGCAAATACTGTAAATACTAAACCGACGCTGCACCAAAACTTCACAAATTAACAAAGCTGTTATTAACAAGTAAGAAAACTCTAGTCGAGAGTGCTCGACTAGATACTACTACAAATAATAACAAGTAAAAAAGTTGCAGTCGGGCGATAGCGATTGCAGAATACTCATTCACAGACCAAACGTTGTCAACCAGAGCTTATAGTGCAATTTTCAAGTCTAGTGCGCAACAAAAAACAGGGCATGATCCCATTAAAATTGGAAAATCATCATTGCATTTAAATTACATATATAATTTATACAATTTTGATTTTTATTATATATTCACATATGTACATATATTGGATACCGGCTCCAAGCTAGCAGCAGATCAGCGCGATTTTATACATGTGCACACACTCATCGTCTATTTTATGCGAACAGACAGAAGCGCGCCTTTTCTCACATTCTTAGAATTTCGATTGATTTCTGGACTTTCTAGCCGTTACTGTAGTTTTGTCTGATGACGCTCTCTTAATAAGCTATTCTATTTTAGCAATTGGCTGGTCAAGCAAAGCAGTGGTGCGGGTGCTAAAGGCGAAGTAATGTTAGAGTAGGAGGCTCGAACCTCTTCGGTGTTATTTTTTTTTTTTTTTTTTTCATACACATTTCGTTTTTTATAAAATAGATATTTTATTGGGAAGGTGTGAGCTTGAATGAATGGCACTTAATACTTTTCTTTTTCTTAGTCGATTAATTTTATAAGTTTAAATTTGTTTCTTCTTAAATTGCCTTCAAATACATATACGCATATACATACATATGTATATATGTAAGTCTGCACGCATAGCATCAAGCATTCCAACTTTATACACGCGCTCATTTGTATGTATGTATGTATATACACATAAATGCGTACTCTAGCATATTCTAAGAATCTCCGTTGCGATTGATTTGTCTTTGCATTGTTTTTGAATTTCCAGCCGCTACACTGGCTTTTCTTTGCTCTATAGCGGCATAACAATAATGTGATTTCGTTTTAATTACTGCTGTTCGAAACGACGCGGTGGTGCTGTAGGTAGAAGCGCCGGCGATCTTTATTTTAGTTATTTTGACAAACATGCTATTTGGCTTGGGTGCGAGTTCAAATCCCGCGGAAAACTTGTTTTTGTAAATTTTTGTTATTTTAGCTTTTTTATATATTTTAAATTTCATAAATATGTTTCTTTCCGTATTATGAAGCTTATTTATATGTACAAATACATAAATAGATCGCAGACGCATATAAGTGCCGCGATTCGGGCGTAGATATATGTACATATTTTTCACCCATCTTAATAGAATCGAAACATCAGCTTACGTGCAAAATTTCAGCATTCTAGGTTTACAACTTTAGGAGATACAGTTTTATCCGATTTGCCACGCCCCCAATGGGCGGAGATATATCCGCCATAGCTCGTGATCTTGGGTGGTAAACGCCAAATACCAAACTAACTGCTGATGTGATTCTAGTAATTTGCTAGAATAACCAAACTAATAATAACGCACATTTAGTATGGTTAAAATTTTAATTTCGGTGTATTTAAAAATATAAATTAAATAGAAAGAAACTCATTTAATTAAATATATAAATATTTTGAAACAATACTGAAATCGACGCGTTCAAACATACGGACAGGCGGACAGGGCCAAATCAACTCAGCTCGTCGCCCTGATCAAGAATATACATACAAAATTTGTGGGGTCTGTCACGCCTCCTTCTGCCTGTTACATACATTTCAACAAAACCATTATACCCTGATTTCAAATTTTCAATGGGTTCTGTGTATAAAAATAAAAATAATAACAATAATAAGTAAAATTAAAATATGATTAAATAATAAGCAATGAGACAGAAGTTTTTGAAGAAACAATTTTTTTTTTTAATCTTCTTCTTTGCCGGTATTGCGCGAGTTACGTCTAGGGCCTTATAGGCAAGCTCTCGACTATTTTGCAGCGGCGACACAGATAGAGAAGCTACCAAGAAGAAGACAGTTCTTAGAATTCTGTCAGCCGCGATGCAGGCAGCAAAACGACAGAGGCAAGAAGTGCAAAAGCAGACCTTGCAGGCAGATCTATTTTTGACAATCAGCCGACAAGTTAAATAAAAACAGAGCTAATCAAATTTAAATAAAAAAAGTCCATTAATCGAAGAGACTAGATACCATAACTCGCGCAAATAAAAATAATAAAAAAATAAAGTTAATACAAAACAAGTAAGAAAACTCTAGTCGAGAGTGCTCGACTAGATACTACCCTGAACCCAACAAATGAAAATGCCCATTTAGTATGTCTGAAATTTCAATTTCGATGTATTTAAAAATATAAATAAAACACCAAACTCATTTAATAAAATATAAAAATATTTTGAAACAATTAAAAAAGTTAACATCAGTTGCACCGATCGGGATTCGAACCGCGGCTTCTCGATCGATCGTCATGCAGCTAACACACTACGCCACCTCACTTCGCCAAGTGGCGCTGGCAAAACTCAAATAGATTCACTGCTGCAGCGCCATCTACCAAAACTAAACGAAACTAACTGCTGATGTGATTCTAAGAATCTGCTAGAATAACCAAACTATAAAAAACGCACATTAAGTATGGTTAAAATTTCAATTCCGGTGTATTTAAAAATATAAATTAAATAGAAAGCTCATTTATGAAAATATAAAAATATTTTGAAACAATTAAAAAAAATTAACATCAGCTGCACCGATCGGGATTCGAACCGCGACTTCTCGATCAAGCGTCATGCAGCTAACACACTACGCCACCTCACGTGCTGCTGCACGTGCGTTTGTTAATTGGCCAAATATTTGATTATTATACCCTGAACCCATTTTCGATGGGAAATCAGGGTATAATGGTTTTGTTGAAATATATGTAACAGGCAGAAGGAGGCGTGGCAGACCCCACAAAGTATATATATTCTTGATCAGGGCGACGAGCTGAGTTGATTTGGCCCTGTCCGTCTGTCTGTCCGTCTGTCCGTCCGTCCGTCTGTCCGTCTGTCCGTATGTATGAACGCGTCGATTTCAGAAGATATAAGAGCTAGAGACTTCAAATTTTTTTTTTAAATGTCCGTAATTACAGCGCGCATATCAAGTTTATCATTAAAAATCGATAACTCATCCCGATCTTTTTTATCGATAAAAAACCCTATCGAAAACCAGGTTTAAAATTATATCTTCTACACCTTTATTGCTAGAGTCTCAAAATTTTTAATGTATGCTTATATGCAATTTATACAATTTCGGTTTTTGTTAAAATTTACCCCCCACCCTTAAATTCACCCCCTCACCCTCACTTTTGTAAAAAGCGTATTTCAAATACTAGAGACTTTGGCAATTACATGCATATTCATGTTATAATCATAATCTAAAAGTTTTATGAAGATCGTACGTCCATAAAAAAAGTTATTAAACAATTAAGTTCTCATAGTAAGCGCACACTGCAGCCCATGCGTGTTTATGCGTGGTTGCTTGTATGTGTATGTGTGTGTGTGTATGCGTTTGTGTCTGTATGCGTGTGTGTGTGTATGTGTGTCTGTATGCGTGTGTGTGTATGTATACCTGTGTGTGCGTACGTGCGTGTGTGTGTGTGTGTGTGCGTGTTTCTTGTGTAAGCTGAAAGTCGCGAAAAAGTATTGAAATATCTATTGCTCCAAGGGTTCAGGGGATCTCGTAGTCGAGCAGTCTCGACTAGAGCTTTCTTACTTGTTTTTATTAATTTTTGACTGAACGGAATTTAATGAAACTTTCAGCATATGATCTACATATTATATTAAATATTTTAGAAATTTAAAAAAATGAAAAATCATTCACAATTAGCTATAGTGGCATCTGACTTGAACTTGAATGTTTTTACTCGATAAAAACATAACGGGATGATTTATTGAATTTTAAAAGCAAACTCGACGTCCGCGCTGTATATACGAAGTCGGGTGTAGTTATCGATTTTTAAAGCAAAACTCGATATCCGCGTGGTATACACGGACATTTTACAACAAAATTTAGGTCTCTAGCTCTTGTATCTTCTGAAATCGACGCGTTCAAACATACTGACAGACGGACAGATGTAGAGACGTACAGACGTACAGACGGACGGGCAGACAGACAGACGGACAGGGCTAAATCAACTCAGCTCGTCGTCCTGATCAAGAATATATATACTTTGTGGGGTCTGCCACGCCTCCTTCTGCCTTACATACATTTGAACAAACCCATTATACCCTGATTTCCCATTGAAAATGGGTTCAGGGTATAAAAAGAAAAGAGCCTGTGAAAAATGTGTACGTACTCTCTATGTTAAAAGATGCGTGGGGTCGACTACCTTCACAGGTCAAATAAAGAAATATTAAAAAGTTGAAAAAGCTTTCTTGTCAGCTGTTTTGTTTTTATACCCTGAACCCATTTTCAATGGGAAATCAGGGTATAATGGTTTTGTTGAAATGTATGTAACAGGCAGAAGGAGGCGTGGCAGACCCCACAAAGTATATATATTCTTGATCAGGGCGACGAGCTGAGTTGATTTGGCCCTGTCCGTCTGTCTGTCCGTCTGTCCGTCCGTCCGTCTGTCCGTATGTATGAACGCGTCGATTTCAGAAGATATAAGAGCTAGAGACTTCAAATTTTTTTTAAATGTTCGTAATTACAGCGCGCATATCAAGTTTATCATTAAAAATCGATAACTCATCCCGATCTTTTGTTATCGATAAAAAACCTTATCGAAAACCAGTTATAAAATTATATCTTCTACACCTTTATTGCTAGAGTCTCCAAATTTTTAATGTATGCTTATATGCAATTTATACAATTTCGGTTTTTGTTAAAATTTACCCCCCACCTCTATGTCCACCCCCTCACCATCATGTTTGTAAAAAGCGTATTTCAAATACTAGAGACTTGTGCTTTGGCAATTACATGCATATCCATGTCATAATCATAATCTGAAAGTTTCATGATGATCGTACGTCCACAAAAAAGTTATTAAGCAATTAAGTTCTCATAGTAAGCGCTCACTGCCGCCCATGCGTGTTTATGCTTGTGTGTGTATATGTATGTAATTGTTTGTGTATGTGTGTGTGTGTGTGTGTGTGTATGTGTGTATGTATGTGTGTGTATGTGTATGTATGCCTGTGTGTGCGTGTGTGCGTGCGCGTGTGTGTGTGTGTGTGCGTGTTTCTTGTGTAAGCTGTAAGACGCGAAAAATTATTGAAATAGCTATTACTCCAAGGGTTCAGGGGATCTCGTAGTCGAGTAGTCTCGACTAGAGCTTTCTTACTTGTTTTTTATTATCTTCTGTTAATAGAAACATATTTTTTTTTTACTTACTAATCTATATATATAAAAGAGAGTTGTGTAAAAGTGTCTTAGCACTTATAAGTCGAGATCTGCTGGACCAATTTTCATGGTTTTTGATTTGTTGGATTTGTCTCCGCCACGAGTAGGTCAGTAGATCTTTAAAATACTGAGAAAATTTGACGAATACTTGATAAACGCGGTTTTTTCCCTAAAGATTCAAATTTCCATTTATACTCAGTAGCCTTGACAACAGTGACAGTTTCGGTCCTGTATAGAAGTAAATAAACAAATGTAGTCAGTCAGTCTACGGCACAGCCTCGAGCAGACCTGACTATTCAACAAAATAAAAAAAATAAAAATAAAAAAAAAGACTATTCAAAAAATAAAAATAAAAATAAAAATAAAAAAAAAAAAAAAACAAAAAAAAAAAATGTTTTTTTCCAAATCAAAAAGAAAAATATTTCAAATCAAAAATCTGCAAAAATTCAAAAAAATCAAAAGATTAAAACCTGACTGTTCAAAAAATAAATAAAAAATTCAAAATTCGAAATTAAAAAAAAAGTTAATTATTAAAAAGTGTATTTTTGGCTTTTTATATTTTTGGACTTTTAAACTATATAAATATTTCAAATCAAAAATCTGCAAAAATTTAAAAAAAAAATCAAAAGATTAAAACCTGACTAATCAAAAATAAATAAAAAATTCAAAATTCGAAATTAAAAAAAAAAAAAAAAGTTAATTATTAAAAAGTGTATTTTTGGCTTTTTATATTTTTGGACTTTTAAACTTTATAAATAATAATTATGCGCGTGCGTACAAAAGCTAAATATCTCGAATGTTCAGGTATTTGTTTGTCTCAAACATAAATTTGTGAAAATTATTTATATTTATATTTCTCGATTGTTTTATATAATAACAAGTAAGAACGTTGCAGTCGGGCGATACCGATTGCAGAAGACTCATTCACAGCCCAAACGCTGTCAACCAGAGTATATAGTGCAATTTTCAAGTCTAGTGCGCAGCAAAAAACACGGCATGATGCCATTAAAATTGGAAAATCATCGATAGCTATTGCATTCAAATTACATACATATATAATTTATACAATTTTGATTTTTATTATATATTTATATCCATACATTTGATACCGGCTTCAAGCTAACAGCAGATCAGCGCGATTTTCCTATGCTTGTGCACACACTTATCGTCTATTCTATGCGTACAGACAGAAGCGCGCCTTTTCTCACATTCTTAGAATTTCGATTGATTTCTGGAATTTCTAGCCGTTACTGTAGTTTTGTCTGATGACGCTCTCTTATGAGGCTATTCTATTTTAGCAACTGATTTCTGGAGCAAAGCAGTGGCGCGGGTGCTAATAACAATAATATGATTTCAATTTAACTACCAATCGAAACGACGCGGTGGTGCTGTAGGCTGAAGCGCCGACGATCTTTATTTTAGCTATTTTGACAAACATGCTGTTTGGGTTGGGTGCGAGTTCAAATCCCGCTGAAAACACTTTTTTGTAAATTGCAAATTTTTGTTATTTTAGCTTTTTTATATTTTATTAATTTTATAAAAATGTTTCCTTCCGTGCTATCAATGCCTATTAAGCCTACTTATGTGTACATATACATAAATAGATGGCTGACGCATATAAATGTCGCAATTCGGGCACTGTAAATGCCGATTGCCACGCCCCTAGTGGCCGTAGACTCCTCAATTTTAGCCAGTTCTTAGAACGAGCAACCGGTTACCTAAATACAAAATTTGAATTCTTACGCTCAAAACATGTGAAAATTACAGGGTATTTTTCGATATGCCACGCCCATAAAGAGGCTTAAAAATTATTTTTGGGGCATCAATAGAGGAGGCCACCAGTAACTTAACTATCTAAATTTGAAGCTTCTAGCTCTTAAACTGTAGGAGATATAAACATTTGCGGTTTGCCACGCCCCCTATAGGCGGACATATATCTACCATAGCTCGTTGGACGTGGGTGGTCAACTCGCGTATATATACAAAATTTCAGGTCTCTAGCATCAATAGTGCCTAAAATATAGCAGAATTCGAAAAATCACTATATCTTCAGGTCCGATTTGCCACGCCCCTAATGGGCGTAGATATATAATTTTTTCACCTATCTTCATAGAATTAAAACATCAGCTTACATGCAAAATTTCAGCATTCTAGGTTTATAACTTTAGGAGATACAGTTTTATCCGATTTGCCACGCCCCTAATGGGCGGAGATATATCCGCCATAGCTTGTGATCTTGGGTGGTCGGCGCGGACCTACATACCAAATTTCAGCTTTCTAGCTCTTCAACAAACATGATTTCTGGTATATCGGAAAATGCATTTTCCGATTTGCCACGCCCCTAGTGGGCGGATCGGGAAAATTTTAACACTTTATAAATCGGAGATATACACGAGTATGTGTTCCAAATTTCAAGTCTCTAGCTTCAATAGCGCCGAAATAGATTGCGTTCATACGGACAGACGGACAGACGGACGGACAGCAAGACGGACATTGCACAAAACCAATATACTCATTTCACTTTCGTGAATGAGTCTAAAAATGTCGCGTCCTAGAAGATCTAATCTTTCCCGGCGGACCCATAATGCAATTAGGCAACGGAATATCACCAGTCAATTCTCTGACGAAGAGCGAGAAATCGCCAGAGAAAGCCTCCGCGTTAGTACCCAGCAAAGAAGGGCCTTAATTCGTGCTTCTCAAAGAGAGGCAGCCCGTGAAATGGCAATAAGAAATGGTTCAAGGATTGATTTGAATCGAGAAGCGTTTCGATATGATTGCACCATTGACTATAGCTTGAATCGTTTAGTTTGCATTGGTCCAATGGACGTTGTTTGCCAGCATTGTGGCGCATTGAAGTTTACTAGTGAAACGCCTGGTTTGTGCTGCCTTAGTGGTAAAGTGACATTGCCATTAGTGGTCCCGCCACCAGAGCCATTGCGTTCCCTACTTTTCTAGCGAACACTCAAAAATACAATGCCTGTTTCCAATTCGGGGCAGAGACAAATCCAACAAATCAAAAACCATGAAAATTGGTGCAGCAGATCTCGAATTATAAGTTTTGTAACAAACTCTACTTTGTTTTATATATATAGAGACTGTTAGGCGGTACGAAGTTCGCCGGGACAACTAGTATAGTATATAGTTTAATTGACCTAATTTCATTTAAAAAAAATAGAATATGCATATTCTTACTGTTTTTATTTCGCTTCAAAGCAAAAAATTAAAATTTGTCCCTGTGTGTAAACACTTTCTTGCCAAACTGTATATACTGAAATTTGCAAGTGTTTGAGCATCGCAAGCATTGCTGCAAAACGAAACTAATGGTACTCAAAGTCGCCAAGTATTCTGTTTTACTTTACTTCTTACGCTTTGAGCAGAGTAAAACAAAAACGTAGACAAACGAAACGAAAGGAAACGAAAAGCGAGTAACATCAAAACAAGTAAGAACGTTGCAGTCGGGCGTTACCGACTAGGGAATACTCATTCACATCCCATCAACAATTTAGTAGTTAAGTTTCGCTCTAATACTGTAGAATACAGTATACAGAATACAGGTTTTTCCGATTTGCCACGCCCCAACTGGGCGTAGACATCTCATTTTTGGTCAGTTTTTAGAAAGAGATAACAGTACCCTAACTGCAAAGTTTGAATGCTACCCTCAAGAAATGTGAAAATTACAGGGTATTTTTCGATATGCCACGCCCCTAAAGAGGCGTATAAATTATTTTTGGGGAATCGATAGAGGAGGCTACCAGTAACTCTATCCAAATTTGAAGCTTCTAGCTATTATACTTTAGGAGATATAAACTTTTGCGGTTTGCCGAGCCCCCTGAGGGCGGACATATATCCGACAAAACTTTTTGGTCTTGGGTGATCAGTCCGAGTATATATACAAAATTTGAGGTCTCTGCCATCAATAGTGTTCAAAATATAGGAGAATTTAAAAAATCACTATATCTTCAGGTCCGATTTACCACGCCCCCAATGGGCGTAGACTTATAATTTTATCTTTAGACTTTATAGAATCATACCATTAGCTGACGTGCAAAATTTCAGCATTCTAGGTTTACAACTTTAGGAGATACAGTTTTATCCGATTTGCCACGCCCCTAATGGGCGTAGATATATCCGCCATAGCTTGTGATCTTGGGTAGTCAACGCGGACCTACATAGCAAATTTCAGCTTTCTAGCTCTTTAACTAACATGATTTCTGGTATATCGGAAAATGCATTTTCCGATTTGCCACGCCCCTAGTGGGCGGATCGGGAAAATTTTAACACTTTATAAATCGGAGATATACACGAGTATGTGTTCCAAATTTCAGGTCTCTAGCTTCAATAGCGCCGAAATAGATTGCGTTCATACGGACAGACGGACAGACGGACGGACGGACAGACGGACGGACAGTAAGACGGACATTGCACAAAACCAATATACTGATTCACTTTCGTGAATGAGTATAAAAATTGTACGGTACTTTTATTGCGCGTTGATCACCGCTGCTAAATCAAGATAGAATTGGCTAATTGGCCATGATTAATGAAATTATGGTTTTAAATTTCAATTTGAAAAAATATATATACATACATATCTATATATATAAAAGAGAGTTGTGTAAAAGTGTCTTAGCACTTATAACTCGAGATCTGCTGGACCAATTTTCATGGTTTTTGATTTGTTGGATTTGTCTCCGCCACGAGGCGGATCAGTAGATCTTTAAAATACTGAAAAAATTTGACGAATACTTGATAAACGCGGTTTTTTCCCTAAAGATTCAAATTTCCATTTATACTCAGTAGCCTTGACAACAGTGACAGTTTCGGTCCTGTATAGAAGTAAATAAACAAATGTAGTCAGTCAGTCTACGGCACAGCCTCGAGCAGACCTGACTATTCAACAAAAAAAAAAAAGACTATTCAACAAAAAAAAAAAAAAACAGACTATTCAACAAAAAAAAAAAAAAAAAAAAAAAAAAAAAAACTATTCAAAAAAAAAAAAAAAAATAAATAAACAAAAAAAAAATGTTTTTTTTCCAAATCAAAACGAAAAATATTTCAAATCAAAAATCTGCAAAAATTCAAAAAAATCAAAAGATTAAAACCTGACTGTTCAAAAAATAAATAAAAAATTCAAAATTCGAAATTAAAAAAAAAAAAAGTTAATTATTAAAAAGTGTATTTTTGGCTTTTTATATTTTTGGACTTTTAAACTTTATAAATATTTCAAATCAAAAATCTGCAAAAATTAAAAAAAAATCAAAAGATTAAAACCTGACTAATCAAAAATAAATAAAAAATTCAAAATTCGAAATTAAAAAAAAAAAAAAAGTTAATTATTAAAAAGTGTATTTTTGGCTTTTTATATTTTTGGACTTTTAAACTTTATAAATAATAATTATGCGCGTGCGTACAAAAGCTAAATATCTCGAATGTTCAGGTATTTGTTTGTCTCAAACATAAATTTGTGAAAATTATTTATATTTATATTTCTCGATTGTTTTATATAATAACAAGTAAGAACGTTGCAGTCGGGCGATACCGATTGCAGAAGACTCATTCACAGCCCAAACGCTGTCAACCAGAGTATATAGTGCAATTTTCAAGTCTAGTGCGCAGCAAAAAACACGGCATGATGCCATTAAAATTGGAAAATCATCGATAGCTATTGCATTCAAATTACATACATATATAATTTATACAATTTTGATTTTTATTATATATTTATATCCATACATTTGATACCGGCTTCAAGCTAACAGCAGATCAGCGCGATTTTCCTATGCTTGTGCACACACTTATCGTCTATTCTATGCGTACAGACAGAAGCGCGCCTTTTCTCACATTCTTAGAATTTCGATTGATTTCTGGAATTTCTAGCCGTTACTGTAGTTTTGTCTGATGACGCTCTCTTATGAGGCTATTCTATTTTAGCAACTGATTTCTGGAGCAAAGCAGTGGCGCGGGTGCTAAGGCCGACGCAAGTAATGTTAGAGTAGGGGAGGTTCGAACCTCTACTATGTTATTATTATTATTTTTTTTTTCATACATATTTCGTTTTTTATAAAATAGATATTTAATTGGGAAGGTGCAAGCTTGACTGAATGGCACTTAATACTTTTCTTTTTCTTAGTCGAATAATTTTATAAGTTTAAATTTGTTTCTTCTTAAATAGCCCTCAAATACATATACGCAAATACATACATATGTATATATAATTATATATGTAATCCCGCACGCATAGCATCAAGCATTCCAGCCTTATACACGCGCTCATTTGTATGTATGTATGTACACATAAATGCGTGCTCTAGCATATTCTAAGAATCCCGTTGCGATTGATTTGTCTTTGCATTGTTTTTGAATTTCCAGCCGCTACACTGGCTTTTCTTTGCTATGTGGCGTCATAACAATAATATGATTTCGATTTAACTACCAATCGAAACGACGCGGTGGTGCTGTAGGCTGAAGCGCCGACGATCTTTATTTTAGCTATTTTGACAAACATGCTGTTTGGGTTGGGTACGAGTTCAAATCCCGCTGAAAACACTTTTTTGTAAATTGCAAATTTTTGTTATTTTAGCTTTTTTATATTTTATTAATTTTATAAAAATGTTTCCTTCCGTGCTATCAATGCCTATTAAGCCTACTTATGTGTACATATACATAAATAGATGGCTGACGCATATAAATGTCGCAATTCGGGCACTGTAAATGCCGATTGCCACGCCCCTAGTGGCCGTAGACTCCTCAATTTTAGCCAGTTCTTAGAACGAGCAACCGGTTACCTAAATACAAAATTTGAATTCTTACGCTCAAAACATGTGAAAATTACAGGGTATTTTTCGATATGCCACTCCCATAAAGAGGCTTAAAAATTATTTTTGGGGCATCAATAGAGGAGGCCACCAGTAACTTAACTATCTAAATTTGAAGCTTCTAGCTCTTAAACTGTAGGAGATATAAACTTTTGCGGTTTGCCACGCCCCCTATAGGCGGACATATATCTACCATAGCTCGTTGGACGTGGGTGGTCAACCCGCGTATATATACAAAATTTCAGGTCTCTAGCATCAATAGTGCCTAAAATATAGCAGAACTCGAAAAATCACTATATCTTCAGGTCCGATTTGCCACGCCCCTAATGGGCGTAGATATATAATTTTTTCACCTATCTTCATAGAATTAAAACATCAGCTTACATGCAAAATTTCAGCATTCTAGGTTTATAACTTTAGGAGATACAGTTTTATCCGATTTGCCACGCCCCTAATGGGCGGAGATATATCCGCCATAGCTTGTGATCTTGGGTGGTCGGCGCGGACCTACATACCAAATTTCAGCTTTCTAGCTCTTCAACAAACATGATTTCTGGTATATCGGAAAATGCATTTTCCGATTTGCCACGCCCCTAGTGGGCGGATCGGGAAAATTTTAACACTTTATAAATCGGAGATATACACGAGTATGTGTTCCAAATTTCAAGTCTCTAGCTTCAATAGCGCCGAAATAGATTGCGTTCATACGGACAGACGGACAGACGGACGGACAGCAAGACGGACATTGCACAAAACCAATATACTCATTTCACTTTCGTGAATGAGTCTAAAAATGTCGCGTCCTAGAAGATCTAATCTTTCCCGGCGGACCCATAATGCAATTAGGCAACGGAATATCGCGAGTCAATTATGTGACGAAGAGCGAGAAATCGCCAGAGAAAGCCTCCGCGTTAGTACCCAGCAAAGAAGGGCCTTAATTCGTGCTTCTCAAAGAGAGGCAGCCCGTGAAATGGCAATAAGAAATGGTTCAAGGATTGATTTGAATCGAGAAGCGTTTCGATATGATTGCACCATTGACTATAGCTTGAATCGTTTAGTTTGCATTGGTCCAATGGACGTTGTTTGCCAGCATTGTGGCGCATTGAAGTTTACTGGTGAAACGCCTGGTTTGTGCTGCCTTAGTGGTAAAGTGACATTGCCATTAGTGGTCCCGCCACCAGAGCCATTGCGTTCCCTACTTTTCTAGCGAGCACTCAAAAATACAATGCCTGTTTCCAATTCGGGGCAGAGACAAATCCAACAAATCAAAAACCATGAAAATTGGTGCAGCAGATCTCGAATTATAAGTTTTGTAACAAACTCTACTTTGTTTTATATATATAGAGACTGTTAGGCGGTACGAAGTTCGCCGGGACAACTAGTATAAATATATATTAAAATCCTTTAGTTATAAAACTACGTTTATATGAATAAAATCTTGTTATTATTTTTATTTCTAAATAAAAATGTGTTTCTGTATTCAATAGTAATGTGCTAAATCTAGCTTGAAATAGTCTAAGCTAGCAACACTAGCTGATAGCTAAAACGAAAACAAAACGTGAATGATGTTTTATATTTTCTTTCGTTCGTTGCTTCTTTATTGTACAAGTATTTGCATACCGAACTTTTCGGTATATAAGCATAGCTCGTTTTGTTTCGTTCGTCCGCGATGCTTGGGCTAACCTATTTGAAAAGAACGAGACAGCAAGCACTTCCAAAAAAGAGTGTCTCGTTTAGCGTTTCAAATGCATTCGTGCAGGCTTCTAGTATGTGTGCATAAAATAAGTGCACAATGAATAGAATATCAGCTTGGAGGGTTCAGGGTATCTCCTAGTCGAGCAGTCTCGGCTATAGCACAATTACTTGTTTGTTTAGTTGTTGTGTAAATCTAAAAAGAAAACTAATTCCCTTGCCATTTTTAATTATCGGGACTCGACTGTACTTCATATATACATACTTCATATGTACATACATTCTTTTTTTCAAAATAGGGGATACTACTATTTATAACTGTTTAATATACAAATATAAATTTAAGAAAAACTGTTAGTTATCTAAGATTTTTTAAAGAACATCTCTTGTTTTTTTTTATATGTGCGGCTAACGGAATAATGTAGGACATAATGTGTCATCAAAAGCAACGAGTAATGGGACAATGTGTGCCAATGGGTCTTTTGGAACAGAGGGGCCCGAAGCGACAGAGACCGACTCATCAGGGACCGGGCGGATGCGGAAGCCGTTGGAGAGGAATGGCTCAACGCAGAACGACACTGTTCACCTCGAGAGAAGGTAAAAATTAGCATTGGCAACAAAAAGTATAATAAGATCCAGACAGACGATTTCATGCACTCACGATTTGGATAAATATATATATCATTTATTATACCCTGAACCCATTGAAAATTGGGTATATCTGGGTGTAATGGTTTTGTGAAAAGTATGTAACAGGCAGAAGGAATCATCGCAGACCCCATAAAGTATGTATATTCTTGAACAGGACGATGAGCTGAGTCGATATAGCCATGTCCGTCTGTCCGATCGTCCCTCCGTATGAGTAAGCCGATTTCAGAAGATATAAGAGTTAGAAAGATATAAGAGCTGAAATTTGGCATGCATACTTGTGTATACCATGCGCAGTACAAGTTCATGAAATTTTTTCGATAGCTCATCCGATAACTTATGTATCGAGAATAATTGAAAAACTGATGGAGACTATTATTACTTCTATTTACTGTGTATATACATTTGATGAATACAATCATTTTGTAATTGACAAAAACGTACATATATCAAGTTCTAGAGACCTGTGCTTTGAAATGTACACACATTATTTTTTTATACCCTGAACCCATTGAAAATGGGAAATCAGGGTATAATGGTTTTGTGAAAAGTATGTAACAGGCAGAATGAATCATCACAGACCGCATGAAGTATATATTTTCTTGATCAGGGCGACGAGCTGAGCTGATTTAACCCTGCCCGTCTGTCCGTCCGTCCGTATGTTTGAGCGCGTCGATTTCAGAAGATATAAGAGCTAGAGACCTACAATGTTTTTCCTAGGTCCGTGTTTTCTTTAACTTCTTCAGCTTGGCCCGTTACTTTGTTATCGATTAAAAACATTATCGAAAATCATTAATAAATTTATATCTGCTACACCTTAAGAGATAGAGTCGCTAAATTTTAAATGTAGATTCATACACTGCGCGTCATCAGGTTAGCGCCTCCCATTACACTCAATCTCAAAGCTGAATAAAAGCTAAACCATCAAAGCTTCATCTTTAAATTTTCTTTGTATTATACTACATTTATTTCTCTTTAAAATAAAAAAGCAATGGCTAATGTAACAATAGGGAATCATTTTTAATAATTTTTTTTGTAAAATGTACAAAAAAAAAAATGTAACTGTATTTTATGCTATTATTATTTTTAAGTAATATTAGTAGTGCGTAGTGCCGTTTTTTGTTTGAAATTACTTCAAAAATTCGATTAGGAATGGAACTATAAAGTTGTTCAATATTATTCAAGGATATGGTTGACCAAACGTGTTCAGTACCTTCGATTAACTCTGTCTTTGTACTATAATGCTTTTCGGACTCATATACTTTCCTGAGTGAAGTGAGTATGGTGGCCACTCCATGAGATCAATTTTTTGGAGCATTATCATGCTGGAAAATCTAATGCCGGTTTTACCTACACCAATGCCACACCACCCCCCGCCGGAGCGGCTTGGAAACCGTTCCAAATAATGTTCTTCTATGAGTAGGTCATGGATATAATAATTTTAGCCATCAGTTTCTTCCAAATTCAATTTTTCTCATCATAAAAGACAACATGCTGCCATTGGGTAGACCACGTCATGTTCGCCCGGCCAAAATTAATGCGTATTTCTTTTCTCAGCATATCGACTGGTATCTTTTTTTTTACATTCTGTTTCTTTAAGTAATTAGCTTTCTTAACTGCTCTTTGGACCGTTGATAAGCTCGTCTTAACACCGATTTTATCCCTAATCTTGGTGGTCGATTCGTGGGAATTCGAAGCTTCCCGAACTAATGCTCTTCTATTTCCTTCTGAAATCACTTGATTATTGCCGCTTATATAGTTTTTTCCATAGTTTTCCCTATTTGTAAGAAAATTGCCAATTAGTTTTCTGTTTTTTCCTGTTTTTTCAGCAATTTTATGATAGCATAGTCCAGAATTAAAGTATGCCTCAATCTTTGATTTTCAACCAAAGATAAAACTTTTTCTTTACCCATACTATAAATATGTTGAATACTTTGAGCTTCACAAAAAATTTGGTGAGTGTAATTGCCAAAATAAGCAAGATAATTACAATTGCATATGGGGGCGCTAATCTGATGACGCAAAGAAGAATAGAAATTAAAACATAACGGGTTTTCACTCGCGCTTTTTTTTTGGTATGGGAGACATCTCATATGATGATAATGAAATCAAAATAAAAACAAGTAAGAAAACTGTAGTCGAGACTGCTCGACTACGAGATCCCCTGAACCTTTGGAGTAATAGCTATTTCAATAATTTTTCGCTTCTTTCAGCTTACACAAGACACACGCATACACACACAAACGCATACACACATACACACACACACACATACACACATACACACACACACATACACACACACAATCACCCACGCATAAGCACGCATGGGCTGCAGTGTGCGCTTACGATGAGAACCTAATCATACGATCATCATAAAACTTTTGGATTATGATTATAGTTATTGAAATACGCCTTTTACAAATGTGAGGGTGAGGGGGTGGACATAGAGGTGGGGGGTACATTTTAACAAAAACCGAAATTGTATAAATTGCATATAAGCATACATTAAAAATTTGGAGACTCTAGCAATAAAGGTGTAGAAGATATAATTTTATAACTGGTTTTCGATAAGGGTTTTTATCGATAAAAAAATATCGGGATGAGTTATCGATTTTTAATGATAAACTCCATATCCGCGCTGTAAATATCTTCTCTTATATCTTCTGAAATCGACGCGTTCATACATACGGACAGACGGACGGACGGACGAACAGACGGACGGACGGACAGACAGACAGACGGACAGGGCCAAATCGACTCAGCTCGTCGCCCTGATCAAGAATATATATACTTTGTGGGGTCTGCCACGCCTCCTTCTGCCTGTTACATACATTTCAACAAAATCATTATACCCTGATTTCCCATTGAAAATGGGTTCAGGGTATAAAAAATGGAAAACATTACTAACAAGTAAGAAAACTCTAGTCGAGAGTGCTCGACTAGATACTACCCTGAACCCAACTAATAAAAATGCCCATTTACTATGGCTAAAATTTCAACTTTGATGTATTTAAAAATATAAATTAAATAGAAAACTCATTTATGAAAATATAAAAATATTTTGAAGCAATTAAAAAAATTATCATCAGTTGCACCGATCGGGTTTCGAACCGCGACTTCTCGATCCAGCGTCATGCCGCTAACACACTACGCCACCTCACTTCGCCAAGTGGCGCTGGCAAAACTCAAATAGATTCACTGCTGCAGCGCCATCTACCAAAACTAAACGAAACTAACAGCTGATGTGATTCAAAGAATGTTCTAGAAGAAGTTTGAATACACGTGTGCACACGCATACGATGCTGTTGTAGCTGCTGCACGTGCGTTTGTTAATTGGCCAAATATTTGATGATTTTTAATTAATTTTTGACTGAGCGGTATTTAATGAAACTTTCAGCATATGATCTACATATTATATTAAATATTTGAAAAATTTAAAAAAATTAAAAATCATTCACAATTAGCTATAGGGGCATCTGACTTGAACTTGAATGTTTTTACTCGATAAAAACATAACGGGATGATTTATCGAATTTTAGAAGCAAACTCGACGTCCGCGCTGTATTTACGGTCATTTGAAAAAAAAATTGAAGTCTCTAGCTCTTATATCTTCGGAAATCGACGCGTACAAACATGCGGACAGACGGACGGATGGGCAGACGAACAGACGGACAGGGCCAAATCGACTCAGCTCGTCACCCTGATCAAGAATATATATACTTTGTGGGGTCTGCCACACCCCCTTCTGCCTGTTACATACATTTCAACAAAACTGTTATACCCAGATTTCCCATTGAAAATGGGTTCAGGGTATAAAAACGAGTGAGTGAGTGAGCACTGAGACAGCGAGCAGCGCCAAAGTATGAGTGTCTCTTTTAGCGTTGCTATTTGTTACTTGTCATGTAAACTGTCTATAACTTTAGATTATATTTTATTCATTTACTCCTACAGGCTGGGCCTCTTCAGTGGGGTGGCTTTAATTGTCGGAACTATGATAGGTAAGTAACTAAAATTTGAAAATTTTGTTTATAGGTTCGACTACGTTTTATAATAACAAGTAAGAACGTTGCAGTCGGGCGTTACTGACTACGGAATACTCATTCACTCCACGCATTCATCAGCCATTTAGTAGTTAAGTTTCTTTAATACTGTAGAAAATACAGATTTTTCCGATTTGCCACGCCCCTACTGGGCGTAGACACCTCATTTTTGATCATTTGTTAGAACGGGATAACGGTATTCTAACGGCAAAGTATGAATGCCTACCCTCTAAAAATTACAGGGTATTTTTCGATATGCCACGCCCCTAAAGAGGAGTACAAATTGTTTTTAGGTCATCGATAGAGGAGGTTATTGGTAGCTTAATTATCTAAATTTGAAGCTTCTAGCTATTACTCCTGAGGAGGTATAAACTTTTGCGGTTTGCCACGCCCCCTGTGGGCGGACATATATCCGACAAAACTTTTTGTTCTTGGGTGATTAGCCCGAGTATATATACAAAATTTGAGGTCTCTGGCATCAATTGTGTCCAAAATATAGCAGAATTTATAAAAACCACTATATCTTCAGGTCCGATTTGCCACGCTCCTAATGGGCGTAGACTTATAATTTTGTCTTTAGTCTTTATAGAATCATAACACTAGCTGTAAAACTCTTGGAGATACAGTTTTATCCGATTTGCCACGCCCCCAATGGGCAGAGATATATCCGCCATAGCTCGTGATCTAGGATGGTCGACGCGGATCTACGTATCAAATTTCAGCTTTCTTCAACTAACATGACTTCTGACGTATCGGAAAATGCATTTTCCGATTTGCCATGCCCCTAGTGGGCGGATCGGGAAAATTTTAACACTTTATAAATCGGAGATATATACGAGTATGTGTTCCAGATTTCAAGTCTCTAGCTTCAATAGCGCCGAAATAGATTGCGTTCATACGGACAGACGGACGAACGGACAGACGGACAGACGGACGGACGGACAGACGGACGGACAGCAAGACGGACATTGCACAAAACCAATATACTAATTCACTTTCGTGAATGAGTATAAAAAGAAATTTCTTATTACTTACACTAACCAGAGAACACATAGATTTGACATGTAGAACAAATTTTTTCAACACCGAAAAAATGCGCTGAAGCGACCGGACAACTTCGTATTTGGTCGGCTCGGTCGTTTGAAGCTCAAGCAGTCAAAAAAAAAATAAGGCACGACAAAATCAACGCGCTGCGACTGCTGCCACGAAATACACACATTATCAGATGTAGCACGGTTATGCGCTCTTTTTCCCTTACTCACTATCTCCCTCTCTCTATGGTATCTCACATAGCAGCAGCGCACAGAAATTGAAAATTGTTCGCGACGATCCCAGCTCTTTCCTTTTGAGTGAAGGGTATACCGAAATCATAAAAGCGTTTGTTCACGCTCATGCTAACAAAATGTAAGCGTTTCGATGGCTATTCGTGGGAAGGTTATGAAAGCGCTGATGCGCATAAAGAATATGGTTTCGTGACGGGCAAGCACACACACACTTGCAGTCTCTGGAAAAATGTGTGAGCATTTGTGGCCTGTGTGCGTAACTCTTTCTGCCTGAGCAAATAGTAATGCCCAAAATTGACCGTTGATTGGCCTTTGAGGGAGCACATACATTTGCATACATATGTGTACATATGTATGTATGAGATGAAATGATAATTGTCTGGCGATTCATGCATGAGCGTGAACAAACGCTTTTATGATTTCGGTATACCCTTCACTCAAAAGGAAAGAGCTGGGATCGTCGCGAACAATTTTCAATTTCTGTGCGCTGCTGCTATTTGAGATACCATAGAGAGAGAGGGAGATAGTGAGTAACGGAAAAAGAGCACATAACCGTGCTTCATCTGATAATGTGTGTATTTCGTGGCAGCAGTCGCAGCGCACTGATTTTGTCGTGCCTTATTTTCACAGCTTGAGCCTCAAACGACCGAGCCGACCAAATACGAAGTTGCCCGGTCGCTTCAGCGCATTTTTTCGGTGTTGAAAAAATTTGTTCTACATGTCTAGTCTATGTGTTCTCGGGTTAATGTTACTTATTACCATACAGCAGCCCATGAGTGTTTATGCATGCTTACGTATGCGTGTGTGCGTGCGTGTCTGTGTACATGTGTTGTTTCTTCTATGAGCAGGGGAGCAGGGGATCTGGTGCCTTGTAGTCTCGACTCACGATTGAGTGATAGTAGGTTATGCAAAGTGAGCAGCTGATTTGACAGCGTGACGTCATTATTTCAGAAAATGGTGGGCGCGCGTTTGAATTTGTATGAAAATCAAGCAACTTTGACATTGTTATTTGGATTCACGAATCGGAAAATATTAAGGTTTTTGCTAATTTTTATACTCTAATTCGTTTTCTAAGCAGTTATTGATCATGTAATCCCTTGACCACTTTTACTTTTGCATATAATGGATTTAACCTTACTATCTAAGACTTGAATTTGTAAAACTAAAAAGTTACTACTAAGTATTATGCATTTCCCATCAATCCGCATAATCATGTTTTGGACGACTTAGTCGATCTATGCTGAAATGCCTGCCAAGCTTCAGCCGGGATAACACAGCAAAATCAGATAATGTGACGTCACAAGAGAGCTGTTAGTTAACATTAAAACTAGGTACACACGTTGCAAACAATTTGCAGCAAGTTAAAAATAATTTGCAGCAAAAGTTTGCACAAATGTTCACACCAATGCGAATATTACTTACTTCAATCAATTTTTGATTTGCACGCAAACTTTTACATGGCTATTTCGTGCAATATATTGTAAACAACGTTTTCATTCGAGTACTGAATAGCTAATGCTCTCCGTATTTTATTCAAATAAAGTCTTAGCCTAAATACATAAAGTTTACATAAAGATTTCTGTCGCTAAAAGCAGCGACAGAATGGGAGTATATAACATGCTGTATGTGTGTGTATATATGTTTGTATGCATATGCAGAAGGCATATACATTTTAGCGTTTAAGCTGCGGCGTGGACAAGAACGCAACAAATATTGCATTAATGTCTACACGTGTTTTCATTTTTTGTTTTTGTTTGCATTGCTTGCAAGTGACACTCATTTGCAAGTTCTGTTGTTTTGAAAAAGTCAAGGATTAACGACGTGTTTATGTTATGTCTGCACAAAAATCGGGAGTTGCTCCTGTTGCTATATTAGCAATTTTGATAGAGCGAAAAAAAAGAGAAGATCAAAGTCTGCCAAAAAAAAAAAAAAAAGTGTTGGGTGAAAGAGTGGATTTCTATAAGAGATGAAAAAGGAGTGCATCAGAACCTTTTAAAAGACCTACAATATGGCGATGAAACAAAGTATTACAATTTTTTTCGCATGTCCGTTAGTGATTTCAATTTTTTATTAGAAAAAGTACATTTTTTCAGCAATTTCGCGATAAGCATTTTGCTTTTTATACCCTGAACCCATTTTCAATGGGTATAATGGTTTTTTTGAAATGTATGTAACAGGCCAAGGAGGCGTGGCAGACCCCACAAAGTATATATATTCTTGATCAGGGTGACGAGCTGAGTCGATTTGGCCCTGTCCGTCTGTCTGTCTGTCCGTCTGTCCGTCTGTCTGTCCGTCCGTCTGTCCGTATGTATGAACGCGTTGATTTCAGAAGATATAAGAGCTAGAGTCTCCAAATTTTTAATGTATGCTTATATGCAATTTATGCAATTTCGGTTTTTGCTAAAATTATTGATTGAAATAGCTATTGCTCCAAGGGTTTAGGGGATCTCGTAGTCGAGCAGTCTGACGAAACATCCCATAAAACTAAAAAATTCTCTTACGATTCAATTAATTCAATCGTTTTCTCGCGATCCTACATTTTGATTTGATTGCTGCAATATTGCGACTGAAAGCAAACAGCACATGCAAACAAGCAAGCAACTGATGCAACCAAGTTAACGGTAAAATTATGTATTCAGACGACAAGCAAAAGCAACCAAGTTAACGGTAAAATTATGTATTCAGACGACAAGCAAAAAAAGTTGCCGCAAACAGTTATTGCAAATTTTTTGTTTGCAGCAAAATGTTTGCACTCGTGTTCAAACGTGCAAATTTGATTGCAGCAATCAACTTGCTGCAAATTGTTTGCATCGTGTGTACCTAGCTTAAAAGTAACCGGACTGTTCTTTGCGCAACCTACTATGTCTTTTAACAGTGGCCTCGACTGGAGCTTTCATACTTGGTTATTTTGCAAACAGTACGTAGAGGCTTGTTATATTCTTCATTTCTTTTATGTATAAATATATTGCCAGTTCATATTATTAAGAGCTACTTATCAGTTTTCTTGTACTTCGCCTTTATTCAATATTTTTTGCCTACTGTTAATTTCCTTTCTGTCTATCTGTCTGTCCGTCCGTATGTATGATCGCGTCGATCTCAGAAGATATTAGATCTAGTGATTTGTATACCCTAACAACATTGAAAATAGGAAATCGGGGTATAATGGTTTTCTTGCAATGTATGTAACAGTCAGAAGGAGGCGTGGCAGATTCCACAAAGTATATGTATGTATTCTTGATCAAAGCGACGAGATGTGTCGATTTGGCCCTGTCCGTCCGTCCGTCTGACCTTATGCTTGAACGCGTCGATCTCAGTAGATATAAGAACATTGACTTGAATTTCTTTTGTGGTTTCATTACATACATTAGCCCGATTCATACGGCATATTCTATTTTAACTATTTTACATAAAAAATTTTAAGATATATTTACATATATAAATAAAAATGGTTCCAATTTGAAATAATTGCAGGGTCTGGAATATTTGTGTCACCCTCTGGCTTACTGGTTCGTACCGGTTCCGTCGGGGTTAGCTTCATAATCTGGCTTGCCTGTGGTCTGCTCTCGCTGTTGGGTAAGTATCTCATCCAACCATACAACCAGTGTTGCCGTTTTGGCTTATTTTCGGCCATATCTGGCTTATTTGACAGTGCGATTGCGGAAGAAATTTGGAAATTGCGGATAGCGTAAAATCTGGCTTATTTATGAATAGAATCAGCTAATACATATTTTGTTTAAAATCTAATATTACCGATTAATTGACAAACTAACAAGCTGGCAACTATTTAAGGCTAACATCACAAGTTCTGCAAATAATTTCATCTCTAACATATAGTGGTTAGATAGATTTGCTGTTGCGCTTCGCATACATTCGTTACCTTGGTGGAATGCCGAAGTTGAAGGGTCTTTAGCCAAGTCAGTTTAATAAAATATCAACCAAAGGGAAAATGTTTAAAGAAATACAGTCTCATTAAAACAGAAACTAATATTTTTAAAAATTTACATCCGAATTGAGCCGAGATAGCAGATGATGTTTTGATTACAGAGTTTTTCTAAACTGCCTCAAATCGATCGCAACCAAGGAATATTTAAATTATGAGACCGAAGAGTCTGTAGACTATCTATTAGCAGATTTATTATTAATGTAAGCATTTAAAATGTATAATGTTAAAATATCAATTATTTTCGTTTTGTTTTTCATGAATATGAAATGTTTGTTACAATATTTGTACGTGTATCTATCTATTACAATATAAAGAAAACAATTCTAAAATATTAGCTTATTTTTCAGCTAATTGTTTCAGAGATTTAGCTTGTTTTTGCTTATTTTATGTCCTGATTCAGATATTTTTTCTCGGGAAAAAACGGCAACACTGCATACAAAACATACGCTGGAGTAATAGAACAAACTTTCACTGCACAAAATCTGTGCATTTGTGTTTGCTGGACACGGTCCCCCCCTTAGCATTGCAGTGCACTATGGGTCAAAAGCCCGTTTTCTGGAATTAATATCTTTTGAACCAGTCAAGATAATTAAATTTTGTTTTGCATTTGACTTTCGTTCGCAACTCGCGTTTGTGATGAAAAAATGGGTGTGGCACCGCCCCTATTTCATATTATTAGCTGTCATAACCTTTTGCTTTTTAAGTAAATAAACCAAATTCACATATTAGGTGTGTTTTCATGTGATCAATGATCAAAATCAGATAACTATATCATATAGTTTTATTGGGAAAAAATGTTTCAAGGAATAAAAGGCTATATTGTATGATTTTAAGCACAAATAACATTAAAATATATCTCTTTTATTGTTAATCATCGTATTCTTCCAGAGCTTGCAAATGAGAGTTGATCGTTTTTTCGTTTATGCTCTGCTTCGCATCATAACCAAAAAAATTGTGCAGACACGACTCCCTCTGAGCGTCACTCTTTGTTTTCTTTAGAATCTGTTTCGCTCAGACGCAATGCAATGACTCATTCATGTGACGCTCTCACATGAGTGCCGCGTAAAGACTAACACGATCTTCCCTCATACAAAGACTCTCAGCAAACAACAGTTTGACTAAAAAACTCAGCAGAAATTGCTTTTGCCTTTGTGTGCATGTAAATACACGCATACATACATACAAAAAGAACGCAGCAATCGCGCGTGATTACCCATACAAACGCAACTGACAGTCAAGCAAACGATCAGTGTTTGACTTGAGGAAACGAAAACAGAAATAACTGTCTCCCTCAGAGTGCGAGCGAGCTAAGCCAGACGCGACAAAAACAGTTTCTGTCTGAGTTTTTTTGACTGTGTCAGTGAAAGACACTTATTTGCAGACAACGAAAAAGTGTTAACAGTTATTTGCGAGCTATGTATTCTTCATTAACTGAGGCTAGCATGCCAAAAACCTCCAAATTTGAAAAGTCAATGACAGTTTTTGACTTACACAAAACTTGACATCACAAAGATTTTGGACAATACAAACACATAAAAACAAAGAACAAGCCCGATTCCATATTTCCCACCAAAATTGTAATCTAATTGCCACACACGCACATACACACACACACGGGAGTCGAGTTGCGTTTTAGTGGAGTACGGTCGACGTCATCGTGATCTGTGTTTTTCCCTGTGAAAGTGGAAAGAACTGTAGACAACGTGGTTGCTGTGGGCGCGACGCACCCAGCGACGGCAAAAACTATCAAAGACTTACTTCGCGGCGGTCTCGCTGAGTACCCCAGTGGTACAATCCGGTGGTGCAAGAGAGGGGGGCAATAGCGTCACTGTTTTTGGCGTCAGGGCTTTCCTCTTTCCCTTTCTTTTTTAAGCGCGAAAAGATTTGTCACATTAAACGTCACATTTGTGCAAATAATAAAAAATCAGGTGCATTCACTCTAACAGCTGTTAGTAGTGCTGGAAATTGCAGCGGACAATCAGCTGCTCACTAACTTTGGTGAGTTGCTAAGTCTCAACAAAGACAGCAACCTAGCTGCTGGTGTGAGGTAGCAGGTATTAAAAGTAGTGCATACTTTCGGGCTCTCGCTGTAGTCAAGTTGAGTTTAAGTTACTGCGGTCTCTAAACTCAAATTATATTAGTAGGCAGTGCCCACTTCAGGCTTTACGGCGTGGTAGTCGGAGCAATATGGAGGCCATGATTGAAGAAGAGCTGCAAGCTTTCGCGCGCCTTTCCTCGTTGCAGCAATCGCCGCAGCAACAACAGAGGGCGTTGCCGCAGCCGTCGACTTGTAATCAGTCTCCAGTGGCTGAGTGCCAGGCACCCAAGTCTTTAAAAGAAGCGTTAGCTCAAATAGGAGTTACGCTAGAGGGTTTGTCTGCTCTATTTGGGGGGCAGCGGCATATAAATGTACTAATGAGAGAGGAACTGGCTAGGCTGGTCAGTTTCCACAAGACGGCCGAAGGGTTCTGCAACCGACCGGTCAAAGACTGCGAGGTGCAGACCACGCTGGTCAAGAAAGTAGCTGAGAAGGCTAAAACAGCGAGTGGTAGTGCTACAGCAGGTAGTAATACGCCCAAGCGGTCGAGGGAAGTTGCCACTGACTAACTTATGGCTTTACAGTTGCTATCTGGCCCCCAGCATGCAGCTCAGTGAATTCACGACGGTGCTCGACGAGCTTGCCGAGGATGCTAGGGGTCGGAAGGCCATTATAGCTGGAGATTTTAACTCCTGGGCGTTAGAATTGGGTAGCCTCACAACAAATGCCAGAGGTCGTATCCTACTGGAGATCTTCGCGACACTAGATGTTGCACCGCTCAACACTGGCCACGAGTATACCTTCAGTCGGGCGGGATACGGGTCTGTTATCGACATTACTTTTGTCACTTCATCCCTCTTTCGGGGAGCAACATGGAGCCATTGCGATAGCTATACGGGTAGCGATCATACGGCACTTCTATTCACAATAGGTGAGCCACCTGCCAGGGTGTCAACCTTGTGGAGAGAGTCGTATCGGCTAGATACTTTTGATCCCGCGGTCTTTTCAGAGGCCATTCAGTCTCTGGGCACAATTGGTAATGCTGAGGCCAGAGCATGTCAAATGGTAGCCCAAATACAGAGTGCCTGCAATAGCAGCATGTTACGCCGCAAGCAGTTCACGCGACAACAAGAGCCTACGTATTGGTGGAATGCACAAATAGGTAACATTCGTCGCAAACGCATCCAGGCGAGAAGAAGCTACCAACGGGCTCGCGGTAGGTCTACGTTTTTTGAGAAACAATAAGCTTACCAGGCAGCTAAAAGACAGCTGAAAAGGGTCATTCGGGCAAGCAAAAGAGAATGCTTTTTAGAGTTGTGCGACTCAGCCGAATATGACCCTTGGGGCAGGGCATATAAGATAGTAGTTAAAAGACTATACGCAGGTAGACAGGTGCAGCCTACGGATCGTCTGGAGCTTAAATCGATTGTGGAAACGCTCTTTCCAGAATGTTTAATCTCCATTCACGCCCCTGAGTCCGAGTCTGCTGATCAGGGCTCAACGAGCACTGAAATTGTTTTAGTCACAGAGGAAGAAATCATAGTAACTCTCCGGAATCTTAGAACCAACACTGCTCCAGGGCCGGACGGGATCCCAAATCGTGCGCTAAAGCTAGCCCCCGCCTTGCACCCCAGTACGTTCGCTGAATTATTCAACGAATGTCTAATTCAAGAGACGTTCCCGGCAAAATGGAAAGCCCAGAACCTGGTGTTGCTACCCAAGGCTGGCAAACCACCAGATGAGCCATCTTCATACAGACTCTTAGACACCATGGGAAAGGTGTTTGAGAAATTTATCTGCTCTAGACTGGAGACTGCGATTACTAGCGCCGGAGGCCTGTCACCAAATCAATTTGGATTCCGGAAGGCCCGGTAAACAACGGATGCGCTAAACAAAGTTGTTGGTCTGGCCACTTCCGCCATCCATGGCACAAGATTGAAGCATGGGACGAAGCAATACTGCATTATTGCGACTCTGGACGTAAAGAATGCCTTCAACACAGCTAGTTGGGATATGATACTGAATGCGCTGTCACAATATAATATCTCTAAATATCTAAGAGATAATAAAGAGCTACTTCAGAGGAAGAACACTGGTATACAACACGAGTGAGGGTCCCCAAACTCATGCAGTGTCAGCTGGAGTACCCCAAGGCTCAGCGCTGGGGCCTCTCCTATGGAATATCATGTACGACGGCGTACTGCGCTTGGAAGTACCAACCAACATTGGCTTTGCTGATAATGTGGCTGTCGTCACCATAGGTAAGGAGCTTAAAGATACAGAGGATATGTGCAGCGAAAGTATCAATCGCATACGAAGCTGGTTGACAAGAGCTGGGCTTGAGCTAACGGCGCACAAGACGTAAGTCGTCCTAGTAAGCAGTCGCAAAAATGTGGAGACTGCCAATATAAGGATAGGCAGCGTTACCATCGCGTCATGTTAGACACAAGATTAACTCTCAATACGCGGGGACCTATACAGCAACGACGTCTTCTTCTAATGAGCGTCATTAGGTCTGTCATCCTCTATGCTGCGCCAATATGGTCAAGAGCGATGGCAACGCCGAGCTACAGCCGGGGCATTTGCGCGATCTACAGACTGAGCGCAATCAGAGTCAGCTGTGCTTTCAGGACTATCTCCAATGATGCGGCGCTTGTCATAGCCGGCATGGTGCCACTAGAGTACCTGGACGCCGAAGCCGTGGAGCGGAATTCGCACGCGCCTTTGCGACACAACGCTATCAGGGCGAACAGCATTGCACGATGGCAAAGAAAGCAAAGGAATAGCTCAGCTAAAGGGCGGTGGACACATACTGTCATGCCAGAGCACGAACCATGGGTTAACTTCTACCTTACGCAGATCCTCTCGGGTCATGGATGCTTTCGGAGCTATTTGAAGCGCTTTGGCCACGAGGAATCTGACGAGTGCCCCTGGTGCGAGCGAGGGCATGTGGAAGACGCCAACCACATTCTTTTCGAATGTGGACGGTTCCTGGAGGAGAGGCGTCGTCTGGAAGAGGCAGTGGGCTGCTCCATCAGAGCGGACAACTTAGTAAACGCCATGCTGGAATCGGAGGAAGCTTGGGAACTAACAAGCACCTTCGCGGCCAGGGTGATGATGGAGCTCCGCAGAGTCGAGCGACTGAGAAGACGAGCTGTCCCAGGCTAAGGTAGCGCATAGTGCTTGCGAAGCAATGCTTTACGGCCGTCCCGCAAGCACCGCGCGCTATCCTAGCCACCACGCAACTTGCAATTTGTTATATAATTTTGTCAATAAATGAATAAAAAAAAAAAAACACACACACACAGACACACACACACACAGAGGTTGCGAGTTGCGTTTTCACGGAGTGCGGTCGATGTCATCGTGATCCATCGTAGACAATAGCTTGAACTGTGTTTTCCCCTGTGAAAGTGGAAAGAACTGAAGTCAACGTGTTTGCTGTGGGCGCGGCGTACCCAGCGACCTCAAAAAAACTACCAGAGACTTACTGCGCGGCGGTTCGTGGAATTCCCAAGCGGTATAATTCGGTGGTGCAAGAGAGGGGGGCGATGACGTCATTGTTTTGGCGTCAGGGCTTCTTCCTTTCCTTGTCTTTTGTGGGCGCGTAAATTTTGTTACTTTAGGCGTCACACTTGCGCAATAATAAAAATCAGGTGCATTCACTCTAACAGCTGTTAGTAGTGCTGGGAATTGCATCGGGCAATCAGCTGCTCAACTAGCAAAGACAGCAACCTCCTGGAGTGAAGTAGCAGTTATTAAAAGTAGTGCATACTTTCGGGCTCTCGCTGTAGTCAAGTTGAGTTTAAGTTACTGCGGGTTGTAAACTCAGATTATATTAGTAGCCATTGCCCACTACAGGCTTCACGCCGTGGTAGTCGGAGCAGAAATGGATGACATGATGGAGGACGAGCTGCAAGCTTTCGCGCGTCGTTCCTCGTTGCAGCGATCGCCGCAGCAACAACAGAGGGCGTTGGCGCAGCCAGGCTCCAGTGGCTGAGTGCCAGGCACCCAAGTCACTAAAAGAAGCGTTAGCTCAAATAGGAGCTAGGAGCTACACTAGAGGGTTTGTCTGCCTTATTTGGGGGTCAGCGGCATATAAATGCCTTAATGAGAGAGGAGCTGGCTAGGCTGGTCAGCCTTCACAAGACGGCCGAAGCGTTCTGCAACCTTTCGGTTAAAAACTGTGAGGTGCAGACCACGCCACTCAAAAAAGTAGGCGAAAACGTTAAGGCAGCGAGCATTAGTGCTACAGTAGGTAGCAATACTCCCAAGCGGTCGAGCGAAGTTGCCTCCGAACAGAGGAAAACTCCCTCAAAAAAGCCGAGGCCCAATAGAAGTGCAGCGAACCCAAAAGAACCAATGGCTCTACGGGCTACAGCTGAAACTTCAAACCAGGCCGCCCGACAGACAAACCAGAGCAGCTGGACAGTCGTTAAAGGGCGAAAGCCTATGCAAAAACGTTCTAGGACTGACGCGATTGCGATTTCAGGCGTAGGGGGTTGCGGCTATGCGGACATGCTTCGTGTAGTTGAAAGCGACCCAAATTTGAAGCATCTGAGCAGCGACGTTCAAGGCATTAGGAAGACAGCTAAGGGGGACCTTTTATTGCAACTGAGTAGGAAGCCGGAGCATAGCGCTGAGGCTCTGCACGAAGCTGTAGGCAAGGCCTTGGGTGACCGAGCGGTAGTTAAAACACTTACCGAATCGGCTCAAGTTGAGATTCGCGATCTAGATGAGTTAGCGACCAAAGAGGAGATCTTGGAGGCAATTAGGGTGGAGTTGAAGGATAGCTCACTCCCCATTGAGGCTATCACATCGCTTCGGCCAGCTTTTGGTGGACAGCAAAGAGCTACGGTTGCTCTTCCAATTGGGAAAGCTAAAACTCTGCTCGAGCTGTCCAAAATTAGAATAGGATGGGTAGTTTGCCGTATCCGAGCCGTGGAGCAGCCTAAACGCTGTTTCAAGTGCCTCGATTACGGTCATATGGCAGCTAACTGCGGCAGCGACTGTGACTTAAAGGGCGCCTGTTTCAGGTGTGGAGAGATGGGTCACAGTGCCAAAGCATGCACCAAGCCACCAAAATGTAGCCTCTGCATCCGGAAAGGTGAAAAGCAGACAAGTGCCCATCTTACCGTGAAGCTGCTCGTAAAATGAAATGTTAAGGTTTTTGCAGCTTAACTTAAATCATTGTGTTGCTGCCCAAGATCTTCTAGAGCAGACCATTAGGGAAAAATGTATAGATGTAGCTTTTCTCAGTGAGCCTCACCACTGTAGAACCAGCTGCCCTAGGACATGGTTAATGGTGCTCGACGAGCTTGCCGAGGATGCTAGGGGTCGGAAGGCCATTATAGCTGGAGAGATTAACTCCTGGGCGTTAGAATGGGGTAGCCCCACAACAAATGCCAGAGGTCGTATCCTACTGGAGATCTTCGCGACACTAGATGTTGCACTGCTCAACACTGGCCATGAGTACACCTTCAGTCGGGCGGGATACGGGTCTGTTATCGACATTACTTTTGTCACTTCATCCCTTTTTCGGGGAGCAACATGGAGCCATTGCGATAGCTATACGGGGAGCGATCATACGGCACTTCTGTTCACAATAGGTGAGCCACCTGCCAGGGCGTCAACATTGTGGAGGGAGTCGTATCGGCTAGATACTTTTGATCCCGCGGTCTTTTCAGAGGCCATTCAGTCTCTGGGTACAATTGGTAATGCTGAGGCCAGAGCATGCCAAATGGTAGCCCAAATACAGAGTGCCTGCAATAGCAGCATGTTACGCCGCAAGCAGTTCACGCGACAACATGAGCCTACGTATTGGTGGAATACGCAAAATGTGTGACATTCGTCGCAAATGCATCCAGGCGAGAAGAAGCTACCAACGGGCTCGCGGTAGGCCAACGTTTCTTGAGAAACAGTTAGCTTACCAGGCAGCTAGAAGACAGCTGAAGAAGGCCATTCGGGCACGCAAAAGAGAATGTTTTTTACAGTTGTGCGACTCAGCCGAATATGACCCTTGGGGCAGGGCATATAAGATAGTAGTTAAAAGACTATACGCAGGTAGACAGGTGCAGCCTACGGATCGTCTGGAGCTTAAATCGATTGTGGAAACACTCTTTCCAGAAAGTTTAAGCTCCATTTACGCCCCTGAGTCCGAGTCTGCTGATCAGGGCTCAACGAGCACTGAAATTGTATTAGTTACAGAACAAGAGATATCAGTAGTTCTCCGAGGTCTTAGAACCAACACAGCTCCAGGGCCGGACGGGATCCCAAATCGTGCGCTAAAGCTAGCCCTCGCCTTGCACCCAAGTACGTTCGCCGAATTATTTAACGAATGCCTAATCCAAGAGACGTTCCCGGCAAAATGGAAAGCCCAGAATCTGGTATTGCTACCCAAGGCTGGCAAACCACCAGATGAGCCATCTTCGTACAGACCGATCTGTCTCTTAGACACCATGGGAAAGGTGTTTGAGAAACTGATCTGCTCTAGGCTGGAGACTGCGATTGCAAGCGCCGGAGGCCTGTCACCAAACCAATTTGGTTTCCGGAAGGCCCGGTCAACAACGGACGCGCTTAACAAAGTTGTCGGTCTGGCCACTTCCGCTATTCAAGGCACCAGATGGAGGCACGGGACGAAGGAATACTGCATCATTGTGACCCTGGATGTAAGGAATGCCTTCAACACAGCTAGTTGGGATATGATACTGAATGCGCTGTCACAATATAATATCTAAGAGAGATAATAAAGAGCTACTTCAGAGGAAGAACACTGGTATACAACACGAGTGAGGGTCCTCAAACTCATACAGTGTCAGCTGGAGTACCCCAAGGCTCAGTGCTGGGGCCTCTCCTATGGAACATCATGTACGACGGCGCACTGCGCTTGGAACTACCAGCAGGCGCGCACACCATTGGCTTTGCTGATGATGTAGCTGTCGTAGCCATAGGAAAGGAGCTCAAAGATACAGAGGATATGTGCAGCGAAAGTATCAATCGCATACGAAGCTGGTTGACAGGAGCTGGGCTCGAGCTAGCGGCACACAAGACCAAAGTTGTACTAGTCAGCAGTCGCAAAAGAGTGGAAACTGCCAATATAAAGATCGGCAGCGTCACCATTGCGTCAAAGAGGGCGATAAGATATCTTGGTGTCATGATAGACACAAGATTAACTTTCCGCGAGCACTTAGAATATGTGCATAAAAAGGCAGCTGATTCTTGTAGAGCTCTCTCGAGAATCATGCTTAACACGCGGGGACCTAAACAGCAACGACGTCTCCTCCTAATGAGCGTCATTAGGTCTGTCATCCTCTATGCTGCGCTAATATGGGCAAGAGCGATGGCAACGCCGAGCTACAGCCGAGGCATTTGCGCGATCTACAGGCTGAGCGCAATCAGAGTCAGCTGCGCTTTCAGGACTATCTCCGATGATGCGGCGCTCGTCATAGCCGGTATGGTGCCACTGGAGTATTTGGTCACCGAAGCCGTGGAGCGGAATTCGCACGGGCCTACGCGACTCAACGCTGTCAGGGCGAACAGCATCGCACGATGGCAAAGAAGGTGGAATAGCTCAGCTAAAGGGCGGTGGACGCACAAGCTCATCCCGGAGCTTGAACCATGGGTTAACCGCAAACATGGCGAGGTTAACTTCTACCTTACGCAGATCCTCTCGGGTCATGGATGCTTTCGGAGCTATTTGAAGCGCTTTGGCCACGAGGAATCTGACGAGTGCCCCTGGTGCGAGCGAGGGCATGTGGAAGACGCCAACCACATTCTTTTCGAATGTGGACGGTTCCTGGAGGAGAGGCGTCGTCTGGAAGAGGCAGTGGGCCGCTCCATCAGAGCGGACAACTTAGTAAACGCCATGCTGGAATCGGAGGAAGCTTGGGAACTAACAAGCACCTTCGCGGCCAGGGTGATGATGGAGCTCCGCAGAGTCGAGCGACTGAGAAGACGAGCTGTCCCAGGCTAAGGTAGCGCATAGTGCTTGCGAAGCAATGCTTTACGGCCGTCCCGCAAGCACCGCGCGCTATCCTAGCCACCACGCAACTTGCAATTTGTTATATAATTTTGTCAATAAATGAGTATATATAAAAAAAAAAAAAACACACACAGACACACACACACACAGAGACACACACACACACAGAGACACACACACACAGACACACACACACACACAGACACACACACACACACACAGACACACACACACACACACAGACACACAGGAGTTCGAGTTGCGTTTTTCACGGAGTGCGGTCGATGTCATCGTGGTCCATCGTAGACAATAGCTTGAACTGTGTTTTCCCCTGTGAAAGTGGAAAGAACTGAAGTCAACGTGTTTGCTGTGGGCGCGGCGTACCCAGCGACCTCAAAAAACTACCAGAGACTTACTGCGCGGCGGTTCGTGGAATTCCCAAGCGGTATAATTCGGTGGTGCAAGAGAGGGGGGCGATAGCGTCAGTGTTTTGGCGTCAGGGCTTCTTTCCTTTCCTTGTCTTTTGTGGGCGCGTAAATTTTGTTACTTTAGGCGTCACACTTGCGCAATAAGAAAAATCAGGTGCATTCACTCTAACAGCTGTTAGTAGTGCTGGAAATTGCATCGGGCAATCAGCTGCTCACTAACGTTGGTGAGTTGCTAAGCCTTAGCAAAGACAGCAACCTAGCTGCTGGAGTGAAGTAGCAGTTATTAAAAGTAGTGCATACTTTCGGGCTCTCGCTGTAGTCAAGTTGAGTTTAAGTTACTGCGGGTTGTAAACTCAGATTATATTAGTAGCCATTGCCCACTACAGGCTTCACGCCGTGGTAGTCGGAGCAGAAATGGAAGCCATAATGGAGGACGAGCTGCAAGCTTTTGCGCGTCGTTCCTCGTTGCAGCGATCGCCGCAGCAACAACAGAGGGTGTTGGCGCAGCCGTCGACTTCTAACCAGGCTCCAGTGGCTGAGTGCCAGGCACCCAAGTCACTAAAAGAAGCGTTAGCTCAAATAGGAGCTACACTAGAGGGTCTGTCTGCCTTATTTGGGGGTCAGCGGCATATAAATGCCTTAATGAGAGAGGAGCTGGCTAGGCTGGTCAGCCTTCACAAGACGGCCGAAGCGTTCTGCAACCGTTCGGTTAAAAACTGTGAGGTGCAGACCACGCCACTCAAAAATGTAGGCGAAAACGTCAAGGCAGCGAGCATTAGTGCTACAGTAGGTAGCAATACTCCCAAGCGGTCGAGGGAAGTTGCCTCCGAACAGAGGAAAACTCCCTCAAAAAAGCCGAGGCCCAATAGAAGTGCAGCGAACCCAAAAGAACCAATGGCTCTACGGGCTACAGCTGAATCTGAAACTTCAAACCAGGCCGCCCGACAGACAAACCAGAGCAGCTGGACAGTCGTCAAAGGGCGAAAGCCTATGCAAAAACGTCCCAGGACTGACGCGATTGCGATTTCAGGCGTAGGGGGCTGCAGCTACGCGGACATGCTTCGTGTAGTTAAAAACGACCCAAATTTGAAGCATCTGAGCAGCGACGTTCAAGGCATTAGGAAGACAGCTAAGGGGGACCTTTTACTGCAACTGAGTAGGAAGCCGGAGCATAGCGCTGAGGCTCTGCACGAAGCTGTAGGCAACGCCTTGGGAGACCGAGCGGTAGTTAAAACACTTACCGAATCGGCGCAAGTTGAGATTCGCGATCTAGATGAGTTAGCGACCAAAGAGGAGATCTTGGAGGCAATTAGGGTGGAGTTGAAGGATAGCTCACTCCCCATTGAGGCTATCACATCGCTTCGGCCAGCTTTTGGTGGACAGCAAAGAGCTACGGTTGCTCTTCCAATTGGGAAAGCTAAAACTCTGCTCGAGCTGTCCAAAATTAGAATAGGATGGGTAGTTTGCCGTATCCGAGCCGTGGAGCAGCCTAAACGCTGTTTCAAGTGCCTCGATTACGGTCATATGGCAGCAAACTGCGGCAGCGACTGTGACTTAAAGGGCGCCTGTTTCAGGTGTGGAGAAATGGGTCACAGTGCCAAAGCATGCACCAAGCCACCAAAATGTAGCCTCTGCATCCGGAAAGGTGAAAAGCAGACGGACCATTCAGCAGGCAGCTTCAAGTGCCCATCTTACCGTGAAGCTGCTCGTAAAATGAAATGTTAAGGTTTTTGCAGCTTAACTTAAATCATTGTGTTGCTGCCCAAGATCTTCTAGAGCAGACCATTAGGGAAAAATGTATAGATGTAGCTTTTCTCAGTGAGCCTCACCACTGTAGAACCAGCTGCCCTAGGACATGGTCAACAGACGTTAATGGCAAAGCTGCGTTGTGGGTATGCGGCAACTCAACGAACTTACTTTCGAATGTTAAGTCATTCAATGGGTTCGTACGTGGCCGATATGGTAGCTTGTGGCTTTACAGTTGCTATCTGGCCCCCAGCATGCAGCTCAGTGAATTCACGACGGTGCTCGACGAGCTTGCCGAGGAATCTAGGGGTCGGAAGGCCATTATAGCTGGAGATTTTAACTCCTGGGCGCTAGAATGGGGTAGCCCAACAACAAATGCCAGAGGTCGTATCCTACTGGAGATCTTCGCGACACTAGATGTTGCACTGCTCAACACTGGCCATGAGTACACCTTCAGTCGGGCGGGATACGGGTCTGTTATCGACATTACTTTTGTCACTTCATCCCTCTTTCGGGGAGCAACATGGAGCCATTGCGATAGCTATACAGGCAGCGATCATACGGCACTTCTGTTCACAATAGGTGAGCCACCTGCCAGGGCGTCAACATTGTGGAGGGAGTCGTATCGGCTAGATACTTTTGATCCCGCGGTCTTTTCAGAGGCCATTCAGTCTCTAGGTACAATTGGCAATGCTGAGGCCAGAGCATGCCAAATGGTTGCCCAAATACAGTGTGCCTGCAATAGCAGCATGTTACGTCGCAAGCAGTTCACGCGACAACATGATCCTACGTATTGGTGGAACACGCAAATAGGTGACATTCGTCGCAAATGCATCCAGGCGAGAAGAAGCTACCAACGGGCTCGCGGTAGGTCAACGTTTTTTGAGAAACAGTTAGCTTACCAGGCAGCTAGAAGACAGCTGAAGAAGGCCATTCGGGCAAGCAAAAGAGAATGTTTTTTACAGTTGTGCGACTCAGCCGAATATGACCCTTGGGGCAGGGCATATAAGATAGTAGTTAAAAGACTATACGCAGGTAGACAGGTGCAGCCTACGGATCGTCTGGAGCTTAAATCGATTGTGGAAACACTCTTTCCAGAAAGGTTAAGCTCCATTCACGCCCCTGAGTCCGAGTCTGCTGATCAGGGCTCAACGAGCACTGAAATTGTTTTAGTTACAGAGGAAGAAATATCAGTAGTTCTCCGAGGTCTTAGAACCAACACAGCTCCAGGGCCGGACGGGATCCCAAATCGTGCGCTAAAGCTAGCCCTCGCCTTGCACCCAAGTACGTTCGCCGAATTATTTAACGAATGCCTCATCCAAGAGACGTTCCCGGCAAAATGGAAAGCCCAGAATCCGGTATTGCTACCCAAGGCTGGCAAACCACCGGATGAGCCATCTTCGTACAGACCGATCTGTCTCTTAGACACCATGGGAAAGGTGTTTGAGAAACTGATCTGCTCTAGGCTGGAGACTGCGATTGCAAGCGCCGGAGGCCTGTCACCAAACCAATTTGGTTTCCGGAAGGCCCGGTCAACAACGGACGCGCTTAACAAAGTTGTCGGTCTGGCCACTTCCGCTATTCAAGGCACCAGATGGAGGCACGGGACGAAGGAATACTGCATCATCGCAACCCTGGATGTAAGGAATGCCTTCAACACAGCTAGTTGGGATATGATACTGAATGCGCTGTCACAATATAATATCCCTAAATATCTAAGAGAGATAATAAAGAGCTACTTCAGAGGAAGAACACTGGTATACAACACGAGTGAGGGTCCCCAAACTCATACAGTGTCAGCTGGAGTACCCCAAGGCTCAGTGCTGGGGCCTCTCCTATGGAACATTATGTACGACGGCGTACTGCGCTTGGAACTACCAGCAGGCGCGCACACCATTGGCTTTGCTGATGATGTAGCTGTCGTAGCCATAGGAAAGGAGCTCAAAGATACAGAGGATATGTGCAGCGAAAGTATCAATCGCATACGAAGCTGGTTGACAGGAGCTGGGCTCGAGCTAGCGGCACACAAGACCGAAGTTGTACTAGTCAGCAGTCGCAAAAGAGTGGAAACTGCCAATATAAAGATCGGCAGCGTCACCATTGCGTCAAAGAGGGCGATAAGATATCTTGGTGTCATGATAGACACAAGATTAACTTTCCGCGAGCACTTAGAATATGTGCATAAAAAGGCAGCTGATTCTTGTAGAGCTCTCTCGAGAATCATGCTTAACACGCGGGGACCTAAACAGCAACGACGTCTCCTCCTAATGAGCGTCATTAGGTCTGTCATCCTCTATGCTGCGCCAATATGGGCAAGACCGATGGCAACGCCGAGCTACAGCCGAGGCATTTGCGCAATCTACAGGCTGAGCGCAATCAGAGTCAGCTGCGCTTTCAGGACTATCTCCGATGACGCGGCGCTCGTCATAGCCGGTATGGTGCCACTGGAGTATTTGGTCGCCGAAGCCGTGGAGCGGAATTCGCACGGGCCTACGCGACTCAACGCTGTCAGGGGCGAACAGCATCGCACGATGGCAAAGAAGGTGGAATAGCTCAGCTAAAGGGCGGTGGACGCACAAGCTCATTCCGGAGCTTGAACCATGGGTTAACCGCAAACATGGCGAGGTTAACTTCTACCTTACGCAGATCCTCTCGGGTCATGGATGCTTTCGGAGCTATTTGAAGCGCTTTGGCCACGAGGAATCTGACGAGTGCCCCTGGTGCGAGCGAGGGCATGTGGAAGACGCCAACCACATTCTTTTCGAATGTGGACGGTTCCTGGAGGAGAGGCGTCGTCTGGAAGAGGCAGTGGGCCGCTCCATCAGAGCGGACAACTTAGTCAACGCCATGCTGGAATCGGAGGAAGCTTGGGAACTAACAAGCACCTTCGCGGCCACGGTGATGATGGAGCTCCGCAGAGTCGAGCGACTGAGAAGACGAGCTGTCCCAGGCTAAGGTAGCGCATAGTGCTTGCGAAGCAATGCTTTACGGCCGTCCCGCAAGCACCGCGCGCTATCCTAGCCACCACGCAACTTGCAATTTGTTATTTTGTCAATAAATGAATATAAAAAAAAAAAAAAAAAAAAAAAAAACACACACACACACACACACACACACACACACAGACACACACACACACACACACAGACACACACACACACAGACACACACACACACAGACACACACACACACAGACACACACACACACAGACACACACACACAGACACACACACAGACACACACACACACACGTCGTCTGGAAGAGGCAGTGGGCCGCTCCATCAGAGCGGACAACTTAGTCAACGCCATGCTGGAATCGGAGGAAGCTTGGGAACTAACAAGCACCTTCGCGGCCACAGTGATGATGGAGCTCCGCAGAGTCGAGCGACTGAGAAGACGAGCTGTCCCAGGCTAAGGTAGCGCATAGTGCTTGCGAAGCAATGCTTTACGGCCGTCCCGCAAGCACCGCGCGCTATCCTAGCCACCACACAACTTGCAATTTTTATTTTGTCAATAAATGAATATAAAAAAAAAAAAAAACACACACACACACACACACACACACACACACACACACACACACACACACACACACACACACACACACACACACACACACACACACACACACACACACACATGGATGTGCATGTATTTGCTAAAGCACACCTCTAGAATTTGCAATACGCCTTTTACAAAAGTGATGGTGAGGGGGTGAATATAGGGGTGGGGGGTAAATTTTAACAAAAACCGATATTGTATAAATTGCATATAAGCATACATTAAAAATTTGGAGCCTTTAGCAATAAAGGTGTAGAAGATATAATTTTATAACTGGTTTTCGATAAGGTTTTTTATCGATAAAAAAGATCTGGATGATTTATCGATTTTTAACAGACGGACAGACAGACAGACGGACAGGGCTATATCGACTCAGCTCGTCACCCTGATCAAGAATATATATACTTTGTGGGGTCTGCCACGCCTCCTTCTGCCTGTTACATACATTTCAACAAAACCATTATACCCTGATTTCCCATTGAAAATGGGTTCAGGGTATAAAAATGCCCATTTAGTATGGCTTAAATTTCAATTTCGGTGTGTTTAAATCAGAGCTTGCAAATGAGAGTTGAGCGTTTTTTCGTTTATTCTCTTCCTCGCATCATAACCAAAAAAAATTGTGCAGACACGTCTCTCTCTGAGCGTCACTCTCTGTTTTCTTTAGCATCTGTTTCGCTCAGACGCAATGCGATCACTCATTCGTGTGACTCTCTCACATGAGTGTCGCGTAAAACTAACACGATTTTCCCTCACACAAAGCCTCTCAGCAAAAAACACTTTGACTAAAAAACTCAGCAGAAAATGTTTTTGCCTTCGTGTGCATGTAAATACACGCATACATACATACAAAAAGAACGCAGCAATCGCGCGTTATTACCCATACAAACGCAACTTACCGTTACTTCATTTAACTCAAGCAAACGATCAGTGTTTGACTTGAGGAAACGAAAACAGAAACAACTGTCTCCCTCAGGGCGCGAGAGAGCTAAGCCAGACGCGACAAATACAGTTTCTGTCTGAGTTTTTTTGACTGTGTCAGTGAAAGACACTTTTTTGCAGACAACGAAAAAGTGTTAGCAGTTATTTGCGAGCTATGGTTTAAATATATAAATGAAAAAAAAAAAAATAAAACAAAACTCATTTAATAAAATATAAAAATATTTTGAAACAAATGAAAAAATTAATATAACCGCACCGTTCGGCACTCGAACCCGCGACTTCTCGATCGAGCGTCACGCAGCTACTCACTACGCCACCTCACTTTCGGGAGCTGCGGTGGCAAAACTGAAATACATTCACTGCTGCAGCGCCATCTAGCTAAACTAAACCAAACTAACTGCTGATGTGATTCTAAGAATCTGCTAGAATAACCAAACTATTAAAAACGCACATTAAGTATGGTTACAATTTCAATTTCGGTGTATTTAACAATATAAATTAAATAGAAAACTCATTTATCAAAATAAAAAATATTTTGAAACAATTAGAAGAATTAACCTCAGTTGCACCGATCGGAACCGCGACTTCTCGATCGAGCGTCACGCCGCTACTCACTACGCCACCTCACTTCGCCAAGTGGCGCTGGCAAAACTCAAATAGATTCACTGCTGCTGCGCCATCTACCAAAACTAAACGAAACTAACAGCTGATGTGATTCAAAGAATGTTCTAGAAGAAGTTTGAATGTATGTGTGCAGACGTATACGATACTGTTGTAGCTGCTGCACGTGCGTTTGTTAATTGGCCAAATATTTGATAATTTTTTATTAATTATTGACTTAACGGAATTTAATGAAACTTTCAGCATATGATTCACATATTATATTAAATATTTTAGAAATTTAAAAAAATGAAAAATCATTCACAATTAGCTATAGTGGCATCTGACTTGAACTTGAATGTTTTTACTCGATGAAAACATAACGGGATGATTTATCGAATTTTAGAAGCAAACTCGACGTCCGCGCTGTATTTACGGTCATTTGAAAAAAAAATTGAAGTCTCTAGCTCTTATATCTTCGGAAATCGACGCGTACAAACATGCGGACAGACGGACGGATGGGCAGACGAACAGACGGACAGGGCAAGATCGACTCAGCTCGTCGCCCTGATCAAGAATATATATACTTTGTGGGGTCTGCCACGCCTCCTTCTGCCTTTTACATACTTTTAACAAAACCATTATACCCTGATTTCCCATTTTCAATGGGTTCAGGGTATAAAAAAAACTCACACACACATAACAATGAATTTGAGTTTTTCCTTCTGCTTAAGTCTATTACAAAGTGTTCATATATGCATATTTTATGTATGGGTTGACCACTTGACCACGTGAGTGCAAGCTCAGCTTTTCCCATATATATAGTATGTATATAGTGTATATATACAGTGGTTCACAGCTTATTTTAACCAGCACCTCAAAAAAAATTGAAACGCAGGTTGTTAATGTGATGTTTAAACTAATACAAAATCAATTCTGTATCCCCCATTTAATATTAAATATTATATATATATTTATTTTTATTTTCATTTTTTCCTGTTTATTTCTGTCGTTTTACTTAGGAGCTCTGGCATATGCTGAACTAGGCACAATGAATACCTCGTCTGGTGCGGAATGGGCGTATTTTATGGATGCGTATGGACCTGCTCCGGCTTTCTTATTTTCATGGGTATCGACATTGGTGTTAAAGCCATCTCAAATGGCTATAATATGCTTATCATTTGCACAGTACGCTGTTGAGGCTTTTGTGACAGAATGTGATCCGCCTGGAGGCGTTGTAAAGATGGTTGCACTAGTGGCAATAGGTAAGCTTTGCATGCAAAGTACAATACACATTTGAAAGTCTACAAAATTATTTTCTTGTATTGTTATTGCCAGTGATGATATTGTTTGTGAATTGCTACAGTGTTAATTTGGGGATGGCCGTGCAGAATGTCTTTACGGCTGCAAAATTGGTAGCTGTTATTATTGTGATATGTGGCGGCACTTGGAAACTATTTGAAGGAAATACGCAACATCTATCGAATGCATTTAATGGGCCAATGCCAAATATTGGCGCTATCGCAACCGCATTTTACACGGGCCTTTGGGCATATGATGGTTGGAATAATTTGAACTATGTTACCGAGGAGATTAAGAATCCCAGTAAAAACTTACCGCGATCTATTATTATTGGCATACCACTGGTTACTCTGTGCTACGCGCTAATCAACATCTCCTATCTGGCAGCTATGTCGGCGCAAGAAATGATCGAATCCGAAGCGGTTGCTGTGACCTTTGGCAATCGCATCCTTGGCGCCCTTGCCTGGCTAATGCCACTCAGTGTCACTGTCAGCACATTTGGAAGTGCTAATGGTACGCTCTTTGCCGCAGGACGGTATGTTACAAATGTAACCCCGCGACGTTTCACGGTGTCTTACTTATTAACTATTTTATTTGCAGTCTTTGCTTTGCAGCAAGTCGAGAGGGTCATTTGCTTGACATATTATCATATGTACATGTACGACGCTTGACTCCTGCTCCTGGCCTTATATTCCACGTAAGAGCACAAGCTATTTCTTCGAATTTAATCCATATTATTTCTTTTCTTATTTTTTGTTGTTTTTGTTGTTGTTCCAGTCGTTAATTGCATCAGCAATGGTGCTTCATGGTACAATTGATTCTCTGATTGATTTCTTCAGTTTTACCGCATGGATATTCTATGGTGGCGCCATGTTGGCACTAATCGTGATGCGTTACACCAAACCCAATCATCCTCGGCCATACAAAGTACCAATCATCATTCCCGTTCTGGTTTTGGTAATATCGGTGTACCTTGTAGCGGCGCCAATTTTCGAAACTCCCCGTATTGAATATTTATATGCTTTACTTTTCATTTTTGCGGGACTGATATTTTACGTCCCTTTTGTCAAGCTGGGAATGACTCCACGTTTTATGAGTAAGTATATGTAAGTTCAAGTTACCGAAAGCATAAAGCTATTTTCAAATTGTCTTCCTTCCTACTTTATTGCAGATAAGGTAACTCTTTTCTTTCAGTTGCTACTGGAAGTTGTTCCAACGTCATCAATGGCCATGTTTGAATAATTTGATTCAATGTGCGCAATAAACATAAAAACAACCAAAATGCAAAAAACTCTGAATGAAACGGAAATTCTAAGATTCTTATTAGTAATTGTTAAGTAATTAATTATATATATATATATATATATATATATATATATATATATATATATATATATATATATATATATATATATATATATATATATATATATATTATATTTTATATATATATATATATATAAAATATATATATTTTATTTATTTTTTTTTATTTTATTTTATTTTTTTTTTCAAATCATTGCAATCTCTCCAGCCAAACAAAAAACTTAACATTAACTATATGAAAACTACCATAACATTGTATGAAAGATACTATAAATTATAAATGTTGCATTTTATACGATTTAATGTGTATTTATAGTTCCTAGTATGCCATTAAATCAAATCGGAGTGTTGTGCTTTATTTTACCAACTAGAAATGTTAAATGTGAGTACGCACACTTGCGACCTTAGGACGGGATAATTGAATGAAATAAAAATTCAGATTGAAGGTTTGTTTATGGTTTTATTAATTTTTAGAAACTAAGGCTCACGGACGGACGGATAGACAGACGGACAGGGCTAAATCGACTCATCTAGTCGCCCTGATCAAGTACTGTAAATCATTAATTTTCAGCGGGGGCAGACTCAGTCTGCCCAAGGTACTCTCACAAGAATATTTATATCTGTGAGACACAAGGGAGGGGGTGGGCGCAAATTAAACGCAATTACTTACAATATATTCGGCGCTTCAATGCGCATATTTATTGTTCACTGCCACTTATCAACTAACCGCGTTTTATTATTTTATATTTTCTACATTTCTTCACTCAATTGCGTCTGTTCCGCACGACGCGCTCTCATCCTTAACTAACCTCTAACCTTAACGTCCGATCTGCACGACGCTCTCTTAATAACTCATTCCATGCGTCTGACCTCCGACGACGTAATCCTGGTTTGCCATTAATTCCCCCGCGACTTCTTTTGCAAGGGTGGCTCACCTCAACCGCTTGCCGGTTGCCGGGTGAGTACGTCAGCCACCACATCCAATTTCCCTCGACGGTAAAGATCCCGATACCGCTGCGGCTTAAGCAATTCGAAGTCCGGTACGAATCGCCTATACCAGGGCGGCAAATTTGAACATTGCCGCGACTACCTGAAGAAACTCAATTTCTCTCGATTCATATTGAGGTTGACTTCTCTCAGCCTGCGAAAGACCTCCATTAGATTTTCCACATGTTGCTCCATCGTGGCACCAATCACCACAATGCCATCCAACGCTCTCTAGAATGCTGGGCCTGCAGAAAGTAGCCCAAACGGCATCAGCCGCCGCTGGAACAGCCTTCCTCTTGGCGCTGTGAACGTTGTGCACTCTCTGTTGTCTGTCGACATTGGGATCTGCCAGTGCTTGCTTTCTAGATCCATGGTGGAGCCGAATTGTGCCGAGTGTGTAGCGAGCTGCCGGTAATGTGCGCGTTGCGTGGTCCCAACTCGAATCGATTCATCTACCTGCTCGTCAATTACTTTTCGCATAGCCGGATTCTTGATATAACATATTTTTCAAGAGACTTATTATCCCGCCTCCTGATGCTGCTCTCGGCTATATGCGATACTCCTTCAAAGCCTTTCCAAAGTGCCAACTTTATTTCCTCCTTCGTTTTCCTCTCCTCTGCGTTTTCCTCACAGCCTGCTCTTCGCACATCCCGCGTCGCTGGGCTACTCCAAAATTCGCCCTCCATCCCTAATTCTATCATCTTTGCTTCTGGCGGGAACCTCTCGGCCCGTCCTTCACCTCCTCCGGCCACCCTGTGTCACCGTGGGAAGATTCTACCTTTCTCTCCTCCTCCGCATCCTATACTCCTTGCGTTGCGGAGGGCGCCCTAGGTCGTTTCCCGTGTTGTCCTTTTCGCAGCATTCTCTCGTACTCTTTCCTTTCTCGCCGCAACGCCGACAAACCAACATCTGCTCGTTGCGGCAGTCACACTCGCCGTGACTCCACTCTGTATCCGTCATCAAGCGATGGGCCTCCGGCGCCGCCGCGTGGTCTACCACTGGCCTTCCATGGTTTCCAGTTCGATTCTCTCAGCAGTTTGTTTGGTTTAGTTTTGCTAGATGGCGCTGCAGCAGTGAATTTATTTCAGTTTTACCAACGCAGCTTCGAAACGTGACGTGACGTTGTGAGTAGCGGCGTGACGCTCAATCGAGAAGTCTCGGGCTCGAATCCACAGCGCGCAATTGATATCAATTTTTTTAATTGTTTGAAAATATTTATATATTTAATTAAATGTGTTTTCTATTTCTCTTTTATTTTTAAATACATCGAAATTGAAATTTTAACCATACTAAATTTGCGTTTTTATTAGTTTGGTTCATGGTAGTTTCTAGTCGAGCAGTCTCGAGTATAATAACTAATAACCTCTTCTATCGATGATCCAACAATAATTTTAACGCCTTTTTAGGGGCGTGGCATATCGAAAAATACCCTGTAATTTTCACATTTTTAGAGCGTAAGAATGAAAATTTTGCAGTTAGGGTACCGTTAGCTCGTTTAAAGAACTGACCAAAAATGAGGTGTCTACGCGTGAGGCGTGGCAAATCGGTAAAAACTGAATTTTCAATACTTACCCTGTAGTACTGGAGGTGGCGATTGACCGTAGTTGAACTACCTTCCCCACTAGTCCTTACATGGGTACTTACTTGACTGACCCTATGGTAAGCGAACGCCGAGCCACCGAGCAACAAACTACATGCATACATATATGCATGAAACGGCAGAAAGCATAAACGAAAAAAAAACGGTACTATCATTACATATATTTTTGGTTTTTTGCGAATAGTGCATAGGTGAAGGAATAAAACAATCTTCGCTTTCTGTCACTGTTCCTTTCATAATTTACAAAAACAATTGTTATGGAAGTACCGTTTCTTTTCATTTATGCTTTCTGCTCTTACTCGATGATCGTTCGCCCGAGCATTGCAAGTTTAGTGAAGTGCAAATTTAGTGAAGTTTTGTATTAATACATATGTAAGCAATTGCAACACAATTTTAATAATATAATATATAATAATAATAATATATAATAATAATAATATATAATAATAACAAATATAATAATAATAAAATAATCAAATATGTATAGTGAAAGTGTTGAAGGTTTTTCTTAAATGAAACACGGTATATGTAGGCGCAACGCAAAAAGTTTATTTAACACAATATTCAGTAACAAGTACACTTCTTCACGTACCGCGACGATTTGAACTTAACTAACCGAGCTGACACACTGACATTAATCTTACACAATGAACTTACTGAATGAACTTTGGCTCGACTTACAGCACGCTTATATACCTACTTCTACTGCATATCGAATGTTCTGGATGTCTCCTTATGCTTCTATGTTTGCGTCTATTTCATAATCCAGAACATTCGGTTTCTTATTCTAGAGACAAATGTGCGATCAGCCGACGACTGTGTTTACCGTTAGCTCAAATGCTCACTTGATGATGAGTTTTTCGAGATCAATCCTCAACACCCTCCCTAAAACTCAACATCTCTATAACAAATTTGTCCCTTATTCCTCATTCCCAATTTCTCTCTTAGATACAAAAATCTGGGCTTTGGCAAAGCTTTAGTAAAAATGTCAGCGATCTGCTCTTCACTCTTTACATACCTTACATCTATCTCACCTTTCTCAAATAAATCGCGTACAAAATGATATTTAACATCTATATGTTTGCTTCGTTGATGAAATTCAGGATTTTTGATTAGCTTAATCGCACTTATATTATCTATAAACAAGATGTAGTTACTTAAATTAATGTTACAATCAAAAAAACAATTTCTTTAGCCATATCATTTCCTTACTTGCTAGAGCTGCACTTACATATTCGGCTTCTGTTGTTGATAAAGCTACACATTGTTGTTTTTTACTTTGCCACGTTATTGCAGCATTCGCATATTTACACAAAATTCCAGATGTAGATTTCCGAGTTTTCTTATCACCTGCATAATCAGCATCACTATATGTCTCAAAAATATTATTATTTTTACTGTATAAAATTCCCAAATCCATCGTTCCTTTCAAATAACGAAATATTCTCTTAACTAACGTCCAGTGATGCTGCTTCGGGTTTTCTAGCTCTCGGGAAACTACATTAACAGAAAAACTTATATCTGGCCTTGAAACAACTTGTAAAAACATTAAATTTCCTATTGCTTCGCGGTAAGGTGCATTACAATTATTTTGTTCAGATACATTTTCATCAGACTTTAACGCTTCATTATAATTTAAAGGCAAGCTTTGTGTAATAAATGTAACAGGGCAACCATAAAAATCTGGCATACGAATCTGTGATCTATCTCGCAATCGCCGACCCATTTCACTATTATTATGTTCAGTTGATTCATCTTCAATTTTATTATTTTCGTATTCACTTTCATTAGTCTCACTTTCAGAATTGTCAACTAAAATTTCAGGCCTTTTAAACTGAGCTGTAAAGTTTTCTGGCTTAAAACATACATCTCTACTTATAATTACATCTCTCATATTTGGAACATATACACGATATCCTTTGCAATTTTCAACGTATCCTACTATAAATCCTTTAATAGACTTTTTATCTAATTTTCTCCTTTTTTTCTTTTGGTACATGTACAAAACATTCAGTCCCGAAAATTTTAAGATTTCCGATATCTGGCTCTTTCTTGAACCACAACTCATATGGAGTTTTATTCCCATGTTTTGTTGGACCTGTGCGGTTAATTACATAAACTGCAGTGTTTACTGCTTCTGCCCATAGAAATAATGGTATCTCAGAATTAGAATGCAACATTGATCGTGCAGCTTCAATAATATTTCTATTCTCACGTTCCGCAACTCCATTCTGTTCAGGTGTATAAGGAGCATTAACAATATGTTTTATTCCCTTCTTATTAAAGAACAATTTAACTTCTTTATTAATATATTCTCTACCCCCATCGCTGTGAATTTCTTTTATGTTTTCATGAAATTGATTCTGAATTGCCTGAATAAAAATTTGGAGTTTTTCAAATACTTCTGACTTATGACGTATAAAATAAACTTCCCGATAACTTGAATAATCATCTTTAAAGCTAACAAAATACAACTTTTTACCAATAGACTCTACCTCTATCGGACCGCAAACATCAGTATGAATTATCTCTCGTGTCTTTGTTGCACGGTCAATATTTTTGTGAAATGTTAGCCGATGCTGCTTCCCATAAGCACATCCTTCACAAAAGAAATCATTTTCTAGAAAATCAATATTCTTATTTTTCAAATAATCGCGAACATGTCGAACGTTTTGATGACAAAACCTCTCGTGCCATACTTGTAAAGAATCACTTTCTTTCGATTCTATTTTTCTTGTTAAATTACACAATTTTGGCATCAAAACATTCGCATCTAATTTTAATAAGTTTCCGAACCTAGAACCCGTTGCAATTATTTTATTATCACGTCTCAACAAACACTGTGTTCCTTTATTTTTAATAAGACAATCAACACCCCTTTTTGCAGCTGACATAATAGAAAATAAATTGTAAACTATTTCCGGAACATACAAAACATTAAACATTGTCGTCGCCCTTTTATTATTATTGACATAAGTTTCAATATCAATATTACCTTTTCCGTGCGCCGTGATATATTTACCGTTACCTACGCCTATCCTCAGGGGCTCCAAAAATTCTTCATAAGTAGAATACCAATCTCGACGCCTTGACATGTGATCAGAAGCTCCTGAGTCGATCACCCACACGTCATCTTCTCTGCCGTCCCTGCTCGCAATCAATCCTTTCCTCGATGATTCACCCGATTCTCCTTGATTATTTTCCGTTTGACTTCCTGCATTTCTCCTTTGGTGACAGGTGTTGCTCTTGTGGCCTTTCTTCTTGCATATATAACACCTGTAGCAGTCCTTCTTCAGATGTCCCATCACGCCGCAGTTATAGCACTTCATAATTTTCTTCTTATTTTCATGTTCTCTTTTATTTTTTCCGTTGCCGGCGACTAACGCTGTTGACTCTTCAGGTACCACTTCTTGTTCTTTTGACCGCATTTCTTCTGTCATTAAACGAGTCGTCAAATTGTTCAATGTTCTTTTGCTGTCTTCGACCGAATCCCACGCACTATGAAAATAGTTAAACTTTTGAGGCAAAGATGACAGGATTCGCGACATTAACATTGTTTCAGGCACAGCACTTCCAAGATTTTTCATCTTGCTCCACAAAACTTCCAACTTTGAAATATTGTAGTCCACACTCTCACTTTCAATCCATTTGAAATCAAAAAACTGTTTCTGAATAGCCGATAAATTTTCTTCTGATTTCATATCATACACTGAGTTCAATTTTATCCACATTTCTCTTGCTGTTTTGCAGCTTACAATCAATTCCATCGGTCTTCTCTCGATAGAATGAATAATTATTTTCCTTGCAGTCTTATCAGCTTTCAAGAACCTTTTCGAGTCTCTCTCGTATGTTGCAGACTCCTGTGTCGGACACGTCAAACTACCTTCACAAACGGCAAGAACATCGTCGTCTTCTTCCAATAGCGTACGAATCATAAAACACCACAAATGCCAATTGTCTTTGTCGCGTAATCGTTCAATTCTCATATTTAATGGCTCCATTTTCATTGTCTTTATTTAGTTACAAATTTGCCACTAATTCACTTTTGTACTTGCACTCGATTTCACACTACATTACACGTTTAGCACTGTCTGGGCCCATAACCTGTTGAAGGTTTTTCTTAAATGAAACACGGTATATGTAGGCGCAACGCAAAAAGTTTATTTAACACAATATTCAGTAACAAGTACACTTCTTCACGTACCGCGACGATTTGAACTTAACTAACCGAGCCGACACACTGACATTAATCTTACACAATGAACTTACTGAATGAACTTTGGCTCGACTTACAGCACGCTTATATACCTACTTCTACTGCATATCGAATGTTCTGGATGTCTCCTTATGCTTCTATGTTTGCGTCTATTTCATAATCCAGAACATTCGGTTTCTTATTCTAGAGACAAATGTGCGATCAGCCGACGACTGTGTCTACCGTTAGCTCAAATGCTCACTTGATGATGAGTTTTTCGAGATCAATCCTCAACAGAAAGACATTTTAATTGGTAAGTATTATTTAATTCATTGCCGATTTAATTACAAAATTTAATCTTCACATTTGTTCCCTAGATGCAATAAATCTGGTTGATGGCAATGGATCGGCCGAGAAGCAGCTAAGAAAGGCCATGCAGCTGCAGAAAAAGCAAAAAATTCATGCGTCAACAAAAAAAAAAAAACCGAAAATGAAAATTTATAAATTAATTTAGTATAGAAAAAAAATTATTTTAAAATAAAAAAATAAAAAAATAAATTTTTCAAATTTTTTCATTATTTTACCACCCCTGGTGAACGAATACACTTCACTATGTTGGTGTTTAGTTTCGTATTGATCTTTATTCTTCTGAGCCTGGGTTTATATACCCAGACTCATGCATAATTTCAACCCTTAAATCTAGTGCGTCTATTGCTGAGTGTGTAAGGCTCAGCATTGGTCTATTGCATGTTCTTATCTTATCGCAGAGTTTGTAAGGCTCCGCGTGGTTCTATTATCTATTCTTATCCTATCGCTGAGGTTGTAAGGCTCAGCGTTCGTCTCTTACATATCTGACTCTGGGTTGCAAGGGTTGGTGTCCATTTGTCTATTTATACAGTCCGTACATGTGACCCTTATCTTTTCCCAGCGCACTACATGCTAGTCGTTGAGTGCGTCGGAGGCATGTATACGATCTTCGTATATTCATATGTTCCCATACTTATCATATTTCTATGTTCATGCATGTGCATGAACATTCTGCAGGGGCCAGAGAAAGTAATAGCTGACAATTCCTGTCCCTGGTTTCTTCTCTTACTTGTGTACATGAGAAATAGAGATATGATAATTATTGATAATCTTGACGAAATGTCCATGCTTGCAATCCTTGAGGTCTCATGTTCGTACTTGAACATTCTGCGGGGCCCAGAGAATGTGACATCCAGATGAACCTTACTTTGGTCCTTTGCTCAGGTGGCGGTTCCCATGCCAAGTGAAGTCTTTATATTCCGTGAATATTTGTAGATGCTTTCTGAATTTGTTCTCCATATGCAGTAATCGTGTCATAGCGTGCTTGCGCAATTTTCCTGACTCGAAGTCTTTTTTAAATGGTATGGAGACTACTAGCCGGCCTTGGCCATCCCATTTATTGTTCTCTTTTGAACAGCTTGAGTTATTTTCCAGCTTCCAGAAGCGTTCGAGGTTATCCAGGCATATTGTCGTTGTTGCGCTGATCACCTTGTTGTTTACTGGTCTAGCTATGTTCCCCGAAACAATCCATCCAAGTTCAGTTTTTTGCCCCAGTATACCGTTGACTTTTTTAACTTTTCCCAACATTATTGAGTGGAGTAAATCAACGCCAATCACAACATCGATTCTGCTGGGTTCATTGAAATGTGGGTCTGCCAGCTTGCAGCCCATCCAGTCCTTATTGATGTCCATTTCAATTTCCTTGCTCGGTAGAGCTCTTTGCAGTTTTGGCATAACAAGTGCCTCCGTTCTGGTGACGAATTTGCTTGTTATCCTTGGTTTGATTGTCAAGCAAACGCTGTTTTTTAGAACTTCAACATTCTGTGAAATTCCTTGTACTCCCAATTTCCGCTTGATTCGGCGCAGTTGTAGTCGTTGAGCGGCCTCTTCAGATATCAATGTCTTTTGCGAGCCTCCATCGATAAGGGCCCTTAGCTGCTCATATTTTCCGGACTTGTTTTTAATCCGAATAAGCGCAGTTGCCAACAACGTATCTTGTCCGTTGCTTTCTTTGAGACAATTGCTGCTGAAGGTCTCGTTTTCGTTCGCATCCTCGTGAAGCAGATTGTTGTGTGATTTGGTACAATACTTGCATGACCAATCCTTTTGACACTCTTTCAGGCTATGGGCACCTAGGCATTTAAAACATAGAGCACTTTTAGTTACAAACTCCTTGCGTTTTTTAACTGGCTCTGCTTTAAATTTTGAACACCTGGTAATTTCGTGGTTGTCTAGGTTACAAAAACGGCATCTTTTGTAGCTCGTTCTCTTTGCTTCAATAAGCGTCTTGACGGCCCTTATCTGTACTGCGTCTATTGAATTGTATAGTTGATCAATAAACTCGAGTACATTTTTCAAGGACTGAATTTCTCTGGCCCTCTTTACATGTTGCTCGTAAAGTTGTAGGACTTCCGGTGAGAATCTTCGTAGCAAAATCTGAGCGATTAGTACATCAGCATCGTTACCAATTTGGGCTACTTCTTTAACGATGTGAATATTCTCATTTGCTGTATCCAAGAATTGGCGGATCCTGCTTTCATCATTGTTTTCCAGCAGTTCCATGTCCACTAGCTGGTTAACGGCGTTTGCGAATATCTTGCGCTTATTTTCATAGCGCTTACATATAAGTTCCCATGCCGAATTGTAGCTAGCAGCTGATCCACTTAACAAATGGCTCACTACCATTTGGGCATCTCCTTTGAGGCATGATTTCAGGTAGTTCAGCTTCCTTGTGTCGCTGATATCCTTCCTTTTGTGAACCATGTCGGAGAACAAGTTGAAGAACGTTGGCCATTCTTTGGGACTTCCATTAAATTGAGGAAGATCCGATTTTGGCATCTCTGGAACGTCTTCTTTCATACTGTGAAGGACACTTAACTTCCTGTTAAGTTTCTTCGACAATGTATGGACTTTAAGCTCCAATGCGTCTATGCCGTCGATTTCATGGGAAGGTATATCATATTTTACCTCCAAATCGGTAAGCGTAGACTGGACTTTATTCCAGAGGAACTCTAGTGTTTCTTTGCTATCTAGAGTTTCCTCCTGGTTGCTGAGCTCTAGATTGGCATGCACCTCTTCAATGTGCCGCTTTAACACTAGAGCTCTTTTACTCACAAGTTCTACCAGATAGTCCATTGGGGTTGAACCACTTCGTGAAAACAGTACTTCCTTTTGAGTTTGCTGTTTCCTGGATACCTCAGTTTGCATATGCCAATTCTTGCTAGTGGATGGTTTGTCGGTATCTATATCGAGGTCGGAAGCTTCGACCTTCATCAGGGCCTCCTTGTAGATCCTGACTTTTTCCATTAATCCATCATATATTTTCTCAGTAAAATATATATGGTTTGGGGTACAGATTTTAGTCAGTGTAGAGTGGTTGGCAGTGAATTCTTCTGCCAACTTATCGACGATTTCTAACGCATCCTTATTAGCTATGGCCTTTATAGTTCTGTCATACAGGTCTGATTGCTTTTGTAGCATATCAATAGCCTTTCCTGACAGCATTTTGTTGCGGTTGTTGTAGTTTTTGTTTATTTGTGATTGATCTTCTTTTTGGCTTAACCCGTTGGAGGTGTTTTTGTTTTGATCGCCTTGTTGATCTTGCTGTGCCTCTACTCACAGCGTGGATTGGTAAGCCAAAGAAGAAACCACTTTTTTTAATTTAATATACAACTGTCACAACATTTGGTATTTGGTAGACTTGTGATCCGGCTCGAAGGACCATGAACGAATACACTTCACTATGTTGGTGTTTAGTTTCGTATTGATCTTTATTCTTCTGAACCTGGGTATATATACCCAGACTCATGCATAATTTCAACCCTTAAATCTAGTGCGTCTATTGCTGAGTGTGTAAGGCTCAGCATTGGTCTATTGCATGTTCTTATCTTATCGCAGAGTTTGTAAGGCTCCGCGTGGTTCTATTATCTATTCTTATCCTATCGCTGAGGTTGTAAGGCTCAGCGTTCGTCTCCTACATATCTGACTCTGGGTTGCAAGGGTTGGTGTCCATTTGTCTATTTATACAGTCCGTACATGTGACCCTTATCTTTTCCCAGCGCACTACATGCTAGTCGTTGAGTGCGTCGGAGGCATGTATACGATCTTCGTATATTCATATGTTCCCATACTTATCATATTTCTATGTTCATGCATGTGCATGAACACCTGGCATGGGTACTCATGTAACTAGCCCTTTCATGGGTACCCATGTAACTAGCCCTTTTATGGTGACCCAATTCACTAGTTCAGGGTAAACGATGTGGTGGCGATTGACCCTTTTTGCGGACATTTCATACAAAAAACGAAATGATGAAATGCATTGCTTAGGGTTAGCAAAGTAAGTAGGGGTGGTACCCTAGTAAGTAGTGATTTCACCAGCTACGAACCAGTTACCAGTACTAGAGGGTAGCTACTAAATTGCTGATGGGATATGAACGTTCTTACTTGTTCTTTGCATAAAATCGATTTTTTAATGTTAATGCATCTTTGTTTTAAAGAGCTTTTAAAGAGCTTTTAACTATAGATCAGCTGATTATTGAATAGAGATTGGCGCAAGAATGATTAGTTGCCTTATGTTGCTTCACACGCGTAAGTTTCATCAAAAAAATTCTACTTAATTATGTAAAGTGAACTTCCAGGTATACATTATTTAATGTATTTTGAATATTATGTATAGTTTTCGGATTTTAGTTTTGAGTAATATTCAATTTTTGTTTATTTTTTAAGAAACTTAACATGCGTTCTCTGTGTTTCGTGGAATATAACTAATACACTATTCCATGCTGAAAACAACTAATTGGTCGAAATTGTACTTGTGAGTCTTGTCTTTCATAGGAGACCAAAAACTATAAAAACTTCAAGTGGAAATGAAATACGCATGTCGAAATTACTTATGAAGTCATAAAGGCTCATTTGACAGTCACTCTACAATGCAAAGCATACAAAATTGACAAACTACTGAATCGCGAGACAATTATTGTCCCATCTCATACATACATACACATATGTATGCAAATGTATGTGCTCACTCAAAGGCCAATCAACGGTAAATTTTGGGCATTACAATTTGCTCAGGCACCAAGAGTTACGCACACGACTGCAAGTGTGTGTGTTCTTGCCCGTCGCGAAATCATATTCTTTATGCGTATCAACGCTTTCATACCCTTCCCAAGAATAACCATCGAAACGCTTACATTTTCTTTGCATGAGCGTGACAAATGCTTTTATGATTTCGGTATACCCTTCACTCAAAAGGAAAGAGCTGGGATCGTCGCGAACAATTTTCAATTTCTGTGCGCTGCTGTTATTTGAGAGACCATAGAAAGAGATAGAGTGAGAGAGAGTAGGACAAATAGCGCACAGCCGTGCTTCATATAAAAATAGCACCATTTCGTTTGAGCGCTTGCAGCACACTGATTTTCTCGTGCAATATTTTCACTGCTTGAGCCTCAAGAGACTGAGCCGAGCAAATACGAAGTTGTGTAGTCTCCTCAGCGCATTTTTTCGGTGTTGAAAAAGTTTGTTCAACATGTCTAGTCTATGTGTTCTCTGGTCAGTGCTTTCAAACAGGTTTTTAATCGATAATAAAATACCGAGAGTAGTTATCGATATTTAGAGAAAAACTTGATATGCGCGCGATATATTTCAAGTCTCTAGCTCTTATATCTTCTGAGATAAGGACGGACGGACGGACTGGGCCAAATCGACTCAGCTCGTCGCCCTGATCAAGAATATATATAGTTTGTGGGGTCTGCCACGCCTCCTTCTGCCTGTTACATACTTTTACCAAAACCATTATACCCTGATTTCCCATTTTCAATGGGATCAGGGTATAACAAGTAAGAAAGCTCTAGTCGAGACTGCTCGACTACGAGATCCCCTGAACCCTTGGAGCATTAGCTATTTCAATAATTTTTCGCGTCTTTCAGCTTACACAAGAAACACGCACACGCACACACACACACGCACGCACGCACACACAAACATTTACATACACAAACACATACTCACACAAGCATAAACACGCATGGGCTGCAGTGTGCGCAGCTACAAGAATCAGCTGCCTTTTTATGCACATATTCTAAGTGCTCGCGGAAAGTTAATCTTGTGTCTAACATGACGCCATGACGCCCTCTTTGACGCGATGGTAACGCTGCCTATCCTTATATTGGCAGTCTCCACTTTCTTGCGACTGCTTACTAGGACGACTTCCGTCTTTTGCGCCGCAAGCTCGAGCCCAGCTCCTGTCAACCAGCTTCGTATTCGATTGATACTTTCGCTGCACATATCCTCTGTATCTTTAAGCTCCTTGCCTATGGCGACGACAGCCACATCATCAGCAAAGCCAGTGGTGTGCGCACCTGCTGGTACTTCCAAGCGCAGTACGCCGTCGTACATGATATTCCATAGGAGAGGCCCCAGCACTGAGCCTTGGGGTACTCCAGCTGACACTGTATGAGTTTGGGGACCCTCACTCGTGTTGTATACCAGTGTTCTTCCTCTGAAGTAGCTCTTTATTATCTCTCTTAGATATTTAGGGATATTATATTGTGACAGCGCATTCAGTATCATATCCCAACTAGCTGTGTTGAAGGCGTTCTTAAAGTCCAGGATCGCGATGATGCAGTATTCCTTCGTCCCGCGCCTCCATCTGGTGCCTTGGATGGCGGAAGTTGCCAGGCCAACAACTTTTTCTAGAGCATCCGTTGTTGACCGGGCCTTCCGGAATCCAAATTGATTTGGTGATAGGCCTCCTACGCTGGCAATAGCAGTCTCCAGTCTAGAGCAGATCAATTTCTCAAACACCTTTCCTATGGTGTCTAAGAGGTAGATCGGTCTGTATGAAGATGGCTCGTCTGGTGGTTTGCCAGCCTTGGCTAGCAATACCAAGTTCTGGGTCTTCCCTTTTGCAGGGAACGTCTCTTCTATTAGGCATTCGTTGAATAATTCGGCGAACGTACTAGGGTGCAAGGCGAGGGCTAGCTTTAGGGCACGATTTGGGATCCCGTCCGGCCCTGGAGCTGTGTTGGTTCTAAGACCTCTGAGAGCTACTAAGATTTCTTCGTCTGTAACTAAAACAATTTGAGTGCTCGTTGAGCCCTGATTAGCAGTCTCGGACTTCGGGGCATGAATGGAGCTTAATCTTTCTGGAAAGAGCGTTTCCACAATCGATTTAAGCTCCAGATGATCCGTCGGCTGCACCTGTTTACCTGCGTATAGTCTTTTAACTACTATCTTATATGCCCTGCCCCAAGGGCCATATTCGGCTGAGTCGCACAACTCTAAAAAGCATTCTCTTTTGCTTGCCCGAATGACCCTTTTCAGCTGTCTTTTAGCTGCCTGGTAAGCTAATTGTTTCTCAAAAAACGTAGACCTACCCCGGGCCCGTTGATAGCTTCTTCTCGCCTGGATGCATTTGCGTCGAATGTCACCTATTTGTGCATTCCACCAATACGTAGGCTCATGTTGTCGCGTGAACTGCTTGCGGCGTAACATGCTGCTATTGCAGGCACTCTGTATTTGGGCTACCATTTGGCATGCTCTGGCCTCAGCATTACCGTGCGTGCGTGTGTGTGTGTGTGTGTGTGTGCGTTTTTCTGGTGTAAGCTGAAAGACGCGAAAAATTATTGAAATATTGAAATAGCTATTGCTCCGTAGTCGAGTTCATTAGTTTCATTATTTGCATTTTTGCTTTAGTGTTTCTATTTGTTGGCGCTCTCCCCAGTTCACTCTTTCTAAGTTTGTTAGTGTGAGTGTGTGCATAATTTGCTCTCACTATCTACTGTTGTTGTATTTGCATCTCTTGAATCTTTGATTTTCGTGCTGTGCAAGTATACTCTCTCGCTGGGGACTTTTGATCCGCTCTGTAACGGCTGTTTTTGTTGTTGGACTCGCTCTCAACGCATTTATACCTCTGTTGGTTTTTACATTTCTGTTTACATTCAGTATTCCCAATTGCCAATATGAGTTGCTGCAAAAAAGCTTGCACTTTCAGGCAGACAGTTGATTCTGCACAAGCGCAATTTATAAGTTGCTGGCTGTGTGATAACATGATGCATACTAAGTGTGTAGGTCTTACTGGTCGTGAATATGACAAGATTATGTCTACTACTAAAGCTGGTAGTGGAGGCGTACGCTGGTCTTGTCCGATTTGCTTGGAAAAACAGATAAACTTTTCTAAAATGTATGGTGCTGTGAGGGCTCAATTTTTGAAACTGAAGAAGATTTCTATGCAGTTGACCAGTGACATGGCTGCTGCTGAAGAAATATTAAATCAGTATGGCTTTGAAAGTCCTCTCTCTCAATTGGAGACTCCCTTGTTGTCGGTAACTCCTTCTGTAATAGTACCGTCACCTAATTCGCTTGCTTCTCCTTCGCCTTGCGCTTCTGTTTTGTCGTCGGCTCCTAATTCTCTAGATCCTCCTTCACCTTGTCCCATATCTGTTTCTCCTATTGAAACTCAAGCCCCTGTCCCAAATTTGGTCACTACTTCTATTGTTGCTCAAACAAAGAGTGACAATAAGTCAGCCACTCCGGGCATCACCTTATCTGTCGTCTCTCCTCGAAAGCAAATATTTTTATCTAGGCTTTCATCTGATACGACATGTGAGGCAGTATCTGCTTTTATTGCAAGCAAGACTTCGGCTAATGTTTTTATATCGAGGTTTAGTTTCGCAACTCCGCGAGAAATTGCATCTTTCAAGATTAGTGTGCCGGAAGAATATTTTAAAACTTTATGTGATCCTAATTTCTGGCCACCTCATGTAGTTGTTCATGAGTTCAAACCTAAAAATCGTAACAGATCGACTCCTATTTCAGTAAATTTAAAAATCTATTCTTGCACAGTTTCAGTGTACAACATGATATTATTGCATTCACCGAAACCGGGCTAAGTAATAATATTCATAATAGTGAAATCCTTTCAGGTAATTTCACTACTTATAGACTCAATCGATCGGTTCGGAGAGGGGGTGGGGTGTTAATTGCTGTTAAATCTATTATCCTCTCTGAATCGTTTACCTTTTCGTCCCTTCATGATGTGGAGATTATAGGGGTTAAATTAACTCTCAAATCGTGCTCATTGTTTATCACATGTTCTTATATCCCTCCCTCTTCTGATGTACAAGTTTATGCTCAACATATTAATTGTATTGAAAAAGTTTATGAGCATGTAAATAATAGAGACTTGCTTCTTGTGTTGGGTGACTTTAATATTCCGAACACTTCTTGGTCATCAATTTGTAATTCAAATTACTTTATTCCGACAATTGATCACTATCTTTTTGATGAATTGTTTAACCTGTCTATGTTTCAGATGAACTCTATCTTAAAGCGTCTAAATCGCACTCTTGATCTTGTGTTTGTTAATCATGATTCGCTCATTAATGTCGCGAGATCAACTCCTTTCTGCTTACCAGAGGATATACATCACCCCACTTTAGAGGTTTTATTAACTGTTGATAATCCTTCCACTAATACTCCAATGCCTTCCAATTTTAGTCGCTGTTATCGTAAATGCAATTTTGTTTTGCTTAACGAATTAGTTAATTCAACAGACTGGTCTATTTTATATGAGTCGGTTGATATTAATTTGGCAGCATCGTTTTTATACCCTGAACCTATTGAAAATGGGAAATCAGGGTATAATGGTTTTGTGAAAAGTATGTAACAGGCAGAAGGAATCAACGCAGACCCCATAACGTATATATATTCTCCGTCCCTCCGTCCGTCCGTATGAGCAAAAGGAGCAGCGCACTCGCTGCTTACTGCGCAGTTAGCAGAGCGCGTGCCTATAGGTGCATGTGTATGTACGTAAAAGAAGTGCAGAATGATTAGAATATCAGCTTAGAGGGTTCAGGGTATCTCCTAGTCGAGCAGTCTCGACTGGAGCCTTCTTACTTGTTATACCCTGAACCCATTTTCAATGGGAAATCAGGGTATAATGGTTTTGTTGAAATGTATGTAACAGGCAGAAGGAGGCGTGGCAGACCCCACAAAGTATATATATTCTTGATCAGGGCGACGAGCTGAGTTAATTTGGCCCTGTCCGTCTCTCTGTCCGTCTGTCCGTATGTATGAACGCGTCGATTTCAGAAGATATAAGAGCTAGAGACTTCAAATTTTTTTAAAATGTCCGTAATTACAGCGCGCATATCAAGTTTATCATTAAAAATCGATAACTCACCCCGATCTTTTTTTATCGATAAAAAATCTTATCGAAAACCAGTTATAAAATTATATCTTCTACACCTTTATGGCTAGAGTCTCCAAATTTTTAATGTATGCTTATATGCAATTTATGCAATTTCGGTTTTTGTTAAAATTTAACCCCCACCCTTAAATTCACCCCCTCACCGTCGCTTTTGTAAAAAGTATATTTCAAATACTAGAGACTTGTGCTTTGGTAATTACATGCATATCCATGTTATTATCATAATCTGAAAGTTTCATGAAGATCGTACGTCCACAAAAAAAGTTATTAAGCAATTAAGTTCTCATAGTAAGCGCTCAGTGTGTGTATATGTATGTAATTGTTTGTGTATGTGTGTGTGTGTGTGTATGTGTGTGCGTGTTTCTTGTGTAAGCTGAAAGACGCGAAAAATTATTGAAATAGCTATTACTCCAAGGGTTCAGGGGATCTCGTAGTCGAGTAATCTCGACTAGAGCTTTCTTACTTGTTTTTTTAAAGTTTTCTTACTAACACTTTCTTTTTATACCCTGAACCCATTTTCAATGGGAAATCAGGGTATAATGGTTTTGTTGAAATGTATGTAACAGGCAGAAGGAGGCGTGGCAGACCCCACAAAGTATATATATTCTTGATCAGGGCGACGAGCTGAGTTGATTTGGCCCTGTCCGTCTGTCTGTCCGTCTGTCCGGCTGTCCGTCCGTCCGTCTGTCCGTCTGTCCGTCTGTCCGTATGTATGAACGCGTCGATTTCAGAAGATATAAGAGCTAGAGACTTCAAATTTTTTTAAAATGTTCGTAATTACAGCGCGCATATCAAGTTTATCATTAAAAATCGATAACTCATCCCGATCTTTTTTTATCGATAAAAAACCTTATAGAAAACCAGTTATAAAATTATATCTTCTACACCTTTATTGCTAGAGTCTCCAAATTTTTTATGTATACTAATATGCAATTTATGCAATATCGGTATTTGTTAAAATTTACCCCCCACCGCCAGATCCACCCCCCACCCTCACTTTTGTAAAAAGCGTATTTCAAATACTAGAGACTTGTGCTTTGGCAAACACATGCATATCCATGTTGTAATCATAATCTGAAAGTTTCATGAAGATCGTACGTCCACAAAAAAGTTATTAAGCAATTAAGTTCTCATAGTAAGCGCTCACTGCCGCCCATGCGTGTTTATGCTTGTGTGTGTATATGTATGTAATTGTTTGTGTATGTGTGTGTGTGTGTGTGTATGTGTGTATGTATGTGTGTGTATGTATGCCTGTGTGTGCGTGCGTGCGTGCGTGTGTGTGTGTGTGTGTGTGTGTGTTTCTTGTGTAAGCTGAAAGACGCGAAAAATTATTGAAATAGCTATTACTCCAAGGGTTCAGGGGATCTCGTAGTCGAGTAGTCTCGACTAGAGCTTTCTTACTTGTTATAGCTTCATTAGTATCACTGACCATATTTGGCTGTGAGATGTGGGCATAGCTGGCCAGACTGGCAAATAAAATACCCTCATCGGGTCGGTGTACTATTGAAATTATATTCTGTACTTTGTTTAGGCTTTTTTTTAAATTTAATTGACTCGTTTTTTTCAAAAGCTTTAAGAAAAAAATAAATAAATAAATAAAATAAATAAATAAATATACACGGACCTAGGAAAAATTTCAAGTCTCTAGCTCTTATATCTTTTGAGATCGACGCGTTCATACATACGGACGGACGGACAGACAGCTCGACTCAGCTCGTCGCCCTGATCAAGAATATACATATTTTGGGGGGTCTGCCACGCCTCCTTCTGCCTGTTACATACTTTTAACAAAACCATTATACCCTGATTTCCCATTTTCAATGGGTTGCGCTCTCGCTCGCATATAAAATTTCGCTCTCGCTTGCGCAGATAAGTTGCGCTCTTCGTTTGCATGCGCGCTTGCAATATCGTTTGCACTCGCGTGTGCACATATGGTTGCGCTCTCGTTTTACTGACTCGATTGCACACATTAGTGCGCGCTCACTATGCGCTCATTGCATGATTACTTGCAATATCGCTTGCACCCTCGCTTGCACACACAGTAGCGCTCTTGCTTTGCGCTCACTAATTGCGGTCGCCATTTGGATTTATTGTCGCTCAAAACTTGCACTCTCGCTTTGCGCTCATCGTATGAGCTCGATCTGTACTAATCTTTGGCCTTCTAGCTTGCAATATCGTTGCGTTCTCACTTGCACATACCGGCGTGCTCTCGCTTGTGCATGTGTATGTGTGAATGCATTGCACTCAATTGCTCTGGTTGTTGTCTTCGCTATATCGTTAACAGCTGTCTGTAACAGTCACTCAAGTATAGTTTAACTCTGCCAGCGTAATATATTGAGATTTATTACGATCGCGCGTATTTGTTAACATTCTTGAGTTGCTCTTCGCTTGTTGTGAACTTTTATTTTTTTCGATTAAAATTGGTTTCACTTATAGCAAGCGAGGAAAGAATCGGTCTATGGACGAGTCATCATCAGAGTGTGTCGAAGCTCCGTTGGCCGTATGCAAAAATGTTACAAACGATATAACTCGCATAAACAAATCATTGAATGATTACACTAAACTAGTAGATCCATTTGAAATTGAATGTCGACTTGAGATATTGAACCGCTACATAGAAAAGGCCTTTAAAACACAACAAGAGTTGGACGACATTAACGCAGATTTAGTGCCTCGGTCAACGTTAGAGGATTTGTGTGTGTCAACAAAGACACTCCTAATGAAGCGAGGTAGTGATAGCCAACCTAAAAGTGAGAGTCCCGCTAACTCTACGATGATTAGCTCAGTGTCACACTCTAGGAATCTACCGAATATAAAGTTGCCCAGATTTAGCGGAGAATATTCGGAATATAAGAATTTCATTGGACTTTTTGAGAGTTTAGTTGACAACGAGCCAGGGCTATCAAATATAGAGAAGTTTAATCACCTGTTGTCATGCTTGGACAAGGAAGCATTAGGTACTGTCAAGGCATATCAGGTGATGCTAATTACTCAAAAGCGTTACCTGCTTTAAAAAATGTGTACCACAATCAATTTTTAACAGCATTTCGAAACTATTTGACCCCCACTCATATCTGAACCATCAGCATCATCTTTGCGCATGCTGATTGACTCAGCACGTGCCATTTACGAGTCTCTATTATCGCTAGGATCTGATAAGCAGATTTCGAATGCCATGCTCATCCATTTAGTAATGATGAAAGCAGACTCTGGCACGCGCTCTAGGTGGGAAGAGAATCTTGACTACAATAAACTTCTATTGTGGCAAGATTGTGAAGCTGCCTTAAACAAACGGTATCAGCATTTAAGTGCTGAAGAATCATCTGGTCCAATTCGTAACCTGAGCTACCAGGATAATAGGAAAAAAATTAGGAAAACTTCGCTGGCTGTCGCTCTGCCAAGTCAGCCACAGAGTCCTAAATGCGTGTTTTGTAAAAAGAATGATGACTTCATTCACTAGTGTTCCTCATTCGCAGCAATACCCTGCCAGAAACGTTTTGCGTTCGCAAACAGCTATCCGCTCTTTATAAATTGTTTGCGAACAGGACCCTCAGTGGCTGCTTGCAAATCAGCCCACTGTCGTGTGTGCTCTAAGCCGCACCATACCATACTGCATAGATACAGTTCTGAGGCGGCTCAAAGTAGCTCAGCAGTTGTATCAGCAGTTCCTCGTGTCACTTCGTCACAGATTTCATCTGTATATAACGCACGAATAGCCTCTGATCAAGTTCTTTTGGCAACTGCAGTTGTGAAGATAAAAGATCAATCTGAATCTTATCATTCAGCTAGAGCTTTATTAGATTCGGGCTCGCAAGTTAATTTCAACTGAAGAGCTTGCAAAACAGTTGACATTAAAGAGGCAAGGATCTGGGATTCAATTGTTGGGCATTGCTAACTGTCAGTCATCTGTTTGTCACAACGTTCAAACTTCGATATTGTCCCGAACGGACGACTTAGAAATCCGAACAGACTTTGGTGTGTTACGTTCTATATCGTCATACCAACCAGAGAAGCATACTGAAGAGATCAAGGTAACTGATAACGTACAATTAGCTGATTCGCAATTCCACAAGCCCCAATGTATAGATCTGCTGCTCGGTGCTGATATCTTTTTTGATATAGAAGGCAGAATAAAGACGGCCCAACATTGCAATTGACTGCCTTTGGTTGGATTGTATCTGGTCGCTGCCGAACATTGAATGCAGCTACTAGTTCGTCGACTTTCATTAGCGTCGTAAACGACGACATAGCTATAGATTCAATAGTTCGCAAATTCTGGGAGTTGGAAGAAAAGCCAAATACAATTAATTCGAATTTGTATACCCCAGAGCAACAACTGTGCGAGAAGTCATTTGTGGAGACTATTTGCCAAACTACCTCCGGTGTTTGATGCATCTAGCAAGTCCTCCTCTCAATTGTCGCTGAATGATCTACTCATGGTGGGTCCGACCATCCAGCCGCAGTTATGGGAGACTTTGCTAAGATTTCGACTTCGTCCTTGGGCTGCTACAGCAGACATCGCTAAAATGTACCGTCAAATTGAGCTTGACGAGTCCCACAGCAACTTTCAACTTATTGTGTGGAGGGAAACGCCCACTGATCCGTTACAAATCTTTCGATTAAACACAGTAACGTATGGGACAGCGACTGCTCCATACTTAGCAATTCGATGTTTAAAACATCTGAGCATCACTCATCCATCTGCTGCAAGATCGTTAGTCCAAGATTTCTATGTTGATGATTTGTTGACAGGAGCAGATAGCGTTGAAGAATGGTGCTTGTTGCATCGAGACTTGATAGCAATTCTTCAAACGTTTGGGTTTCCTCACACAAAATGGTCGTCCAATTGTAAACAACTTGCAGCACAACCAGCTAGAAGCGATATAGTTATTGGTCATCAAGAGGACACAAAAATATTGGGATTCATTTGGAATCCGATGAATTACAGTTTTAGATATTCCATGAACTGTCCAGTAGAAGTTCAACAGACCAAAAGATCCGTTTTGTCATTTGTAGCAAGTATAACCTTACCCCCTTAGGTTTGTTAAGTCCGATCGTAACTCGTGCGAAGGTCCTTTTACAAGAAATGTGGTTGCACAAACTTGGGTGGGATGACCAATTGCCTGTTCAAATGAGGCAAGAATTTGAGGCAGTAACTAGCTGTTTTTCAAATCTAAACTCGTTGCATATACCTCGTTACGTTGGCACACTTAAATCGAAGGGATGTCAAATCCATGGATTTGCTGACGCCTCAACGAGAGCTTACGGTTGTTGTTTATACGTAAGAATGCAAACAGATAAGGGTATCACTACCAGGCTGCTAGTCGCCAAATCTAAGGTAGCGCCCTTGAAAACAAAATCTGTTCCGCGGCTGGAGTTGTGTGCTGCAGAATTGTTAGCTACCTTGTGGGATGCGGTAAAGAAATTACTTGATTGTCCTATAAATCAAGTCACATTTTGGTCAGACTCTGAGGTGGTGCTTCATTGGCTGCGAATGCATTCATCTAGCTTGAATATATTCGTTGCTAATCGCGTTGCAACCATCCAAGAGTTGACAACTAATGTATCTTGGCGTCATGTACCAACGAAAGATAACCCAGCAGATATTGTATCTCGGGGATGTTCAGTTGAGGAGCTTAAGACATCACTGTGGTTTTGCGGACCAGGATTTTTAAAGCTTATCAAAAGTGTTAGAGCTGCTAGAGAAGCGTAGAACTGCAATTACTATGATCGCGGTCGATGAGGTAACAAATCCAGTCATACAACTTATTGAATCAACTTCGTCACTCTCTAAGCTACTCCGCATCGTTGCATATATGTTCCGCTTTATCAATGGAAAACAAGAGAGTCATTCTTCACTTGTTCCTACAGCTTCTGAGTTAAGCTTCCCATTCCTTGCAGTCATATCTGTAATTCAACACATCGAATTCAGCGAAGAAATTAAGAAAGTAAAGAAATCAATCGGGTTGCAACCGTCATTACAAAAACTGACGCCTTTTTTGCACCCACATCAGCATGGCAGGCGTGTGTTGTGGTTGCTACGAGTCGGAGGTCGTCTATTGAAGGCACCACTAGCACATAATGCCAAATTCCCCTTATTGCTTCCAAAAAGGTGTCGCTTTGTGACGCTTTATTTGGACCATTTGCATCGCTCTCATTGCCACGCCAATCCACTGGTACGAATGGGCCTGCTTCGTCAGCAGGTGTGGCTGGTCAATGCTCGAGAGGCTTGCAGTGCAGTAGTTAGAAAATGCGTACATTGTTTTCGCTACAAACCGAAACTCTTATCCCAAATAATGGGCCCGCTGACTGCTTACATGGTAATAGGCCATTTGAGATCAGTGGAGTGGACTTTTGTGGTCCAATACTAGTTTCGCTGGGAATTCGTGGCAAATCGCCAGTCAAAATGTATATTGCCATATTTGTTTGTTTCACTTCGAAGGCAGTGCATCTTGAATTAGTCACCGATTTAACCTCAAATTCATTTCTGATGTGTTTATCCAGGTTCGTTGGTCGACGTGGGCTTGTCCGGAAGCTGTATTGCGACAATGCCACCAATTTCGTGGGTGCTGCACGCACGCTGGATCTCAAAGCAACTTTTCATGGCAACACATCGGCTATGGAAACGTTTGCTGCGGAGCGGGGCATGGAGTTTGTTTTCATCCCTCCTCGAGGGCCGCATTTTGGCGGCCTTTGGGAAGCGGGGGTGAAATCTGCGAAAGGTTTGCTGCTGAAAGCGATGGGCAGCGCTCGATTACGGCAAGACGAGGTGGCCACCGTGCTGGTCAATGATCGCTCTCAGCAGCAACCCCAACGACGGCGAAGTGCTCACGCCAGGGCACTTCCTAATAGGGGGAACGCTCGCGCCGCTGCCACTCGTGTCCACAGAACCAGTCGACGACGCCAAGCTGACACTCTTAAAAAGATGGCAGCTGATATCCAACATCAAGCGTCGGTTTTGGATCGACTGGTCAAGGGACTACTAATTACCGCGTAATTGTCGTTAAGACAAAAAATGGCACATACAAAAGGGCTATTCATCGTGTTGCCCCACTGCCACTCAACTAATACCCCATATTATTGAAGCCCTGCGGCCTTTCAACGCGGCCGATGTTGAGGCATTTGGATATATGCCCTCTTTATTATATAGAATTAAAAAAAATGAAGAAATTGAATTATCAAAATTGTGTAGGTTAAGAATGGAAATGAAAACACTGTAAAGTAGTTGTTGTTGTACACGCTGGCACGGGAGCGTCGCTCGCCAAACAATCGCTCTCCCGCTGCTCGCGCTTAGATGATCTTTCTGCTGTGCAAGCTGCGCTTGCGTTGCTGTTAAAATTCAATAAAAGTAGTACAAAATTGAACACCGGTGCCAGCACTTCGTTCGTGCCTATTTAGAGAGACCGCAAGTTGCAGTCTACATCTTAAAGAATATATTATACACTGGCCCATCGACGGACCAGACTCCTTTTGGAAGGACAGTTTGCTTGAAGTTATATTATTGTACTATTGCCATTGTTTTATTGTCTTTATTGTCGCCTTTTTATAAAAGAAGTAAAAACTCAAAAAAATGTCTGTGTCCGAGCGAGAATTGTCCGAAATGATGGAGTCCATAGGAAGATTTGAGGCAACCTTATCGTTGTTAATGAACCAAAATGCCGCGCAAAGGGAAGAATTGAAAGAGGCTCTTGTCAAAATCAATTGAAGGTGACCTTGCTAGGGATCGCGAGACTCGCAATCCTACGTTTGAAGAGCCGCGACCCCTCGTCCCAGGAATGTCTTCGATTTAGCAGAGTGTAACAAAATACCCGAATGCGTGAAAGATTTGCAGATTTTTGAAGGAAATGTCTCCGAGTTTGAGTCTTGGGCTAATAGGGTCGATAGCATCTTGACCGATTTCGAGCTAATTCGAGACAAACCTAAGTGTAGGGCGATCATAACGTACATCAGGCAGATGGTAAGGCAGACATAGCCATAGAAACGCGCATTAGCTCTGCATTATGCAGACAAGAGTGATTTGAGTACGTTAGAATTCCAGTTGGGAAAGATGTTTCAAGGCACGACAAGTGTCGATGTCTGCTTCAATAGAGTCTAATGAGTTGCAAAATGTCTGGCCCCGCGAGATACGAATAGGAATGTTTTTCCTGGAAACCCACGCCCGGTGGGTCCGGCACCGAACCATTCGACATTCCGCCCTCCACGACCTCTATTGAATTCTAACGATGGCAAGTATACGATGCCACACTATACTATACTAATAATAGCGCCTCTCCTCGGACACCATTCACTCCATGATATGGAGTACAGCCGGCGAGACCCGCCCTGAAAATTGAATCTAACCAGTCAGGACACTCTCAGAGGTCGAATATGTCTTCATCAGGTAATTTCAAAAGAGCTCCTAGTAGTAACTCTAATCCGTTCAGGGAATCTCAGAGACTTTACCATCAGGAGGGCCCTAGCGATGCATCGCACTCGCACAGTAATGAGGCAATTTTAGAAGAGGAAAGCCATGCGAATATGACGACGTCTTATGAGACGCCCAACCAAGTAGTCGAAGCTAGTCTGGCCGGACACTCATCACAAGAGGATGAGTTGGATCAGGGTGGAGAGTAATTAGCGCAGCTAGACGAGTAGCAAGTAAATTTTATGAATAACGTCTCTCTAGCATACCATATATAGAGTATGGTACGAGTGACGGTGCTGGGCTACAGTTTCTAATAGACAGTCGAGCTAATAAGAATTTTATTTGCCGCAGGGTGTACTGATTTGGCAAGACCATTGTTAGTACAGCCCGCTGCAGGCAGTATCTTAATAAAACAGCAACTAACAGGCTCATTCTTCGAATCATTGGGTAATAGTACCCCCCTCACTTTTTATGTACTTCCTGGTTTAGAGTCGTTTGACGGAATCATCGGAGACGATAGTCCGAGGCAGTTAAATGCGATTGTAGACAGGAAGTGTGATCTTTTACCAATAGAACCAGGAGTGAGAATTCCACTGTTAGCTAAAAATCAAAATCGGTGCAAATTCGACTCGAGGATACGCATTCAGAAGAAGTGCGAAAGGCACTCGACCTTTTGCTCAAAGAATTCGCGGACGTTTTTCAGCGTCTCGCCCAGGTCGTGTAGTTAAGGCGGCAGTGAGAGCTGAAATTCGTACCACAACTCAAGAACCTATTTATTCCAATATTTACCCTTACCCAGCCCATATGAGGGAAGAAGTAGAGAGACAGATCAAAGAGTTAGAAAAAGAAGGTATAATTCGGCCATCTAAGAGCCTCTATAATTCTCCAATTTGGATGGTTCCTAAGAAACCCAAGCCTAACGCAAAAAAACAATATCGCATGGTGGTTGATTTCAAGCGCCTTAACTATACCAGACACTTATCCCATACCTGACGTTACTTCAACTTTGGCTTGGCTTGGCGCAGCAAAGTATTTCACGACACTTGAATGAAACTAACATGCCGAAGACAGCACTCTCGACATTAAACGGCAAGTAGGAATTCACTAGATTGGCTTTCGGCTTGCGGCACGCCCCCGCCATATTACAGTGCATGATTGACGATGTGCTTCATTGGTAAAATATGCTACGTTTATGTAGACGATATAATCGTCTTCAGCGATAGTTATGAAAACCACTGGGAACATTTGCGACAGATTTTCAAAACGCTTCGTGAAGTAGACTTGAAAGTTAACCTTGAGAAGACGCATTTCTTGTCTACTCGCGTCGACTTCTTGGGCTATATCGTAGCTTCCGATGACAAAAGACCGGATGTCAAGAAAGTGGAAGCTATTAAGAAAGTAGTACCACCTTCTAATGTCAAGGAGTTAAAGAGATTTCTTGGCATGACTTCTTATTATAGGAAGTTTATCCAAGATAATGCAAAAATCGCGAAGCCTGTCACCAACTTGACAAGAGGTGAGGGCGCGGGAGTTAAAGCTTCCCAAAGAAAGTCCCCATTGAACTAGACGAGTCATGTTTGAAGGCGTTCGAAAAACTAAAAACTCTCCTCTCGTCTACCGAAGTACTGGCCTTCCCTGATTTTCACAAGCCCTTCCATTTGATTACCGATGCGCCCAGGTATGCGCTGGGGGTGGTTCTGTCCCAAATTCAAGATGGAAAAGGCAGGCCAATAGCCGATATATCTAGGTCCTTGAATAAAACTGAAGAGAGCTATGCCGCCAATGAAAAAATTGCTGGCGATCACATGGGCTTTGAACAATTTGCGCTCGTGCCTTTACACGGTTGCATTAAAATCTGCACAGACCACCAACCACTTACGTATTCCCTAGGGAATCGTAATTACAACGCGAAGTTGAAAAGGTAGAAAGCTCGTATCAAGGAATACAATTTTCGTGGCAGATGCGCTTTCGTGCCTTCCACCCCAATTAAATGCTCTCGATACAGATTCTCTCGCCGATGGTGTTTCACGCGCGGATTCAGACTCTGTAGCCACCGTGCATAGCGCTCTTCAAGACGCAACGGACCTCGTACCGCATGTGGAAGCACTAATTAATGCCTTTAGAAATCAGATAGTGTTTGACCCCGAGGCGAGAATGTATTCACTCAAAACGCCATTCCCCGGCTATACCAAGCACATTATCCCTTTAACAAATGACACGAGACAATCTCTAACCACCATACTGGGGAAATACTTACGCCCAATAATTATAAATGGGGTAAAAATTCCTGATGTCTATTTGCAATCTTTCCAAGAGCGCTACCGGGAATCATTTTCTCAAAACGAAAAATAAACCTCAGTTGTATAGATAAATTTTCCAAGTATGCCAAACTATTCCCAATAGAGTCGAAATCAGCGCAACATTTGCGCGAAGAATTGATCAAGGTTTCACTGCGCCGAAGACAATGGTATCCGATAATGAACGAGGCTTACTCTGCCCGACGGTTTTATATTTTCTCAAAGCTTTGGGTATTGAGGTCTAGCACGCGCCTTCACAAAAGAGTGAAGTGAACGGCTAAGTTGAAAGGTTTCCACATTCTCGGAAATATACCGTTGTCTCAGGCAGGAATATCCGACCTGCACGGTTCATGACCTGCACGGTTCTGTTACATAGAGGAAACCCACGGATATTTTCTTCAACCGTGGTATGTCTTTAGATTTGGAGGTAAAACAAAAAGAGCATGAGGATATTTGAGGTTTGTTACAGCGTAAACAACAGATCTCGAATGTTAACAAAAACAGGAACAACACCGGTTACTTATCAACCGGGACAGGAGGTGTTCATAAAGAATAGGCAGATTAAAAGTAAAGACAAGAAACGATTCAGTAGGGAAATAGTCGAACAGGACAAAAAGGTTACAATGAAGACGCGATCAGGCAAGGTTCCTCGCAAATAACACGTGAAAAAGTGATGATGCGGGTTTCATAGCAAACAGTTTCCAACATGTCTTAAGTTCGATAAATGATACTTCGTTTACAATGCCAAACGGGGAATTTCGTGTCCTTATCACCACGCTCACACGAACACACATAAAAAAATAAAACAAAATAAGTAAAAATATCACTATGTTAGTTTTTTTAATCCCATAAAGACTTAAGTAAAAGTTGTTAATTTTAAGAAAAATGTTGTATTACTAACACATGTATACAATGTGCTAATAATACCAGCATCCCATTAATTTCATTTATATGCTTAATATCAACGCGAGCTCTTCAAGTCTTCAAATATGACGGACCACTAGTGACGTTGATACAGGGCAGCGGATGGAGAGTGGATGGATACTTCAACCCGATCCACCTAGTAAAACTGGATGAAATTGAAGCGGCCATCGAGGCGACGAGGAATGAAGCGCAAGAACTGAACGCATTATGAACGTCTGCAACAACCACCGGTGATACGGAACCTCGTGCTGCACAGGCAGAAGACATCACTCCGGTCGACCAGAAGGTCGTCTAATCTGCGGGACGCAGATACTTAAGGGGGAGGAGTTAACACCAGTGCATAGCACCTCCTCTTCTCCCCTACCACCGACTTGACGCCTCTGCTTCCCAATACAGCTCCCTGCCACTCCCTCCAACTTTGCCGGAGTCACGCCAAAGCCACTGACGCGACAGCGGCCGCTGCCGCTCTGCTGCTACAACGTCGACGTCGTAAGCGCGTCAAATAGAAGCCGCCGCCTGACGAAGGGCAGTTCGCGCTGGCAGTTGAACCAAATCAGACGATATTTTACATAAAAAGTAATACTAACAATTAAGACGATTTAAATCAAAATATTGTAATCTAATTTATTCTTTTGGTTTATCTGAATCACGATAAGTATACCCTTGGATGTGGCCGCCACTAGAGTCGTATGACGCCACGATCCTTAACTGGCGCCCGAGCAGGGACCACTTCGTTTATGAAATTGTGCGGATAAAAAATATAAAAATATAGTGCCATATATTCCCTAAATAAAAATACAAAAAAATTTAATGAGTGAAATTTTTTTCAGTTGGGCGCAAAACTATTAAAATACAAATGACTAAAAACAAAAATAAAACAAGTAAAAAACTCTAGTCGAGAATGCTCGACTAGATACTACCCTAAACCAAACTAATAAGTAAGAACGTTGCAGTCGGGCGTTACCGAATGCGGAATACTCGTTCACATCCCATCAGCAATTTAGTAGTTAAGTTTCGCTCTAATATTGTAGAATATACGGGTTTTTCCGATTTGCCACGCCCCTACTGGACGTAGACACTTTATTTTTGGTCAGTTCTTAGAACGTGATTACGGTACCCTAACTGCAAATGAATGCTTACCCTCAAAAATGTGAAAATTACAGGGTATTTTTCGATATGCCACGCCCCTAAAGAGGAGTACAAATTGTTTTTAGGTCATCGATAGATGAGGTTACTGGTAACTTAACTCTCTAAATTTGAAGCTTCTAGCTATTATACTTTAGGAGATATAAACTTTTGCGGTTTGCCACGCCCCCTGTGGGCGGACATATATCCGATAAAGCTTTTTGGTCTTGGGTGATCAGCCCGAGTATATATACAAAATTTGAGGTCTCTGGCATCAATAGTCTCCAAAATATAGCCGAATTTAAAAAATCACTATATCTTCAGGTCCGATTTGCCACGCCCCTAATGGGCGTAGACTTATAAATTGTCTTTTGACTTTATAAAATCATAACATTAGCTGACGTGCAAATTTCAGCATTCTGGGCTTACAACTTTAGGAGATACAGTTTTATCCGATTTGCCACGCTCCCAATGGGCGGAGATATATAAGCCATAGCTCGTGATCTTGGGTGGTCGACGCCGATCGGGAAAATTTAAACACTTTATAAATCGGAGATATACACGAGTATGTGTTCCAAATTTCAAATCTCTAGCTTCTTCCGCTCATACGGACAGACGGACAGACGAGCTTCACGTCGCTACTCACTACACCACCTCACTTTTGGAAGCTGCGTTGGCAGAACTGATGATTTATCGAATTTTAAAAGCAAACTCGATGTCCGCGCTGTATATGCAGTCATTAAAAAAATGCAAAAATCCAGCTCTTATATCTTCTGAAAACGACGCGTTCAAACATACAGACCGACAGACAGACGGACAAATCAACTCAGCTCGTCGCCCTGATCAAGAAAATATCTACTTTGTGGGGTCTGCCACGCCTCCTTCTGCCTGTTACATACATTTCAACAAAACCATTATACTCTAATTTCCCATTTTCAATGGGTTCAGGGTACAACAAGTAAGAAAGTTCTAGTCGAGACTGCTCGACTACGAGATCCCCCGAACCCTTCGAACAATAGCTTTTTCAATCATTTTTCGCGTCTTTCTGCTTACACAAGACACACACACACACACACACGCATACATGCTGAATTATACAACGAATGGGGCACAAGATGGAAGCAAGGGACGAAGCAATACTGCTGTTGAGTATCTATTAGACCTTGGTACAAAACCAAGACTAGGTAGTTGTATTTGTGTTTAATTGTAAGCCTCTAGTACAGAACCAGTGACTACGGGCGTCGCAACAAGTACTTGAACCAGTTGGACAACGGAGATGAGTATCAAATAGTGAAAGACGAGACTCGTTGCTCTATTTTCAAGTGCTATTTTCTTACTAATTTATTTTATGAACGTAATGGCCTTATATACTATTTTTAGGTGGTAGGTATCAATACAAGATAGTGATTATGGAATTTTACTTATTCAATAAACTTAAATAAATATATAAAAGGTTTTATTACGGTCAGAAAAGGCTATCTTATAACAGATAACCCAATACTTATACCTAGCGATAATGATGGGTTATTTGCTAATTGTTCTGGTACTGCAGATAACCATTCTACCTACTATCTTAATTTGTTTAGGATGAGTTATGTAGATTGTTGATTATAGATTGAACACAAAACTCAGACATACTCCCGGCCGTTAAACGATGGTTTAACTATCAGATACGTTGATCTGGAAGGCATCTTGTCCAATTGCTGGGGCCGATATACCGTCTTGTGTCCTGGGTGTTGTTGGTCCTGTTTGATTAATCCTTCTGCTGAAATATAGTGCAAGCAAGATCAATGACGCTGCTAGTGCAACATACGACATGATGACGGAATGATTTATCGGTGAGATCCATTGTGAAAGTTGAATTTCAGATGCTGGTATCAAGTGCATATTTTTAAGGTTAGTTGCCTCGAGTAGCTCACTTGACTTATTTCTCGATGGATTTTGATGAGGTGGTTGTGTGGTTAAATTGCCAAATCGCATGTAAGATGAATACATGGTGCTGGTTGATGTGCTATGACCCGTTATGATCATATCTGCGTTGCGGATGCTACATCCTGACTTCATGATGAGGAATCCAGCATCTCGTAGTCCAATGCTTGAGGTGCCATCAGGACAAACAGCGGAGAGATCCATTGGGGATTTTTAAAAAACATATTGGCCCAACTGAGCGAGTGGTTTGTTGTTGAAGTTTTGCAATTATCTGACGTTTTATTATTGAACATGAGCAATGTTCCATTCTGAACAATGATTGTTTGTGATAACATATGTGTTCACTAGTTTGAAGGGGATGACAATGTCTGAATTCTTCATGTGTAAGGCTCAGAAATTCATCGCGATGATCATTAACGACAATTAGTGGCACGCTTATTGATATTTTTGTGATTCCTCGGGAGGATACCACTGGAATAGGTATCAAGTTGTACAATTCCAATATCTGTGTGGATATAAGTGGCAATGTTATTTTGAACACAGCGTGCCTGTTTACAATGGCTCCTTCGGCTTGCATCATTTTATATAACTGGAGTACATTTCCATTTGTACTAGGAACTTGTTGTCCTATTTTTAAATGATCCTTCATTTGTTCTAATTGATCTCGCAGTTGGCTTGGCGATAGTAACAATGGACTAATTGTGTTGTGTCGAACATCCGTCAGTACTTTTATAATTTCTGTTTGCATTCGTTGAAGGTTTGCTGCCGTTAATGTAAGTTGCGTTGTCAGAGATATATACCAATGAAACTGATTATGTTGGGCTTTCTCTGTAATCATGGCGTTAAGTTGGTCTTCCATGTTATTTAGACGTCTTTCCATTGTGGCTTCGTCACGTTTTAATACGTTGAATGTGGAATCCACAAAGGAGGTTTGATTTTTTAAGACTGATACCAAATAGTCTTCGTTTTGTTTCACTTTCAAAATCGTTTCGGACATTTCCTTTGCATATGTTGAATCCAAAACCCCGAATAAACTGCTCGCTATGTTTCCAATTATATCCAGTGGCGCTCTTTTAGGTCTTGCTTGTTGTAGAAGCTCATTTTCAGCTAATAATTCGGTCTCCACATGCTTGAAATGCTGATACACGCTCTGGCATGGAACTGTGATACTTAGGTCGGCACATAATTTCTTTATGCTGTTGGTCCCTTTAGAGAATGTTTTCATTTCATTCCAATATGGTTCCAGATCGTAATAAGCAATGATGGTCCAATCTGCAACTGCCAGTCGAGCTGATCCGATTCGTTCGTAGTAGATACCAGGCTTAGATTCAAAATATGTAATGTTGATAGATTGCGTCAATATGAGTGGTAGAAACAATATGATGGTAAGCAGCATTGTTGTAAGGGAGGGCGTCCAGGGTGTTCTGAGCCGTTTCGCCTTTTGGTTAGCCGAGGGATCATTTTGTGATATGTCTTCGAGTGGATGTTTGTGTTGTGGCTCATCGATGGCTAGTAGTGGCGCCAATTTGTGTATAGGTCGCTTGAAGGTGCCATGTGCTGTCTTCACATCGACCACTCGTATATGGTTGTCGGGGACGGTGTATACTCTTTGAATTCTTCCCATAGGCCATTGTCGACATGGTACATTGTCCTCTTTGATGAGTACCAACATTCCTTCTGATACGTTTGCCGTTGATCTCGTCCATTTTGTACGTTGCTGAAGTTCGTGGAGGTATTCCTGTGACCATCGAGTCCAGAACGTATGCTTCAGATGTTGAATTAACTCTAATCTTTGTCCAAGCGACCTTCCGTCTTCCCTTTCTGCGTCATGGGCTTGTGCTGTTAGCGGTTCTTCAATCAGAAAGTGTCCAGGTGTTAGTGCAGCAAGATCATTTGGATCGGTTGACATAGGAGTTATTGGCCGAGAGTTAAGTATTGCCTCTATCTCAATGACAACGGTTTCAAGTTCATCATACGTTAATGAGGCGGTCGATACATTTTTCAATAGTAAGTGTTTTGCTGACTTAACTGCTGCTTCCCAGAGCCCACCAAAGTGTGGTGCTCGGGGAGGAATAAAATGGAATTTTACATTTGTTTTGTGGCATTCAGCTAATATCCTGTCTTTTGCCTTGTCGCTGTAGATTGCGTCTTCTAGCTCTTTCAATTTGTTGTTGGCGCCCACAAAGTTTGTAGCATTGTCGCAGTGTAGTGTTTGGCAATTTCCACCAGTGTTGCCGAATCAGCTATTTTGTAGCTAGATCTGGCTACTTTTTAAGGCCAATTGCTACAAAAATTTTCAAACAGCTATTAGCTACAAATCTGGCTATTTTCAAATATTAAATTTAGCTAAAATGCAAGCGAACTTATAACAAAATTCGCTTCGATACTTTTTAAATGTAAATGATTTAAATGTACTGAGCTTTGTGTAGAATTAATACTACAACTGAAGAATAGGTAAGCTTTCTAATATGCTATGCAAAATTCATTTCTTATCAGTTTTTATACCCTGACCCATTGACGCCATCATTTTGTAAAAAACGCATTTCAAGTACTAGAGACTTGTGCTTTGGAATGTACACACATTTTAGCCATATGATCACGTTTTGAAAGTTTCATTAAGATTGTATGTCCACAAAACATATGGATTACGCCGATATGGCAAATGTTGCTATGAGTATAGCGTTCCACCCAACTACCTTGAAAAGGAAAATTATAAAAGCGACAATGGTGAAAATGACGAGCTGGTGGTCATAGATGAGATATTATCAGAATTAAATTAATAAAGTTGACTTTTTTTGAAAAAACAGCACTGTTTTCTTTTTTGCTACTTTTTCAGCTATTTTAGAAGAAAGTTGGCTACTTCTAGCTACTTTCAACCTTCGGTTTTGCTACTTTTGCTGAAAAAGTTTCGGCAACACTGATTTCCACGGCGTCCCATATATCGTTTTAAGGCCGCAATGAATTTGTCAGTGGTTAAATCACTTACTGTTTCCATATGGATGGCCTTAGTCGCAAAACAACAGAATATCGCGATGTAAGCCTTGTCTGGGCGCTTTCCTCGCACTTTATGATGAATCCAGAATGGGCCACAGTAATCGACCCCAGCATTTTTAAATGGTCTCTGACGCGTAGTTCCGGTAGATTGCCCATTAATTGTTGAAACATCTTTGGTTTTGCTCGAGTACATCGGACGCAGTTTTGAGTAATGTTCCGTGCTAATGTTTTCCCTTTAAGTATCCCGTAATTTTGCCTTGACCTTGCAAGTAGTGCTTGTGGTCCACAGTGCATGTTGTCTATGTGGAGTTCTCGTAACAGTGATTTGACAATTGGGTCATTGTATGGTAACAATATAGGATGTTTTTCATCAAATGATAGAGCTGATTTTTCGATCCTACCGCCCACTCGTATGATGTTATCCTTGTCTAGAAACGGTGTCATAGATTTGAGGTTGCTTTTGCTGTCTACTACGCCATGTTTTGTGAGGTTCGTCAACTCCTCAGGGAAGTCTACCTGTTGAATCTTACGTAATATAACAATCCTGGCACGTTCCAACTCCTCATGTGTGAGTGTATTACCATTTTTGTTTGGGTGTCGTAGCCGCATTATATATGCTATAATGCGTTGTAGTCTTCGGAAGGAATTATAGTGATTGATGGAATAGATTACATCACATGTTTTTGCGACAGGAGCTGCTACAGCCCTTGGGTTTCCCTTTCGTCCCAATGTGTCGTTAGCGCTGGGAATTTTGACGAACGGCTCTGGCCATTTTGATGGTGATCCATGAAGGAATAATGGCCCGTGTAGCCACAAGGTCGTTGAATCCAGATTCTTCGCTAATGTTCCTCGTGACAGTATATCTGCAGCGTTGTATTGTGAGGAGACATGACGCCACTGAGTTGCTATAGTCAATTCCTGGATTTTTGCAACTCTATTTGCGACAAAGGTTTCCAAACTGGATGATTGTGGATTTATCCATGATAGTACAATTCTTGAGTCTGTCCATAAATATGCTGGATTGCCGCTGCTCTTCATATTAAGGTCCTTTCGTACTCGAGCAGTAAGTTCCGCTCCTAATAGTGCTGCACAGAGTTCCAGACGAGGCAGTGATTGCCTTGATAATGGTGCTACCTTAGATTTCGCACATAACAAGCGTACAGTTATTCCATTGTCTTTGTATGTCGCCCGAATGTACGTTGCAGCTCCATATGCTTTTTCCGAGGCATCAACGAAGGTATGTATTTCCCGTGCTACTGGAATTTTTCCGTCAAACATGTGTCGAGGGATCTTGAGCTTGTTAAGACTTTGTAGATCGTCTCGGTATATTTTCCAATCTTGCTGAAGGCTTGGCGATAACTCCTCGTCCCATCCAATTTTTGATTCCCATAGTTGTTGCATGAATATTTTTGCCCTTACCACAACTGGGGCAAAGATTCCGAGAGGGTCAAATATTTTTGCCAATTCAGAGCATACCGTTCTTTTTGTGATTCTCGTTGCCTTTGCCGCTTCAGCTCGTCCATGCAGGCTGTCAGACTTTGGACTCCATGTAAGGCCCAATGTCTTAATACTGTTGTCTTCCGTATTATCCAATTTCACCATTTGTGTTGTATCTTCCTTAGAAATTCTCGCGAGAATCTGGTCATGGTTAGCACACCATTTTCGAAGCCTTAATCCTGCTGGTAGAAGTATTTTGTTGATTTCATCTCGAAGTCTTATGGCTTCCGTTATTGAGTCTGCTCCCGTTAAGCAGTCATCAACATAAAAGTCATATTCTACTGCCTCTGCAAACATTTTGTCGCTAAAAATGGGGCTGATGTTGTGCCGTATGTGACAGTTTTTAGTCGGTAGTACTTAAGCTGTTCCTGAGGTGAGTTTCTCCAGACAATCATCTGATGAAACTGATCTGCCGGATTCATCCATATTTGACGATACATCTTTTCAATGTCAGCGGTAAAAACATATTTATGAGTTCTAAAACGCAGTAGAATTGAAAATAATTCACTTTGTACCGTAGGCCCAGCGTACAGTATATCATTTAGGGCCTTGCCTGACGATGATTTAGCAGAAGCGTCAAACACAACTCGTAGTTTTGTGGTACTGCTATCTGGTTTTAACACACAGTGATGCGGAATGAAATAATGTGATTTCTGAACCATCTGCGGTGTTACTTCCTTCATGTAGCCGAGTTTTTCGTAATCCTTCATGAATTCCACGTAGTTGCCTTGTAGGTCTGGATCACGGCACAGTCTCTTTTCCAATGCTAAGAAACGCCTTATAGCTAGCTCCCGAGACTCTCCCAGTTCTGACACATCTTCAGAAAAAGGTAATTTTACTATCAATTTTCCGTCAACTGCCCTTTGTATATTCTCTTTAAAATGTGTTTCACAATGTGACTCTGCTGGTGTCCGATAGGGCTGTGTTGATTCCAGATTATTTAGTTTCCAAAATCGTTCCAATAGAGTAGTTGAGTCATCAGTTGTAGTTGCTACCGAGCATGTGGCGACTGTCGAAGTTGATCTGTTAACTCTTCCAGCTATTATCCAGCCTAGTTTAGAGTTTTGCATCACAGGTAATTTTGGGCTCCTTTTGATTTGCTCCGGTAGTATGAGCTCGAAATAATGTTCGGCTCCGAGTAGTAAGTCAATCTTTCCAGGTTTCGCAAAGGTTGGGTCCGCCAATGGTATGTTGCTTGGTACCCAAGATATGTTGTCTATTTTGTGGTTTGGTTGATCCGCCACAATATGTGGTAACACGAACGCCTCTACTCGTGTCGTGTAACTTCCATTTTGAGATTTTATGAGGACATTGACCCTGGATTTCATTGAACTTGGGTTTCCTCCAATGCCTTCGATTCGCATGGTTAAGTTTTTGACTGCAAGTGATAATGTTTTTACAGCTCTTTCAGAGATCATGTTTATCTGAGAGCCTGAATCCAGGAGTGCTCTGAAACTTCCATATTGGCCGTTGCTTCCATGCACTTCGACTCGAGCAGTGGCGAGTAGCACATAATTATTTATTGTGTGCTGCGGCAGTTATTTTGACGTCATCTTTGTTCTCCAGATGTAGCAACGTATTATGTTTTTTGTTGCACTTCATGCAATTGCGTAGGAAACATGATTTTGCCATATGATTGGGCCGCAGACAGTTTAGGCACAGTTTTTGGTTTAGTGCCCATTTTAAACGTGCGTCTCCAGATTTTGACGCGAACTTGTCACATCGATAAATTTTATGTTCTGCTGAATCACAGAATTGACAGCCTTTATTCTTTTCTGTTGAGGCAGACGCGCATATCCTTTGCTTTTCTTTAGGGACGTATTGTTTCCCTCCTATCGCTTCCAGTGCCAAGAATCTTTGTTCTAAGAAGGCTAAGAATTCCTTGATGGGTTGTAGCTTTCTTGTGTCTTTAAAGGATTGCTCATACAGTACATGAGTAGTCCTGTCCAATTTTCTTGCCAGTAGCACTAGCAAAAGTGGATCCCAATTGTTGACTTCTATGCCGCCGTTTCTCAACGTAGCTAACGTTTCTTGAATAATATCGTGGAAACCTTTTATTGATGATGCATCGTTTGTCACTGACGGTTGATCCAAAAGTTTGTGTAGAGTCGTTGTAGTCAGGACTCGCTTGTTGTCAAAACGCTCCTTCAGCATCGTCCAGGCAGTTTCATAGTTGGACTCTGTTAGATCCAAGTGTCTAACCAGTCTTTCAGCATCTCCAGAGAGGTTTGATTTTAAGTACCACATTTTTTGTACTGTTGGCAATGTTGACTCATGAATCATTTTTGTGAATAGATCATGAAATTGTTGCCATTTTAAATAGCATCCGTCGAATTGTGGTATGGATACCTTTGGTAGCTGTACTTGCGTTTGGGCGGCTGCAGCATTAATTGATGGCTTCACATCAATAGGCGTGGATTGAATTTGGAATATGGCTGCTTCTGCATTCAAATAATTTTCCATGTTGTATCCAAGAGCTATTGGATCTTCGAACAGTCTGAAGATCTCGAAGTGAATATGGTTTATTTTTTCCCAATATTCTGTTACAAGGGGCCTGAATCGGGCCTGTGACTCTTGTGTTATCTGACCAATCAGTCTTTGTAGCGCTGCTAGTAACGCGGTTTGATGCCTTTGGAGAGGTATCAAGTCCGAGCGTGCTGTATCTGGAGGGCTTAGCTCGTTCAATTTTGTGGAAAATTCCCCCTGATATTTAATTACGATGTCCTTGATCTTTGAGAAGTAACCTTCCCTTACATAAGGATTCTCCACAGGATTTTCCGCCATTAGATTCCTTATTTTCTCATTTCCTTGATCGAAGGCACTCCAAAGCTGATTTAACTGAGCAGCCTTATTATGGAAGTATGTTGCATTTGACTTCCGTTCCTGAGGATCCTTTTTATAGTTCCTAATTAGAGCTTGGATCTCCTCACCAAGCGTGGTTTGGTTATTAATTAAACTCTCCATTTTTAATTAATTTGTTTTATTTTTTATAAATTCGTTTCTTTATACCCTGAACCCATTTTCAATGGGAAATCAGGGTATAATGGTTTTGTTGAAATGTATGTAACAGGCAGAAGGAGGCGTGGCAGACCCCACAAAGTATATATATTCTTGATCAGGGCGACGAGCTAAGTCGATTTGGCCCTGTCCGTCTGTCTGTCCGTCCGTCCGTATGTATGAACGCGTCGATTTCAGAAGATATAAGAGCTAGAGACTTCAAATTTTTTTAAATGTTCGTAATTACAGCGCGCATATCAAGTTTATCATTAACAAGTAAGAGGACTCTAGTCGAGACTGCTCGACTAGGAGATACCCTAAACCCTCTAATCTGATATTCACTCTGCACTTCTTTTCGGCACACATACATACACACGCACGTATTAGAACGCGCTCTGCTAACTGCGCAGTAAGCAGCGACTGCGCTTGGGCTGCGCTGTAGTGTGGGCAACATTATAAGAATTTCTTTGTTGAATAATTTAATTTCTAGACGTACAATCTTAATGAAACTTTCAGAACATAATCATAATGTTTAAATGTATGTACATTCCAAAGCACAAGTCTCTAGTACATGAAATACGTCTTTTACAAAGGTGATGGTGAGGGGGTGGATATAAGAGTGGGGGGAAAATTACAACAAAAATCGAAAATATATAAAATATATATAAGTCTACATTTAAAATTTGGAAGCTCTAGCTCTAAAGGTGTAGGAGATATAATTAAATAACTAGCATTCGATAAGGTTTTTGATCGATAATAAAATATCGGGAGTAGTTATCGATATTTAAAGAAAAACTTGATATGCGCGTGATATACACGGACCTAGGAAAAAAATTTCAAGTCTCTAGCTCTTATATCTTCTGAAATCGACGCGTTCATACATACGGACGGACGGACAGACAGACGGACAGGGCCAAATCGACTTAGCTCGTCGCCCTGATCAAGAATATATATACTTTGTGGGGTCTGCCACGCCTCCTTCTGCCTTTTACATACTTTTAACAAAACCATTATACCCTGATTTCCCATTTTCAATGGGTTCAGGGTATAAAAATCGATAACTCATCCCGATCTTTTTTTTTATCGATAAAAAACCTTATCGAAAACCAGTTATAAAATTATATCTTCGACACCTTTATTGCTAGAGTCTCCAAATTTTTAATGTATGCTTATATGCAATTTATACAATTTCGGTTTTTGTTAAAATTTACCCCCCACCCTTAAATTCACCCCCTCACCCTCACTTTTGTAAAAAGCGTATTTCAAATACTAGAGACTTGTGCTTTGGCAATTACATGCATATCCATGTCATAATCATAATCTGAAAGTTTCATGAAGATCGTACGTCCACAAAAAAGTTATTAAGCAATTAAGTTCTCATAGTAAGCGCTCACTGCCGCCCATGCGTGTTTATGCTTGTGTGTGTATATGTATGTAATTGTGTGTGTGTGTGTGTGTGTGTGTGTATGTGTGTATGTATGTGTGTGTATGTGTATGTATGCCTGTGTGTGCGTGCGTGCGTGCGTGTGTGTGTGTGTGTGTGTGTGCGTGTTTCTTGTGTAAGCTGAAAGACGCGAAAAATTATTGAAGTAGCTATTACTCCAAGGGTTCAGGGGATCTCGTAGTCGAGTAGTCTCGACTAGAGCTTTCTTACTTGTTTTTCTTAATTCTTGTTGTCTGATGTTTGATTAATCAGAATGATGCAGTAGTGCTGATGCCTATGCTGACTTGTCGCCAAGATGACAATCCTGGTGAGTCTGGTTGATTGAGTTGAGGCCGATTCAGCGCTTAGTTTGACCACTTGTTGATCAATTCGAAGATATAGGATTCGCCAAATGAATCCACTGTATTTTGTTTGGTTATGAAGATGTTGGTCGTTAAGTTGACCACGTCTACCGGGTGATTTAGAAATAGGGTTCGCCAAATGAACGCTATGATTTCTAAAAATTCGTCTTCCTTCACGTCGGGGTCACCAAAATGTTGAGTATCTATTAGACCTTGGTACAAAACCAAGACTAGGTAGTTGTATTTGTGTTTAATTGTGAGCCTCTAGTACAGAACCAGTGACTACGGGCGTCGCAACAAGTACTTGAACCAGTTGGACAACGGAGATGAGTATCAAATAGTGAAAGACGAGACTCGTTGCTCTATTTTCAAGTGCTATTTTCTTACTAATTTATTTTATGAACGTAATGGCCTTATATACTATTTTTAGGTGGTAGGTATCAATACAAGATAGTGATTATGGAATTTTACTTATTCAATAAACTTAAATAAATATATAAAAGGTTTTATTACGGTCAGAAAAGGCTATCTTATAACAGATAACCCAATACTTATACCTAGCGATAATGATGGGTTATTTGCTAATTGTTCTGGTACTGCAGATAACCATTCTACCTACTATCTTAATTTGTTTAGGATGAGTTATGTAGATTGTTGATTGTAGATTGAACACAAAACTCAGACAACTGCATTATTGCGAAACTCGACGTTAAGAATGCCTTTAGCACAGCTAGTTGGGATATGATACTGGATGCGCTATCACAATATAATATCCCTAAATATCTAAAAGAGATCGCAGTATCACTTCGACATCTCTGGAGATAAGACATGCTGCATTGAAACCTCGCTACACCAACGCAACAGCAAAAGCTTATCAGCAAACGCGCGACAAGCAAAAATTAAACCGCGAAGCAAACAAAACAAAACAAAACAAGTAAGAAAGCTCTAGTCGAGACTGCTCGACTACGAGATCCCCTGAACCCTTGGAGCAATAGATATTTCAATACTTTTTCGCGACTTTCAGCTTACACAAGAAATACGCACACACACACACACACGCACGTACGCACACACAGGCATACATACACACACACGCATACAGACACACATAAACACACACACGCATACATACACAAACGCATACACACACACATATACACACACACATACACACACAAGCAACCACGCATAAACACGCATGGGCGGCAGTGAGCGCTTACTATGAGAACTTAATTGCTTAATAACTTTATTGTGGACGTACGATCTTTATGAAACTTTCAGATTATGATTATGACATGGATATGCATATAATTGCCAAAGCACAAGTCTCTAGTATTTGAAATAAGCTTTTTACAAAAGTGAGGGTGAGGGGGTGAATTTAAGGGTGGGGGGTAAATTTTAACAAAAACCGAAATTGTATAAATTGCATATAGGCATACCTAAAAAATTTTGAGACTCTAGCAATAAAGGTGTAGAAGATATAATTTTATAACTGGTTTTCGATAAGGTTTTTTATCGATAAAAAAAGATCGGGATGAGTTATCGATTTTTAATGATAAACTTGATATGCGCGCTGTAATTACGAACATTTAAAAAAAATTTGAAGTCTCTAGCTCTTATATCTTCTGAAATCGACGCGTTCATACATACGGACAGACCGACAGACGGACGGACGGACAGACGGACAGACGGACAGACAGACGGACAGGGCCTAATCAACTCAGCTCGTCGCCCTGATCAAGAATATATATACTTTGTGGGGTCTGCCACGCCTCCTTCTGCCTGTTACATACATTTCAACAAAACCATTATACCCTGATTTCCCATTGAAAATGGGTTCAGGGTATAAAAACAAACACACACCACAAACAGTTACATCGGGCTTGCGCCCAAAAACAACTAATATGCACGAGCCACCGGACATAAGCAAATACAACAAGTAAGAAGACTCTAGTCGAGACTGCTCGACTAGGAGATACCCTGAACCCTCTAATCTGATATTCTAATCGCTCTGCACTTCTTTTCGGCACACGTACATACACATCCACGTATTAGAGCGCGCTCTGCTAACTGCGCAGTAAGCAGCGACTGCGCTTGTGCTGCGCTGCAGTGTGGGCAACATTATAAGCATTTATTTGTTGAATATTTTAATTTCTATATGTACAATCTTAATGAAACTTTCAGAACATAATCATAATATTCAAATGTATGTACATTCTAAAGCACAAGTCTCTAGTACTTGAAATACGCCTTTTAAAAAGGTGATGGTGAGGGGGTGGATATAGGGGTGGGAGGTAAATTAAAACAAAAATCGAAATTATATAAAATGCATATAAGTCTACATATAAAATTTGGAAGCTCTAGCTCTAAAGGTGTAGGAGATATAATTAAATAACTAGCTTTCGATAAGGTTTTTGATCGATAATAAATTATCGGGAGTAGTTATCGATATAAAAAGAAAAACTTGATATGCGCGTGATATACACGGACCTAGGAAAAAAAAAAGTTTCAAGTCTTTAGCTCTTATATCTTCTGAAATCGACGCGTTCATACATACGGACGGACGGACGGACGGACAGGCAGACGGACAGGGCCAAATCGACTTAGCTCGTCGCCCTGATCAAAAATATATATACTTTGTGGGGTCTGCCACGCCTCCTTCTGTCTGTTATATACTTTTAACAAAACCATTATACCCTGATTTCCCATTTTCAATGGGTTCAGGGTATAAAAACACACATCTAAGCGAACCAAAATACATTGTTCTAAAGCGAAACGACAATGAATCGTTCGAAAAAGTTTCACCGTTCATCATAAAAAAACTATTGACTATGCTTGCGGAGGAGAAGTGGAGACATGCAACAAAAAGAAGAGACGGCTGCCTACTAATTAAAACCAAAAACAATTTGCAAGCTTTAAAACTACTCAAACTCACCAAAATATTACAGCAACAGAACATAAAACATTAAACTTTTCTAAAGGCGTTATATACAGTAATGATCTACGCAACATAAGTGAAAATATAATCCAACAAGAACTGAAACCACAAAAAGTAACTGAAGTACGTAAAATCTTAAAAAGGCAAGCAAGTAACATAAGCTTAGAAGACACTCTCGTAGAAACTGGGCTCATCATAATTACGTTCGAATCACACAAACTGCCCGAAAAAATAAAAATTGGATACGAATCCGTCTATGTAAGACCTTACATTCCCCTTCCACTACGTTGCAAAAACTGCCTTCGCTTTGGACACCCTACTAGCAAAAGCCAAGAAACATGTAAAAACTGCTCAGATAGTAAACAAACACATTAACGAAGGGGAACAATGCAACAATACACAAAGCTGCCTAAATTGTAAAAACAACCCAGAGCTTAATCACCAACACAGCCCAATTGATCGTAATTGCCCTACTTTCCGAAAACAACAAGAACTGACAGCAATAAAAATAACAGAAAAAGTAGATCACAAAACTGCAACTGATATATACTACAAAAGACATAATACACAGCTGAAAAATACTTATGCTAAAACGCTTGCACAACCAACAACACAAACATCAACAACACGCACACCAACCCACACACCATCCACTGCACAATATACACAGACTCAAACTAGTGCCATACACCAACCCAAGCTCCTGAGGCAGAACACAGCTACATCAGAACCAACTACATCCCGAACAACGATAAACCCACAACAACAACTACACCAAACCACAAAGCGACTCCATATAAAAAAAAAAAAAAAAAAAAACTTAAACTCCAAACAAAACTAACACTCAATTGCATACACTAAAACTTAAAAGCTGCATCAATGCTGAAAATACTACAATGGAACATCAAAGGCTACACAAACAATTACAATGAACTCTTAACCATTATTAAAAAATGTTCACCACAAATAATATGTCTACAAGAAACACACTATTACAACAAAAACACATTTATCCCCACCCCAATAAACTACCAAATTTACACCAATAGAGCCACCAACCGATTTGGCGGAGTATCCATAATAATACATAAATCCATACAACACAAACAATTAAACCAATCTGAACACAACATCAAAGACAAAAATCAACATACTATCTACATACATCCCTCCCAGTAAACCCTTTTCCCTCAAATGCCTACACGATCAATTTGAAACACACAACATCAACAGCAATAAAATTATTGTAGGAGACTTTAACAGTCAACACCACAGCTGGGGTTCACCTCAAGAAAACAGAAGAGGCAGAATCTTATCAAAATTTATTCAAAACTCCAACCTTACCATACTCAATGACGGCTCCCCAACTCATTTTTCTACCCACAATACATTCACCCACATAGACCTCTCATTATGCTCCCCACAACTCACCCCATTCGCAAACTGGAAAATATTTAACGACCTACATGGAAGTGATCACTTTCCAATCCTAATCTCCTTATTCCCACAAACACAAATAACAAACTTTTCTCGCCCACTTTTCAAAATAAAAGAAGCCAACTGGCCCCTCTTCGAAAAACTAACTGACGACATCAACAATATTATACCCTATAGCACAAACATTAATAAAGAAGCCGCATCCATAAACAATGCACTCTTCCGGAGAGAGCTAAAAATTTCTAAAGCAAGAGCCATGACCGAACTCACAACCACAATAGATCCCAAATACCCCCTCCGACAAAATCTGGGCAAATATTCGACGCCTCTGTGGACTGAACCCAAACAAATCAATACATTCCGTCATCGACACAACCAATAACACGGCAACTACCGACACAACCCAAATAGCCCATCTTTTTGCTCTACACTGGTCTGATCTCTCCAAAGACACCAACTTCAAGTCAAATTTTAACATTAACAAATACACAGACAAATCAATCAATTACATCGTGGCTCGTCACACAAAACAGACTGATACATCCAAACCAGACAGGCTTTAAACAAGGTAAATCAGTTACAGACTGTCTGATCTTTGTAGACCATCTGATAACTGGATCCTTACAGTCCAAAAAGCACATCATTATTACCCTTGATTTTTCAAGGGCATTCGACAGAGTTGGAGTGCACACCATCACACCAGTTGATACAATGGAAAGTCGGCCCAAAAATAATTAACTTTATAAAAAATTTCATGGTAACCCGCAAAATAAAAACAAAAATACAAAACATTATAACCCGCCCCTATCCACTCCATAACGGCATCCCCCAGGGATCCTCAATATCTGTAATTCTATTCCTAATAGCATTCAATAAAATCTCCAGCATTATCGGCCTACATAGGGAGCTACAATTCTGTGCCTATGCAGATGATTTTTTCCTCTTCATCCCCCTCAAACAACAAAAAAACTTAACACACAACCTCGACAACCTCTTTGCCAAAATAAATGAATGGTGCACGTACTTAGGAGCATCCTTAGCTGTGAATAAATGTAAGCACCTCCACATCTGCCGTAGACATAATTGTACCTGTACAATACTGTCAAACAACACCCCCATTCCATCGAACCTAAATATATTAGGTCTTACCCTTAACAAAAAATATAGATGGGATTCTCACATCAAAGAAATACAGCCAGCACTAAATACAGAACTCAATATAATAAAATACCTAGCTAGCCCCAAAGAAAACTCCAACACACACTCCCTTTTAAATGTAACTAAAGCTATACTCATATAAAAAATAGATTATGGCTTGTTTATATATGGCCATGCCCCCAAATCAACGCTCAATAAATTGAAATCACTATTTAATGCAGCAATCCGCATGTCCCTAGGAGCACTACGCTCAACACCCATTCCCAACCTACTATTTGAATCCAACATACCAACAATAGAGCAAAAAAGAGACATATTAACAATTAAAACTTATAAAACACTATTGCATAGCTCAAATTCACCACTCCATAAATACCTAAAACAAAATAGTAACCAAAAAAAAACTCTAAATTTACATCAGCCCTACAAAAAACCATAACATCATGTAAAAAATATCCCCTACCTCCCACCTCCAACTAAAACAATCACCCCAAAATGGCTCAACTTCTCTCATCAATACAACACTACAAAAATTTAACAAAGCCAATACTTCACCAAGCATATACAGACAAGAATTTCTATTACATAAAAATAAATACAAAAAACACACATTCATATACAAAGACGGATCGCTGCAAAGCGACACAGCCACCTTTGCCATCACAACAGAGACCGAAGTCCTAAAAAGATCCATCCTACCCCACTACTCATCTATTCTATCCGCCGAAACCTTAGCCATCCTTCATTCAATAGAAATAATTCGAAAGGAAAAAGCAGGAATATACATAATCTGCTCAGACTCCCTTTCATCCATTAAATCCATGTCCAACATCAACAACAACAACCTATACCCTGTACTTATAAGAACACTCCTTACCAAATCTTCCCCAAAAATTAAACTGCTCTGGATACCCAGCCATTGCGGCTTTGAGGGGAACGAACTAGCCGACACTACAGCCAAAGACACAATAAAAATGCCCCTTCATTGTACCCCCAATTTTAACACAGTAGACATTAACAAATGCATTACAAACATACTAGCTCAAAAATTAAAGAAGAACATTCAATTATGCAACGACTGGTACCGACAAATAAATACAAACCTAATACACACAAATAACTACTTAAAGAATATTAACCCAAAAACTGTTACACGTCGTGATCAAATCAAAATACTTAGACTCCGACTAGGACACACAATATTCTCTAAACAAGTACACTTCAACCCCGGTAACACACTACCATGCCCTAGCTGCAACACCACCACAGATCTGACCATCCAACACATACTGCTCAACTGCCCCGCCACATCAGACCTCAAAACCCAAATCTTCCACAACAACTGTCCCATGTCGCTCCTTACTAACCCATCTCCCGAAAACATACACAAAATAATAAAGTTTTAAAAATACAGCAACAGATATCAGCTAATTTAAAAATATAGATTTAAACAAAAAGATAAAATATTTATACAAATGTAAATAAAAATCGCACACTTATGTAAATATGCATATATAAGCAAGCCGAAGGCCTTAGTAGCCAGTGCTTTAGTTGTTAAGTTAAGATAGGCAGCGTCAGCATCGCGTCAAAGAAGGCGATTAAGTATCTTGGCGTCATGTTAGACACAAGAGTAACTTTCCGCGAGCACTTAGAATATGTGCATAAAAAGGCAGCTGATTCTTGTAGAGCTCTCTCAAGAATTATGCTTAACACGCGGGGACCTAAACAGCAACGACGTCTTCTTCTAATGAGCGTCATTAGGTCTGTCATCCTCTATGCTGCACCAATATGGTCAAGAGCGATGGCAACGCCGAGCTTCAGCTGGGACATTTGCGCGATCTACAGGCTGAGCGCAATCAAAGTCAGCTGCGCTTTCAGGACTATCTCCGATGATGCGGCGCTTGTCATGGCATGTCATGGCATAGTGCCACTGGAGTACCTGGTCGCCGAAGCCGTGGAGCGGAATTCGCACGCGCCTGTGCGACACAGCGCTATCAGGGCGAACAGCGTTGCACGATGGCAAAGGAAGTGGAATAGCTCAGCTAAAGGACGGTGGACACACACGCTCATCCCGGAGCTTGAGCCATGAGATGAGCAAACACGGCGAGGTGAACTTCTATCTTTCGCAGATCCTCTCGGGCCATGGATGCTTTCGGAGCTATTTGAAGCGCTTTGGTCACGAGGAAACTGACGAGTGCCCCTGGTGCGGGCGAGGGCATGTGGAAGACGCCAACCACATCCTTTTCGTATGTGGACGGTTCCTGGAGGAGAGGCGTCGTCTAGAAGAGGCACTGGGCCGCTCCATCAGAGCGGACAACATAGTCAACGCCAGGGTATAAAAAATAGTTAAATCCAACTTTAATATTTCTAAATCTACTGATATGGGACTATTAGATATAAAATCAGCTTTTGACTCAGTGTGGCATGATGGTCTTATATAAAAACTTAATCTATTACATTTCTTAATAGCAATAATTAAAATAATCCAATTTTTTTTAAGAAATCGAACTTTTTCCGTATACTTGAGTGGTTCACATTCAAGAACAATCATATTACCCGCAGGGTGTCCGCAGGGATCCTGTCTTTCCCCCCCATTATATTATATATATACATCCGACTTTCCAGCATTAAATGGATGTACCGCATCAATTTTTGCAGATGATACTGCAATTCTGTCGACTGGAAACCATGCTGTGGATATATCATACTCCCTCCAAGAAGCTTTGAACACCCACCCAAGGCATTAACCTCAACCAATCAGACGTTAATTGGGACAACAATGTAAAGTACCTAGGCATAATTTTAGATACAAAATTAAACTTTGCTGACCACGTCCAACATGTCATTAAGAAATCGTATACACTAGTCCGTACCTTATATCCATTTATAAATAGAAATTCTCGCCTAAGCTTAAAAAATAAAATGTACCTTTTCAGGTTGATATTTCAGTCCACAATATTTTATGGGGCTCCGGTATGGGCTGATATTGCCAATGTACATATAAATAAAATTCAGATTTTACAAAATAAAATACTAACAAGTAAGAAAGCTATAATCGAGACTGGACTGGACTGGAGCAATAGCTATTTCAATAATTTTTCGCGTCTTTCAGCTTACACAAGAAACACGCACACACACAGAGCGTTGCGTTTTCGTGGAGTGCGGTCGATGTTATTGTGATCCATCGTTGACTATAGCTTGTTCCGAGTTTTTCCCTGCGAAAGTTTAAATATCTAAAGAAAACGTGTATGCTGTGGGCGCAACGTACCCAGCGACCACGAAAGCTACCAGAGACTTACTGCGCGGCGGTTCGTGGAGTACCCCGGTGGTAGAATCCAGTGGTGCAAGAGAGGGGGGCAAAAGCGTCATTGTTTTGGTGTCAGGGCTTTTCTCTTTCCTTTTTTTTTGCAGGCGCGAAAAGTTTTATCACTAGGCGTCACACTTGCGCAATTAATAACAAGTAAGAAGACTCTAGTCGAGACTGCTCGACTAGGATATACCCTGAACCCTCTAATCTAATATTCTAATCAGTCTGCACTTCTTTTCGACACACATACATACACACGCATTAGAACGGGCTCTGCTAACTGCGCAGTAAGTAGCGACTGCGCTTGGGCTGCGCTGCAGTGTGGGCCACATTATAAGAATTTATTTGTTGAATAATTTAATTTCTAGACGTACAATCTTAATGAAACTTTCAGGGCGTAATCATATGGTCAAAATGTATGTACATTCCAAAGCACAAGTCTCTAGTACTTGAAATACGCCTTGTACAAAGGTGAGGGTGAGGGGGTGGATGTAGGGGTGGGGGGTAAATCACAATAAAAATCGAAACAAGTAAGAAGACTCTAGTCGAGACTGCTCGACTAGGATATACCCTGAACCCTCTAATCTGATATTCTAATCAGTCTGCACTTCTTTTCGACTAACATACATACACACGCACGTATTAGAACGCGCTCTGCTAACTGCGCAGTAAGCTGCGACTGCGCTTGGGCTGCGGTGTAGTGTGGGCAACATTATAAGAATTTATTTGTGGAATAATTTAATTTTTAGACGTACAATCTTAATGAAACTTTCAGGGCGTAATCATATGGTCAAAATGTATGTACATTCCAAAGCACAAGTCTCTAGTACTTGAAATACGCCTTGTACAAAGGTGAGGGTGAGGGGGTGGATATAGGGGTGGGGGGTAAATAACAATAAAAATCGAAATTATATAAAATACATATAAGTCTACATTTAAAATTTGCAAGCTCTAGCTCTAAAGGTGTAGGAGATATAATTAAATAACTAGCTTTCGATAAGGTTTTTAATCGATAATAAAATATTGGGAGTAGTTATCAATATAAAAAGAAAAACTTGATATGCGCGTGATATACACGGACCTAGGAAAAAAAGTTTCAAGTCTCTAGCTCTTATATCTTCTGAGATCGACGCGTTCATACATACGGACGGACGGACGGACGGACAGACAGACGGACAGGGCCAAATCGACTCAGCTCGTCGCCCTGATCAAGAATATATATACTTTGTGGGGTCTGCCACGCCTCCTTCTGCCTTTTACATACTTTTAACAAAACCATTATACCCTGATTTCCCATTTTCAATGGGTTCAGGGTATAATTAAATAAAATACATATAAGTCTACATTTAAAATTTGCAAGCTCTAGCTCTAAAGGTGTAGGAGATATAATTAAATAACTAGCTTTCGATAAGGTTTTTAATCGATAATAAAATATTGGGAGTAGTTATCGATATAAAAAGAAAAACTTGATATGCGCGTGATATACACGGACCTAGGAAAAAAAATTTCAAGTCTCTAGCTCTTATATCTTCTGAGATCGACGCGTTCATACATACGGACGGACGGACGGACGGACGGACGGACGGACGGACGGACAGACAGACGGACAGGGCCAAATCGACTCAGCTCGTCGCCCTGATCAAGAATATATATACTTTGTGGGGTCTGCCACGCCTCCTTCTGCCTGTTACATACTTTTAACAAAACCATTATACCCTGATTTCCCATTTTCAATGGGTTCAGGGTATAAAAATCAGGTGCATTCACTCTAACAGCTGTTAGTAGTGCTGGAAATTGCAGCGGACAATCAGCTGCTCACTAAGTTTGGTGAGCTGCTAAATCTTAGCAAAGACAGCAACCTAACATCTGGAGTGAAGACGCAGTTACTAAAAGTAGTGCATACTTGCGGGCTCTTGCTGTAGTTAAGCTGAGTTTAAGGTACTGCGGTCTGTAAACTCAAATTATATTAGTAGCCATTGCCCACTACAGGCTTCACGTCGTTGTAGTCGGAGCAAAAAATGGATGCCAGGTTGGAGGACGAGCTGCAAGCTTTCGCGTCATTCCTCTTTCCTCGTAGCGATCACCGCAGCAACAACAGAGGGCGCTGCCGCAGCCGTCGACCTTCAATCAGTCCCCAGTGGCTGAGTGCCAGGCACCCAACTCACTAAAAGAAGCGTTAGCCCAAATAGGAGTTACTCTAGAAGGCTTGACTGCCTTATTTGGGGGTCAGCGGCATATCAATGCCTTAATGAGAGAGGAGCTGGCTAGGCTGGTCAATCTCCATAAGACGGCCGAAAAGCTCTGCAACCGACCGGTTAAAAACTGCAATGTGCAGACCATGCAGCTCCAGAAAGTAGTGGAGAAAGCGAGCACTAGTGCGATCTCAGGTAGCAATACGCCCAAGCGGTCGAGGGAAGTTGCCACCGATCAGAGGAAAACACCCTCAAAAAAGCCGAGGCCTAATAAAGGTGCAGCGAGCCCAAAAGAGCCAATGGCTCTACGGGCTACAGCTGAAAGTTCAAATCAGACAGGTCGACAGACAAACCCGAACAGCTGGACAGTCGTTAAAGGACGCAAGCCCATGCAAAAACGACCCAGAAGTGACGCAATCGCGATTTCAGGCGTGGGTGGTTGCAGCTATGCGGACATGCTTCGTGTAGTCAAGACCGACCCAAATCTAAAGCATCTGAGCGGCGACGTTCAAGGCATTAGGAAGACAGCTAAGGGGGACCTTTTGTTGCAACTGAGCAGAAAGCCGGAGCATAGTGCTGAGGCCCTTCTCGAAGCTGTAGGCAAGGCCTTGGGTGACCGAGCGGTAGTTAAAACACTTACCGAATCGGCTCAAATTGAGATTCGTGACCTAGATGAGTTAGCGAGCAAAGAGGAGATCTTGGAGTCAATTAGGGCGGAGTTGAAGGATAGCTCACTCCCCATTGAGGCTATCAAGTATCTTCGACCGGCTTTTGGTGGACAGCAAAGAGCTACAGTTGCTGTTCCAATTGGAAAAGCTAAAACTCTCCTCGAGCTGTCCAAAATCAGAATTGGATGTGTTGTATGTATGGTTATATGAAACAGCCTAAACGCTGTTTCAAGTGCCTTGATTACGGTTATATGGCAGCAAACTGCGGCAGCGACTGTGACCTAAAGGGCGCCTGTTTTAGGTGTGGAGAGCATGCACTAAGCCACCAAAATGTAGCCTCTGCATCCGGAAAGGTGAAAAGCAGACGGACCACTCAGCAGGCAGCTTCAAGTGCCCATCCTACCGCGAGGCTGCTCGTAAAATGAAATGTTAAGGTTCCTTCAGCTTAACTTAAATCATTGTGTTGCTGCCCAAGATCTTCTAGAGCAGGCCATAAGGGAAAATGTATAGACGTTGCATTTCTCAGTGAGCATCACCACTGTAGAACCAGTTGCCCTAGGACATGGGCAACAGATGCTAATGGCAAAGCAGTGTTGTGGGTATGTGGCAACACAGCGAATGCTCTTCGAATGTTAAGTCATTTAATGGGTTCGTACGTGCCCAATACGGTAGCCTATGGCTCTACAGCTGCTACTTGGCCCCCAGCATGCAGCTCAGTGATTTCACAACGGCGCTTGACGAGCTTGCCGAGGAATCTAGGGGTCGGAAGGCCATAATAGCAGGAGATTTTAACTCATGGGCGTTAGAATGGGGTAGCCACACAACAAATGTCAGAGGCCGTATCTTACTGGAGAATTTCGCGACACTAGATGTTGCACTGCTCAACACTGGCCACGAGTTCACCTTCAGTCGGGCTGGATACGGATCTGTAATTGACATTACTTTTGTCAACATGGAGCCACTGCGATAGCTATACGGGCAGCGATCATACGGAACTTCTGTTCACAATAGGTGAGCCACCTGCTAGGGCGTCAACCTTGTGGGAATCGTATCGGCTGGATACTTTTGATCCCGCGGCTTTTTCAGAGGCCATTCAGTCCCTGGGCACAATTGGTAATGCTGAGGCCAGAGCATGCCAAATGGTGGCCCAAATACAGAGTGCCTGCAATAGCAGCATGTTACGCCGCAAGCAGTTCACGCGACAACAAGAGCCTACGTATTGGTGGAATGCACAAATAGGTGACATTCGACGCAAATGCATCCAGGCGAGAAGAAGCTATCAACGGGCCCGGGGTAGGTCTACGTTTTTTGAGAAACAATTAGCTTACCAGGCAGCTAAAAGACAGCTGAAAAGGGTCATTCGGGCAAGCAAAAGAGAATGCTTTTTAGAGTTGTGCGACTCAGCCGAATATGGCCCTTGGGGCAGGGCATATAAGATAGTAGTTAAAAGACTATACGCAGGTAAACAGGTGCAGCCGACGGATCATCTGGAGCTTAAATCGATTGTGGAAACGCTCTTTCCAGAAAGATTAAGCTCCATTCATGCCCCGAAGTCCGAGACTGCTAATCAGGGCTCAACGAGCACTCAAATTGTTTTAGTTACAGACGAAGAAATCTTAGTAGCTCTCAGAGGTCTTAGAACCAACACAGCTCCAGGGCCGGACGGGATCCCAAATCGTGCCCTAAAGCTAGCCCTCGCCTTGCACCCTAGTACGTTCGCCGAATTATTCAACGAATGCCTAATAGAAGAGACGTTCCCTGCAAAAGGGAAGACCCAGAACTTGGTATTGCTAGCCAAGGCTGGCAAACCACCAGACGAGCCATTTTCATACAGACCGATCTACCTCTTAGACACCATAGGAAAGGTGTTTGAGAAATTGATCTGCTCTAGACTGGAGACTGCTATTGCCAGCGTAGGAGGCCTATCACCAAATCAATTTGGATTCCGGAAGGCCCGGTCAACAACGGATGCTCTAGAAAAAGTTGTTGGCCTGGCAACTTCCGCCATCCAAGGCACCAGATGGAGGCGCGGGACGAAGGAATACTGCATCATCGCGATCCTGGACTTTAAGAACGCCTTCAACACAGCTAGTTGGGATATGATACTGAATGCGCTGTCACAATATAATATCCCTAAATATCTAAAAGAGATAATAAAGAGCTACTTCAGAGGAAGAACACTGGTATACAACACGAGTGAGGGTCCCCAGAGTCATACAGTGTCAGCTGGAGTACCCCAAGGCTCAGTGCTGGGGCCTCTCCTATGGAATATCATGTACGACGGCGTACTGCGCTTGGAAGTACCAGCAGGTGCGCACACCACTGGCTTTGCTGATGATGTGGCTGTCGTCGCCATAGGCAAGGAGCTTAAAGATACAGAGGATATGTGCAGCGAAAGTATCAATCGAATACGAAGCTGGTTGACAGGAGCTGGGCTCGAGCTTGCGGCGCACAAGACGGAAGTCGTCCTAGTAAGCAGTCGCAAGAAAGTGGAGACTGCCAATATAAGGATAGGCAGCGTCAGCATCGCGTCAAAGAAGGCGATTAAGTATCTTGGCGTCATGTTAGACACAAGATTAACTTTCCGCGAGCACTTAGAATATGTGCATAAAAAGGCAGCTGATTCTTGTAGAGTACAGCTCGTCTTCTCATTCGCTCGACTCTGCGCAGCTCCATCATCACTGTGGCCGCGAAGGTGCTTGTTAATTCCCAAGCTTCCTCCGATTCCAGCATGGCGTTGACTATGTTGTCCGCTCTGATGGAGCGGCCCAGTGCCTCTTCTAGACGACGCCTCTCCTCCAGGAACCGTCCACATACGAAAAGGATATGGTTGGCGTCTTTCACATGCCCTCGCCCGCACCAAATAGCTCCGAAAGCATCCATGGCCCGAGAGGATCTGCGAAAGATAGAAGTTAACCTCGCCGTGTTTGCGGTTAACCCATGGTTCGAGCTCCGGGATGAGCTTGTGCGTCCACCGCCCTTTAGCTGAGCTATTCCACTTCCTTTGCCATCGTGCAATGCTGTTCGTCCTGATAGCGTTGTGTCGCACAGACGCGTGCGAATTCCGCTCCACGGCTTCGGCGACCAGGTACTCCAGTGGCACCATGCCGGCTATGACAAACGCCGCATCATCGGAGAGTGTGTGTGTGTGTGTGTGTGCGTGTGTGTGTGTGTGTGTATGCATGTGTGTGCGTGCGTGCGTGTGTGTGTGTGTGTGTGTGTGTGTGTGTGTGTGTGTGTGTGTGTGTGTGTGTGTTTTTTGTGTAAGCTGAAAGACGCGAAAAATTATTGAAATATCAATTGCTCGAAGGGTTCAGGGGATCTCGTAGTCAAGCAGTCTCGACTGGAGCTTTCTTACTTGTTTTCTTTTTTTTAATGGTAATAACGTCCATATTTTTCATGTAACTTAAAAATTCAACTTGTATTCGAAAAAAGTTTAAAAAATATATATAAAATAATGTTTTACAGAATTTTGCATACTTCACAAAATATTCAAAATTTGGCTGGCCAGATTAATAGGTGTGCCTTACAGAATTAAAAAAAAACTGGGCGTAGAAGCCTCATTTTTGGTCAGTTTTTAGAACGTGATAAAGGTACCCTAACTGCAAAGTTTGAATGCTTACTCTCAAAAAAATAGTGAAAATTACAGGATATTTTTCGATATGCTACGCCTCTAAGGAGGGGTAAAAATTATTTTTTTGGGGAATCGATAGAGGAGGCTACCAATAACTCAACTATCCAAATTTGAAGCTTCTAGCTATTATACTTTAGGAGATATAAACTTTTGCGGTTTGCCACGCCCCCTGTGGGCGGACATATATCCGACAAAACTTTTTGGTCTTGGGTATCAGCTCGAGTATATATACAAAATTTGAGGTCTATGGCATCAATAGTGTCCAAAATATAGCTGAATTCTCAAAATCACTATATCTTCAGGTCCGATTTGCCACGCCACTAATGGGCGAAGACATATAATTTTGTCTTTAGACTTTATAGAATCATAACATTAGCTGACGCGCAAAATTTCAGAGCTCTAGCTGTAAAACTCTTGGAGGTACAGTTTTATCCGATTTGCCACGCCCTCAATGGGCGGAGATATATCCGCCATAGCTCGTGATTTAGGGTGGTCAACGGGGACCTACATACCAAATTTCAGCTTTCTAGCTTTTCAAGTAACATGATTTCTGGCATATCGGAAAATGCATTTTTTTTATTAGCCACGCCCATAGTGGGCGGGACAGACGGACGGACATTTCACAAAACCAATATACTAATTCACGTTCGTGAATGAGTATAAAAATTAAATTTTCCGAAATATCATGAAATTTTTAGAATATATTTAGATGAATGTGGGTAATACCTTGTATGTCCGCTTATATTCGCAAAGATTTTGCCAATCCTTCGGGGCAAAGAGGACATTAAATCTCTACACATTTCCACAGAAATGGTGCTCCATTCCTTTTGAGTATTTTCCAATAATTGGGATCTCATTGAAGCAGCTAGTCTTGGAAATTTCCCTTTTCAGGCGTCCACAAAGGTTCTCCAATGGATTGAGATCTGGAGACTCACTTGGACACTCAATAACGTCAATTCTATTTGCATGAAACCAATCCTTAACTACTGGGGAGCCCTATTTAGGATCTTTATCCTGTTGGAATTTCCATTTTAAAGGCATGTTGTCGTCGGCATATGGTAGCATAACACTACTCAATATTTCCTTTTACAGGAATCTGTCCATTATGCCGTCAATCCGATGGTGCAATTCAACACCTTGCCATGAAAACCAGCCCCAAACTATTATGCCGGCGAGTAACTCATACACATACACATATGTATGTATGTGTGTGGTATACTGACTGGCGGGGAACTCGCGCTTATCTTTAAGCTTTATATGGCACCACGTCCGATTTTGACGCGGTTTCTTTTATTAAATAAAAAAATAAAAATAAAAATTTCAACTTTTTTTTCTTTTTTTTTTTAATTTTACTTTTATAGACATTTATTTAAGGATAAACGGATTGTTGCATATATGCAACAGATAGGCTTGTGGTGAAAATAATTGAAGTATTTCATAGTGTATTGTAAGAAGTAAAACCAAGTATTTTTCAAAGTTAGTTTAATAATATTATTAATTAATTATATAACACATTTAAGTAAAAAAGTGGAGTTATTTTAATGTAAATGAAAATTTTTGAAACAATTATTTCTTTTGTTAAAGCAGAGTGCTGCGCCACATTTTTCGCACATTATCTGTGAAAAACCAGTTCAGTTTGGATATTTGCATCTGTTTCTGTTATCAGTCCACGTTGCCCAATGCCCAACCTGATCTTGACGCACCATTTGATTTGATACGTGTTGAGTTGGACCACTCTGCTTTTTTTTCTGCAATTCATTTTCAACAGAATAACTTCGCTTTCCAGTTTTAGATTTTGTGTCTACTTTTCTCAAAACTTCAGCGATGTCTAGCCGAAACTCTGATAAGCTTAAAAGTTTTTTTGTCGATGCATTTTCTTTTTGCACTCGTTTATAAAACAACCAAGCGTTGCTGACTGTCAAGTCCAGCAGGTGATTAAAAAACCCGGACTTGCCAACGTCTGCTCCTTTTATTTTTTATAATTTTTGTTTAGTTCATCTATTATTGGCCTGATTTTGAATAACCGATCATGACAGAAGTGTGACAATGGCAGGGCATTGTCATTGTTGTTAAAGTGAATGTGACGCCTAATCATCTCAAATGTTTTTTGCGACATAATATTCTGTATCGCTGGCACTCCAATTATTGTTGACCAATATTGAGTAATTATTGGAAGACGCGAAATTGACATGCATAATTTTATTCCAACAAACTGTCGGATATCTAAGGACGTAAAATTGAAATTTGCGTTAAGGTCTTTTTGCCGAATATAAAGATTTGTTTCGATTGTAATTTCATAGATAGTTCCATTAGTTCCGGATGCAACATAGTACTCCCGAGAAACTGCAGTTGATTTTCTTTCAAAATTAAACTGCGTTGTCTCCATAGCAACTTTCTTTTCAGATCAGGGTCATTACTGGTAACATTTGGTTCAGAATCATTCATGAGGTTTGAGTTTGAAACGTCTAAGGCATTACTCGGTGGATTTTGGTCATCGATGTCATCTTCATCTGTACTTCTTGCTTCTTTCTCATCTGGATAAAAATCGCTATCCTCATCAGCAGAAAAGTCAAGTTCATCCTCGCTATCTAAACTGTTGAAATAATTTTCAACCTGTGAAGGTGTTAAACCTTTTCTTGTCATATTTCCTGCGTAAGAAGTGCTATTTGTATATATGTAGTCTCAAAAAACACATACAACAGACCCAAGACAAGTTCTATGACACATAACAACATATAACCATATGTATAAACACATAAAAACATATAATATAAACAGAAATACTCTATGTTGCATATATACAACAAAATAAATTCTGCACAATATAACTTCGAATAGTTGTTTGATGTATATCTGCAACATACCGATTTTTCGAATCTACACACAATACACAACATGAAAACTTGATAACCCACGCATTTGAAACATATTTACCTTTGTTTTTCTTAAGTTTTTCGTAAAGAAATATCTATATTTTTAATCTTATCACCCCACACAACATTTGCTTCTCACAAAATTGGTGGGAAAGTGAACATATGTTTTTCAAAACATCTAGAAGAGTGCCCAAAGCAAATAATATATAAAATGCGTATGTTTCAGATGTACAACCAAAAGCAAAATTCGATTTTTTCGATTTGCATTGCGAAAAAATACATTTTAAAGGGTATGTTGCAGATATGCAACACGGCCATATAAAGGGTTAAGCACCTGATTTCATGTCAATGATTGTGGTTTTGCCTATCAGAATGCATTTTTAAAGAAATGTAATACCTGATTAAACTCAGTGGGCAAAATGGGATGCGATTTTCGATCCCTAGCACCCGTTCATATATGTACATACATATACAGGTGTATGCAAGTAAAATAACTTAGTCAGCTTTAGATAGTCAGCTATTTAAATAAAAGCGCCTCTTCAATTAAAACCCAAAATCGTTCACACCATTAAAAGTTGAGGTAGGCACACGCCAATGTTCATCTCCCAAACATACAAACAAAGATATACAGACCCGCACATGTAAAGGCACAGAGGCATACAAATGTTTCCACAAGTTATATCCCATAATTGTGAGCAGCGCTTCCCATGCTGGGATTTAAAATTGCTATAGGCAGCAAGAGCTTCGCACACAGGCATACAAATGCTCATAGTACATATAGCATACTGTAAGTGTGTGTGTGCATGCTCGTCGCGAAAACATTTTCATTATGCGCACCAACGCTTTCATACCCTTCCCACAAATAATAACGAAAACGCATGGCAAACGGTTTGAAAAGTTCGGTATACTCTTCACACAGAAGTTAAGGCATGGGTTCTCGCTGCGAAGAAATTTCAATTTTTGTGAGCGCTGCTTGTGCTCACATGCATACATACATATACATATTTGAGAGAGCAGAGAGCATCGTGAGAGAGAGAGAGCAAGGGAAACATTCAGCGCAGAGGGATCTTTTGTTCAACAATCGACCATCTCGGTCGAGCGCATGATTCATGCGGCATGAAGCGAAATGATTGTGCTTTCGTATTTTTTCGTAGCCCGAACCCAAAAAGTGAGGAGCCGAGCAAATACGAAGTGTCTGGGAGATAACTCCCGAAAAAAAGTGTGCAAAACGCTTTACACTACTTGTCCGGTCTATGTGTTCTCTGGTTAGTGATATGATGTAGCATAAAATGATAAAAATACGGGTTTTAAGTAAATAAAAATAAGGTTTATATTTAAGTCCATGTACATGTGCATGAGAATCAATATTTACATATGTACATATGTATATGTACGTGTACATGTCAATGTTATGTACGTAGAAGCATGTTGGATACATGTTGGCCAATTCGACGTTAAAATGCCTGTAAAAACTTTAAAAATGCATCAATCTGATGAAATTTTGAAATTAGATTCATTTGATATACATACATGTTTAAAAAAGGTGGTAAAATCATTTGTTTCACATTTTAATTCTAAATTCAATTTTTTCAGATGGATACATAAAAAGAGCTATTTCAGACAGATTCACGCATTTTTTTTAATTTATTATATATTTAAATATTGACTGTGTTATAATTTGTTACAGACTACATAAAGTACATATTAACAACTTTGTTATGCTTTCTTGATATGTACACATTTATTTATTACTTTGGATTGATTATTGACACTGCTTATATCGAATTCTGGAAATATTATGCCAATCTCTCGCAGCGCCGAAACTGTGCTATCTGATCCATGACAGGCATTGCGAGTGTCTGATAGACCGTAAAGCGCCCGTATGCAGTTGGGATCGGTATACACCGCTTTAAACACTTTGGTGGGGCCCATAAGCTGACGCCATTTTTGTATACATGACTCAGATTGTAGTATAAAAGCGGAGCAGAAACCGCTAAAACGAAAATCTGTAAAAATATATTGATTTCAATGGAATTACTATACCTTTGCATGAAACTAGTTAAACGATAATAAAAAAATTTGTCTTTGTGTTCCACGTAAAAACACTCTGATAGCTCCTTAGTAACACGCAAATCCTTAGCTGCTAAGATATTAAAATTGCTTTCCATTTGGGCTTTTAGCTGGTGTACCGCATATGTGTTACGTACAATATGCGGTTTCAATAGTGCCAAAGTAATTTCCATGTTATACATTTAAAGCAACTGGTTAGTCTACTTTTTCGACAATATAATTAAAAAAATATATTCGAAGGAAACAGAGTTCTAACTACTTAGTTTGTACGATTTAAACTTCGTTACTTTGCAGCGCATAAATTGTAAGCAACTTAATTACACTTTTGACTTGAGCTTTCGATATCATTATCGATATATCCAATATTATCTTTTTGCGTTTTTATCGATTGTCATTAACACTAGAAGAATAATATCAGTACCACCACTAACCATACAACTTATTTATACTAGTGATGTAAAGTTGAATGAAAGCATCGATGTCGATGTCCATCAATGTTTTCAAAATCAAGCATCGATGTTGGATTAATACATCGGATTGAATATTCGATGCATCGATGTATTTTTTTTTTTCATATTTTTACTTATTTACTGGTGCTCTCATGGTATTTTTATTATTTAAAAATAAAACAAAACTTAAAAGTATTCAACATTATTTAACAAAAATAAAAATAAACAAGTAAGAAAGCTCTAGTCGAGAAGCCCGACTACGAGATCCCCTGAACCCTTGGAGTAATAGCTATTTCAATAATTTTTCGCGTCCTTCAGCTTACACAAGAAACACGCACACACACACACACACGCACGCACAGGCATACATATATACATACACACACATACACACACACACACATACACATAAACATTTACACACACATACACACACACAAGCATAAACACGCATGGGCTGCAGTGTGCGCTTACTATGAGAACTCAATTGATTGATAACTTTTTTTGTGGACATACGATCATGAAACTTTCAGATTATGATTATAACATGGATATGCATGTATTCGCCAAAGCACAAGTCTCTAGTATTTGAAATACGCCTTTTACAAAAGTGATGGTGAGGGGGTGAATATAGGGGCGGAGGGTAAATTTTAACAAAAATCTAAATTATATAAATTGCATATAAGCATACATTAAAAATTTGGAGACTAGCAATAATGGTGTAGAAGATACGGTGTTTTATCGATAAAAAAAAAAGATCGGGATGAGTTATCGATTTTTAATGATAGACTCGATATCCGCGCTGTCATTACGAACATTTTTAAAAAAATTTGAAGTCTCTAGCTCTTATATCTTCGGAAATCGACGCGTTCAAACATACGGACAGACGGACAGGGCCAAATAAACTCAGCTCGTCGCCCTGATCAAGAATATATATACTTTGTGGGGTCTGCCACGCTTCCTTCTGCCTGTTACATACATTTCAACAAAACCATTATACCCTGATTTCCCATTGAAAATGGGTTCAGGTTATAAAAATACAAATGAGCTTTCATAGCAGTACTTTGCATAAGATCTAACTTTCAAATTTTTAACATAGGAGAGATATCTTATGCTTTCATAGCAGTCTTATACATTTCAAAAAATTATACTGAATTACATACTATTTTATAAGGAGCAGAAGATACAATCAACAGAAAAAATGTCATTGCAATTTTGAATAAATTAGGGTAGGTACTTTTCACCCTTTCAAAAAGAAAAAGGTTGCGATGTTTTGCAAAACATCGATGCATCATTAAACATCGGTATCAGCGAAAACATCGGTAAACATTTGTAATAAATCATCGATGCTGGATGCATCGATGCTTATTTCATCACTAATTTATACACAAATTTTGTTGCGCGAAAATCTAGTACTGGAGAAACATTGATGTTTGATGTAGTGAAAAAAAATCATTGTTCGATTATTTAATCATATGATTTATTTTAGGTGCTTTAAAGATTAATTGCATTTAATCGCGGAAAAATGGAAAAAAAATCGATTAATCTAATGATTTTTTTGAATGCGTTTAATTTATTTTTTTATGAACTCCTTTTAGAAGCAACAATAGCAACAAGAACAGTAAAGAATATAAATGTTTATTTATTTAAAATTGAGTTAAGAAATAGTAGTTGTGAAAGGTGCTCTGTTGTTAACCTGTTCCTTTTTTGGGTTAATGTGGCACCCACCATGGAAAAAAGACGTTGGGATGGTACCGAAGTGCCTATTAAAAAACAATACCGACAAGCTATAACATATAGCCACTAACCAGAGAACACATAGACTAGACAACTAGTGGAAAGCTTTTTGCAACGCTTTTTTGAGGCTTCAGAACCCCTGACAACTTATAAGCGCGCCTCTTCCGGTCAAACCCAAAATCGTTCGCACAATTCTAAGTTGTCGTAGGCACACGTCAATGCTCATGTCGCATGCATATACTTATAAACATACACACACGCACATACATATAAAGGCACTGAGCTGCTTCTACAATGATAACCCCATCATTTGTGAGCATCGCGGCCCCTGCGTACACACAATCAAACATATTTATGTAAGTGTGAGCACTTCACAAGATCGACCAAATGCAAATGCTAGGATTTCAAATTACTATAGCCAGCAAGGGCTTTGCACACAGGCATACAAATGCTCATAGTACATGTAGCATACTGTACGTGTGTGTGTGCATGCTCGTCGCGAAAACATTTTCATTATGCGCACCAACGCTTTCATACTCTTCCCACAAATAATAACGCAAACGCATGGCAAACGGCTTGAAGAGTTTGGAATACACTTCACTCAGAAGGGAAGGCATGGGTTCTTGCTGCGAAGAAATTTCAATTTTCGTGAGCTGCTGCTTGTGCTCACATGCATACATACATATACACATTCGAGAGAGCAGAGAGCATCGAGAGAGAGAGAGAGCAAGGGAACATTGAGCATAGAGGGATCTTTTGTTCAAAAGTTGACCATCTCGGTCGAGCGCATGAAGCGAAATGATTGTGCGTTCGTATTTTTTCGTAGCTCGAGCCTAAAAGTAAGGAGCCGAGCGAGTCCAAAGCTGTCAGGGGTTCTGAAGCCTCAAAAAAAGCGTGCAAAAAGCTTTCCACTAGTTGTCTAGTCTATGTGTTCTCTGGTTAGTGATATAGCTTAGGGTATACAGGACGCATCTCCTCCCAGGCGTTGACGACATTACGCTTCAATTCAAAAACAGGAGCATTTAAAAAAAGACTGTGCTCGTCTTGAATTTGAAAATGGTTACCGTCTTTCCTACTGGTTTTGTGGGCCAGTGCCTTGCGGTGGGTCCATAAATCGAACTCAACTTCGCGAGTAGATGAGCCGTCACTAGTGCTTCCTAAACTTTCATTTATATCTGAAAGCTCCGCCATTTCTTGTCGTATTCGCTTCATAACTTAACTATTTGTTGGTGCCATAATTACGCTTCGCTTTCCAACTTTTGCGCGCCAATGTTGCTTATAGCGATGCGTTTTTTTGAGCAAATCATCGATTGTCTCGATTATTCAAAACCCATTTTGCGATACAATTAAATCGTGAATTGAAACAAAATAATCGATAAATGTGTATCAAATGATTAATCGTGCCATCACTAGTTTGATGACATCGATGTTTTTTAATCAAAAACAAACATCGGAAAATTTTTTTTTATACCCTGAACCCATTTTCAATGGGAAATCAGGGTATAATGGTTTTGTTGAAATGTATGTAACAGGGAGAAGGAGGCGTGGCAGACCCCACAAAGTATATATATTCTTGATCAGGGTGACGAGCTGAGTTGATTTGGCCCTGTCCGTCTGTCTGTCCGTCTGTCCGTCTGTCCGTATGTATGAACGCGTCGATTTCAGAAGATATAAGAGCTAGAGACTTCAAATTTTTTTTAAAATGTCCGTAATTACAGCGCGCATATCAAGTTTATCATTAAAAATCGATAACTCATCTCGATCTTTTTTTATCGATAAAAAACCTTATCGAAACCCAGTTATAAAATTATATCTTCTACACCTTTATTGCTAGAGTCTCCAAATTTTTAATGTATGCTTATATGCAATTTATACAATTTCGGTTTTTGTTAAAATTTACCCCCACCTCTAAATTCACCCCCTCACCCTCACTTTTGTAAAAAGCGTATTTCAAATACTAGAGACTTGTGCTTTGGCAATTACATGCATATTCATGTTATAATCATAATCTAAAAGTTTCATGAAGATCGTACGTCCATAAAAAAAGTTATTAAACAATTAAGTTCTCATAGTAAGCGCACACTGCAGCCCATGCGTGTTTATGCGTGGTTGCTTGTATGTGTATGTGTGTGTGTGTATGCGTTTGTGTCTGTATGCGTGTGTGTGTGTATGTGTGTCTGTATGCGTGTGTGTGTATGTATACCTGTGTGTGCGTACGTGCGTGTGTGTGTGTGTGTGTGCGTGTTGCTTGTGTAAGCTGAAAGTCGCGAAAAAGTATTGAAATATCTATTGCTCCAAGGGTTCAGGGGATCTCGTAGTCGAGCAGTCTCGACTAGAGCTTTCTTACTTGTTTATATATGTATTTAATGTTTATATTCTTAACAAAATTAAATTATATATATATTCGATTGAAATTCATTCCTCATTTCATAAATTTAACTTAACAAGTAAGAAATCTCTAGTCGAGACTGCTCGACTACGAGATCCCCTGAACCCTTGGAGAAATAGCTATTTCAATAATTTTTCGCGTCCTTCAGCTTACACAAGAAATACGCACACACACACACACGCACGCACGCACACAAGGCATACATACACACACACACGCATACAAACACAAACGCATACACACACACATACACACACATACACAAACACATACACACACAAGCACCCACGCATAAACACGCATGGGCGCAGTGCGCGCTTACTATGAGCATTTAATTGTTTAATAACATTTTGTTGTGGGCATACGATCTTCATGAAACTTTCAGATTATGATTATAACATGGATATGCATTGCCAAAGCACAAGCCTCTAGTATTTGAAATACGCCTTTTACAAAAGTGATGGTGAGGGGGTGAATATAGGGGCGGAGGGTAAATTTTAACAAAAACCGAAACTGTATAAATTGCATATAAGCATACATTAAAAATTTGGAGCTTCTAGCAATAAAGGTGTAGAAGATATAATTTTATAACTGGTTTTCGATAAGGTTTTTTTTACCGATAAAAAAAGATCGGGATGAGTTATCGATTTTTAATGATAAACTCGATATCCGCGCTGTAATTAACACAATGAGGACTAAAAAGAGGGCCCTCGCAGTCTGCTGGACACTTCTTTTTTAGTACATTCAATTGTTTTTTGGGTTTGGGTATGTTATCCCAACTTAGTTGATGGGATCCGTACAGTATCTTATGCAGTTCAGCCTAAGTTTTTTTATTCGATGTAAGACTCCACTGCGTCTAGTTTTTCTTTCATTTTTCATAATTCTTAAAGATTTGTATATCTAATTATCGTTATATGTTTAAAAATGAGATTGTTTTATATATAGAGATATTTTTGTAAAAATTCTTTCCATTCAATTTTATATCTTATACTAGCTGGCCCGGCAAACGTTGCATTGCCCTATTCATCATTTCTAGGTAAAAAATTGTTGAAAGCTATGTTGTTCAGGTTGGGATACACTCTGATTAATTTATTAATCGGATTTTCATTCAAGCACCTTGTGGTAAACGACATTCTTCGTTTTTTGGTCAGGTGCAAGAACAAATAATACGGATGGTTTGCCAACACGTGAGTATGCCACGTACAATTGACCATGAGAAAAACACGCATTTTCTAGATTGAGGCCACAAATAGTCAAAGATTGGCCCTGTGATTTGTTGATCGTAAAAATTGTATTTTAGAACCCCTAATAGGTTTACGACTCTCACAGCTACTCTCTGCTAAATCAAGAGTGATAACTTTTTGTGTATAAAAAAAGCAAACAGAATGAAATGTATATAAAGTTAAAATGAAAACAATGATTGATTTTAATGGATTAATCATTTTGATATTAAAGTGATATCCATCGTCTCCTTGCCAAAACATCAGCGGGTATTGTAAAGCGTCATATGAACGGTGCGTTTCAGATATTCTTTGTAGTTGCCCAGTACTGCGTCGTGTAAGCACAATATCGCGTGCTTCCAAGCTTTCACCAACAATCAGGATTGCGACTTCATCGATTGTTGGAGCATTAAATGTGCGTTCATGTGTTCCAGCTGGTGTTTTATCTGCTCTGATTACTACTTTATAGTCATCCCTTGGCATGCGCTCTACAGCAGTCTTGAACAGCTTGACCAATGCATGATGTTCGTGAAGCATTTGCTGCAAATTTTGGAGAATTGCTGTTTTCATAGCTGTGTTGATTTCTTGACGCCGGTCAAGTTGTTCTTCCATATTGCCCATGAAGTATATTTGCAAGAATTTGTGCTGTGCATCTTCAATAGGTTGCAATGATCCAATGCGATGGCAAATCTGGCCTTGAATCTTTAAATTCACAGCCATAGTTATAGTTAGATTTACAAACACTTTTTACAGAAATCTAGCAAACTACATCATTCCAAATTTTTTTTTTTTTTTTACAATCATAGAAAATAAAAATTTTAACGTAAATTACCTTAAATGTCGGATTATATCCGTCTCCAATAATTTCCGCCCCAAAAGAAGTCATTTGGAAACAGGCATTGTATTTTTGAGTGTTCGCTAGAAAATGTCGTGATTCTAGTGTTTCGCCATAAAGCAGGGAACGCAATGGCTCTGGTGGCGGGACCACTAATGGCAATGTCACTTTACCACTAAGGCAGCACAAACCGGGCGTTTCACCAGCAAACTTCAATGCGCCACAATGCTGGCAAACAACGTCCATTGGACCAATGCAAACTAAACGATTCAAGCTGTAGTCAATGGTGCAATCATATCGAAAGGCTGCTCGATTCAAACAAATCCTTGAACCATTTCTTATTGCCGTTTCACGGGCTGCCTCTCTTTGAGAAGCACGAATTAAGGCCCTTCTTTGCTGGGTACTAACGCGGCGCTCTTCTCGGGCGATTTCTCGTTCTTCGTCAGATAATTGACTCGCGATATTCCGATGCCTAATTGCATTATGGGTCCGCCGGGAAAGATTAGATCTTCTAGGACGCGGCATTTTTATCAATAGTAACACTGAATATGTCCTCGCACAAAACCACATAAAACAATCGAGAAATATAAATACCAATAATTTACACAAATTTATGTTTGAGACAAACAAATACCTGAACTTTCGAGATATTTAGCTTTTGTACGCACGCGTATTATTTTTATCAAATGTGTTTTTTTTATGAATAGTCAGGTTCGCCTGAGGCTGTGCCGTAGACTGACTGACTACATTTGCTTATTTACTTCTATACTATTGTATAATATGAGAGCAGGACCGAAAACTGTCACTGTTATCAAGCCTACTAGTATAAATGGAAATTTGAATCTTTAGGGAAAAAAACGCGTTTTTCAAGTATTCGTAAAATTTTTTCAGTATTTTTAAGATCTACTATCCTACTCGTGGCGGAGACAAATCCAACAAATCAACAAGTAAGAAAGCTCTAGTCGAGACTGCTCGACTAGGAGATACCCTGAACCCTCTAAGCTGATATTCTAATCAGTCTGCACTTCTTTTCAAAACATACACACGCACGTATTAGAACGCGCCTGCTAACTGCGCAGTAAGCAGCGACTGCGCTTGGGCTGCGTTGCAGTGTGGGCAATATTATAAGAATTTATTTGTTGAATAATTTAATTTCTAGACGTACAATCTTAATAAAACTTTCAGAGCGTAATCATATGGTAAAAATGTGTGCACATTCTAAAGCACAAGTCTCTAGTATTTGAAATACGCTTTTTACAAAAGTGAGGGTGAGGGGGTGAATTTAGGGGTGGGGGGTAAATTTTAACAAAAACCGAAATTGTATAAATTGCATATAGGCATACATTAAAAATTTGGAGACTCTAGCAATAAAGGTGTAGAAGATATAATTTTATAACTGGTTTTCGATAAGGTTTTTTATCGATAAAAAAAAGATCGGGATGAGTTATCGATTTTTAATGATAAACTTGATATGCGCGCTGTAATTACGAACATTTTAAAAAAATTTTGAAGTCTCTAGCTCTTATATCTTCTGAAATCGACGCGTTCATACATACGGACAGACGGACAGACGGACAGACGGACGGACGGACAGACGGACAGACGGACAGACAGACGGACAGGGCCAAATCAACTCAGCTCGTCGCCCTGATCAAGAATATATATACTTTGTGGGGTCTGCCACGCCTCCTTCTGCCTGTTACATACATTTCAACAAAACCATTATACCCTGATTTCCCATTGAAAATGGGTTCAGGGTATAAAAACCATGAAAATTGGTACAGCACATATCAAGTTATAAGTCTCGGTACACTTTTACACAACTCTGTTTTATATATATATATATATATATATATATATATAGATATAGATATAGATATATAGATATAGATATAGATATAGATATAGATATAGATATAGATATAGATATAGATATAGATATAGATATAGATATAGATATAGATATAGATATAGATATAGATATAGATATAGATATAGATATAGATATAGATATAGATATAGATATAGATATAGATATAGATATAGATATAGATATAGATATAGATATAGATATAGATATAGATATAGATATAGATATAGATATAGATATAGATATAGATATAGATATAGATATAGATATAGATATAGATATAGATATAGATATAGATATAGATATAGATATATAGATGTAATGAGCAAATATAATTGCATCGCGTTTGTAATTATTTGTAATATTTTTGTTTGTTAGTTATTTTCTCATACCTAATCGACCAACGCAGTGGTCTTCCTGGCTATAATAATATTAAGTTGTGTGCTCCTTGTATCACTGTCGGTTCCATCCTCTGTTGGTTTTCGGTGTGCGCCCTAAGTAGCGCTGTCGATTTCCGGGGCCAGCTTGGCGCGCTGGGTGTGGCCGGTGCAGGTTTCGCACAGGCTTTTTTTTTTGTTATTCTGGTTTGTTGTTGCTGTTGCTGCTGTCGCTGTTGTTGTTGTTATTGCTGCAGTTTCTGTTGCTTTTGCTGCCGCTGTTGCTGCTATTGTTGTTTTTGCTGTTGTTGTTGTTATTGCTGCAGTTGCTGCTACTTTTCAGTCGCTGTTGCTTGACGACATGGGACAGACGCTTAGCGTGGGCCTCCATACCCACAGAGTTGAGAATTTTCTTTAGATCTTCATTGGCGGGGCCATCTTGTCCGCCTCGAACAGCCAAAAGGTATGCAGCCATGTAAAATGCACAAAAGTGACACTTGTCACGGTGGCCATGTAAACAACGTTTTTAATTGAAAGGCATGTACTCTTTGGTTTGAGTTCTGGACAGCGAATGCTCTCCGTATTTTAGTCAATAAATGTATTAGCCTAAAATACATAAAGTCTACATAAAGAATTCTGTCGCTAAAAGTAGCGTATAGTAAACGATATTGTAAAAAATATCCCAAAAACTCTGTCCAATCTCTGCTTTATTTTACCACTAACCAGAGAACACATAGACTAGACATCTAGAACAAATTTTTTCAACGACGAAAATATGCGTTGAAGAGACTAGGCAACTTCGTATTTGCTCGGCTCAGCCTCTTGAGGCTCGAGCAGTGAAAATATTGCACGACAGAGTCAGTGCGCTGCAAGCGCTCAAACGAAATGGTGCCATTCTTACATATATGAAGCACGGCTATGCGCTATTTGTCTTACTCTCTCTCTCTCACTCTATCTCTCTCTATGGTCTCTCAACTCAGCAGCGCAAAAAAAATTGAATTTTGCTCGCGACGATCCCAGCTTTTTACTTTTGAGTGAAGGATATACCTAAATCATAAAAGCGTTTATCACGCTCATGCAAACAAAATGTAAGCGTTTCGATGGTTATTCGTGGGAAGGGTATGAAAGCGTTGATGCGCATAAAGAATATGATTTCGCGACGGGCAAGCACACACACACTTGCAGTCTCTGGAAAAATGTGTGAGCATTTGTGGCCTGTGTGCGTAATTTTTGCTGCCTGAGCAAATTGTAATGCCTAAAATTTACCGTTTGAAGTCTCTAGCTCTTATATCTTCTGAAATCGACGCGTTCATACATACGGACAGACGGACAGACGGACAGACGGACGGACGGACAGACGGACAGACAGACGGACAGGGCCAAATCAACTCAGCTCGTCGCCCTGATCAAGAATATATATACTTTGTGGGGTCTGCCACGCCTCCTTCTGCCTGTTACATACATTTCAACAAAACCATTATACCCTGATTTCCCATTGAAAATGGGTTCAGGGTATAAAAACCATGAAAATTGGTACAGCACATATCAAGTTATAAGTCTCGGTACACTTTTACACAACTCTGTTTTATATATATATATATATATATATATATATATATAGATATAGATATAGATATATAGATATAGATATAGATATAGATATAGATATAGATATAGATATAGATATAGATATAGATATAGATATAGATATAGATATAGATATAGATATAGATATAGATATAGATATAGATATAGATATAGATATAGATATAGATATAAGATATAGATATAGATATAGATATAGATATAGATATAGATATAGATATAGATATAGATATAGATATAGATATAGATATAGATATAGATATAGATATAGATATAGATATAGATATAGATATAGATATAGATATAGATATAGATATAGATATAGATATAGATATAGATATAGATATAGATATAGATATAGATATAGATATAGATATAGATATAGATATAGATATAGATATAGATATAGATATAGATATAGATATAGATATAGATATAGATATAGATATAGATATAGATATATAGATGTAATGAGCAAATATAATTGCATCGCGTTTGTAATTATTTGTAATATTTTTGTTTGTTAGTTATTTTCTCATACCTAATCGACCAACGCAGTGGTCTTCCTGGCTATAATAATATTAAGTTGTGTGCTCCTTGTATCACTGTCGGTTCCATCCTCTGTTGGTTTTCGGTGTGCGCCCTAAGTAGCGCTGTCGATTTCCGGGGCCAGCTTGGCGCGCTGGGTGTGGCCGGTGCAGGTTTCGCACAGGCTTTTTTTTTGTTGTTATTCTGGTTTGTTGTTGCTGTTGCTGCTGTCGCTGTTGTTGTTGTTATTGCTGCAGTTTCTGTTGCTTTTGCTGCCGCTGTTGCTGCTTTTGTTGTTTTTGCTGTTGTTGTTGTTATTGCTGCAGTTGCTGCTACTTTTTCAGTCGCTGTTGCTTGACGACATGGGACAGACGCTTAGCGTGGGCCTCCATACCCACAGAGTTGAGAATTTTCTTTAGATCTTCATTGGCGGGGCCATCTTGTCCGCCTCGAACAGCCAAAAGGTATGCAGCCATGTAAAATGCACAAAAGTGACACTTGTCACGGTGGCCATGTAAACAACGTTTTTAATTGAAAGGCATGTACTCTTTGGTTTGAGTTCTGGACAGCGAATGCTCTCCGTATTTTAGTCAATAAATGTATTAGCCTAAAATACATAAAGTCTACATAAAGAATTCTGTCGCTAAAAGTAGCGTATAGTAAACGATATTGTAAAAAATATCCCAAAAACTCTGTCCAATCTCTGCTTTATTTTACCACTAACCAGAGAACACATAGACTAGACATCTAGAACAAATTTTTTCAACGACGAAAATATGCGTTGAAGAGACTAGGCAACTTCGTATTTGCTCGGCTCAGCCTCTTGAGGCTCGAGCAGTGAAAATATTGCACGACAGAGTCAGTGCGCTGCAAGCGCTCAAACGAAATGGTGCCATTCTTACATATATGAAGCACGGCTATGCGCTATTTGTCTTACTCTCTCTCTCACTCTATCTCTCTCTATGGTCTCTCAACTCAGCAGCGCAAAAAAATTGAATTTTGCTCGCGACGATCCCAGCTTTTTACTTTTGAGTGAAGGATATACCTAAATCATAAAAGCGTTTATCACGCTCATGCAAACAAAATGTAAGCGTTTCGATGGTTATTCGTGGGAAGGGTATGAAAGCGTTGATGCGCATAAAGAATATGATTTCGCGACGGGCAAGCACACACATACTTGCAGTCTCTGGAAAAATGTGTGAGCATTTGTGGCCTGTGTGCGTAATTTTTGCTGCCTGAGCAAATTGTAATGCCTAAAATTTACCGTTGATTGGCCTTTGAGTGAGCACATACACATACAAAGCTTGCATACATATGTGTATGTACATATGTATGTATGAGATGGGATGATAATTGTCTCGCGATTTACTAGATTATCAATTTTGTATGGTTTCAGTTTTAGAGTGACTTTCAAATGAGCCTTCATGACTTACATCAATAATTTTGGCAATAATGAGTACAGTAATGAGTAGTTCATTTAATGTTTTTACAGTCCGCTACCCGATATATTGCAAAGCATTTAATAAACTTATTAGTGCACCACGATCATCTTTTCTGTTGAAAATGTGTGTAAACTAATTTTAATTATATGTAATTACAGTATTTTATCAATATACGCATTTATAAACATGAATTTGTATAATAATTTATATGTGTACATATGTATGTATGCTGAGCAGTGGTCCCAGATTTTGAACGACAAAATAGGCCAAATTCCTTAAAAAATATAAGCTAGAATAGATTCTAAAAAACAGGCTTAAAAAACGGCCAAACATGAAAGAAAGCATAAATATTAAATGTGTAATTGTGCACTTATTTTATCTAAGTCACTGTCTGAAGAAGTTGCATATTTATCGATGCAACTAATAAGATTAATATATTTTTCTGGCAGTTCGCTATTATGGCAACATTTGCCAAGACGGCGCAATCCATATCTGTACAGCAGTGCTGCAAAACCATCGATGGATCGTCCATCGATTTTGTTTGAGTCCGATGGATTAAAATATCGATAGTATCGATGGTTCCATCGAAAATAGCTCCGTCATTCAAAAATTGTTGAAAATTCATAGAAAAAAGAATCAACTTTATAAACATTTATACTTAGTAAGTTCAAAACAATTCACGATTTTTCGTCTTAATTCATAAAAATAATATTTGTATTCCAGTCCATCACAAAAAAGTCTATCCTAAAACTAAACTTTGGTTCATATTTATCTTATAACTAAAAAACAAAAAGTTCGACTGTAATTAACAAGTCTTAAAATTTAACTTAAAATTAAAAAACAAAGCTTGACTATCTTTCACAAAAGTCTTGAGCTTAAAACTGAAATTAATTATCGTGAGATCCATTATGTAGCCAATTATTGTGCGTTAAGAAAATTTGCATATCGACAGCTTTTGACTTTAGACTGCTCCGTTTGTGCGCAGTAATTTCTCCTGCTTTGCTGAAAATACGTTCAGACTCCGTGGAGCTAGCAAGAATGATCAGTAATTTTTTGCACATTTTTCAAATGATTCGAATTGAATGGAGTTAATCTAGATGATAGTGTACGACAATAATATGAAATAAATTTATTTATTACAAATTTACCTTCCAATAATCCAGTGGGCTTATATTTTGAGGTGCAAGTCGCTTGCAACCATTTCGGCCAGTTTTTTGTCTAGGTACGCCTTTCTGGATGACGAGGGTTCATATAAATCCGTGTGCTCAATAAATTAATCAATTGTCTGCGATTTGTGTTCAACAATTTTGAGAGGATGTGCACGCTTTAAATGCTCTTGCATATTTGATGTGTTCCCGCTCGTTTTATATTGCTGCCCACACAACAGGCATTTCACTTTGCATTTTTCAAAAAACTTCCATACTCTCACATTTCTTTCGCTTATTCGGAGGCACAATATTTTCAGTGTCTACCGCAACAGCAAATGAAGATTCCTCATTGGCGTCTGCAGGCGAAGAAGCACTTTTATCTAAAATCCAAAACAATTAGAAAAAACGCGTTTGCTATTAATTGTATGAGTCTTACCAGATGGGATCAAAAATGTTAATTAATTTTTTATACCCTGAACCCATTGAAAATGGGAAATCAGGGTATAATGCTTTTGTGAAAAAGTATGTAACGGGCAGAAGGAGGCGTGGCAGACCCCACAAAGTATATATATTCTTGATCAGCGCGACGAGCTGAGTCGATATAGCCCTGTCCGTCTGTCCGTCCGTCCGTCCGTATGAGTGCGTCGATCTCAGAAGTTATAAGAGCGAGAGAGCTGAAATTTGGCATGCATACTCGTGTGTACCATACGCAGTACAAGTTCGCTTTATTTTTTCGATAAATCATCCGATAACTTTTTCATCGTGAATAATCGAAAAATGTTTTGTGTTTTCAGCCTAATTTGAACACTTTTACACCTGGAGTCTTCAAATTTGCGATGTATATAAAGTTAATCGATACAAATTTTGTAATTTACAGATTTTGGATACCACGCCCCCTTCTCCCCCAATTTGTAAAAAATTCAAATTCAAATTTCAAGTACTAGAGACTTGTGCTCTGGAATGTACATACATATTTACCATATAATTACGCTCTGAAAGTTTTATTAAGATCGTATGTCTACAAAAGAAAATATTCAACAAATAACATCTCATAATATTTCCCACATTGCAGCACAGCCCAAGCGCAGTTGCTGCTTACTGCTCAGTTAGCAGAGCACAGGCTTATGCGTGCGTGTGGATGCATGTGTATGTATGTGTGCATAAAAGAAGTGCAGAATGATTAGAATATCAGCTTAGAGGGTTCAGGGTATCTCCTAGTCGAGCAGTCTCGACTGGAGCCTTCTTACTTGTTTTAATTTAAATAATGTGGTAAATAGAAAATGGGAAATGCATTTTCCGATATGCCAGAAATCATGTTAGTTGAAGAGCTAGAAAGCTGAAATTTGGTATGTAGGTCCGCGTCGACCACCCGCAAACCGCAAAAATTGATATCTCCTAAAGTATAATAGAAGCTTCAAATTTAAATAGTAAAGTTACCAGTAACCTCCTCTATCGATGACCTAAAAAAAATTTTTACTTCTCTTTAGGGGCGTGGCATTTCGAAAAATACCCTGTAATTTTCACATTATTTGAGGGTAAGCATTCAAACTTTGCAGTTAGGGTACTGTTATCACGTTCTAAGAACTGACCAAAAATGAATGAGTATTCTTCAGTCGGTAACGCCCAACTGCAACGTTCTTGTTTGAGTATCAACGTATGAACTTACTTGTGGTTTGGCGTCTGTAGCGATTTATCGACATTGAGAAAATTCCATCGATCTATCTAGCAAAAGAAAGTCCATCGATACTATCGATATTTCCATCGATGAATTGCAGGACTCCTGTACAGTAGTGCTGTAAAACTATCGATCTATCGAATATTTATATTTCTGCGTCCATATCGATTGTTTTTTATACTATCGATAGAGACACTAGTTAGAGTCTCTGGTTAGTGGTTAGTGCTAGCATCAGTGTTGCCAATTTTTGTTGAGCCAAAAAAGCTGTTTTTAGTGGGAAGATACTTTAAAAAAAAGCCGAAATTTTGTGAAAAAAATCGGAAAAAAAGCTGATGTTTTTTGCTTTGATTAGATTGATATTTCAATATATTTTTAACAACTTATAATCATGGCATCATTTCTTCAAACACCGCAAGCCGTATCTGTGAAGTTTTATAATATATGTTTCACCAGATGCTTGAAATTGAGTTAAGCATCACAGTATTGATCTGACGAAAAATGTTACCCACTTGGGCATTGGCAAAGAAAACAATGCAAAAGTGGCCAAGTTCCTAAATTTTTTATATCCTATCAAACCCTTAGAACACGCTTCTCAACTCAAAACTCTGTAGCGTCTTGAGTAGTTTCCTACTGAATTGGGTGGATGTTCTTATATTGGGGCTCAATACTATCAATGTTCTCCAAAAATATTTATGCATGAAAAGGAATCAACATTTTTTACTATTTGAAAATTTGTCGGCAACACATAAATTCTTGTACTACATTCTATCAAAAGAGTTGCATACATTTTTTAATCTTTTCGTTTCATTTACATAGAATCAAAAAGTTCGATATTGTACTACACTCTATCAAAAGAGTTGCATACATTTTTTAATCTTTTCGTTTCATTTACATAGAATCAAAAAGTTCGATATTGTTGTTCACAATAGGTTGTTCTGAATTAAATATAAATTATATCCTAGTTTAGTTAGTTCCATATTATTACCGCTTGGTTCGTTCATTGAAAATTGAATTACTGATCTATTTGGTTTTAATTTAACTACAATGAAGAAAACTTCATTCTTCATACGAATTATCCATACAAAATACGAAAATTTCTTCAATAAATAAAAAAGCGGAAATAAAGCAAATTATTCTTTAAAAAATCCAGAATTCCCCCTGTCCGCTGTTTTGGAATTTTTCCCGTAATCGGCTTTTCAAAAAAGCCAGATTTGACGGGAAAAGAGCTGATTTGGCAACACTGGCTAGCATCCTTATATGCCAATCAGCGTGACCGCGCCGGACCAAACGAGAAATACCAATTTGGTCTCAAAAATATACTATAAAATACTATTTCATATTTTAAAAAATACCATTATAAATACCATAACAAATAAATCGTCTGGAAATTCAAATTATATGTAAAAATAATAACTGACTTATTATATATAGAAAAAATAAGGGTTTTCCCATTGCAAAAAATGTTTGTTGTTTATTTCATTTAAAAAAATTAATAATATTTCAGTCCAACATAAAACTAGAACAATATGCATTCGTATTCAATTCCATATTCCAATATATATTTAAAGTCTTAAAATTAATTAAATGCTTAAAATTCATTGTACGTAAGCGAAGCTGTTTTTGTGCGTTTGCAGTAAAACCCTTGCGCAATGGCACTATCGGAAAACGCATGCTTGATCACATCGCTAATATGGTCCAGTTCTCTCATTGATATGTTGTCAGGGTGACCGAATATGGTATTTTAAATACATTTTGGTATTTTATCAGCTCCGATTTTGCTCAAAATCATGGTATATAGGTATTTAGTAGCATTTTTCTTCGATTTTACGGTATTATATGGTATTTTCGGTTTGGTCACTCTTTAAGTCTTAATGAATCGAATGCTTAATGCTTAAGACTTGCTTAATTTTAAAACAAATAAATAGAAAACATGAGCAATAAGCAAAAATATAGAGCTGAGTGGAAGACTATGCCGGAAAATGAAAAATGGCTGGGCAGGAGCGCAAATAATATGGATGCGCTCTGCAAAGCGTGCCAGACTGACATTTTGAGTAGGCTGGCGTCACTTAAGCAGCATGCGGCTACACAAAAACAAAGATTTAATAATTTTGCCCGTTTCTAATCCGTCGTGTGAACGCATATTCTCTCAAATTAATTTAATCAAAACGAAAAATCGAAACCGCTTTAAAAATGTAAATATATCACATATATTACATGTACAATAATCATTGCGCGAAAATGGGTGCAATAATTTTAAGCCCAGTGAACAAGTGTGATGTAAAGATTTCAACAAATTGAATTTAAGCTGCTCTGACGAAGAAGGCTAGTAAATATAATTAAATGATCTTAAGAGAAACTAGCAAGACTGAACAAAGAAGTTCCTTTATTATTTTATTTTAAGAAAAAGTTACAAAATGAATTTTAAGCATTTAATTAATTTTAAGACTTTAAATATATATTGGAATATGGAATTGAATACGAATGCATATTGTTCAAGTTTTATGTTGGACTGAAATAAACAACAAACATATTTTGCAATGGGAAAACCCTTATTTTTTCTATATATAATAAGTCAGTTATTATTTTATTATAATTTGAATTTCCAGACGATTTATTTGTTATGGTATTTATAATGGTATTTTGTAATATATGAAATAGTATTTTATAGTATATTTTTGAGACCAAATTGGTATTTTTCGTTTGGTCCGGCGCGGTCACCCTGTATGTTGTGTTCAGCAATGGCTGCAGCAAATATAATTTCTGCCTTTTTGATAGAGGTAGCTAGTGTTGTCCGACTCTTTAAAAAACGATTGAATATGAAAAAAGAATAGTTATTATTTACATATAATTTAAAAGCATATAAAGAACTCACCTTTGATTTTCCACAGAAGTATTTCATATTATCTTTGTTTTTGTGTAGCCGCGTGCTGCTTAAGTGACGCCAGCCTACTCAAAATGTCAGTCTGGCACGCTTTGCAGAGCGCATCCATATTATTTGCGCTCCTGCCCAGCCATTTTTCATTTTCCGGCATAGTCTTCCACTCAGCTCTATATTTTTGCTTATTGCTCATGTTTTCTATTTATTTGTTTTAAAATTAAGCAAGTCTTAAGCATTAAGCATTCGATTCATTAAGACTTAAAGAGTGACCAAACCGAAAATACCATATAATACCGTAAAATCGAAGAAAAATGCTACTAAATACCTATATACCATGATTTTGAGCAAAATCAGAGCTGATAAAATACCAAAAAGTATTTAAAATACTATATTCGGTCACGCTGGCACTGACTCCGTCGTGTAAGATTTTCACTGCTCGAGCCTCAAATGACTGAGCCGAGCAAATACGAAGTTGTCTAGTCTCTTCAACGCATTTTTTTGTCGTTGAAAACATTTGTTCTACATGTCTAATCTATGTGTACTCTGGTTTGTGATTTTACATTACCAACGATATCTGAAACACGAATTTACTTAGTGAAGAGTCACTGTTAAAAGACACAGTAGGTTGCGCAAAGAGCAGTCCCGTTACTTTTAATGTTAACTAACAGCTCTCTTGTGACGTCACATTATCAGATTTTGCTATGATATCCCGGCTGAAGCTTGGAAGGCATTTCAGCAGAGATCGACTAAGTCGTCCAAAACAACCAAAACTAACTATATATAAAAAATTTAAATAGTAAATACCTTAAAAATGGTCAATCACTAATTTTATTACCATACAATAAAGAAATTAAGTATATAATGGAATGAACTGGGAGGCCTCTCGAATGCAGCAAAAATGGCCAATAAGTCAGCAGGAATGGTTGATGGACATAGTTAACTGGGTTCTCGCCATCAGTATTGTTTATTTATGCCAATTTACCTACACATTTAAATATAGTACACGTTGAAGCTGCATCAATAAAGGTGCTGCTCACCCCTGCTGTCATGTCAGAAACATCCGGTAGAATGAACTAATATTTGTGTATTAGTTGCCAAGTCGTAAACTTGTATGATTATAAGTATTGAAACCTAAGGAAACACATAATCCTCCTGAATCAGCTCTTAAAACTTAGACAGAAGCTAACAATGCTGCGTATCATCTATGGCCATCGGATTTGTAATATAAAGAATGAAATTAGTACGTATGATTATGCGGATTGATGGGAAATGCATAATACTTAGTAGTAACTTTTAGCTTTACAAATTCAAGCCTTAGATAGTAAGGTTAAGTCCATTATATGCAAGAGTAAAAGTGGTCAAGGGATTGCATGATCAATAACTGCTTAGAAAACAATTTAGAGTATAAAAATTAGCAAAAACCTTTATATTTTCCGATTCGTGAATCTATATAGAACATGTGATTAGCCGCCCAACTCGTTTTATTTAGTCTACTAGTTTTAAGACAAATAACAGTGTCAAAGTTGCTTGATTTTCATACAAATTCAAACGCGCGCCCACCATTTTCTGAAATAATGACGTCACGCTGCCAAATCAGCTGTTCGCTTTGCATAACCTACTATCACTCAATCGTGGTGAAGAGTCAAGTATCTATCGGAATGCATTGTGTTTAGATATATCGATATTTGGTGGACTAGATTACACAAGCGGCCAATTCGTTCTTTATTTATTAATTAAAAATAATAATCCCCTTATAAAATGCCATTTATGAAAGGAAGAGAGCCTTTACGACGCACATTAAAATATTTAAATGCTGGCAAATTAGTTCTAAAGGAAAGGGTGCGTATATTCAGCGTTAGTTACAATACATATGGTAATCACCATGCGGGTGCCAGGTAAGCGTACATTATAATAGGGTGATGATGATATAAGTGATTATCTTCTTACAGGGATTTCGTGTTTTGGAACGTTCCACAGATTCAATTCAGAAATCCAGATGTGCAGGTCGTCACTCTTAAGAATATGACACCGTCGCCCTTTGTACGCTGTTTCTTTGAGGATGGACGGGACATGATGATCGATATTGATTCTAAAAGTCAAGAGGAAATCATTGAACATCTTGTCAACGTTGTTGGAAAAACTCGGTAAAACTCGGACAAACCATATCATCAGTACCTTTAATTATTATCATCAATTTTAGTGAGGAACTTGTCGCCGAGGCGCGTTTGGCAGAGAGCAAAGACAACCCGGCCAATTTTGGATACAGTTGCGAACGCCACTGCATATGTGAAATCGCCGGTCAAGTGTACTGCCCTGGAACAGAGCCACTACCAAAGGAAATGCGTGGAAAATTTAAATTTGCGCAAAAATAAAATAATAATTTCGTTATATCTTAACAGCGAGAAAATAATATATTCAATTTAAGTGAGTTGTGTAAGTAGTAGGGTATGTGATTTAGTTCCATGTTAGCGTCGGCTGGGAAGTTGACGCAAATATGATGCCGATGGCTTAGGTTTATTATATTTGCCGTGTGGTCTAGTACGTTGTGTGTCATCACGACTTTTGTTGAATTGGTAACGATAGATAAAGGGAATATTTTCCTCTCGTGCGGTGTCGAGTTCCAAATTGTTATCTGTCTGTCGCTCTAGAGTCCTAAGTTTGGCTTCTATGGCACGAATTGCGTCCGACTTGCTAATTTTATCCTCGCGCTTACCTCGGCCCAGCGCGGGTATTTCAAGTCGAGGCTTGGGCCGCTGCAGATCATCCTATAAATGATAAGTAAAAAATAAGCTGAACCTGTTTTCCAGCAAGATGAGAAATTTATTTACATATTTTATGTTCTTAGCAAGACGAACAGCTATAGAACGACTGCCAATATTTGATCCGTCTAGTTTTATAAGTGCATTTGTGGCACCTTCATTTTTTTTAAATGTGATAAAGGCATACCCTCGCGACTGTCCTACCATTGGGCCACCCTTGTGAAATAACATGTCGAACTTTTCAACGGCACCGCATTTTTGCATTAGTTTGAGAAGTTGAAACCGATTGTTATCAAAGAAAAAGTATATATTAGCACAATTCAAAGGAATGAAAGCAAATCATATACAAATGCACAGCTCACAACTTACTCGGTAATGCGTGAATCAAGATTACCAACCCAGATACGCCGTTGTTCTTCAGAAATATCTGCGCTGTTTACATTCGCGTTAACTTGACAATTTTTAGTTGGGATTTCCTACAAAAATGCAAAAATATTGTAAAATACTATTTTAAATTAATTTATTTTAGCTTACATCGTTTGCCATTTTCGCTGAAGATGTTTTATTGAAAAATCGATAGATCATCTGAAAGGTACACTCGTTATCGCTTACTATTCTCGAACATTCATTTAAACCAGAGTTCCACCACTTATATTAATATTTTTTTTCGCTTAATTTTTCAAAGGATGGCATATTTTATTGAATATTTAACCCTTTATACGGCCTTGTTGCATATCTGCAACATACCGTTTAAATTGAGTTATTTCGCAATGGGTATCAAGAAAGTGGTATAGCAAATTTTTTTGTAAGTCAGAAATATGTGTTTTTTCGATTTTTGTAGCTGGTCGCACTTGTCCACATGTCTTGCCATACAAATATTAAAATTTCCCGCCAATTTAGTGAATTGTGTATATGGTGTCGAAATCAATTTTATATTTGCAAATTTTTCTAATAACAAAAATTTTTAATTTGCGAACAACTACTTTTTAAATAAGGTAACTATATTAATAATGCGTTTGTAATCAAGTTTTTGGGTTTGTTGTTGTGTATTGTGAGTAACTCTTGAATATCGGTATGTTGCAGATATGCAACAAAGTACTATTAGGACTTCTTTTTTGCACTCTCAATTTTGTTGCATTTATGCAACATACCATTTATTGTGCTTATGTTGTATATGTCACTATATAATTCTTTTATTGTTTTGTGTCATTATGTGTTGCTATGAATTTATTTTGGATTGTCTTATGTCTTTTATGTTCTTTGAGGCCGACCTACACATACTTATATTTTTGTAGACAGTATTTCTTACTTAGGAATAATGTCCGCAAGGGGATTGACACCTTCGAAAATCGCAAGATTTTTTAATAGTTTGGAGAGCGAGGACGAATTCGAGTTTTCTGCCAATGAAGAAAGTGATTTCGAGCCAGACAAAGAAGAATTGGATGGTACGGATGAGGACAAGCCTCATAAATGGGGATATAGAATTTATGTTCTTAGCGGTCAATCAGGCTTCTGCTATAAGTTTGAGATAGATTCAGGAAATGAAAACAAAGTTTTGCCTAACGAACCAGATCTAGGTGCGGCATCAAACTGTGTTGTTAGAATGGTCAGAGAAGTGCCCAGGCATCAGAACTTTCGAATTTATTTTGACAATTTTTTCAATTCATTGCCCATTTTGAAATACTTAGCGGATGAAGGAATTTTAGCTTTGGGTACTATTCGAAGAAAAAGAATTCCAAATAACAAAACAATTGATAATATTAATTTGAAGAAGCATCCAAGTGGTACGTCTGTAGAATATGTCGCTGATTTTGACGGAGTTGACATATCAGTAACATCATGGTTGGATAATAAAGTCGTATCATTGGCATCCAACTATGCTGGAATACTACTAGAGGACAAAGCACGTCGATTCAACAAAGCCAAAAAGGAATACGTAGAGATTGACCGACCCTTTGCAGTAGCACAATACAATAGCTATATGGGAGGTGTTGATCTGATCGACAGCATTATTGGAAGATATAAAACTTTACTAAGAAGTAGACGCTGGCAGGTTCGCATTTTTTACCATCTACTCGACTTGACAGTGAGTAATGCTTGGCTTTTGTACAAACGCGTTCACGTGAATGCATCAATCACTAAACTCTTAGGATCTTCCGAGTTTCGGATAAATATTGCAGAGGTGCTAACAAAAATTGATACCAAATCAATAATAGGAAAAAGAAGTTCTATGCTCGAAAACGAATTGCAGCAAAGAAAACAAAGAGGTCCTACGCAACGCGTGCCAAATCGAATGGTACGGCAGGATGATTTTGGACATTGGCCTTTGTGGGGTGAAAAACGAATAAGGTGCAAGTACCCGAAGTGTACGGGATTCTCAAGTAATGGGTGGGAAATGTGAAGTGGCCTTATGTTTCAACAAGAGAAACAATTGTTTTAAAAATTTCCACTTAAAGTAAAGTTTAATAAATATATTATTAAGATAAATAGTCGTATAGTCATTAAATAAATATAATAATATGTTAAATAGTTTAAGAATATCCAAATTAAATATTACGTTCTTCTAAATACCCAGAGAACTATCAGTAATTTTTTTTCCCCTTAAGCACATCTGTTGCATATCTGCAACAAATCCTTTTTCCTTTATAAAATCGTACTGAATCAAAATTTTGAAAAACGAAAAAATTGTATTTTTTATTTTCAGTTTTCTATCTAATAAAACAAAACGCATCAAAATCGGACGTGGTGCCATATAAAGGGTTAATGTTGTCGATAAGGCTGTTGCAACATAGTTTCATAGTACTCCGCTGTTAAAAGACGGAGTAGACAGTGTTGCGAAATTAGCTTTTTTCCGTTAAATCTGGCCTTTTTAAAAATCCAATTGCGGGAAAATTCCAAATCAGCGGGCAGCGGGAATTCCGGATTGAATTCAAAACTAAATACAGTTCAGTATTTCAATTTCCAAGGAACGAAACAATCGATAATAGAGTGGAATTAACTGAACTATAATATGATTTATATTTATTCAATTGATCTTATTTTGAGCAATATTATTAAACTTTGTGATTTCCTGTAAAAGAAACGTAAAAATTTTCTAACCGAGCTTATAAGGCAATTAAAAAGAAGGTATGCAAATGATTTGGTTGCATGTAGTACAAGAATTTATGTCTTAACGAAATATGATTATTGTACAGTGAATACTGGAAAATACTGAAGACATTACAAAGTTTTGGGTTGAATAGCGTGCCTATTAGGATTCGGGAGGAAATAAAAAATTTAGGGACTTGGCTACTTTTGCAATGGGATTGCTTTCCTTGGAATGGTCGAACGCGCAAGTAGAAAGAATGTTTAGTCAGGTCAATACTGTCAAAAACAATACTACGCAAAACAATATGCTTAACTCTAGTGTCAAGTATATACATATGTATATTGTAAAACTTTACAAATGTGGCGGTTGAAGAAATGACTATGAGCCACAAAAAATATATTTATTTATATTATATTATTATTTATATTTTATAATATATACACTCAATAAAAGTTGGCAGCACTGACAGTAGGTTCCGCCACTAACAACAGAACACATAGACCGGACAAGTAGTGTAAAGCGTTTTGCACACTTTCTTTTCGAGCATTAGTTCCCAGACCACTTCGTATTTGCTCGTCTCCTCACTTTTAGGTTCGGGCTATGAAAATATGGGAACCAGTGTTGCCAAATCAGCTTTTTTCCCGTCAAATCTGACTTTTTTGAAAATCTAATTGCGGGAAAAATTACAAAACAGCGGGCAGCGGGAATTCTGGATTTTTAAAAAACTAATTTGTTTTTTTTTCAGCTTTTTTCTTTACTGATCAATTTATCATCATTTGTAGCGATTTATCGTATGTAGAAGTGTTTGTCAATGCAGTTTAATTAAAACTAAATAGTTAATTAGGTCAATTTTCTGAGAATGAACCAACCGATAATAGAGTGGAACTAACTGAACTAAAATATGATTTATATTTTATTTAATATAACTTATTTAAGCAAGAATATCGAACTTGAAATTCTCTGATAGATCTTATAAAGCAATTAAAAAGAATGTATGCAACTCATTTGATAACATGTAGTAGTAGTTTGTGTTAACTAAATATGTTTTAATTAATAGGCTGCCGGCAAATTTTCAAATGGTGTAAAATTCTGTTTCTTGCATATATATATATATTTTGCGAGTAAATAAAAATAGTATCGTTCCAATACTAGAGTTATTCTATTCAAAGAATTTTGAAAGTATTGAACACCAATATAAGAATATTCTCCCAGTTCAATGGAGAAATTCTTAAGACTCTACATAGCTTAGGGTAAGAGGTGTGCTTATAAGAATTCGGGAGGAAATAAAAAATGTAGGGACTTGGCAACTTTTGCAATGACATTGCTTTCCTTGCCATGGTCGAACGCGCAAGTGGCGAAAAGTTTTAGTCAGGTCAATACTGTAAAAACATAACAACGCAATAAAATGAATATTGATATGCTTACTCAATTTTAAGCGTCAGGTAAAACCTATATAGCGTAAAACTTTACAGATACGGCTTGCCACGGTTGAAGAAATGCAGCCATGACTTCTAGTTACTAAAAATATAAGTAAATATCAATCAAAGCAAAGCAAAAACCATCAGCTTTTTTGTCCGACTTTTTTCACAAAATTTCAGCTTTTTTTTAAGTATCTTCCCACTAAAAACAGCTTTTTTTGCTGAACAAAAGTTGGTAACACTGATGGGAACACTAAATCATTTCTCTTCATGCGCTCGGCCGAGATGGTCGACTGTTGAACAAAAGATCCCTCTGCGCTGAATGTTTCCGTTGCTCTCTCTATCTCTCTCTCTCTCTCTCTCTCTCTCTCTCCGATGCTCTCTACTCTCTCAAATATGTACCCAGTGGCACAAATGCCCATTATTTTGTCCATTACTCATGGATTACTTGTCGCCTGTGTGCATGAAAAGATCGATTACAAGCTGCCTTACTTTTTTAAGGAATGGCCGCTTTTTCTCCCGGGTGCCTGAAATTATTGGATTTTGTAATGCAGAAAGTAATGAGGTGACGAAGTTTCCTTCGGCTCTCCATTACCCATGCGTATACTTTTTAAATATTGTAATGTAGAAATTCCGCAACCTGAAGAAAACGCCTTATACATTTTCAAAATCGCTTATGGGTTAGTAATGTGCGTACATTACAACACAATATACCTGCAACCCATTTTTCCCACTATATAAAATGGCTTACTTCTTAATGCAATGTAATTGGAGAAATAATTGATTACTAATTGAAAGATAGAAACGCTTGAGTAATGTAGTATTTTTTGTTTTAATATTTAAAAATTATTATTTATTATTTCTTAATATCTATAAATAAATGTATAGTCTTAAACTATGTATTATTACTATTTTATTATATCTATCTACATCTAAATCTAAAGCTATGTCTTATTATCTAGTTTGTCCTTATTATCGAACTTCTGCTTTGCCAGTCGACCTTTCTGGACCCGAAAGCAGTTTCTTATTGTACTTATATACATAGGTCTTCTTAGTGGACCCTTCGGTTTTTATAGCATCTGTAAATTAAACAATATTAATTTTTTTGTCATTAAAAATACATGTAAGATGATACCAGATACTTCCCTTTAAATTTACGTCCGCACGGCTCAACAATAGCAGAAAAGTGACGCGCCGCGGCGGGTAAAACGAAAACAGAAATCATCACACATATGCATTTTTGAACTTGTATTTACACTCATTAACACTATACACACAAAAGGAATAGGCATAGACAAAAAAACCAAACGAAAGAAGGCACGCATTCCATGCAAAAAACGGTAAAGTCCAAAACGAAATTCGGCGATTTCGTCGCGACGCAATGAAAGACGAAAATCGTTTGTTGGTTAGCGGGGAAGGGGCATACAGAAGCGAAGTTGACAAGAGCTCGATTCTGTCGTATGAGTAGCACTTTTTATTTACAAATGCGCTGAAAAAAATGTTCATAGGTTATGCATTACTTTTTTGTCGTATGTAATGCATTATTTCAACAGACCTCATTCAGGTCGTCGCCACTGGGTATATGTACATCAGTATTGCCGTTTTGGCTTATTTTCGGCCAGATCAAGTGCGATTGCGGGAAAAATTTGGAAATCGCGGATAGCGGAAAATCTGGCTTATGTATGAATCGAATTAGTTCATACATGTTTTGTTTAATATCTGATATTAGTTACCGATTAATAGACAAACTAACAAGCTGGCAATTATTAAAGGCTGACATCACAAATTCTGCAATACTTTCATCTCTAACATATAGTGGTTAAATATATTTGCTGTTGCGCTTCGCATACATTCGTTACCTTGGTGGAATGCCGAAGTTGAAGGGTCTTTAGCCAAGTCAATTTAATAAAATATTAAATAAACAAGTAAGAAAGCTCTAGTCGAGACTGCTCGACTACGAGATCCCCTGAACCCTTGGAGCAATAGATATTTCAATACTTTTTCGCGACTTTCAGCTTACACAAGAAACACGCACACACACACACACGTACGCAAACACAGGCACACATACACACACACACGCATACATACACAAACGCATACACACACACACATACACACACACATACACAAACACATACACACACAAGCAACCACGCATAAACACGCATGGGCTGCAGTGTGCGCTTACTATGAGAACTTAATTGTTTAATAACTTTTTTTATGGACGTACGATCTTCATGAAACTTTTAGATTATGATTATAACATGAATATGCATGTAATTGCCAAAGCACAAGTCTCTAGTATTTGAAATACGCTTTTTACAAAAGTGAGGGTGAGGGGGAGAATTTAGAGGTGGGGGGTAAATTTTAACAAAAACCGAAATTGTATAAATTGCATATAAGCATACATTAAAAATTTGGAGTCTCTAGCAATAAAGGTGTAGAAGATATAATTTTATAACAGGGTTTCGATAAGGTTTTTTATCGATAAAAAAAGATCGAGATGAGTTATCGATTTTTAATGATAAACTTGATATGCGCGCTGTAATTACGGACATTTTAAAAAAAATTTGAAGTCTCTAGCTCTTATATCTTCTGAAATCGACGCGTTCATACATACGGACAGACGGACAGACGGACAGACGGACAGACAGACGGACAGGGCCAAATCAACTCAGCTCGTCGCCCTGATCAAGAATATATATACTTTGTGGGGTCTGCCACGCCTCCTTCTGCCTGTTACATACATTTCAACAAAACCATTATACCCTGATTTCCCATTGAAAATGGGTTCAGGGTATAAAAATAGGATGAACTTTGATACGTTAAACTCAATATCAACCATAAGGTAAAGGTTTAAAGAATTACAGTCTCATTAAAACAGAAACTAATATTTTTAAAAATTTACATCCGAATTGAGCCGAGATAACAGATGATGGTTTGATTACAGAGTTTTTCTAAACTGCCTCAAATCGATCGCAACCAAGGAATATTTAAATTATGAGACCGAAGAGTCTGTAGAATATCTATTGGCAGATTTATTATTAATGTAAACATTTAAAATGTATAATGTTAAAATATCAATTATTATACTCATTCACGAAAGTGAATCAGTATATTGGTTTTGTGCAATGTCCGTCTGTTCGTCTGTCCGTATGAACGCAATCTATTTCGGCTAGAGACTAAAAGTTTGGAGCACATACTCGTGTATATCTCCGATTTATAAAGTGTTAAAATTTTCCCGATCCCACTAGGGGCGTGGCAAATCGGAAAATAATAAATGAAATCATGTTTGTTGAAAAGCTAGCAAGCTGAAATTTGGTATGTAGGTCCGCGTCGACCACCCAAGATCACGAGCTATGGCGGATATATCTCCGCCCATTGGGGGCGTGGCAAATCGGATAAAACTGTATCTCCAAGAGTTTTACAGCTAGAGCGCTGTAATTGCACGACAGCTAATGTTATGATTCTATAAAGTCTAAAGATAAAATTTTAAGTCTACTTCCATTGGGGGCGTGGCAAATCGGACCTGAAGATATGGTGAATTGTTACATTCTGGTATATTTTGGACACTATTGATGCCAGAGACCTCAAATTTTGTATATATACTCGGGCTGATCACCCAAGACCAAAAAGCTTTGTCGGATATATGTCCGCCCACAGGGGGCGTGGCAAACCGCAAAAGTTTATATCTCCTAAAGTATAATAGCTAGAAGCTTCTAATTTAGATAGTTAAGATACCAGTAAAGTCCTCTATCGATGACCCAAAAATAATTTTTACGCCTCTAGGGGCGATATGCCGAAAAATACCCTGTAATGTTCACATTTTTTGAGGGAAAGCATTCAAACTTTGCAGTTAAGGTACCGTTATCACGTTCTAAGATCTGACCAAAAATGAAGTGTCTATGCCTGGTAGGGGCGTGGCAAATGTATTTTCTACAGTATTAGAGCGAAACTTAACTACTAAATTGTTGATGGGATGTGAATGATTATTTCGCAGTCGGTAATGCTCGAGTGCAACGTTCTTACTTGTTTTCACTGTTTTCTTAACATCTGAGCTATTGCGCGCGCTCTTTATCACTCGACGCGCACCTGCTTCTTTTGCCCGCTTACGAACCAATAATCATCTCTTGCGATTTTGAGCCGCTTTCACATCTCGGCCACGCGATCCCCTTCGGCATCGGCAGTGAACCTCACCAAGGCGTCGGCCCTTTGAGCTTTCACCGCGAAGGGCACGGTTGCACTGTCGATCGCTGCGATTTGCGCGGGTTCCCTAATTGCATTTGAATTCATTTAATTGTGCGGTGCGCTCCTTGCGACAGCATCCCATTATTGTGTGCAATGCGCCGTCTTACACCCCCCTTTACTTATCAGGGAGATGGTCACGCCCCCGATGCCGCGATTGTCACTTTGACCGTATCGACCCTGTCGCGGAAATTCGTTCTCCTGCTTGGTAATTGCCGTGCTCTTAGCTCGCGCTGTACTGCCTGGACTACCCCTTCGTTAAATGTAGTGCCGCCGAGATGGATCCTCCTGCCGGCCGAGATCGCTGGTGCCGACCCGAACGAGGGTATTCTCTCCCATGAGGATGTTGATTAAATTGGGCTCCCAGCCGTCCAAGATATCGGCCAGCAATTGGGCCTCATCTTCCCCTGGTCCTGGCGCGGTGTCTGGTTCCGTCTACGGCTCGTGCGGTCCCTATTCGGGACCGTGGTCTTGCTACTCTTCCGCGATGTTAATCGAGAACTGATGGACCGTGTGTAGGAAATTGGGTGGGGGTCGCTCCTCGCGGGGCCGGTAATTGTCCCGGCTCATCCTTGGGTCGCCTCGCCGTTCGTGCCCCGGGGAATGGTTCAGTGTCGGTGTCGCTCATGTCCTCGACACGGGCCGTCTCTTCTTTTTCCATCTCTCTTTCTCCTGCTGATTTCGTTTTCCATTTCGATGTCTATCTGTAAACCCAAGTATTAAATAACACGTTTCTTTTAAGAATGGCCCTCAAACTATCATGTTAGGTAAGGACTTTATTGAGACTGAGGTGTGTCATCGTCAGTGATTTGGAAACCCGCATCGATCGCCCCTTGACTCTCGTCTGGTTCTTCCTCGCTCTCATCGCTCTCATCGCCGTCATGATGGAAAGGCTTCAATTCTGAGATGTTGGCCACCCTTCTTTTGCGTTCGCCGCGTTTGGCAAGCCGCACTATTGTGTGGGAGACGAAGCTAACGATTCTAAAAAATGGTAGAATTTCGGTGCCAGTTTTGCTGCGAAACCGTCCGCCGCGTTGGACAACTGATGCTGCTTCAATAGGGTTGACGAGCATGGCTTCGGCCTCCATTCGCGTCGCCGCAGGTTATAATATTGCCCTTGATCCTTCGAGGCGCGCTGCAGGTTATCGCGATCAATCGCGAACACTTTCCTCATCTTGTCCTTCTTGGCGTCCGGGTGAAGTACAGGGCAGCCGGCAATCGCGGCTCCCGCCCCTGCATCAGAAACGATGGGCTGAACCCATTTCCATCCATTTATAAAGGGGACAGACCTCCGTTTGTTGAAAACTCTTTAAGGGTTGGCGTGGCAGTGCGTCGGCCAGGTTCAGGTGTCCTCAACGATAACGGACATCAAATTTATATTGTTGTAGCTCTAATGCCCATCGAGCAATCCTGCCTGTGGGGCTCTCTATGGAGTTAAGCCATTTCAGTGCCAGGTGATCCGCGACCATGTCGAACCTGTAGCCTTCCAGATAGCAACGCATCTTTTTGATCGCCCAAACGATCGTGAGGCATTCTTTCTCCATGGCCGAATAGTTCATCTCCGCCTTTGACAATTTTCGGCTGGTGTAGGCTATGACTCGTTCTTGTCCCTTGATTTTCTGGGTCAGTACCGCACCCAAGCTGGGGTCGCTGGCGTCGGCTTGCATCACGATTTTCTCCGAGAAGTCGGGGCATACCAAGACTGGTGCCATCGGTAAACTTTTCTTTAGTTTCTGCAGCGCGTCCTCTTCTTCCTCGGTCTTGGCCCATTTCTTTCCCTTTTTGAGCAACTTTGTCATCGGTTGGACTAACGATGCGAAGCCTGGCACAAACCGCTTATACCAGGACGCCATCTCTAAACACTGCCGAAACTCTTTCAGGTTCTTCGGAGCCGGGTAGTCCCGTATCGCCTCGAGCTTTGCGGGATCGGGAAGAAACTGCACTTCTTCCTATTGACCTTGAGGTTAGCCGTTCTTAGTGGCTGGAAAACCTCCTGCAGTTCCTTTGTAGCTCCGATTATATCGTCTAAATAGGCGAACGCGTGCCGTCCATCTTGCGTGCGATAATCGTATCCAGCGCTCTTTGGAACGTTGCCCCCGCCGAGTGCAATCCGAAGGGCCTTACTCGCCACTGGAACAAGACTCTTCCCGGGACAGTGAATGCCGTACACTTTCTACTGTCTGCTGCCATCGGGATCTGCCAATAACCACTTTTAAGGTGGATATGAACCGGGCTTGTCGTAATCATTCTAGGATGTGGTTAATCTTAGGAACAGGGTAGGCGTCCGGTATCGAGTGGGCGTAATCCAATCGAGCTGTCGGTAATCCACGCACATGCGCCATTCTCCTGCCTTCTTCTTGACCAAGACTATGGGCGCACTGTGCGGGCTCCTCGACGGCTCAATGGCTCTGACTCTGGGCAATTCGTCGACCTGCTCGTTGATTACATTCTGCATGGCCGGGTTCTTCGGGTAATACCTTTGAGAGGTTTATCGTCTCGCATCCTGATGCTGTGTTCCGTGATGTGAGACACCTCCTCGAGCTTCTCGAAGAGTGCCACCTCGGTCACCAGAAACTCCTTTAAGTTGGGTTCCAAGTTCTCCGGCCACTCCACGACTTCGGGGGAAGGCCCAAAGTTTCTTGTATCGGGGGGTGCTCTCCTGGTTCCCCTTCGAGCCTCTCGTCCCCCTTCCTGTCAGCACTCGCGCAGAAGTTCGGCGCCCTCTGCGATCCTGCGTCTGTCCGAGCTTTCCGCTTCTCCGATGGCGGGATCCAGCATGGTGCCTCGTGGTTTAACCTCCTCCCCAGAGTGGCTGCTCTCTTTCGACGGTCATTCTGTCCTCATCGTTAGCTCTGTGTCGCCACATCGTCGCCCCCACAACGCACAGGAAATCCATCCCCAATATGACGTGATCCACCAGGGTCGGCATGATGAGCACCGTCATCTCCACTGTTCCCCGCGAGACTCACGACCATCTTCATCGCTCTCGTCACGTTTAGCAACGACCCGTCGGCCAGGTTTATTCGTGACCGTATCTCCTGTGACTCTCCTTGAACCGCCTGTCGGCGCACGCAGTCTTCACTCATAAGACTGCGCAAGGCCCTGGTATCGATTGTGGTGGTCATACTCTGCCTCACCGCCGCGACGATCTTCCCTTCTTTTACCCTTAATGGGTATCCGCCTCCCTCTTCTGGAGCTAATTGGCGCCACTCCGCTCGATGGGAGGGCGCCTTTGTCTGTTTCCCGCATCCGTCTGAAGGCAACACTCTTCTGTGCTCCCCCACTTTTCTGCCGCATCGTCGACCACATAGTACTTGCGCGCTGTGACATTCCCTTGCGAAGTGTCTAGCCTGCGCGCATCTGTAGCACACCCAGCGCGGATCGAAACCGAATCCGGCATCCTGGGCCATCATACGATGCACCGCCTCCGTTGGTGGCGTTGCTGTCGCCGCAACGTGGTCCAAAACTTGCCGTTCGCTCCGCGGCTCCGGCGCTTGCACACGGAACGGGTTTCTGTGCCGACCCCGCCTAAGGCGCCCTTCGAATGGCTCGCCACAGATTTCTTCTCCCAAGGTCTCTTTTGGCCTTGGACGTTCTCAAACTCCGTCGCCATCTGAGTCAGTTGTGTCAACGTCGTGAAGTCATGACGCTTTACGTACATTCCATATTCAGGGGTGGCGTTCTCATATACCCTATGTAGCTCTTGCGCCGTGCTGTATCTCGCCTGACGCATCAATAGCCTGAGTTAGATCAAGTAATCTTTAAAACTTTCTCTCTGTCGCTGATGATGAGCCCGTATTTAGTCCTACAGGCGCTCAAAATATTGCGGCAGCAACGAGGACATGGGCTCGCATAGGGGGGTGCTCGGCGCTCTTACCTCATCAACGACAGACATCTTTAGCCTCAACGTCGACATCGGGGCTGACTTGACCTCTTGAAGCTTGCGAAGGTCTGGCTCCGACTCTTGTATGTCCGTATGAACGCAATCTATTTCGGCGCTATTGAAGCTAGAGACTTGAAATTTGGAACACATTCTCGTGCATATCTCCGATTTATAAAGTGTTAAAATTTTCCCGATCCACCCTTAGGGGCGTGGCAAATCGGAAAATTCTTTAATACAGTTAATATGTTGAGCATAAACTTGTACATCAGAAGAGGGAGGGATATAAGAACATGCAATAAACAATGAGCACGATTGGAGAGTTAATTTAACCCCTATAATCTCCGCATCATGAAGGGACGAAAAGGTAAACGATTCAGAGAGGATAATAGATTTAACAGCAATTAACACCCCACCCCTTCTGCAAACCGAACGATCGAGTCTATAAGTAGTGAAACCACCTGAAAGGATTTCACTATTATGAATATTATTACTTAACCAGGTTTCAGTGAATGCAATAATATCATGTTGTACACTGAAATTGTGCAAGAATAGATTTTTAAGTTTAGAATTTAAGCCACGTACATTTTGATAGATCAGAGACAGCTGAGAAGAAGATTGTAAATTATTTAGTTTTTTGGCACAATGATAGATGAAGATTGCACCGAAGGTAAATTTACTGAAATAGGAGTCGATCTGTACGATTTTTAGGTTTGAACTCATGAACAACTACATGGGGTGGCCAGAAATTAGGATCACATAAAGCTTTAAATAAATAAATATTCTACCGGCACACTAATCTTGAATGAAGCAATTTCTCGCGGAGTTGCGAAACTAAACTTCGATATAAAAACATTAGCCGAAGTCTTGCTTGCAATAAAAGCAGATACTGCCTCACATGTCGTATCAGATGAAAGCCTAGATAAAAATATTTGCTTTCGAGGAGCGACGACAGATAAGATGATGCCCGCAGTGGCTGACTTATTGTCACTCTTTGTTTGAGCAACAATTGAAGTAGTAACCAAATTTGGGACAGGGGCTTGAGTTTCAATAGAAGCATCAATAGGAGAAAATGATTTGTGACCAGGTGAAGGAGGATCTAGTGAATTTGGAGCCGACAACAAAACAGAAGCGCAAGGTGAGGGAGGAGCAAGCGAATTAGGTGACGGTACTATTACAGAAGGAGTTACCGACAACAAAAGAGTCTCCAATTGAGAGAGAGGACTTTCAAAGCCATACTGATTTAATATTTCTTCAGCAGCAGACATGTCACTGGTCAACTGCATAGAAATCTTCTTCAGTTTTAAAAATTGAGCCCTCACAGCACTATACATTTTAGAAAAGCTTATCTGTTTTTCCAAGCAAATCGGACAAGACCAGCGTACGCCTCCACAACCAGCTTTAATAGTAGACATAATCTTGTCATATTCACGACCAGTAAGACCTACACACTTAGTATGCATCATGTTATCACACAGCCAGCAACTTATAAATTGCGCTTGTGCGGAATCAACTGTCTGCCTGAAAGTGCAAGCTTTTTTGCAGCAACTCATATTGGCAATTGGGATAGATCACAAAATTACTGAATGTAAACAGAAATGTAAAAACCAAGAGAGGTATAAATGTGTTGAGAGCGAGTCCAACAACAAACAGCCGTTACAGAGCGCAACGAAAATATATGTTGAGAGAGCGAGTCAACAACAAATACAGCCGTTACAGAGCGGATCAAAAATCAAAGATTCGAGAGAGGCAAATACAACAACAGTAGATAGTGAGAGCAATTATGCACACAGTCACACTAACAAACTTAGAAAGAGTGAACTGGGGAGAGCGCCAACAAATAGAAACACTAAAGCAAAAATGAAAATAATGAATCTAATGAGGCGACGTTGCACACAAAACTTCACAAATTAAAAAAGCAAATTATTAAAAACACAGAGAACAACGGATCAAACCTTGCACAGGAAAATATAGATATTTGCAATATTCAACCGAACCGCAATTATGTGAAATTTAATAAGAATATTTAACTAAGAAAAGAAAACCGGATAAAACTGTATCTCCAAGTGTTTTACAGCTAGAGCGCTGTAATTGCACGACAGCTAATGTTATGATTCTATAAAGTCTAAAGATAAAATTTTAAGTCTACGTCCATTGGGGGCGTGGCAAATCGGACCTGAAGATATGGTGAATTGTTACATTCTGGTATATTTTGGACACTATTGATGCCAGAGACCTCAAATTTTGTATATATACTCGGGCTGATCACCCAAGACCAAAAAGCTTTGTCGGATATATGTCCGCCCACAGGGGGCGTGGCAAACCGCAAAAGTTTATATCTCCTAAAGTATAATAGCTAGAAGCTTCTAATTTAGATAGTTAAGATGCCAGTAAAGTCCTCTATCCTCTTCTAGCTGTTATACTTTAGGAGATATAAACTTTTGCGGTATATATACAAAATTTGAGGTCTCTGGCATCAATAGTATCCAAAATATAGCAAAATTTAAAAAATCACTATATCTTCAGGTCCGATTTGCCACGCCTCTAATAGGCGTAGACATATAATTTTGTCATAAGACTTTTGAGAATTATAACATTAGCTGACGTGCAAAATTGCCATTGCAATGGCAGCATGTTGTCTTTTCTGATGAGAAAAATTTAATTTGGAAGGAACTGATGGCTAGAATTATTATATCCATGACCTACTCATAGAAAAACATTATTTGGAACGGTTGCCAAGCCGCTGCGGCGGGGGGGTGGGTGGCATTGGTGTTAGTAGTAATATATTACTACATCACTTGCAAACTTCAATTTTTGACATCGCGCATGAACGCATAGGATTATAACACCGTGTTTGCTGTTTCGCATTTCTATAACCTGTCTGAAAACGGGCGTTAGATTTTCCAGCATGATAATGCTCCAATTCAGACCGCCCGATCCGTGAAGTCCTGGATTCAGAGCCAAAAAATTGATCTCATAGAGTGGCCACCATACTCACTCAACCTTAATATCATTGAAACGTCTGGGGATGGTTGGTCCGGCGTACCAAAGACAGGGTTAATCGAAGGTATTGAGCACGCTTGGTCAACTATATCCTTGAATTATATTAAACAACTTTATAATTCCATTTCTAATAAAATTTTTGAAGTAATTTAAAAAAAACAAGTAAAAAAACTCTAGTCGAGAGTGCTCAACTAGATACTACCCTGAACCCAACATATAAAAATGCCCATTTAGTATGTCTGGAATTTCAATTTCGATGTATTTAAAAATATAAATAAAATACTAAACTCATTTAATAAAATATAAAAATATTTTGAAACAATTAAAAAGGTTAACATCAGTTGCACCGATCGGGATTCGAACCACAACTACTCGATCGAGCGTCATACAGCTAACACACTAGGCCACTTCACTTCGCCAAGTGGCGCTGGCAAAACTCAAATAGATTCACTGCTGCAGCGCCATCTACCAAAACTAAACGAAACTAACTGCTGATGTGATTCTAAGAATCTGCTAGAATAACCAAACTATTAAAAATGCACATAAAGTATAGTTAAAATTTCAATTCCAGTGTATTTAAAAATATAAATTCAATAAAAAACTCATTTATGAAAATTTAAAAATATTTTGAAACAATTAAAAAAAAATAACATCAGCTGCATCGATCGGGATTCGAACCGCGACTTCTCGATCGAGTGTCATGCAGCTAACACACTAGGCCACCCCACTCCTGCTAGGGGCGCTGGCAAAACTCAAATAGATTCACTGCTGCTGCGCCATCTACCAAAACTAAGCGAAACTAACAGCTGATGTGATTCAACGAATGTTTCTAGAAGAAGTTTTAATGTATGTGTGCACACGCATACGATGCTGTTGTAGCTGCTGCACGTGCGTTTGTTAATTGGCCAAATATTTGATTATTTTTTATTAATTTTTGACTGAACGGAATTTAATGAAACTTTCAGCATATGATCTACATATTATATTGAATATTTGAGAAATTTAAAAAAAGAAAAATCATTCACAATTAGCTATAGTGGCATCTGATTTGAACTTGAATGTTTTTACTCGATAAAAACATAAAGAGATGATTTATCGAATTTTAAAAGCAAACTCGACGTCCGCGCTGTATATACGGTCATTTAAAAAAATAAAATTCAAGTTTCTAGCTCTTATATCTTCGGAAATCGACGCGTTCAAACATACGGACAGACGGACAGACAGACAGACGGACAGGGCCAAATCGACTCAGTTCGTCGCCCTGATCAAGAATATATATACTTTGTGGGGTCTGCCATGCCTCCTTCTGCCTGTTACATACATTTCAACAAAACCATTATACCCTGATTTCCCATTGAAAATGGGTTCAGGGTATAACAAGTAAGAAAGCTCTAGTCGAGAGTGCCCGACTATGAGATCCCCTGAGCCCTTCGAGCAATAGCTGTTTCAATCATTTTTCGCGTCTTTCTGCTTACACAAGACACACACACACACACATACACACACACACACACACGCATACACAAACAGGCATATACACACACATCATACACACGCACACACACAGAGATACGCACGCACGCATAAACACGCATTGGCTGCAGTGGTGGCTTACTAAGGGAACTTAATTGCTCAATAACTTTTCTTGTGGATGAAGTTTCATCATGAAACTTTCAGATTATGATTATATCATGGATATGTATGTATTTGCCAAAGCACAAATCTCTAGTATTTGAAATACGCCTTTTACAAATGTGAGGGTGAGGGGGTGAATTAGGGGTGGGGGGTAAATTTTGATAAAAAACGAAATTGTGTAAAATGCATATAAGTATACATAAAAAATTTGGAGACTCTTACTTTAAAGATATAGGAGATATAAATTTATTACTGGTTTTCGATAATGTTTTTAATCGATAACAAAAGAACGGGGCAATTTATCGATATTTAAAGCAAAACTCGATATGCACGTGCTATACACGGACCTAGGAAAAAAATTTCAAGTCTCTAGCTCTTATATCTTCTGAGATCGACGCGTTCAAACATACGGACAGACGGACAGAAGGACGGACGGACAGACGGACAGGGCTAAATCGACTCAGCTCGTCGCCCTGATCAAGAATATATATACTTTGTGGGGTCTGCCACGCCTCCTTCTGCCATTATACCCTGATTTCCCATTTTCAATGGGTTCAGGGTATAAAAATACCCATTTACTATGGCTAAAATTTCAATTTCGATGTATTTAAAAATATAAATGAAATACAAAAGTCACTTAATAAAATATAAAAATATTTTGAACCAATAAATTAACATAAGTTGCACCGCTCGGGATTCGAGCCCGCGACTTCTCGATCGAATGTCACGCAGCTACTCACTACGCCACCTCACTTGCGAAAGCTGCGTTGGCAAAAGTCAAATAGATTCACTGCTGCAGCGCCATCTACCAAAACTAAACCAAATTAACTGCTGATGTAAATCTAAGAATCTGCTAGAATAACCAAACTTTTAAAAACGCACATTTAGTATGGTTAAAATTTCAATTTCGGTGTATTTAAAAATAAAAATTAAATAGAAAACTCATTTATGAAAATATAAAAATATTTTGAAACAATTAAAAGAATTAACCTCAGTTGCACCGATCGGGATGCGAACCGCGACTTCTCGATCGATTGTTGTGCCGCTAACACACTATGCCACCTTACTTTTGGAAGCTCCGCTGGCAAAACTCGAATAGATTTAGTGCTGCAGCGCCATCTACCAAAACTAAACCAAACTAACAGCTGTAAGACACATAACCCACTACCCAGCACTAGCTAAGGCAAAACCCAGTGTCCCACACCCAAGCACAGAAGAAATCATGGACGCGAAGCAGGTGCAAGGACTGATCATGAATGCTGTTAGCGAAGCCCAGCAAGAAGAAAAGTTCAATTCTCAGCAAAACGATGACAACGAAGATAGATAGATGGAGGATTGAAACTCCGAAAATTAAAAGTTATCAAAGAATTTTAGTTCAGCCAAGAATTCAATGCGATATTCCTCTTGAAATAATAACATCTGTCCACAAATTTTGTGGCGGCTCCGACGACTACATAGCATGGTGGCAGTCAGCTTGCGATGCTTATGAACCATTTAGGTCCTTTAATGGCATGCGCACATTACCAAACAGTCGTGATAATCAGAAAGAGGATTAGAGGGGGCAGCAAGGGCAGTCTTGGTGCCCCACAACACAGTGCTAAATTTCGACGCAATAATAGCTCTTTTGCTAACAAGACGTCGCTGCGTCTCTTAACCCAAGGACTTCAGATGTTTAGATAGGGTGATATAAGCCTTGCGCAGTTTTATGACGAGGTAGAAATGCAACTACCCATTGTTACAAATAAGATTGTCATGTCGCATGAGCCAGAGCAAGCCACAGTACTCAATGAGGAAGTGAGACCAGATGCGCTTCACGCATTTATATCAAGCTTGAGGAAACCACTTAAAACTGCGGTTTTCCGTTGTTGTTTGCCACGAAAGTCGAGTGAAGCATAGAGCGAAGCATGTTTTTGGATACGTATACCAAGGCTATAGCTGACAGAGGACAATCGTGGGAAGCAAATAAATACCACCCACAAAACTGTAAAAAAGAACAAGTAAGAAAACTCTAGTCGAGAGTGCTCGACTAGATACTACCCTGAACCCAACAAATAAAAATGCCCATTTAGTATGTCTGGAATTTCAATTTCGATGTATTTAAAAATATAAATAAAATACCAAACTCATTTAATAAAATATAAAAGTATTTTGAAACAATTAAAAAAAGTTACCATCAGTTGCACCGATCGGGATTCGAACCGCGACTCCTCGATCGATCGTCATGCAGCTAACACACTTCGCCACCTCACTTCTGCAAGTGGTGCTGGCAAAACTCAAATAGATTCACTGCTGCAGCGCCATCTACCAAAACTAAACGAAACTAACAGCTGATGTGATTCAACGAATGTTTCTAGAAGAAGTTTTAATGTATGTGTGCACACGCATACGATGCTGTTGTAGCTGTTGCACGTGCGTTTGTTAATTGGCCAAATATTTGATTATTTTTAATTAATTTTTGACTGAACGGAATTTAATGAAACTTTCAGCATATGATCTACATATTATATTGAATATTTGAGAAATTTAAAAAAAAATGAAAAATCATTCACAATTAGCTATAGTGGCATCTGACTTGAACTTGAATGTTTTTACTCGATAAAAACATAAAGAGATGATTTATCGAATTTTAAAAGCAAACTCGACGTCCGCGCTGTATATACGGTCATTTAAAAAAATAAATTGAAGTCTCTAGCTCTTATATCTTCGGAAATCGACGCGTTCAAACATACGGACAGACGGACGGACGGACGGACGGACAGACGGACAGACGGATAGACAGACAGACGGACAGGGCCAAATCAGCTCGTCGCCCTGATCAAGAATATATATACTTTGTAGGGTCTGCCACGCCTCCTTCTGCCTGTTACATACACTTAAACAAAACCATTATAAAGTATAAAAACACAGCAAGCATGAACACCAGGTATGAAGTATCAGAAAAAAAACAAAAGAGAGGAGGCGGGCCTAAGCCCTGAACCAATGGAGCTATACTCGTCCTCCAGATTCAGGCAGCGAACTAACTATGGGAAAGCCCAAGCCCAATGCAGAACAGGCGTCGAAAAGACCAAATACGTTCGATCGAGTCACAGGGCAGAAACACAGAAGCGACAGAGGCCTATGTTACTCATATTGAAGACAAAAGTGAGGCAGAAAATGACTCAATTAATTTTTTAGTGAACACTCCCTAGGAAAACAATAAAAAGCCTAATAGACACATGGGCGATAAAAAACTACGTCACGCCTGTAAGGGAGTTGAAAAGCGTAGCTCCCGTTGATAATCCCTTCACCGTAAACTCGATTCACGGTTTGAGCAAGATAGGGAAAAAATGTCAATTGAATGTATTGGGCCAGTATACGCTTTGACTTGCTAACGCGAGCGAAAGTAGCATTGCATTTGTAAGAGGACTAATCAAATCAGAGCAGTTAAAGTACCACGAATGTGAAAGTGTAAACTTCACAGACGTTAATGACATTGAAGTACCAACTATGGTAAAAGTAACAAGTAAGAAAGTTCTAGTCGAGACTGCTCGACTATGAGATCCCACAAACAGGCATCCGCACGCACGCACAAAGACACATTGGCTGCAGTGGTGGCTTACTATGGGAACTTAATTGTTTAATAACTTTTCTTGTCGATGAACGTTATTTATGAATCTTTCAGATTATGATTATAACATGGATATGCATGCATTTGCTAAAGCACAGTCTCTAGTATTTGAAATGCGCCTTTTACAATGGTGTGGATAGGGGTGGGGGGGTAATTTTTAACAAAAACCAAAACTGTATAAAATTCATATGTCTACATTTGAAATTTGGAGACTCTAGCTCTAAAGGTGTAGGAGATATAATTTTATAACTGATTTTCGATATGGGTTTTTAACGACAAACAAGTAAGAAAGCTCTAGTCGAGACTGGCTGCAGTGCACTGCAGTGGTGGCTTACTATAGGAAGTTAATTGTTTAATAACTTTTCTTGTGGATGGACTATCTTCATGAAACTTTCAGATTATGATTATAATATAGATATGCATGTATTTGCCAAAGCACAAGTCCCTAGTATTTGAAATACTCCTTTAATAAATGGGATGGTAAGGGGGTGAATTAGGGGTAGGGGGTAAATTTTGACAAAAACCGAAATTAGATAAAATGCATATAAGTATACATAAAAATTTGGATACTCTAGCTTTAAAGATGAAGGAGATATAATTTTAAAACTGATTTTCGATAATGGTTTTAAACTCGATATGCGCGTGCTATAAACGAACCTAGGAAAACAAGTAAGAAGGCTCCAGTCGAGACTGCTCGGCTAGGAGATACCCTGAACCCTCTAAGCTGATATTCTAATCATTCTGCACTTCTTCTAAGCACACATACATACACATGCATTCAGACGCGCGTATAATAACGCGCTCTGCTAACTGCGCAGTAAGCAGTGACTGCGCTTGGGCTGCGCTGCAGTGTGGGCAATATTATAAGAATTTATTTCTGGAATAATTTCTTTTGTAGACATACGATCTTAATGAAACTTTTAGAGCGTAATCATATGGTTAAATTGTGTGTACATTATAAAGCACAAGTCTCTAGTACTTGAAATGCGTTTTTTTACAAATTGGGGGAGAAGGGGGCGTGGTATCCAAAATCTGTAAACAACGCAAATTTTGAAGACTCCAGGTCTAAAAATAGGCTAAAAAAAACAAAATCAATTTTTCGATTATTCTCGATAAAAAAGTTATCGGATGAGTTATCGAAAAAATAAAGCAAACTCATATGCATGCCAAATTTCAGCTCTCTAGCTCTTGTAACTTCTGAGATCGACGCACTCATACGGACGGACGGACGGACAGTCGGACAGGGCTATATCGACTCAGCTCGTCGCGCTGATCAAGAATATATATACTTTGTGGGGTCTGCCACGCCTCCTTCTGCCCGTTACATACTTTTTCACAAAACCATTATACCCTGATTTCCCATTTTCAATGGGTTAGGGTATAACATTTCAAGTCTCTAGCTCTTATATCTTCTGAGATCGACGTGTTCAAGCATACGGACGGACGGACAGACGGGCATGGCTAAATCAACTCAGCTCGTCGCCCTGATCAAGAATATATATACTTTATGGTCTGCCACGCTTCCTTCTGCTTGTTACATACATTTAACAAAACTATTATTCCCTGATTTCCCATTTTCAATGGGCTCAGGGTATAACAAGTAAGAAAACTCTAGTCGAGAGTGCTCGACTAGATACTACCCTGAACCAAACTAATAAAAATGCCCTTTTAGTATGGTTAAAATTTTAATTTCGATGCATTTAAAAATATAAATGAAATAAAAAACTCATTTAAAAAAATATACAAATATTTTGAAACAATTAAAACAAATAAGAAAGCTCTAGTCGAGACTGCTCGACTACGAGATCCCCTGAACCCTTCGAGCAATAGCTATTTCAATCATTTTTCGCGTCTTTCTGCTTTCACAAGCCATACACCCACATACACACACACAAGCACCCACGCATAAACACGCATGGGCTGCAGTGTGCGTTTACTATGGGAACTTAATTGTATAATAACTTTTCCTATGGACATACGATCTTCATGATCTTCAGATTATGATTATAACATGGATATGCATGCTTTTGCCAAAGCACAAGTCTCTAGTATTTGAAATACGCTTTTTATAAATATTTGGGTGATGGGTTGGATATAGGGGTCGGGGTAAATTTTAACAAAAACCGAAATTGTATAAATTGCATATAAGCATACATTAAAAATTTGGACTCTAGCAATAAAGGTGTAGAAGATATAATTTTATAACTGGTTTTCGATAAGGCTTTTTATCGATAAAAAAGATCGGGAGGAGTTATCGATTTTTAATGATAAACTTGATATGCGCGCTGTAATTACGGACATTTAAAAAAAAATTTGAAGTCTCTAGCTCTTATATCTTCGGAAATCGACGCGCTCATACATACGGACAGACGGGCAGACAGACGGACAGGGCCAAATCAACTCAGCTCTTCGCCCTGATCAAGAATATATATACTTTGTGGGGTCTGCCACGCCTCCTTCTGCCTGTTACATACATTTCAACAAAACCATTATACCCTGATTTCCCAATGAAAATGGGTTCAGGGTATAATAAGTAAGAAAGCTCTAGTTGAGACTGCTCGACTACGAGATCCCCTGAACCCTTGGAGTAATAGATATTTCAATAATTTTTCGCGTCTTTCAGCTTACACAAGAAACACGCACACACACACACACACATACACACGCATGCACGCACACACAGGCATACATACACACACACACACAAATGTATAGATGTAGCTTTTCTCAGTGAGCCTCACCACTGTAGAACCAGCTGCCCTAGGACATGGTCAACAGACGTTAATGGCAAAGCTGCGTTGTGGGTATGCGGCAACTCAACGAACGTACTTTCGAATGTTAAGTCATTCAATGGGTTCGTACGTGGCCGATATGGTAGCTTGTGGCTTTACAGTTGCTATCTGGCCCCCAGCATGCAGCTCAGTGAATTCACGACGGTGCTCGACGAGCTTGCCGAGGATGCTAGGGGTCGGAAGGCCATTATAGCTGGAGATTTTAACTCCTGGGCGCTAGAATGGGGTAGCCCAACAACAAATGCCAGAGGTCGTATACTACTGGAGATCTTCGCGACACTAGATGTTGCACTGCTCAACACTGGCCATAAGTACACCTTCAGTCGGGCGGGATACGGGTCTGTTATCGACATTACTTTTGTCACTTCATCCCTCTTTCGGGGAGCAACATGGAGCCATTGCGATAGCTATACAGGCAGCGATCATACGGCACTTCTGTTCACAATAGGTGAGCCACCTGCCAGGGCGTCAACATTGTGGAGGGAGTCGTATCGGCTAGATACTTTTGATCCCGCGGTCTTTTCAGAGGCCATTCAGTCTCTGGGTACAATTGGTAATGCTGAGGCCAGAGCATGCCAAATGGTAGCCCAAATACAGAGTGCCTGCAATAGCAGCATGTTACGCCGCAAGCAGTTCACGCGACAACATGAGCCTACGTATTGGTGGAATACGCAAATAGGTGACATTCGTCGCAAATGCATCCAGGCGAGAAGAAGCTACCAACGGGCTCGCGGTAGGCCAACGTTCCTTGAGAAACAGTTAGCTTACCAGGCAGCTAGAAGACAGCTGAAGAAGGCCATTCGGGCAAGCAAAAGAGAATGTTTTTTACAGTTGTGCGACTCAGCCGAATATGACCCTTGGGGCAGGGCATATAAGATAGTAGTTAAAAGACTATACGCAGGTAGACAGGTGCAGCCTACGGATCGTCTGGAGCTTAAATCGATTGTGGAAACACTCTTTCCAGAAAGTTTAAGCTCCATTCACGCCCCTGAGTCCGAGTCTGCTGATCAGGGCTCAACGAGCACTGAAATTGCTGAAATTGTTTTAGTTACAGAGGAAGAAATATCAGTAGTTCTCCGAGGTCTTAGAACCAACACAGCTCCGGGGCCGGACGGGATCCCAAATCGTGCGCTAAAGCTAGCCCTCGCCTTGCACCCAAGTACGTTCGCCGAATTATTTAACGAATGCCTGATCCAAGAGACGTTCCCGGCAAAATGGAAAGCCCAGAATCTGGTATTGCTACCCAAGGCTGGCAAACCACCAGATGAGCCATCTTCGTACAGACCGATCTGTCTCTTAGACACCATGGGAAAGGTGTTTGAGAAACTGATCTGCTCTAGGCTGGAGACTGCGATTGCAAGCGCCGGAGGCCTGTCACCAAACCAATTTGGATTCCGGAAGGCCCGGTCAACAACGGACGCGCTTAACAAAGTTGTTGGTCTGGCCACTTCCGCTATTCAAGGCACCAGATGGAGGCACGGGACGAAGGAATACTGTATTATCGCGACCCTGGATGTAAGGAATGCCTTCAACACAGCTAGTTGGGATATGATACTGAATGTCACAATATAATATCCCTAAATATCTAAGAGAGATAATAAAGAGCTACTTCAGAGGAAGAACACTGGTATACAACACGAGTGAGGGTCCCCAAACTCATACAGTGTCAGCTGGAGTACCCCAAGGCTCAGTGCTGGGGCCTCTCCTATGGAACATCATGTACGACGGCGTACTGCGCTTGGAACTACCAGCAGGCGCGCACACCATTGGCTTTGCTGATGATGTAGCTGTCGTAGCCATAGGAAAGGAGCTCAAAGATACAGAGGATATGTGCAGCGAAAGTATCAATCGCATACGAAGCTGGTTGACAGGAGCTGGGCTCGAGCTTGCGGCACACAAGACCGAAGTTGTACTAGTCAGCAGTCGCAAAAGAGTGGAAACTGCCAATATAAAGATCGGCAGCGTCACCATTGCGTCAAAGAGGGCGATAAGATATCTTGGTGTCATGATAGACACAAGATTAACTTTCCGCGAGCACTTAGAATATGTGCATAAAAAGGCAGCTGATTCTTGTAGAGCTCTCTCGAGAATCATGCTTAACACGCGGGGACCTAAACAGCAACGACGTCTCCTCCCTAATGAGCGTCATTAGGTCTGTCATCCTCTATGCTGCGCCAATATGGGCAAGACCGATGGCAACGCCGAGCTACAGCCGAGGCATTTGCGCAATCTACAGGCTGAGCGCAATCAGAGTCAGCTGCGCTTTCAGGACTATCTCCGATGACGCGGCGCTCGTCATAGCCGGTATGGTGCCACTGGAGTATTTGGTCGCCGAAGCCGTGGAGCGGAATTCGCACGGGCCTACGCGACTCAACGCTGTCAGGGCGAACAGCATCGCACGATGGCAAAGAAGGTGGAATAGCTCAGCTAAAGGGCGGTGGACGCACAAGCTCATTCCGGAGCTTGAACCATGGGTTAACCGCAAACATGGCGAGGTTAACTTCTACCTTACGCAGATCCTCTCGGGTCATGGATGCTTTCGGAGCTATTTGAAGCGCTTTGGCCACGAGGAATCTGACGAGTGCCCCTGGTGCGAGCGAGGGCATGTGGAAGACGCCAACCACATTCTTTTCGAATGTGGACGGTTCCCTGGAGGAGAGGCGTCGTCTGGAAGCGGCAGTGGGCCGCTCCATCAGAGCGGACAACTTAGTCAACGCTATGCTGGAATCGGAGGAAGCTTGGGAACTAACAAGCACCTTCGCGGCCACGGTGATGATGGAGCTCCGCAGAGTCGAGCGACTGAGAAGACGAGCTGTCCCAGGCTAAGGTAGCGCATAGTGCTTGCGAAGCAATGCTTTACGGCCGTCCCGCAAGCACCGCGCGCTATCCTAGCCGCCACGCAACTTGCAATTTGTTATTTTGTCAATAAATGAATATAAAAAAAAAAAAAAAAAAAAAAAAAAACACAGACACACACACACACAGACACACACACAGACACACACACAGACACACACACAGACACACACACACAGACACACACACACACACAGACACACACACACACAGACACACACACACACAGACACACACACACAGACAGGTGAGGGGGTGATTTTAAGGGTGGGGGTAAATTACAACAAAAACCGAAATTATTTAAAATACATATGAGTCTACATTTAAAATTTTGAAGCTCTAGCTCTAAAGGTGTAGGAGATATAATTAAATAACTAGCTTTCGATAAGTTATCGATATATAGAGAAAAACTTGATATGCGCATGATATACACGGACCTAGGAAAAAAAATTTCAAGTCTCTAGCTCTTATATCTTCTGAGATCGACGCGTTCATACATACGGACGGACGGACGGACAGACAGACGGACAGACAGACGGACAGACAGACAGACGGACAGGGCTTTATCGACTCAGCTCGTCGCCCTGATCAAGAATATATATACTTTGTGGGGCCTGACACGCCTCTTTCTGCCTGTTACATACTTTTAACAAAACCATTATACCCTGATTTCCCATTTTCAATGGTTTCAGGGTATAACAAGTAAGAAGACTCTAGTCGAGACTGCTCGACTAGGAGATACCCTGAACCCTCCAAGCTGATATTCTAATCATTCTGCACTTCTTCTAAGCACACATACATACACATGCATTCAGACGCGCGTATAATAACGCGCTCTGCTAGCTGCGCAGTAAGCAGCGACTGTGCTTGGACTGCGCTGCAGTGTGAGCAGTATTATGAGAATTTATTTCTTTAATAATTTCTTTTGTAGACATACGATCTTAATGAAACTTGCAAAGCGTAATCATATTGTTAAAATGTGTGTACATTCCAAAGCACAAGTCGCTAGTACTTGAAATGCGTTTTTTACAAATTGGGGGCAAATGGGGCGTGGTATCCAAAATCTATAAATTAAACAAGTAAGAGGACTCTAGTCGAGACTGCTCGACTAGGAGATACCCTAAACCCTCTAATCTGATATTCACTCTGCACTTCTTTTCGGCACACATACATACACACGCACGTATTAGAACGCGCTCTGCTAACTGCGCAGTAAGCAGCGACTGCGCTTGGGCTGCGCTGTAGTGTGGGCAACATTATAAGAATTTCTTTGTTGAATACTTTAATTTCTAGACGTACAATCTTAATGAAACTTTCAGAACATAATCATAATGTTTAAATGTATGTACATTCCAAAGCACAAGTCTCTAGTACTTGAAATACGTCTTTTACAAAGGTGATGGTGAGGGGGTAGATATAAGGGTGGGGGGGAAATTACAACAAAAATCGAAATTATATAAAATATATATAAGTCTACATTTAAAATTTGGAAGCTCTAGCTCTAAAGGTGTAGGAGATATAATTAAATAACTAGCATTCGATAAGGTTTTTGATCGATAATAAAATATCGGGAGTAGTTATCGATATTTAAAGAAAAACTTGATATGCGCGTGATATACACGGACCTAGGAAAAAAAATTTCAAGTCTCTAGCTCTTATATCTTCTGAAATCGACGCGTTCATACATACGGACGGACGGACGGACGGACGGACGGACGGACGGACGGACGGACAGACAGACGGACAGGGCTAAATCGACTCAGCTCGTCGTCCTGATCAAGAATATTTATACTTTATACTTTTTTCACAAAACCATTATACCCTGATTTCCCATTTTCAATGGGTTCAGGGTATAAAGAGCATATGTATGTACATACATACATATACTGGCGAAATGGACCCATTTTAAAGGGTGCATCAGTTAGATGTAATAAAAATCATGCAATTAAGAAACACCTATAAAAGTAATGGGAAGTGCACTTGTTACTTTAGTTAGTCAGATACTTAAATGTAAGCGCGCCTCTTCAATTAAAAACCAAAATCGCTTACACCATTCTTAGTTGAGGGAGGCATACGCCAATGTTCATCTCCCATGCATACATGCAAACACATACACACACGCACATGTAAAGGCACACAGGCATACAAATGCTTCTACAAGTTATATCCCATAATTGTGAGCAGCGCATCCCATGCGTACACACCATCAAATGTATATATGTACATACATACATACATATATATGTGAGCACTTCACAAGATCGACAAATGCAAATGCTGGGATTTAAAATTGCTATAGACAGCAAGAGCTTCACACACAGGCATACAAATGCTCATAGTACATGTAGCAAGCGAGAGTGTGTATGCATGCTCATCGCGAAAATATTTTCATTATGCGCACCAACGCTTTCATATCTGCTACATCGTTAAAGCTAGACTCTCCAAATTTTTTATGTATACTTATATGCATTTTATACAATTTCGGTTTTTGTCAAAATATAATCCCCACCTCTAATTCACCGCCTCACCAACACATCTGTGAAAGGCGTATTTCAAATACTAGGAGCTTGTGCTTTGGCAAATACTTGCATAAGCATGCTATAATCATAATCTGAAAGTTATTAAACAATTGAGTTATCTTAGTAAGCGCACACTGCAGCCCATGCGTGTTTATGTGTGTGTGTGTGTGTGTGTATGTGTGTATGTGTCTGTATATGTGTGTGTATGCGTGTGTGTGTACGCAGGTGTGTGTTTGTGTGTGTATGCGTGTGTCTTGTGTAAGCAGAAAGAAGCGAAAAATGATTGAAATATCTATTGCTCGAAGGGTTCAGGGGATCTCGTAGTCGAACAGTCTCGACTAGAGCTTTCTTACTTGTTTAAATATATTGTTTGGTTCCAAAGCTATGATTTATGTAACACAAAATGAGCAAAGGTCCAACTATGCGTCGTTATAACCGAATTCTACTGTATAATGTGTGTATAAACAGCTTGAGATTATAAATTCATAGTAAAATGTTAAAAAGTTATTCACTTAACATTATTATTTATATATATAATATAATATATTTGTATCCTACTATATAATACATTTATATCATACTATTACTGTTTATTCATATTATTTCAATCCTCTAACACTTTGAACAACACCTTTTCAGTACGTGAATATTGGGGTCACACAATGGGTATTGAAAGCCTAGGACCGACTGGACTGCAATTAAATTTAGGATATCCTGGTATCGGGATATTTCTGAACTGTCCACTGTGTGACTCTTCCGTCTACTCCTACTGCTCGAACCAGGTGGAACATGATGCTTGTTGTTGTATTATTCCAGGTGAGTGTCTATATTTTGTGGCAAAGCACAAACCATTTAAATATATTTTATCCGCAGGACATCAGTTGCATCCCACTCAATGCGCAATCTATAACTGCTCACTTTTGTACGCGAAGTCCTGCTATGAACATGCCCTTATTAAGAATTGCTGTTGTGAAAATCGATACTAGATATGTATGCACATACATACATATGCTACGCAAAATTTTCAACATTTATGTACTAAATTATTTATAAAGTTTTTAAAATAAAAACATCTATGAAAGGTGTACTCGAAACAGCTTGACTTGGAGATCAACTCAATCCGTGGAGGAACAAATAATGCACATACACACATACATATGTACATATGTATGTATGTATATACACTCGTACGCATATGAAAGCACCAGCGATGTCAAGTCAAAATTTGAAAATTACGTAGCCAGGCTCCAAAATCTACGTTGCTGAAATACGTACATAGATCTACGTACTTTTTAGACTCATTCACGAAAGAGAAATGAGTGTATTGGTTTTGTGCAATGTCCATCTTGCTGTCCGTCCGTCTGTCAGTCTGTCCGTATGAACGCAATCTATTGAAGCTAGAGAAACTTGGAGCACATACTCGTGTATATCTCCGATTTATTAAGTGTTAAAATTTTCCCGATCCGCCCACTAGGGGCGTGGCAAATCGGAAAATGCATTTTCCGATATACCAGAAATCATATTTGTTGAAGAGCTAGAAAGCTGAAATTTGGTATGTAGGTCCGCGTCGACCACCCAAGATCACGAGCTATGGCGGATATATCTCCACCCATTGGAGGCGTGGCAAATTGGACAAAACTGTATCTCCTAAAGTTATGAACCTAGAATGCTGAAATTTTGCACGTAAGTTTATGTTTTAATTCTATAAAGATGGGTGAAAATCATAAATGTACGCCTACTAGGGGCGTGGCAAATTGGACCTGAAGATATAGTGATTTTTCGAATTCGGCTATATTTTGGACACTATTGAAGCTAGAGACCTGAAATTTGGAATATATACGCGGGTTGACCACCCACGTCCAACGAGCTATGGTAGATATATGTCCGCCCATAGGGGGCGTGGCAAACCGCAAAAGTTTCTATCTCCTACAGTTTAAGAGCTAGAAGCTGAGTTGAGTTGCTGGTAGCCTCCTATATCGATGTTTCAAAAATAATTTTAAAGCCTCTTTAGGGGCGTGGCATATCGAAAAATACCCTGTAATTTTCACATTTTTTGAGCGTAAGAATTCAAATTTTGCATTTAGGTTACCGGTTGCTCGTTCTAAGAACTGGCCAAAAATGAGAAGTCTACGGCCACTAGAGGCGTGGCAATCGGCATTTATAATGCCCATATTGCGGCATTTATATGCGTCAGCCATCTATTTATGTATTTGTACACATAAAAATTAATAAAATATAAAAAAGCTAAAATAACAAAAAAATTTTCAATTTACAAAAACGAGTTTTCCGCGGGATTTGAACTCGCACCCAAGCCGAATAGCATGTTCATGTCAAAATATCTAAACTAAAGATCGCGGGCACTTCAGCCTACAGCACCACCGCGTCACATAGCAACGAAAAGCCAGTGTAGCGGCTGGAAATTAAAAAACAGTGCAAAGACAAATCAATCGCAACTGAGATTCTTAGAATATGCTAGAGTACGCATTTATGTGTACATACATACCCACGTACAAATGAGCGCGTGTATAAGGCTGGAATGCTTGATGCTATGCGTGCAGACTTACATATATACATATATACATATGTATGTGTTTGCGTATATGTATTTGAGGGCTATTTAAAAATAAACACATTTAAACTTATAAAATTATTCGACTAAGAAAAAGAACAGTATTAAGTGCCATTCATTCAAGCTCGCACCTTCCCAATAAAATGTCTATTTTATAAAAAACGAAATATGTATGAAAAAAAAAAAAAAATAACACCGAAGAGGTTCGAGCCTCCTACTCTAACATTACTTCGCCTTTAGCACCCGCACCACTGCTTTGCTTGACCAGCCAATTGCTAAAATAGAATAGCTTATTAAGAGAGCGTCATCAGACAAAACTACAGTAACGGCTAGAAAGTCCAGAAATCAATCAAAATTCTAAGAATGTGAGAAAAGGCGCGCTTCTGTCTGTTCGCATAGAATAGACGATGAGTGTGTGCACACGTATAGGAAAATCGCGCTGATCTGCTGCTAGCTTGAAGCCGGTATCCAATATATGGATATAAATATATATTACTAGTTGTCCCGGCGAACTTCGTACCGCCTAACAGTCTCTATACATGTATATATAAAACCAGAGCTTGCAAATGAGAGTTGATCGTTTTTTCGTTTATTCCCTTCCTCGCATCATAACCAAAAAAATTGTGCAGACACGTCTCGCTCTGAGCGTCACTTTCTGTTTTCTTTAGCATCTGTTTCGCTCAGACGCAATGCAATGACTCATTCGTGTGACGCTCTCACATGAGTGTCGCGTAAAACTAACACGATTTTCCCTCACACAAAGACAAAAAACAAGCAAAAAACACTTTGACTAAAAAACTCAGCAGAAAATGTTTTTGCCTTCGTGTGCATGTAAATACACGCATACATACATACAAAAAGAACGCAGCAATCGCGCGTGATTACCCATACAAACGCAACTTACCGTTACTTCATTTAACTCAAGCAAACGATCAGCGTTTGACTTGAGGAAACGAAAACAGAAACAACTGTCTCCCTCAGAGCGCGAGAGAGCTAAGCCAGACGCGACAAAAACAGTTTCTGTCTGAGTTTTTTTTGACTGTGTCAGTGAAAGACACTTTTTCGCAGACAACGAAAATGTGTTAACAGTTATTTGCGAGCTATGTATAAAACAAAGTCGAGTTTGTTACAAAACTTATAATTCGAGATCTGCTGCACCAATTTTCATGGTTTTTTGATTTGTTGGATTTGTCTCCGCCCCGAATAGCAGTATGTATTTTAAAACAAGTAAGAACGTTGCAGTCGGGCGTTACCGACTGCGGAATACTCATTCACATCCCATCAACAATTTAGTAGTTAAGTTTCGCTCTAATACTGTAGAATATACACGTTTTTCCGATTTGCCACGCCCCAACTGGGCGTAGACACCTCATTTTTGGTCAGTTTTTAGAAAGAAATAACGGTACCCTAACTGCAAAGTTTGAATGCTTACCCTCAAAAAATGTGAAAATTACAGGGTATTTTTCGATATGCCATGCCCCTAAAGAGGCGTAAAAATTATTTTTGGGGAATCGATAGAGGAGGCTACCAGTAACTCAACTATCCAAAAACTATTATACTTTAGGAGATATAAACTTTTGCGGTTTGCCACGCCCCCTGTGGGCGGACATATATCCGACAAAACCTTTTGGTCTTGGGTGATCAGTCCGAGTATATATACAAAATTTGAGGTCTCTGCCATCAATAGTGTCCAAAATATAGGAGAATTTAAAAAATCACTATATCTTCAGGTCCGATTTTCCCCCCCAATGGGTGTAGACTTATAATTTATCTTCAGACTTTATAGAATCATACCATTAGCTGACGTGCAAAATTTCAGCATTCTAGGTTTACAACTTTAGGAGATACAGTTTTATCCGATTTGCCACGCCCCCAATGGGCGTAGATATATCCGCCATAGCTCGTGATCCTAAGTGGTCGATGCGGATCTATATTCCAAATTTCAGCTTTCTAGCTCTTTAACTAACATGATTTCTGGTATATCGGAAAATGCATTTTCCGATTTGCCACGCCCCTAGTGGGCGGATCGGGAAAATTTTAACACTTTATAAATCGGAGATATACAGGAGTATGTGTTCCAAATTTCAAGTCTCTAGCTTCAATAGCGCCGAAATAGATTTCGTTCATACGGACAGACGGACAGACGGACGGACAGCAAGACGGACATTGCACAAAACCAATATACTGATTCACTTTCGTGAATGAGTATAAATACTGAAAAATTTGGGAATACTTGAAAAATACGTTATTTTCCCTAAAAGTTCTTTAATTTCGGAGCTGTCAAATTTTTGTAATAATATCAGTAAGTAATGTCGTGTTATCTTTTAGCTAAACTAATTTAGGCTTCTATGAACGTAATACAATAATACAAAAAATATTAATATAGATAATTGTTAGAATTTTCACGAATCATCAAACAATATGCGTAATAATTCATCGAACTAACCTTCTTGGTAGTTTCCCCACCTGAAACAAATACAGTAAAAATTGTATTTTAGAACCCCTAATAAGCTACTCTCTACTAAATTAAGAGTGACAACTTTTTTTGTGTACCAAGAGCAAACAGAATAAAAAGTATATCAAGTTAAAATGAAAACAATGATATTGATCTTACCATTCAATGGATTAATCATTTTGATATAAAAGTGATATCCATCGTCTCCTTGCCAAAACATCAGCGGGTATTGTAACACGTCATATGAACGGTGCGTTTCATATATTCTTTGTTGTTGCCCAGTATTGCGTCGTGTAAGCACAATATCACGTGCTTCCAAGTTTTCAGCAACAATTAGGAATGCCACTTCATCGATTGTTGGATTATATCCGTGTTCTTCAATAATTTTCGCCCCAAATGAAGTCATTTGGAAACAGGCATTGTATTTTTGAGTGCTCGCTAGAAAAGTAGGGAACGCAATGGCTCTGGTGGCGGGACCACTAATGGCAATGTCACTTTACCACTAAGGCAGCACAAACCGGTCGTTTCACCAGCAAACTTCGATGCGCCACAATGCTGGCAAACAACGTCCATTGGACCAATACACTATGGGTAAAAAGTCCGATTTTTTGGCAAAAATCAAAAAAATTGTTTTTTTAGTATCCGCCAACTGTTTTCATATTCTCATTTAGAAAACTCCAGCCGACTTAAAAACAATTTTTATAAAATTTTGCGGACTACCCATAAAGTTTTAAGCTTCGTCAAAGGTAGCTGATTTAAGGTTACATGGTAAATTGAAGAAAGCGCGGGAAATGATGCTCTACTTTAAACGTGTGTAAATCTTTTGGTGTTTGAAATAGTATACAATATTTTTTATGGAAATGATTCAGGAAGCTTTATTAAATAAGATGAGTGAAAAATTTGTTGTAGTTCTGTGACTTATAGTCCAATTGTGCAAAGTGTTGCTATTGTGCATTGGTAGATAAAAACTAACATTAATATGTGTGCTTCGTTAGATATAACTTTTGATCTCTCAAAGGTATTTGAAATGATTAAATTGGAAGCTGTGTATAAATCTTTGCTAAATCCAATAATAAAAAGACTTCTTGCTCCTTCACAAAATTACAGATGAGCAATTACAGATGAGCTCTGCAATTCCATGCTGCTAGAAGTGTGGAGCAGCAACAAGCGACAACAAAGACAAAAGATTATTTCGTTAAAAAATAAGTAAAGAGAAAATATCGGACGATAAATATAAATCAATTAACTATAAAGCAAAAAAAATTGTTGGATTTATCAAGTATCATTTAACAAAATGCAATCGATTGCTGATTAGAGTCAAGTATCAAGGTCAATGCGTACGCCAGATCACCTAAAAGAGCAGGTTGGAAGCAATTAAATTATAACGATGCTGGTCCACGATTAAAAGAGAAATCGGCTTCTGAGCTTGCCTCAGAGTATGATAACACGACGCCTCTCTGCATTAGTTTCGTTTAAAAAATTAACGGAAAAGGATACAACATTAGTTTTCAAGTGGTAAATCTAATGACGACAACGCAGCAAGAAGAGCTTTTGGAAATGTTGAGTTGTTTTTTTATCACTTTAAATTTTGACCAATAAATCTTATCAACCGTTTCTATAATATTAATTGCTATCTCTTGCGAGCATATGGTGAACTCCGGGAAATTTAAAGCTCTGTGTGAGAAAACATTCAATTTGTGTTTGTTATATTATATTTTATATATAATATTTTTGCTATCCAATGCCCGCAACTATCCACCACATTTTGGTGCATGGACATCTGTATACTTCCAGTTGAGAGCTTGAGTGAGCACATTTGAAGGACTAAATAAAATTACAAAAACAATCGAAAATCCCATGCTAGGAAGTGCAGGCGATTACAAATTATAAGTGGCGTATTCAATAGAGCACTAGACTCATCAGACCCACTTATTTCTAGTCTCAGTTTGAAAGAACGAGCTCGCCAAATGAGAAAAAAAGAAATGCCTACAGAAGATATTGCACTTCTAGACACATATAGTTTCGAACCTTCTGAAACATTTGAAAGAATTCCTAGTTCAACCAAAAGCGAAAAAGAGGAAGATGATACTGAAGACACCTATGAAAAAAAATATTAAATGAATTGTATTGAGTTGGAATAAGAAACTTATAACTAAAATAATATTCACGGTAAAAGCTTGTCTGGGACTAGAATTTTCGTTGAAATAACCGGATGGATGCTATAAGCGAAAGGGGTGGGGGCGTGGCTCTATTTAAAAAAAAAAACCGGGCGATTTCTCGCTCTTCGTCAGATAATTGACTCGCGATATTCCGTTGCCTAATTGCATTATGGGTCCGCCGGGAAAATTAGATCTTCTAGGACGCGGCATTTTCAATGGGAAATCAGGGTATAATGGTTTTGTTAAACGTATGTAACAGGCAGAAGGAGGCGGGGCAGACCCCATAAAGTATATATATTCTTGATCAGGGCGACGAGGCCCTGATTTGGCCCTGTCCGTCTGTCTGTCTGTCCGTCTGTCCGTCCGTCCGTCTGTCCGTATGTTTGAACGCGTCGATTTCCGAAGATATAAATGACCGTATATACAGCGCGGACGTCGAGTTTGCTTTTAAAATTCGATAAATCATCCCGTTATGTTTTTATCGAGTAAAAACATTCAAGTTCAAGTCAGATGCCACTATAGCTAATTGTGAATGATTTTTCTTTTTTTTAAATTTCTCAAATATTCAATATAATATATAGATCATATGCTGAAAGTTTCATTAAATTCCGTTCAGTCAAAAATTAATAAAAAATAATCAAATATTTGGCCAATTAACAAACGCACGTGCAACAGCTACAACAGCATCGTATGCGTGTGCACACATACATTAAAACTTCTTCTAGAAACATTCGTTGAATCACATCAGCTGTTAGTTTCGTATAGTTTTGGTAGATGGCGCTGCAGCAGTGAATCTATTTGAGTTTTGCCAGCACCACTTGCAGAAGTGAGGTGGCGAAGTGTGTTAGCTGCATGACGATCGATCGAGGAGTCGCGGTTCGAATCCCGATCGGTGCAACTGATGGTAACTTTTTTTAATTGTTTCAAAATACTTTTATATTTTATTAAATGAGTTTGGTATTTTATTTATATTTTTAAATACATCGAAATTGAAATTCCAGACATACTAAATGGGCATTTTTATTTGTTGGGTTCAGGGTAGTATCTAGTCGAGCACTCTCGACTAGAGTTTTCTTACTTGTTCTTTTTTACAGTTTTGTGGGTGGTATTTATTTGCTTCCCACGATTGTCCTCTGTCAGCTATAGCCTTGGTATACGTATCCAAAAACATGCTTCGCTCTATGCTTCACTCGACTTTCGTGGCAAACAACAACGGAAAACCGCAGTTTTAAGTGGTTTCCTCAAGCTTGATATAAATGCGTGAAGCGCATCTGGTCTCACTTCCTCATTGAGTACTGTGGCTTGCTCTGGCTCATGCGACATGACAATCTTATTTGTAACAATGGGTAGTTGCATTTCTACCTCGTCATAAAACTGCGCAAGGCTTATATCACCCTATCTAAACATCTGAAGTCCTTGGGTTAAGAGACGCAGCGACGTCTTGTTAGCAAAAGAGCTATTATTGCGTCGAAATTTAGCACTGTGTTGTGGGGCACCAAGACTGCCCTTGCTGCCCCTCTAATCCTCTTTCTGATTATCACGACTGTTTGGTAATGTGCGCATGCCATTAAAGGACCTAAATGGTTCATAAGCATCGCAAGCTGACTGCCACCATGCTATGTAGTCGTCGGAGCCGCCACAAAATTTGTGGACAGATGTTATTATTTCAAGAGGAATATCGCATTGAATTCTTGGCTGAACTAAAATTCTTTGATAACTTTTAATTTTCGGAGTTTCAATCCTCCATCTATCTATCTTCGTTGTCATCGTTTTGCTGAGAATTGAACTTTTCTTCTTGCTGGGCTTCGCTAACAGCATTCATGATCAGTCCTTGCACCTGCTTCGCGTCCATGATTTCTTCTGTGCTTGGGTGTGGGACACTGGGTTTTGCCTTAGCTAGTGCTGGGTAGTGGGTTATGTGTCTTACAGCTGTTAGTTTGGTTTAGTTTTGGTAGATGGCGCTGCAGCACTAAATCTATTCGAGTTTTGCCAGCGGAGCTTCCAAAAGTAAGGTGGCGTAGTGTGTTAGCGGCACAACAATCGATCGAGAAGTCGCGGTTCGCATCCCGATCGGTGCAACTGAGGTTAATTCTTTTAATTGTTTCAAAATATTTTTATATTTTCATAAATGAGTTTTCTATTTAATTTTTATTTTTAAATACACCGAAATTGAAATTTTAACCATACTAAATGTGCGTTTTTAAAAGTTTGGTTATTCTAGCAGATTCTTAGATTTACATCAGCAGTTAATTTGGTTTAGTTTTGGTAGATGGCGCTGCAGCAGTGAATCTATTTGACTTTTGCCAACGCAGCTTTCGCAAGTGAGGTGGCGTAGTGAGTAGCTGCGTGACATTCGATCGAGAAGTCGCGGGCTCGAATCCCGAGCGGTGCAACTTATGTTAATTTATTGGTTCAAAATATTTTTTATATTTTATTAAGTGACTTTTGTATTTCATTTATATTTTTAAATACATCGAAATTGAAATTTTAGCCATAGTAAATGGGTATTTTTATACCCTGAACCCATTGAAAATGGGAAATCAGGGTATAATGGCAGAAGGAGGCGTGGCAGACCCCACAAAGTATATATATTCTTGATCAGGGCGACGAGCTGAGTCGATTTAGCCCTGTCCGTCTGTCCGTCCGTCCGTCTGTCCGTCTGTCCGTATGTTTGAACGCGTCGATCTCAGAAGATATAAGAGCTAGAGACTTGAAATTTTTTTCCTAGGTCCGTGTATAGCACGTGCATATCGAGTTTTGCTTTAAATATCGATAAATTGCCCCGTTCTTTTGTTATCGATTAAAAACATTATCGAAAACCAGTAATAAATTTATATCTCCTATATCTTTAAAGTAAGAGTCTCCAAATTTTTTATGTATACTTATATGCATTTTACACAATTTCGTTTTTTATCAAAATTTACCCCCCACCCCTAATTCACCCCCTCACCCTCACATTTGTAAAAGGCGTATTTCAAATACTAGAGATTTGTGCTTTGGCAAATACATACATATCCATGATATAATCATAATCTGAAAGTTTCATGATGAAACTTCATCCACAAGAAAAGTTATTGAGCAATTAAGTTCCCTTAGTAAGCCACCACTGCAGCCAATGCGTGTTTATGCGTGCGTGCGTATCTCTGTGTGTGTGCGTGTGTATGATGTGTGTGTATATGCCTGTTTGTGTATGCGCGTGTGTGTGTGTGTGTATGTGTGCGTGTGTGTGTCTTGTGTAAGCAGAAAGACGCGAAAAATGATTGAAACAGCTATTGCTCGAAGGGCTCAGGGGATCTCATAGTCGGGCACTCTCGACTAGAGCTTTCTTACTTGTTATACCCTGAACCCATTTTCAATGGGAAATCAGGGTATAATGGTTTTGTTGAAATGTATGTAACAGGCAGAAGGAGGCATGGCAGACCCCACAAAGTATATATATTCTTGATCAGGGCGACGAACTGAGTCGATTTGGCCCTGTCCGTCTGTCTGTCTGTCCGTCTGTCCGTATGTTTGAACGCGTCGATTTCCGAAGATATAAGAGCTAGAAACTTGAATTTTATTTTTTTAAATGACCGTATATACAGCGCGGACGTCGAGTTTGCTTTTAAAATTCGATAAATCATCTCTTTATGTTTTTATCGAGTAAAAACATTCAAGTTCAAATCAGATGCCACTATAGCTAATTGTGAATGATTTTTCTTTTTTTTAAATTTCTCAAATATTCAATATAATATGTAGATCATATGCTGAAAGTTTCATTAAATTCCGTTCAGTCAAAAATTAATAAAAAATAATCAAATATTTGGCCAATTAACAAACGCACGTGCAGCAGCTACAACAGCATCGTATGCGTGTGCACACATACATTAAAACTTCTTCTAGAAACATTCGTTGAATCACATCAGCTGTTAGTTTCGCTTAGTTTTGGTAGATGGCGCAGCAGCAGTGAATCTATTTGAGTTTTGCCAGCGCCCCTAGCAGGAGTGGGGTGGCCTAGTGTGTTAGCTGCATGACGCTCGATCGAGAAGTCGCGGTTCGAATCCCGATCGATGCAGCTGATGTTATTTTTTTTTAATTGTTTCAAAATATTTTTAAATTTTCATAAATGAGTTTTCTATTGAATTTATATTTTTAAATACACTGGAATTGAAATTTTAACCATACTTAATGTGTGTTTTTAATAGTTTGGTCATTCGAGCAGAGAGGGAGTGTCTTAGTAATTGGGCCGGGAATAGGGGGAAAGGGGAAGATGATAATTAACCACCACTCACGTTTACCATTTTACCACCGCTTAGCCTTGAGTCTCCACCGTCCCTTGTCGATCCTCCAAATATGTCGCCCGCCTCCGCAAAACACAGTCTTTCTTCGCCTTTTATTTCATTTTAACACTCCAAATTAGAAACTATACATTATGTTACAACCGCTTCGTGCGGCGATCGCTTAATCACTCGTTAACTTAAAGGGATTCTTTAACTTGACCGCTTCGCCCGACGGTCACTCACTAACTACCTATACTCATTTTCTACGCTCGCTCAAAACGCTCGACGTCGGCGACGCAACTCTCCACTCAAGAACTCTCCACGCAGGGTTGCGCTGCTGATCGTCGATAGTTCGTCTGCGCTTTGGGCGGCCCTTTCAAATACAAATTCAAATTGGCATCATAGCTACAACTTATCGCTATCTTAATTTAAACTTATTGTTAATTTAGAATTCAAACAAAAAACTCCCACCACTACCCACTACCACTTATCACTATCTTAAATTTAACCTATCACTAATTTAAGAAATCAAAACAATATTCACTATTCATCCATATTCATACTAATCTAAGAAATCAAAACTATATTCACTATTCATTACAACTTATAACTATCTTAACTTTAACTTATTATACTCATTCACGAAAGTGAATCAGTATATTGGTTTTGTGCAATGTCCGTCTTGCTGTCCGTCCGTCTGTCCGTATGAACGCAATCTATTTCGGCGCTATTGAAGCTAGAGACTTGAAATTTGGAACACATACTCCTGTATATCTCCGATTTATAAAGTGTTAAAATTTTCCCGATCCGCCCACTAGGGGCGTGGCAAATCGGAAAATGCATTTTCCGATATACCAGAAATCATGTTAGTTAAAGAGCTAGAAAGCTGAAATTTGGTATGTAGGTCCGCGTTGACCACCCAAGATCACGAGCTATGGCGGATATATCTACGCCCATTGGGGGCGTGGCAAATCGGATAAAGCTGTATCTCCTAAAGTTGTAAACCTAGAATGCTGAAATTTTGCACGTCAGCTAATGGTATGATTCTATAAAGTCTGAAGATAAATTATAAGTCTACGCCCATTGGGGGTGTGGAAAATCGGACCTGAAGATATAGTGATTTTTTAAATTCTCCTATATTTTGGACACTATTGATGGCAGAGACCTCAAATTTTGTATATATACTCGGACTGATCACCCAAGACCAAAAAGTTTTATCGGATATATGTCCGCCCACAGGGGGCGTGGCAAACCGCAAAAGTTTATATCTCCTAATATATAATAGCTAGAAGCTTCAAATTGGGATAGTTGAGTTACTGGTAGCCTCCTCTATCGATTCCCCAAAAATAATTTTTACGCCTCTTTAGGGGCGTGGCATATCGAAAAATACCCTGTAATTTTCACATTTTTTGAGGGTAAGTATTCAAACTTTGCAGTTAGGTTACCGTTATCTCTTTCTAAAAACTGACCAAAAATGAGGTGTCTACGCCCAGTTGGGGCGTGGCAAATCGGAAAAACCTGTATATTCTACAGTATTAGAGCGAAACTTAACTACTAAATTGTTGATGGGATGTGAATGAGTATTCCGCAGTCGGTAACGCCCGACTGCAACGTTCTTACTTGTTGCTGATTTGAAGGCGGCGATCGGCGAGCCGCCTTACAGTTTTCTGGTCCAATTTGCCACGCCCCTAGTAGGCGTAGATATATAATTTTTGCACCCATCTTTATAGAATGAAAACATCAGCTTACGTGCTATTCAGCATTCTAGGTTTACAACTTTAGGAGATACAGTTTTATCCGATTTGCCACGCACCCAATAAGCGGAGATATATCCGCCATAGCTCGTGATCTTGGGCGGTCGACGCGGACCTACATATGTACCAAATTTCAGCTTTCAACTAACATAATTTCTGGTATATTGGAAAATGCATTTTCCGAGTTGCCACGCCCCTAGTGGGCGGATCGGGAAAATCTTAACACTTTTTGAATCGATAGCGCCGAAATAGATTGCGTTCATACGGACAGACAGACAGGCGGACGGACAGACAGCAAGACGGACAGTGCACAAAACCAATATACTCATTTCAATTTCGTGAATGAGTATAAAAATGCACATTTAGTATGGCTAAAATTTCAATTTCGATGTATTTAAAGATATAAATGAAATAGAAAACTCATTTGATTAAATATATAAATATTTTGAAACAATTAAACAAAATTTACATCAGTTGCGCGCTTGGGGTTCGAGACTGCTCAACTACGAGATCCGCTGAACTTTTCGAGCAACTGATATTTCAATAATTATTCGCACATACACATAGACACGCAAACATACGCACGCATAAACACACATTGGCTGCAGTGGTTGCTTACTATGGGAAGTTTATTGTTCAATAACCTTTCTTGTGGATGTACTTTCTTCATTAACTTTTTAGATTATATTTATAACATGGATTGCATGCATTTGCCATTTTACAAATATGTGGGGAGGGGGTGAATATAGCGGTAAATTTTACCAAAAACCGAAATTGTTTAAAATATATATGTATAAGTACACATTTAAAATTTGGAATCTTTAGCTCTAAGGGGGTAGGAGATATAATTAAATAACTCGCTTTCGATACGGTTTTCAATCGATAATAAAATATCGGGAGTAGTTATCGATATTTAGAGAAAAACTCGATATGCGCGTGATATACACGGACCTAGGAAATAATTTCAAGTCTCTAGCTCTAGCTCTTCTGAGATCAAAGCGTTCATACATACAGACGGACAGCGCCAAATCGACTCAGCTCGTTGCCCTGATCAAGAATATATATACTTTGTGGGGTCTGCCATGCCTCCTTCTGCCTGTTACATACCTTTAATAATTAACAAAACCATTATACCCTGATTTCCCATTTTCGATGGGTTCAGGGTATAAAAGTACGAAAGCTCTAGTCGAGGCTCCTCGACTACGAGATCCCCTGAACCGTTCGAGCAACTGATATTTCAATAATTATTCGCACATGCACACGCATTCACACACACATAAACGTACACAAGCACCCACGCCTAATCACGCATGGGCTGCAGTGTGCGCTTACTATGAGAACTTATTTGTAAATTAACTTTTTTTGTGGTTGTACTTACTTCATGAAACTTTCAGATTATAATTACAGCATGGATATGATGCATTTACCAAAGCACAAGTCTCTACTATTTGAAATAGATTTTATGAATTGTTTGCGAAGGAGGCGCGGTATCCAAAATCTGTAAATTACAAAATGTTCGTATTCATCAAATGTATATACGCAGTAAATCTGTCTCTAGGGCTAATAGTACTCATATTAGGCTGAACAAAAAACAAAATGATGTTATCGATTATTCTCGATAAAATAGAAATCGGATGAGTTATCGAAAAAATTCGATAGACTTGTACTGCGTATGGTATACACGAGTGTAAATGCAACATTTCAGCTCTCTAGCTCTTATAACTTCTGAGATCTAGGTGTTCATACAGACGGACGGGCGGACTTTATGGGGTCTGCGATTATCCCTTCTGCCTGTTATATACTTTTCACAAAACCAATATTTCTCATTTTCAATGGGTTCAGGGTATAAAAGTATGAGTGATTTTGACCTAACATCCCGGCCACATTGAATGGCGCAGTCTTTCAAGAGACAGCAAGAATAGTTATTTTGTGCTGTAATGCGGACATCTACGACTCGTACTCGTTGATTTCGTCCAGGAATTGTAGCTGTAATATGTTCCATTTTGCACTTCTCAGAAGGTATGTTGTCCTCATGTACAAGAGCCAAGTCACAGATAGAGATTCTGGGTGTTGGTTTAGTCCACTTAGAGCGTAGGTTCAGCTCCTTGAAGTAGTCTGCCAACCAGCGTCGCTAAAAATATTATGTGATACCAGTTTTGAAACACCAGCGGTCCAAAGATTTCAGCAGTTCATCTTCTATATTGCATTCAGGCAATGCTCGCCCGGTGTCTCCAACTAGGAAGTGACCAGGTTGTAAGGTAGCTCGCCCGCGAACCACCTTACATTGCGCTCGTGCCGGAGGAAGTAGATCTTCATCTGATAAGGGTTAGGTTTGTAAGATATAAAGGTATACAATGAAGAGTCGCATCTTTTAGTTCATAGCCGGTAAGGCTTAGATTTGTAAGGCATAATATGATGAAGTATGGTATTGTTAGTTTGTAGTTGGTAAGGTTTAAGTTTGTAGTACGTAAGCTGATGAAGTTTTGAATTTGATTTTGTAGCCGTAAGAGATTAAAGTCATTGTTATTGTTGGAGTGGTGGCGTCTTTAATAAGTACAAAGGCCGGGGTGTAGTTTCCAGTCTTTATTGTTGAGATGATAGCTGTGTCTTTTTGTATAATATAATTTAACATATGCATGTACATATGTATATCGTCAATACCAGGAGAGGCAAGTATCGCCACTAACGAGAGAACACATAGACTAGACATGTAGAACAAACTTTTTCAACACTGAAAAAATGCGCTGAAGCGACCGGACAACTTCGTATTTGGTCGGTTCGGTCGTTTGAGGCTCAAGCAGTGAAAATAAGGCAAGACAAAATCAGTGCGCTGCGACTGCTGCCACGAATTGCATACATTATCAAATAAAGCACGGTTATGCGCTCATTTTCCCTTCCTCACTCTCTCCCTCTCTTTATGCTCTCTCTCTATGGTCTCTCAAATAGCAGCAGCGCACAGAAATTGAAAATTGTTCGCGACGATCCCAGCTCTATCCTTTTGAGTAAAGGATATACCTAAATCATAAAAGCTTTTGTCACGCTCATGCAAACAAAATGTAAGCGTTTCGATGGTTATTCTTGGGAAGGGTATGAAAGCGTTGATGCGCATAAAGTACATGATTTCGCAAATATTTTGTAGGAGCTTGGCAAACGGTTTAAAGATTTCGATATACTCTTACACAGAAGGGAAAAAACGGGAGTCTAAGGCGAAGAAATTTCAGTTTTCGTGAGCTGCTGCTTGTGCTCACATGCATACATACATATACATATTTGAGAGAGTAGAGCGCATAGAGAGTGAGAGAGATCAAGAAAAAAATTGAGCATAGAGGCATCTTTTGTTCAACATTTGACCGTCTCGGCCGAGCGCATGAAGCGAAATGATTATGCTTTCGTATATTTACGTAGCCCAAACCTAAAAGTAGAAGAGCCGAGCAAATATGAAGTGGTCTGGGAGATTATGCTCGAAAAAAAAAAATGTGCAAAACGCTTTGCACTACGTGTCCGGTCTATGCGTTCTCTGGTTAGTGGTTGAATCGACGTGCTTTGTCCTTGGGTAGTGTTCCAGCATAGTTGGATGCTAATGATACGACTTTATTATCCACCCATGATGTTACTGATAAGTCAACTCCGTCAAAATCAGCGACATATTCTTCAAATTAATATTATCAATTGTTTTGTTATTTGGAATTCTGTTTCTTCGTATAGTACCCAAAGCTACCTTCATCCGCTAAGTATTTCAAATGGGGCAATGAATTGAAAAAATTGTCAAAATAAATTCGAAAGTTCTGATGCCTGGGCACTTCTCTGACCATTCTAACAACAGTTTGATGCCGCACCTAGAACTGGTTCGTTAAGTAAAATTTTTTTTTCATTTTCTGAGTCTATCTCAAACTTATAGCAGAAGCCTGAATGGCCGCTAAGAACATAAATTCTATATACCCATTTATGAGGCTTGTTCGGGTTGTATCTTTTCATATGATTTCTAGCTTTGGTTCGTCGACACACAAAAACTGCTCCATAGGAACTTTTTTAAAATTTTTGTTTAGTTCCTGGATAGTTGGCCTAATTTTGAAAAGCCGATCGTGATTGACATGAGTCCATTACTTCAGTAGGCAAGGCCTCATCCGTACCATCCAATTCTTCTCTGTCTGGATCGAAATCACTTTCTTCATTGACAGAAAAATCGAATTCGTCCTCGCTCTCCAAACTATTAAAAAACAAGTAAGAAAGCTCTAGTCGAGACTACCCGACTACGAGATCCCCTGAACCCTTCGAGCAACTGATATTTCAATAATTATTCGCATATGCACACATACACGCACACACAGACATACGTACGCACGCATAAACACGTATTGGCTGCAGTGTTGGCTTACTATGGGAACTTAATTGTTTAATAACTTTTCTTGTGGATGTACTTTTTTCATAAAACTTTTAGATTATGATTATAACATGGATATGCATGTACGTGCCAAAACACAAGTCTCTAGTTATTGAAATACGCCTTTTAGAAATGTGAGGGTGAGGGGGTGAATTAGAGGTGGGGGGTAAATTTTGACAAAAACCGAAATGGTATAAAATGCATATAGGTACACATAAAAGATGTAGGAGATATAAATTTATTACTGGTTTTCGATAATATTTTTAATCGATAATAAAATAACGGGGCCAGTTATCGATATTTAAAATAAAACTCGATATGCGCGTGCTATACACGGACCTAGGAAATTTTTCTCTATCTGTTATATCTTCTGAGATTGACGCGTTCAAACATACGGACGGACGGACAGAGCTAAATCGACTCAGCTCGTCGCCCTGATCAAGAATCCTTCCTCCTTCTGCCTGTTACATACATTTCAATAAAACCATTATACCCTGATTTCCCATTGAAAATGGGTTCAGGGTATAAAAAATCTTGCGATTTCCGAAGGTATCAATCCCTTTGCGGACATTATTCCTAAGTAAGAAATACTGTCTACAAAAATATACATATGTGTAGGTTGGCCTCAAAGAAGAACATAAAGCTCATAAGACAATCCAAAATAATGACACAAAACAATAAAAGAAGTATATACATATAAAACATAAGGACAATAAATGGTATGTTGCATGTGCAAAAAATGGTATGTTGAGAGTGCAAAAAAGAAATCCTAATAGTACTAATAACAAGGCCGTATAAAGGGTTAAAATACGTGCTTTACGCTTGAACGCCGAAGCGCACTGATCTTGGGGTGAGATTTTTCACTGCTCGAGCCTCAAGGGACGGAGCCGAGCAAATAAGAAGTGTTGACACGAAAATATATGCATGCAAAAACTCGAGTGCCTCGACGCCGAAATGCTTTGGTTAACTGTTGTTAACTTTGCATTAACTGTTAACTTTGGTTAACTGTTGTTAACTGTTCTTTTTACTAAAGGCAGGGAGTTATGAGATATTGAGTGCATGCGATCTCCCACTCTATCAACACATTGTATGCCTATCACAATTCTCAATTCGAGTGCATTCTATTTTGCTAGGTTATGAGTGCGGCCATGCAGCTCTCTAATATTTATTGCTAACACTTGCAACAAAGTTTTACACTATTTATTCAATATATTGAACATGCTGCAATTTAACAATACCATAATGCCCTGATTTTCGATTTTTAATGGGCTTATCGTACTTAGACGTTACGAGGATTTTTGAAAAATAACATCTTTAAAATAACATTAATGTATTATCCAGACCTTGGTCAAACAGCAATTGGCCTTCAGGTCGCGACAAATGCGAAAGAAAAATTTAGTGGGCAGAGATTTCATTATGTAGATCACAAATTTATTGGAAAAATAAATCGTAACACAAGTAATTATGATAATAAATAAATAATTTATTTCATTTATTTTTATACAGAATATATATATACATATATTATCGTACGTACATGCATATCACTATCAAACTATTTACTATCATCAATAGCAAATTGTTTTGAAAACAATTTATGGACATACTGTATAAAATTTAATGGCTTATTTCGAAAGTAACTGTCATATTATATTATTTTATATTATGGCTATATTTTCCCTAGTGAATTTTACGGAGAAAGTAAAAGGAAAATGAAATATACAAATGATTTAAGTTGACTATATTTACATAAATACATTTCTATGTATGTAAACAAGTATGGATTTCAAGCGATAAATACTTATGTAATTACTTGACTTAATGCTTGGACCTTTCTTCCACGTCGGCAGCTACAATAGGCACCATCTCGTTATCTTTTGTGTTCTTAATATCTGTATCGGGTAAAATTTGTAATTCGACACTTTCAGGTGTGTTATGATGCTGATTTGTTTGCGGATTATGTCCTATATCGCGTTTCTTTTCATTCTCTTGGTATTGGTCGTCAGAACGACTTTGTGCATTATGGCTCTGTGGCACAGACGACGCTGATTGAGGCTGTTCTATTGCAGTCAATATTGATTGAAGTAGACCTTGTGACAGAATGTCTACGTGCGTTGCACTTGGATCATCAATGTTACCATCATTTCCTTGATTGATACCACCATTATTTACTGAACTACCAAATTGTATTTGAAAGTTTTGAAGTGGCTGTCCATTACTTGCGCCAAACTTAATGTCTTGAGACTTTTGTGCAGATATTACATTCAATTCATTTAAACCTGGTAGCTGCTGCAGATCTGTACCATCCGGCAGTGCTGTGACTGCGGATTTTTGTGACTCATAGCCGAAATGATCAAGCTCAATTTCATTTCCAGAAGACGGTGGGCCATAACTGTCAGCAGCACCAGCTAAAAATTGTGTATGCTGTTCCGCTACAGGAACACTCTGCTCTATGGCATTGTATACGCTAGGAGATTCTGTCGAAACGCTCCCAAATTGTTGTTGCTGATGCACTTGGTACCCAGAGCTGCTGATCAAATTGGGACCTTGGCCGCAATCGTGTAACACAATTTGTGTCTGATGGTGCTGGTAAGGATGCCGTCCCACTGATACTGATGTTTGTTGGTTAAATCGGTCAATTTGCTGGATTAATGGTAGTGCCTGAGAATAGAAAACTGATGGCATGTTCTGGGGAATCACATTATTGCTTATCGATTGCTGACTCGGAAGGTGGATATTTGGGGAGGGTCTATCTGAAAAATATTGCTCCGGTGCCCGCTGTTGCTGCGGTGATGGAATATAATGAAGACTTGGTAGCGATTGTATATCAAGCGGAGCAAAAATGGGTCCTTGATACGGTTGCGGAAGCTGCTGTTGCATAATAACCTGTGATGATGCCAGCCGATTAAAGGGCGCGCCGTATGCGGGTAGTAATGCAGAATCCGCACTATTTAATGGAATTTCGTGAGTTGCAGGGGGAATATATGTAGGTGCTTGCGACGGTGGCTTTACACCAAGTTCATCCAAATGCTGCACAGTAGCCCCTATGGACTCTATAAGGCCCGTCGGCACAGGTGGGCGGAATGCGACTGGTGACTTAGGATGTCCGCGATAAGACTTTGGATTACCAGAATGTGTACCATAAAGCATGTTTGAATTGTAATGTGAATGCGACAGGGCTTGAGACTGAGGAAACGCATCAGCAAAAAGCTGCTGTTGCGGTGAAACGCCATACGCAGGACCAAATATATGTGGTAGTGGCCGACTTTCCCCAGCAACAGCTTTATATTTCGTATCATAAATAGATCCAGGCTGATATGAATCTGCTGGGGGCTTGGAGTAAGTATCATTTGCGCCGGCGAAAACCTAATCATAAAATAATAGAGAAGCATGTCAGAGAGATATTACCTGAAACTATATTGCAACCCACCTGTAACGCTTCAGAGTCAACGGTGCTCAGATTACCGTCGCTAGTAGGACCAGTTACGATATTACCGGACTCACCCTGAAGTGCGACTGCTACAAGTTGCTCGTCGGAAATGCCGTTGACAGTTTTGGCACTGTTGGCTCTACCAAAATTGTATTGTGAGCCAATTATATGGCCCTGATCGACATGACTGTAACCACTTTGAGTTACAATGTGATTCTTTTCAATGTAGGTCCCAATCGGTGTTGGAATAGGTTTCCAGCCATCGCATGCAGTGTGAAAAGGTGTTTGCGAGCCAGTCACACTGTGTGTGTGTCCAGAGGCATCTATTTGGATCTCAACTTGCTTAAAAGGGCTATCAATTGGGTCACTAGAGAGTTGCTGTACACCTGAATTATTTAATATAATAGTCGTTGCTGGAGCATGGCTGAAATCTGTTGATTGAGGACCTGGTACGTTAATGGGAAGTGGTGGTGGTCCGTAGTTTGGAGGTGTTTCGTAAGCCGGCTTAGCTGGGAGGTTTGATGGTCCCGAGGCGGGCGGACCATAAGAAGTTGCTGGGTGATGAGAAGGGTTAAACAGTTGGGCAGAATGTGATACCGGCAATAACTGTGGTGATACAGGCCGTGTGAAAAATTTATGCTTTGGAGGTGCTGCATACTGTGGTACCGGACGGTGTTGAATTTTCAAAAGCTGTGGAAATGATTTTGGTGGTGAGCCGTAATGTGGTGCCTTTTGTGGTATACCATATTCTGTTGTGGGTCTATACTGTGAATGCGGTGGTCCATAGAATGGCTTGGGAACGCCAAAGTGTGTCTTGATTTGCTCATGCAATCCATTCGTGGATAGCCCAGAGCCACCGCCAAAATTGTCAAGCTTTGGAGGGCCATATTTCAATATCGGCAAGCTGTAATCTCTAAAGGGAATCTGCTGGGGAACACCATACTCACGGTGTGGTACTTGATGGAGAGTATGACTAAAATGTGGTGTTGGCCTAGGTGGTGAGCCGTATAGGTCTAAGCCAGTTTCACGTCGGTTGACGTCGTTTCCGTTTAGCACAGCCCTGGCAACACAAAAACAGAAAGACGTCAGTAAAGCTAACCGCAACAGCATCTGAAACGATAAAATTTAAGAATTAAGAGAGTAAGACATACACAGTATATTTGAAGTCTCTAAGTAAATTAGGACTAACCACAGACCACTTCGTATTTGCTCGGCTTTTCACTTTTAGGTTCGGGCTACGAAAATATGGGAACACAAAATCATTTCGCTTCATGCGCTCGACCGAGATGGTCGGCTGTTGAACAAAAGATTACTCTCTACTCAATGTTCCCTTTCTGTACCTGATTTTATTTCAATGATCATAGGTTTGCCTATCAGAACGTATTTTTTTATAAAAATTTAGTGCCTGATGAGGCCCAGGTACAATTTACAATTTACAGATAAAAATTACCTTTTTAAAAAGAAGCATATGTATGTACATTTACAAGCCAAATGGGCCTATTTAAAAGGATGCAATTAAAAACAAGTAAGAAAGCTATAGTCGAGACTGCTCGACTACGAGATCTCCTGAACCCTTGGAGTAATAGCTATTTCAATAATTTTTCACGTCTTTCAGCTTACACAAGAAATACGCACACACACACACACACGCACGCACGCACGCACACACACACACGCATACACACACGCATACACACACACATACACAAACACATACACACACAAGCACCCACGCATAAACACACATGGGCTGCAGTGTTGGCTTACTATGAGAACTTAATTGTTTAATAACTTTTTGAACATACGATCTTCATGAAACTTTCAGATTATAATAACAACATGGATATGCATGTATTTGCCAAAGCACAAGTCTCTTGAAATACGCTTTTTACAAAAGTGAGGGTGAAGGGGTGGATATGGGGGTGGGGGGTAAATTTTAACAAAAACCGAAATTGCATAAATTGCATATTAGCATACATAAAAAATTTTGGGACTTTAGCAATAAAGGTGTAGGAGATATAATTTTATAACTGGTTTTCTATAAGGTTTTTATCGATAAAAAAAGATGGGGATGAGCTATCGATTTTTAATGATAAACTTGATATCCGCGCTGTAATTACGGATACTTTTAAAAAATCTCTAGCTCTTATATCTTCTGAAATGGACGCGTTCATACATACGGACAGACGGACGGACAGACAGACGGACAGGGCCAAGTCGACTCAGCTCGTCACCCTGATCAAGAATACATATACTTTATGGGGTCTGCCACGCCTCCTTCTGCCTGTTACATACATTTCAAGAAAACCATTATACCCTGATTTCCCATTGAAAATGGGTTCAGCGTATAAATACTTATAAAAGTAGGTAAATATTAACGCGATTCGCCAATTCGAGCCCAAAATCGTTCACACCATTCTAAGTTGAGGTAGAATGTTCATGTCGCATGCATACAAACAAACACATACACACGCACATGTAAAGGCACACAAGCCTACAAATGCTGCTACAAGCAGTGTTTCCGTTCTGACTTATTTTCGACCAGATCTAGTTTACTTTCAAATGCGATTGCGGGAAAAATTAACTAATATTTTTAAAAGTTTACATCCGAATTGAGCCGAGATAACAGATGATGATTTGAATACAGAGTTTCTCTACACTGCCTCAAATCGATCGCAACCAAGGAATATTTATATTATTAGACCAAAGAGTCTGTAGACTATCTATTGGCATATTTATTATTAATGTAAACATTTGAAATGTATAATGTTAATATTTCAATTATTTTCGTTCTGTTTTTCATGAATATAAAATGTTTGTTACAATATTTGTACGTGTATCTATCTATTACAATATAAAACAAGTAAGAAAGCTCTAGTCGAGACTACTCGACTACGAGATCCCCTGAACCCTTGGAGTAATAGCTATTTCAATAATTTTTCGCGTCTTACAGCTTACACAAGAAACACGCACACACACACACGCACACACGCACGCACGCACACACAGGCATACATACACATACACACACATACATACACACATACACACACACACATGCACAAACAATTACATACATATACACACACAAGCATAAACACGCATGGGCGGCAGTGAGCGCTTACTATGAGAACTTAATTGCTTAATAACTTTTTTGTGGACGTACGATCATCATGAAACTTTTAGATTATGATTATGACATGGATATGCATGTAATTGCCAAAGCACAAGTCTCTAGTATTTGAAATACGCTTTTTACAAAAGTGAGGGTGAGGGGGTGAATTTAGAGGTGGGGGGTAAATTTTAACAAAAACCGAAATTGTATAAATTGCATATAGGCATACATTAAAAATTTGGAGACTCTAGCAATAAAGGTGTAGAAGATATAATTTTATAACTGGTTTTCGATAAGGTTTTTTATCGATAAAAAAAGATCGGGATGAGTTATCGATTTTTAATGATAAACTTGATATGCGCGCTGTAATTACGAACATTTTAAAAAAAATTTGAAGTCTCTAGCTCTTATATCTTCTGAAATCGACGCGTTCATACATACGGACAGACGGACGGACAGACAGACGGCCAAATCAACTCAGCTCGTCGCCCTGATCAAGAATATATATACTTTGTGGGGTCTGCCACGCCTCCTTCTGCCTGTTACATACATTTCAACAAAACCATTATACCCTGATTTCCCATTGAAAATGGGTTCAGGGTATAAAAAACAATTCTAAAATATTAGCTTATTTTTCAGCTAATTGTTTCCGGGATTTATCTTATTTTTGCTTATTTTTTGTCCTGATTCAGCTATTTTTTCTCGGGAGAAAACGGCAACACTGGCTACAAGTAATATCCCAGCGCACAAAATTTGAAATTTGTTCGCGACGATCCCAGCTCTTTCCTTTTGAGTAAAGGATATACCTAAATCATAAAAGCGTTTGTAAGGTTCATGCAAACAAAATGTAGCGCTTCGATGGATATTCGTGGGAAGGGTGATGCGCATAAACAATATGATTTCGCGACGGGCAAGCACACACATACTGGTAGTCTCTGGAAACATGTGTGAGTATTTGTGGCCTGTGCAAATTGTAAAGCCGAAAATTGGTCGTTGGTCGGTCTTACGGACTGTCATATCCACTACATACAGATGTATGAGAGAGAGAGAGAAAGAGAGAGAGAGAGGGAGTAGGACAAATAGCGCATAGCTGTGCTTCATATAAGAATGGGACCATTTCGTTTGAGCGCTTACAGCGCACTGACTTCGTCGTGCAATATTTTCATTGCTCGAACCTCCAGCAACAGAGCCGAGCAAATACGAAGTATAGTGGTCGACCAACTTAACATTTTCTGCTGTAGAAAAGTTTGTTCTACATGTCTAGTCTATGTGTTCTCTGGTCAGTGGCAATAGTTCATAGTTCAGTTCTGTAATAAAGTCGAACAGTGCTCCGGTATTTTGATATCATATCTTGCCGTCAACTCATTTGTACCTTCGAGCCACAAGGCCAAACGTAAAGAGAGCATAAGTAAGGCTCTTCATTATAATCTTCCTAAGTTCTATTCAGCGAGGATTACAAGGAACGTCGCGGGACGAGAGAATTAAGGAATCTACTTACACCCGAAGACCACAACTTAACCTACATGCTCTATGTGGTCTGCTACATACATGTAACAAAGACAATATATCCTGATTTCCCATTTTCACAGAGTTCAGATTACTATCATAGCAACTTTAAATAAAACAAGTAAATATAACAAGTAAATACTATCATAGCAACTTTAAATAAAACAAGTAAGAAAGCTCTAGTCGAGACTGCTCGACTACGAGATCCCCTGAACCCTTTGAGCATTAGCTATTTCAATAATTTTTCGCGTCTTTCAGCTTACACAAGAAACACACACACACACACAGGCATACATACACACACACACATACACACACACACACAGACAAACACAAACATTTACATACAAACACATACACACACAAGCATAAACACGCATGGGCTGTCGCGCTTACTATGAGAACTTAATTGTTTATTAATATTTTTTGTGGACATACGATCTTCATGAAACTTTCACATTATGATTATAACATGGATATGCATGTATTTGCCAAAGCACAAGTCTCTTGAAATACGCTTTTTACAAAAGTGAGGGTGAGGGGGTGGACGTAGAGGTGGGGGGTAAATTTTAACAAAAACCGAAAATGTAAAAGCATACATAAAAAGTTTGGAGACTCTAGCAATAAAGGTGTAGTAGATATAATTTTATAACTGGTTTTCGATAAGGTTTTTTATCGATAAAATAAGATAGGGATGAGTAATCGATCTTTATACCCTGAACCCATTGAAAATGGGAAATCAGGGTATAATGGTTTTGTGAAAAGTATGTAACAGGCAGAAGGAATCATCGCAGACCCCATAAAAGTATATATATTCTTGATCAGGACGACGAGCTGAGTCGATATA